>NW_024581136.1:15943719-16663737 GCF_017639235.1 Corvus kubaryi
CCCCCCCCCCCCCCCCCCCCCGGAACAATCCCTACAAATACTCGAGAATTCATGCACAAAGAAAACAGATATTTGCATTATAAAAGGAATTGGAAATGTCATAAAGCAGAGTAAGAAACAATACTGAAGTAATATACAGGGAACCTTTCACTTCTGGATCACCTGTGGAGTGTGCTTAGAGCTACTTAGTCTGACACTGAACTCTAAAGCAAGAGAGAAAAGGAGAAGTGCTCACTTCACTGCTGTACACAGGGCACTGGAGCAACTAATCCCTCCCTCACCCAGAAACCTGCCCTGAATCTTCCACATGGCAAGGGATGGAGGGAACATAAATAATTACATCCAGACTCGCATTCCAACCTGCTTTATAATCCTATTATTAGTATAGTGCCTGGAGTGTTTTGGATGTACGGCCAACTGGGTGTTGGAAAAGTCTGTCTTGAGACAAGGAACACCCTGGGGAAGGTGGAAACCTACTCCCTGATTTGAGGCTCCTATCAGTGCAAAGGCAAGTGGCTGGTGCTGCCAGGTTTCCCAACTGACCACAACTGCAGCACAAATGTTTTCTGGGCAAATTATTGCGTTCATTTTGCTCCTCATTCTTTCCCAGCCTTTCACTTCCCATCCTTCATAGTCAGAGTTTCATTCATCCTCTTGATTTTTAGCTCAGCTCGTTCAAACCCCATAGTTTAGAAAAGCTTCCTTTTGCACAGAAGACCTTGTTTTTTCCATTCCATTTGAACACTCTCTTCTACTGTTAGAAATGAGCCAATTAAACCTACAAAGGCCCTTGTCAGTAGTCCTTGCCTATCGTATTTACCTTCCTAAGATAAAGGCACTTGAGAACTATTGACGGAGTTTAACCCTGCACTGCCTGCAGAGCACGGGCAGCTCCTGCTGCTGATCTCAAATGAGACTCGAAGGTAAAAAGTGAAGCAAGTGATTTTCACCAAGCGAGACAAGGGGCAACCCAAGCCCACAGAGGAAATCTGTTGTTCAACCAAAAATTGAGGTAAGTCCTTTCTTAGGCTGTCTCTGGCTTTGAGTCTTCAGTGTACAAGACAGCACCGAGCTTTAATAGGTGCAAGCTGCCACTTTTCTCTCTCTTCCTACCATAAAGAGCCTCTCCCTGCAAGTAAATATTCCAAAATTCAGTGACAGACACCTATTGTTATAGCAGACACCACGCTATAGCAAGCACAGATTCCCTCCAAAGAAAAAGCCAATTAATTGCATGTCTTACAATTTGTTAAAAAGAAAAAAAACCAAACAAAAACCCCAAAGTTTAATTGCTTTTTAATATAAAATCTTTACACTTTCTGCAGATGATTAGGTTATTTCACAGTTTATTATAAAACATTTTCTGTTATCATTAAGTGAAAATTAATAGTTTTCTGGTGTAGTGGCTGGAGTGTAGTAACTGCAGTGACACACCAACATGAATTTTAAGTTGCTGCGTACGGCAGCAGTACAAATCTGACCTGCCAGCCAGAAACAATAGACAAAAAAATCCGAGTATATAAAAATTAGAGCTTACATTTTTCAAGGTATTGAGCTTCCCTTTGTCACCAAAATAAATGGCAGAACACATAAATGGCAGAACTTTCCTGGAGTACAAGGCCTGAATTAAACGGCTAAAGGGTAACTGCAGGTCTGGGTTCAGAAGCTGTTGGAAGCTTTTAGAGAGAGAGAACTGGGTATTTCAATGACTCTTTTTCCCTGGGAAAACTGCACACATTTCATACATTTCACTCTTTTTAGAGAATGAAAGCAGACAAAAAAGTATTATTCAAGTAGTGCTAGGGCTCTTCAGAGAACACAAAATTGGGGATGGTGCAGTGTTTTAAATTTTGCTGAGAGGGCTCTGCAGTCAGATGGAGATACCACCTCAGTCCTGCTCTGTAAAGTGAATGCAGATGCAAGCTTTGATTTAGACATTCAGTCCTACATGAAAACATTTAACATAGAACTTGCCAGCAAAATCCTTCAGAAACCGCATGATTGCTCCATGTCCTTGAAACAGCCACAGCTGTCTGCCCCACTGAGGTCCATCCCAAAAAACACTTGATGCTCACACAACACATTTTGTCTCTGTGTGCTCTTAATAGGCTTCCGTTTACCTGCTGGAGTACAACCTGTCAGCTTGGCCACCTCAAATGCCTGCAAGCCTCAACGGTATTTGTTTCTATCCCTTTTCTTCAAAGCCAGGCTGAGTAAAGGCAGCCAGGAGGGTTCAAGCATCAATACACCACTGGCAGATGCTCTTAGGGGGAGCAATTTCCTGCCGAAGAGTTGGCAACAGCCACCACAAGCTGCCCCTCTGAAGTCAGCTTTGTCCTACTTTGCTTAGTTTACTTCTTTAGTGAGAGGTCACAGTCCTGTGCACAAAGTTTGAGAAACTTCAGATGTCGTGTATGGTATCACATGGCTCACCACAGGGTGAAGGTAAGAAGATGAGAATTTAAGTAAAACTACCAAAGCAGGAAGGGACAGAAGTGCTTCCATCCCTTGCTGTAATCGGGAGAAAAGTACAGTATTTCTCAAGGGTGTTCTTAGGAGTCTCCTTCACAGAGCAGCCTGTGTCCACGGTAGAGCTTTACAAACATCCTTCCTTTTAATATCTATGTATCAACATAGTGCTTGGCACTAACACTGGGTTCACTGTATCTCTGCATTGAGCCAACACCACTCCTTTGTCTCAGGACCACACAAATTCCCTCCTTGCTTCAGACATTTGGAGGGAAAGCACAAAGTGCTTCTGGTCTCCCAAGCACCTGCTCAGCATTCAGAGAGCCTCTGTTATTTCTGTCATCGTGGTGAGCTGCCCTTGATTGTCCTTCCAAGGGCCAGCTCTCTGGAGCTCTCCAACCCATTTTTACCCACGTAGCTCCAATTCTCTTGGACAGGGAAGACTATCTTTCATCTGCCTCAAAGACCATTTTGGACATGGGAAAAGAAAGGGAGCTTTATGCTACTTTGCCTACAAGGACACCTGCACTCAGGTTTTACTGGAGTACAGCAGTATTTCCAGTCACCTAAAACAACTATTTTTGGGGGTCACTTACAATCAAACCTCATGAACCACAAGCAGACATGCCACCTAACAACACATTTGGTTCTAGGCCTTATGTGGAATAGAAAGGTGGTCTGCATTTCTCTTTTTCTGTTCTCAGCACATCCTGCTCTGAAATTCAAACTTCTTAAAAAGCTTTTCCCTCCACTCTGAAACATCTGAGTAAGAGCTCACTGTGATGAGGAGCCACTGATTTCAGAGGAGATCAGAATTTCAAGGTTACTATTTTAAGCTGGCCTTAAAATTTTTACACTGACAACCATCACCTAACAGCCCTGGTTTAAGGAAAAAAATGCAGAATAAGGCTCCAGCCTTTGTCTCATCTGGTCCTTGAAATTATAATTCTTCCACAACAGAGAAGTTAATTGAATTCCAAATTTAAATGTACCTCTAAGACAAGAAACACACTGTACACATTACAGCATCCCATGGTGAGAAAGAGTCTTTGATAGAATTAGAATTTGCTTTCTTGCATCTCAAATGCAAATTTCTCTGGAGATAGCTAAAAAAATCTGGTAAGAAACAAAAAACTCTTCAGCAATAAAATATTTTTAGTACATAAACAAACCAAAATATTCTCATTTGCATACGGTACATCTTCATCTCCTGTGACATTTTCTATTTTTATCCTATATGACAATGCTACTGACAAACTAAATAACCAAGAAAAGCAGGCGACATTTCTGATGCCAGATGCTGAAGATCAATAGCTATTTCCATGAGTTTATGGCATAATTAAAATTTGTAACAGGAATAATTTCCTCTTCAACCCCTCAGGCGAAGTCTAGAATTATTGACTAAGTCTAAGTTATGTAGTGTAGCATTTGTTATTATGTTTATGGATAATATAAAGGATTTTATGCTTTTTACATGTAATCTGGTAAGTATGGAAACAGTAACTAGGAAAGAACTCTCTGTATCAGGAAAGCAAGAGTTATAAACATTTTGTTGTTCAGGTATGCAGAAGACATGGGTTTATATAATTATCTGCTAGTTAAGCTGTGCTACAATTTACAGGGAGTGGCCACAATGCCCATGAACTACCAGAGAATGGAATTTCCAGTCCCTCAGAGCTCACAGTGCCTTTGCCCCATGAAGGCAGCATCCCAGGGAGGGGGGTGCCAGAGTCACTGGTGCTGCCAGGAGCTAGAGCAATATATGGCAATTTAAATTAAATTTACTGCCGTATGGGAATGGCTTTATATTTATAACCCAAAGAGTCTGCCTATGCTTTCCTCTACCCAAGGATTACAGACAGCAAAGAAGAGAGCAGAGCTGATCAAGGACAACGACACATCACATCCATAAGAAAGGAGAAGCAACAAATCTTCTGCACAATCATCATTGCCATGACTTGGGTTTGCTGTAACTTCAGACTTTCAGGTCAAATAGACTCAGTTTATAAGTGAGAAGATATGTATTTGTTTGCTGTCAGCCGTAAAAACTCATGCCTGGGCAGTGTAAGAATAACAGGATTGTTTCTTGCTCATGCCTCAATCAGTACTAATAACTACACAAACCAAATTAAACCCTCTGATACCAGTGCAACCCCATTACTTTCACTGCATTTTCACAAATAAAACAAAACTAGAAAGTTGGTAAACATATCTGCTGATGAAGCACAAGAACAAATATAGTCTGACTCAGTCCCTCTTTGCAAGGCTAGCAGGAATAAAATGTGGTAAACTTAATTGTGTTAGGAAGGCACAGAAAATCTGAGCTTACACAGACAGCAGAAATGCCACTTTTAAAACCACTATTTGAAGGAAAAGATGAATATATATACAAATTGACAAAGCCAGCTATTATGCCTAGCACTATGGATTCACAGTAGCATTCGGGCTAAAAACCACAGCTCCGTTTTCTGTAACTGTTTCTATACAGGGATGGATTTAGTAACTTTAGCTTATGCTTTTTATTCTCCTGAATGCTAAGAAGAGCTTCAGGATATGACCAAAATATAATCAGAACCATGAAACAAGAAAAAGTCAGAGGCAGCTGCAGCAACACTCCAAGAGAGCTGACCCTTGGGACCAGGCAGGCCCAAAGGAACCCTGTGGCTCTCCATCAGCTGGAACATGAGAGCGGACCCTAAAAACCCCAGAATTTAAAAATTTGATTGGAAAGCTCCAACACCACACAGAACATGCACATTTTTCTCAAAAGGGAAGAAGATAACAAGTCTCTTTGAAGAGACTCTCTCACCGTTGGTTTGCAGTGGGTTCTAGCTACTTGCCTGGTATACATGAAGTCAATCTTTGTTGCTTCTCTGATTGCTGACTAAAAGCAAAATGAACAGTTTTGCAGTTATTGCAGAGTCTCAGCTCTATATATCCCACAACCAGGAGATTAATTAAGAGACCAGGCCTTGAGGGGGGTGGGGGGGAAACAGAACCAAGCAAGCAAACCACCCAACACAAAACCAACCAACCAGGAAAAAGTATTCTAAAGACCTGGATCAGAATGACATTGCAACAAAAACCCAACCTTGCTTGTCTTTTTAAAATATGTCTCAAGAACTCACTGCAAGACATGATGGCATTTAGGACACTGTGGTGGTCATCAGTGGAGATGCTGGTTTTTCAAGAAAAGGAAAAAGACAAATAAAATAAAACTTCTCACCATCACCACCTTTTTCCACTAGGACTATGGAATGAAATTCCTGTAGAGAGACAGAAAAATTTTCAGCCACTTCCAGAAAACTTCCAGTACTTGAAGGAGGAGGAAAAAAGAGAGCTTTTCAGGACCTGCTATGAATGCAGAGCACTCTTTAGTTTATGAACTAGTTCATATCTGCATAAGAAGTTTACATAAAACTAGATTCCCTTTGCCTGAACTGCTCAGATCACATTGATATTCCCTCCGCGCCAAACCCCACTCTTTACTTTTCTCCTGTAAGTGACTGACTTTCAGAAAAAGAGGTACAGGAGCAGCCAAAATAAACATAACCCTTACCACACACTGAACAATGATGTATTGGGGGGAAAAACCAACAGTTTCCCTTGGATCACTTCCCTAGTTGCAAACACTGAACCTGACAGAGCCTACTGCTGACAAGGGTTTATTCCTACATTTGGTAGGATTTCAAAGTTTAAAGCAGCTTTATGAGGAAAAGTTTTCAGACACTTTGCAAACATCATCCTCTTGCTGTGCATCTACTACTTTCAATTTCAGTTTTACTTCTTGCAGCAAGATGTTGCTATCTTGTTTCATTTTCAGGCACACATATCAGGATGCAATCATCTGCAACACACCTTTAAGAACTAGAAAGGATCATAACAGCAAAATCACAATAATACCAAGCAGATTGTGAGCTGGAAGTCCTGGGCTTGATACCCAGTTTTGTGGTCAATTCTCACCACTGCAGACAGATTCAGTCTGATCATGCTTCAGTTTATGCAGCTTTCTCAGATTTAATATGTTTATATTAGTGATAATATTTCTGTAGAACTGAAATCTCAAATCGTGATTCGTGAGCACACATAAACTGGAAAATGAAAGCTAAAAAATCCCAGATATTCCTGTGATAAAAGAGTTAAAAGCACCCCGAAAATGCTAGAATGACTTCAGCTGAAATAAAAAGAGTGCTCTGTGCTGTTCCAGCTGCTGATGGCTCTGTGGGACTATTTAAATCTTGTATTTTTCACAGCACTAGGATAGTGATCAGAACATACTTCTCCAGCTCTCTGGATTCATCACTTTGAAATGAAAGTCAAAAATCTACAGGAGGTAGCAATAAAATGAATTATTTTAAATTACCCATTGTTACTGTACCTGGTTGGGGAATAGAGCCAAGCTGTGCAAGAAATGCTGTCACAGGAAACCCTGGCTATTATCATTCAGAAAGAGCCAAAAAGGGACCCAATGATGTTCTCTGAATAACTGTCCACAGAGCAAACCTCGATTTGCAGGGCTGAGGTCATCCAACGCCAAGGGGAGAGGAAGCACTTTTACAATGCACCTTCTGAATTACCACTTTTTGTTAGAGAACCCCCCAGTTAATAACTGCAGCTGATTACAGCATTCATTAGCATTATTCAGAATCCTGCTCAAAAACACAAACCTGAAAGAAAATTCTTCATATAGTCTGGCAAGCTGGGTAAACCTAGTGGCCAAGAAGCCCTCTCAGCAAGAAAGACATTTGAGATGGAAATTTGCTTTCTGGGACATTCCCTTCTCAATTCCCACTGCTACACGCAAGCATGCCAGGATCTTTATGTAGGCTCTTGATATTTTCCTATCACCTTTCTCAGCAAAAAGTAGTAGCTGCTTCTTTTAGACCTGGTCTGTAAATATTTCATGAGACTACATATATATTGATCTAAAAATCAACATCAGAACACAAGAACAAACCCTAAGGAACACACACTCGGAGCTGATCCAAAGCCCAGATTAATCATGGAGGGAATCTGAACTTGCTGGAAACTGCTTTTAGAAATAATGCAGTTGTTTAATCATATATCTATATTAAATATATATATAACGAAACCAGTTATAAAAATGCTTAAGTTATGCTAATAAACAGCACATAAGGAGGCCTGATAAAACCCAAATTTTTCACGATGTTTTATTAATAATGCTCATACGACTCCTCTCATTCTTGCTCACTTACTTGTGCCTCTCAAGACCCAAAAGAACAAGCTGTTTTAACTTGAAATTCTCAATTCACCTCTCTCCTCTGTGGGCCAGAGGCAAGCACAGATTACACACACTTAGCAAGCCACCAAAGTTGCTACCATCATCTAGCAACACAATACAGTGTATAATCAATTACAGCTCATGGACAATATCATCAAATTAAAATTTACAGTAATTGCATCTTGTGGGGCTTATATTGTCACATTCTCCAGTAAACAGTACTTAATTCATGGGAAGACTGAAAACAATTACTCGTGTGAAGGCAATGGATCTTGATTCTAAAAGCAAAAAACCCAACAACAACAAAAAGGGAAAAAGCCCCAAACCACCACAAAAATACAAGGTATTCTCAGCGAGTTTCAGTGCACTTCTGGAGGGCTCTCAGTGCACTGCCTCAACAACGAATCAATCTATGGCTGCCAGTCAAAGCCCCATTGTTCAGAGTTTTGCTCTTTTCACTTGTCACACCCAGGCTCCGGGAATGGGCTCTGAAACATTTCCAGAAGCAGCAAAACAACAACAGAACAGAACCAAGGGTTAATTTATTCTCTGGGCTTACTGTACTTGGTGCAAAACAAAACCGCTGTGACGGCAGAGTGACCTTCTATTTACTGATTGACCAGATGGCGAGAATTACTGACTTATGTAAGCCCCAAGCCTCCTTCCCCATCTGACGGCTGCTGGGGGAAATCAAATAAAGGGCTCTGCATAGTCTTTAGTGCTCCAGCCTAATCATCACAACACCATTAGAAGAAAATGCTGCAGGGAAAGGCAAGAAGGGAGCAGGACTGAAACCCTGGATCCTCAAACCCAGGTTTTCTTTCACAGCAGAACTGAAGCCATGGGTACAGCACAGCAAGAAGGTTTGTGCACCTGCTGCCCAGGCCGTATCTCTTTTGCTAATGAATAAGTGAAGCCAGCCTCCAGGGCTGTCAATCTGGCACTTTTAGTAATTCATACAAGCCTTAAAGTTCTCTAAAAATAAATAACGTGAAAAGGAACCCAAGTTGTTTCACTAGCAGTGGTTTTGACAGGTATCTTGAGTAATGTTAATCTTTGCACCTTTCTTTCCTTAAAGAAATACCAGCTGAATCACCAATTATTTGGGATAGTTTCTAAAAACAAGCACAAATGGAAATAAGGTTGATGGCAACTGATAAAAATGAAACTGGGGGTGTGCATGTGTGTTTGCATGTGTGCACACAGAATATTTTGATTTAAAAACCAGAATTATTGTGCAGCCCTAATTCTTGTCCCATTTCCACTAATGCAAACCAAGAGGAATTCCATTTGACTAAGCTCACTTAGGCTAATGGAGGAAAGGTACGAATTAAGCCAGAATCACAATCACAGTTCCCAAAAGGCCTGTATAAAATACAGCGTGATTGAAAATATTTTCCATCAGTTTTATTCGTAGATTATATCGGCAGAAGTGACATAGCTCCTCACTTACAGCACAAAAAGTAAGATTGGAATTAGACTGGATAACCTTCTGAGCAGCAAACCCCTGTAACCACAAGTCAGGTCCTGAATGAAGAAAAGAGAGAAAGAAACAATACCAATTCTTTCATTACCATGCCTGAAATGGTGTTTAGACCTGTACAGCATTGAATATTCCTAGTGCTTTATTCAATATTAAAATCTGGATCAAAATCTAATTTGCCACCATATGGTTTCTGGATAGTTCCTACATTATTATTAACATACAGAAAAAAAAAAAAAAGAGGGGGAAAAAAAAAAAAGGCAGTGGAATAAAAGTCCTCTGTGAACTAAACCTGCTCCAGCATTAATGGAGTTATTCCCTATTAAATATGGGAATCTGAGGCACACATTTGAACCCCTGGATTACATGTGTGCATGCATATAAAGAATAACTTCAAGGGGAAAACAGTAACACACCTTGTCATAGACTAGAAAGTTACCACTCCAGCTCTCAGAAAACCTTTTGCAAATTTTACAATAGTTTAAGGATTCTTGCAAAACACAACATAGACACAAAGCTTTATCCCTTGTATGCAAAGCAGGAGAAAGAGGTCAGGAAGAGACTGGTAAAGTCAAGCAAAAGAAAAGCATGGGTTGAATGTCAGGGGAAAAAACACACTGAATGCTAAGAAGATAAAATAATGGAATAATTCCTCAGGAAGATACTATTTTCTGGGATATTAAAACAGCCTGTTGAAAGAAAAAAGGGCTACTGGGAAAACATTCTTTCTCAAAGCAAGAATTTGACATTCATGTTGCAAAAGAAGGACTAAGCAAGATTTATGAAGTGTTGTGTTCAGGATTCTACTGAAAATTTAAAATACCTAGCACAGAATACTCTGTTCTTACAGTTAGTCACACAAGTGCCCACAAGGGCTATTTTGCATGCATGTATTGGTGTAACCTCAGCACAGCCCACAAAACGAAAAAAAAAAAATAAAGGCAACAACCTGGAATAAACCACAAATGCTAAACAGAACCAATATCCTTCATCTCCCTGCATCTGCCATGCCCTGCTCACATGCAACAGGCACGAAATTTGTGCAGAATAGTTGAGCAAAGCACTTCCTACACAAAACCATTTGCAGAAGGTTTAACTAAGCCACAGAACAGTAACCCCAACATCCACAGATCATCCAAAGTTTAAAGCAACCTTTACAGACAATACAGTGCCAAATGTTTACACGATCTTATCAGACCTTTCCTCGCCCTCCTAAATTCAAGCAGGGGATTTTTTTCAATAACGTATTGCAGAAATGAGTGAGGTGGATTTCCTCCTTCCCCCAAAACACATGCAAGGACACGTTCCCTCCTGTGGACACGGTGCCACAGCCGGCAGCAGAACAAGCTCCCACACGCAGACCAAGGATGCCCCAGAGCTCCCGAGAGCACAGCATTCCACAGGCTGCATGTTCTTACCCGGCTGGGCTGCACTTGCTGCACTGGGCTCATTCTCTCCCATTTCCACAAAATTATAAACTCCCCTGAAAGGAGCCGAGCTGTTCCAGCCAGTGGACTTGGTCGCCGTGCAAATTCCGACCTCCTGACTTCCAGCTGCGGCACGGTAACCCTATACCTGACTTTCTTCTGGGAATAATTAGTATCCTGCTTCCTGAGCTACCTGAGCCTGCCTGACCTGTTTCTCTATAAACTGACATCATATCCTTTGATCTGATTTGATTAACATGTGCTTCGGGCAAGGCTGCTTTGTCTCCTCCTGGGCTCTCCTGCTCCTTCGCTCCCCACCCTCTCCTTTCACTTTCACACAGGCAGCAAGATGAAGCATATCTCTGTTTCGTGGCAGGTGTTTTGGACAAAATGCCAAAGGCCACAGAAAGTTTGCAACTGCTTTTAAAGAACCTCTAAATCTGCATTTCGTAGGAAAACTAAACGTTAACTATCAACCCAGTGTCTGGGATGGGAACTTTGCAGCTCTCCACCGCAGAGGACAATGATTGCTGCCGATGTAGCGCCCCTGGGAAGAATCTTTGCAAAGAACCTCAGACCCAACCCATCCTTCCCCTGCCTTTCCCAAGGATTATCCCCAAGGAAAATGCTTTCCTTCAACACTGCAGTTTCAATATTATTTTGACTGTTTAATAAAAAGGGCTTCTAAACAAAACAAAAAGTTGTTTTGCTTGTCTTATCCTACCTCTCCAGCACAAGGAGATAATCTTATCCAGCCCCACTCCCAGCTGAGTTCCAAGAAAATATTTGCTCTTTTCTGCCGCATAAATCAAATAACAGGTGTCTGATACATTTGCAATCAATTAGTTGAAAAAGTACACTTGTCTCTCTGCCTTCAAAGTCAGTTTTATTTCAACATTTACATTTGCAACTGCCAATGACAAAAATCAAAGAGAAGATACAGCATTATTTTAAAGGAACAAACAATTGCAACTTAAAAGAGTTAATTAGCTCTTACCATGTTAATCTCCATCTGGATTACACTCAAAACAGTCTAATCAACAGCGTTAGAAATTTTTTTAATTCAAAAGCAATTAAGTCTGTTTTTAAAACTAAAATGTGTTGTCTTTTTCTTCCCTTTTTAAAGTACTGAAACAGAAACACAGAGGGTAAAAAAATGGAAGATGAGTTTTTCAAGATCATTTGATCATTCAGGCTAGGTAAAGCGTACCTTTCAAGTAAAATTTCTGAAACAAACTATGTTAATTCACACAAAAATCTCATTTAGAAGTAAGAATATCCCCACAAGCAGTAACATCCCTCAAGGTAAGCATCACATAAGCAGAAGTAAAAAAATATTTATGTCCTGAGTTTTGCTATAGAAAGTAAATCAGACATCCCCCAAACCTCAATCATTCAAACAGTGAATTCCAAAAGACGTTTTCACTTGGTTCACAGGAATGCAGGCGTTCAAAAGAAAATGCTCATGCTTTATTCTTGCCTGATTATTAAATTAGTTCAGTTAAGCCAACCATTCCACAGTCAGAAAATAATCTTTACCAAGAAAGCAAAGAGAGAAGAAAAATGAACTAAGTTTGAAATTATGCCTTTATTGTTTTATTTGTTAGCTTAGCTGAGCTATTGCTACGTTATCCCCCATAACCAGCTCATGGCCCAAAATATGCAGTCAGTGGTTCCTACAATTCACCAGGCTCATCCACCCTACTGTCATTTACTGCCAGTGAGCTGAAGCTGCCCCTGGCCAGCTCAGGGTCAGAGAAAGGGGTAAGACTCCAGCAGACACCTGGGGAACCTCCCCTGCTGTGACTTCCAGTTCCAATGCTGAACATCATCTTGTGTAAATTTACTGAGTTTTCACTGGAAAGTACCAGCGAACCATTCCACTGAAACATCCGTTCAGTGGGTGGAGGTTTTCAGCTCAGCTCTAGTGCAGCTTCCTCTGCGTAAGGACAGAGACTAAATGAAGTTATTTTTGTGTGCAGAGAAATGAGTAAGTAAGAACTTTGGTGGCTTTCTGTTTACTTCACGAGTGAAAAACCAAAGTGGTCTTTCCTAAAAGCTTCTGTTAGGACAGTTACTGAAACAATTGTGCAAGAGCCTTTATTAAAGGGTCTAGGTCTATTCCTGCTTTTCAACCAGGTCCCTGCTAAGAAAAGAGATACCTCAGTTGCCCAATCCTTTCCTGGGGACAGCAGAGGAGCACATACAGAAACTTCCCTCCTTGACCACCTAACTCAGGGAAGTCGAAGATTTGGTGCTGAGTTTCTATAAACAAGTTTGAGTTGCTCTATTTTTAAAAGACATGTTTAAGAAAAACAAGTTTATTTATCAATGAAGTTCTGCAGTGCAAAGCGAAATGTATTTGGTAATTAACTGAGGAGACAGAAACATCTAAAGCATTACTGCCCTCTCCAAACACAAACTGTCCATGTCTTGGAAGAGAAATCCTTAATCTATGTTAGTATTATTTGTAAGCATGGGAAAAATCACAATGATTAGTTTTTACCCTCATTACTGTATTCTGCAAGGTGTCCCCCCACCCCCATAAAGAGAGCTACTCATTCCAAAGAAAACTGAAGTGTAAGGCAACAAAAATAACTCTTCTCCTTAGCTACTGAGTACCAGCACTTCCCTCCAAGAGTAAGATTTTGATTTTAGGCTTTTAGCACCTACAGAAGAATTTTGTAGTTTAAGTTCTAGCATTTTCTCACATCACCTTCTGTTAACTCTTAAATATTCTTAAGAATTCAAGAGATGAGAGTGATAGTACTGAAAATACTTCTTCCCTTGAAATGAAGCCTACAAGTGGGAATAGCACAAGAAGGACGGAAACTCAAGATTTTTCACACTCCCTCTCCCAACAACAACTGACGGTGAGAAGTGGCTTTCTTGCTTTTATGTTCCCCTAAAACTGTTTGTTGTGCTCAGTTGTGTGCAATGATTTAAACAGAGTGTTTTCCAAAGGAGGAACTCTTAATTCATTCACCCTCTCCAGAAAAACCCAAGTGTGAAAATGCAGTGGCTTTGTTCTGCTCCCAGAGAAAAAAAACAGAGAAAGTGATTCTGCATTTACTGCACATCAGATACAAATATTTCTCAGTCTAAAGAGTGCATTTGACAGTCAGTGAACAGAAACATAATTTGATGATTGTTGTGATCAGGGCTAAAAAAGAGAAAATTCAGTTATTATGCTGTGCATTAAGCCATGGCAAGCAGATCACTGCATCATCCTGCTGACACCATGGGTGACTTTAAGCCTAAATTCAATGTCATTAGAAACAGAGCACACTCCACTAATAGTGCTAAGAAGTGGCAGAGAATATTAATTTTGTCACAAGTTTCCTAGAGTAGCTCTGCAAAGCTAGAGAGAGGCCCTCACAACTGAAAACCTTTAGAAAAGCAAAGGTTTCCTCTATGTGCTGGCCCAATGGCTCTCAGGACTCTCGCTTTTACTCAAGAATATTGTAATTTTATAGAACTAATGCAAACAAAGCAATATCACCAACAGCTAACTGGTGGTGTCATTCTTTATTGGTAACATGTTTTGTTACTCTACATACTCCACAAAGGGAGCAGAAATACATGTTTTGGGGTTCATTTTGTTTTTTTCTAAAGAATATTGTTCCAATGTTTCCAAGATGTGAATAATGAGACTCTCTTATTACATGTGAAATTGCACAGATAATAAAAATAATATCTAGAACTGAAACATAAGAACTGTGAATATGCAGATTTCTTTTACACTGTTGCTAAGATGATTCTGATCAAGGCTCTTTGAACATTTACTCCTTGATAACCATGTGTTTTAAAGTGTATCACAGGAGAGAAGCAGCCCACCAAGTTTCTTGCAGTGACCACCTGTCTGGCATCATGGGCTGACAGTGTTGACAAGATAATAATAACAAATATTTCACCCTCAACAATGGCAGGAGTGCTGGGAGAAAAGGGACAGTGCCAATCCTGTCTGCCTCCTTAAACCAGAGGGACACAGATTCTGATGTTTGTATATTGTTGGTGCTCAGGGTTTCTTGTTGTTAGTACTGGTTGGTTGTTTTTAAGAGCAACATGGCTATTTCATTTATCTCATGAAAAATGGTACAGCAAAAGGAACAGCATGATTTGGTTTGCCTCCAACAAGCAGTTGTTTAAGCTACAACCTCAATTAAAACAGGAGATAGGATGGAGAAATATTTTCTTCCACAATTAAAATGGACTAAACACAAAGGCAAGGATAATCAGTCTCAAAAACCACAGTGAAAAAGGTTTTCAGTGTCCATGCAAATGATGCACTAAAAAAAAAAAAAGCATGAGTTCCAGCAGCAGAGACCTTGCACAAACAGCACTGAGCAGTGAGCAAAGCCCAAGAAAGACTTGCTCCATCATGGATGAGAAGCTCATCCCACATTCCTCGCCTTGCCCAAGTTTTACTTCCAAGTCTAGTTGTGCTAACCACTTTTTCACCAGTTACAAGGATATTGTGGTATAAAACTTCACTCAGATGCAAACATCACCACTTTGGAGCTTAGTGAGAAACAAAATAGATTTGCTCCCATTTATTTCTAAGCATTAATCACAGCTATCTACTAAAGGTACCAGCAAAGGCTCCAAAACACCGCTCTGACCTGAAACTCACTGACGTGGACTGAACAGAATTAAGATTTAGGTCTTCCAGATCCCAGAGGAGGTGTTTTTCCCCCTGGCCGCTTTGCTGGGGATGCTTGCACAGAAGAGCAGTCTCCTTTTTCAAAAGCACATCCAGCAAAATGACTGACATGTTGTTCAAGCTCTCCCTAATCCCTTGCTGAGTGAGAAAATCACATGCCAAGGGAATTTATTATTATGTAGAAAGAAGGTGGCTTCATTATTTTTTGTTGTTTTGTTAATAATGCATACATTATTTTCACAATACCTGAATTATGGGTAATTGTTCTGTCTCTCTGAGACTTATCAGTCCTAACATGATTGACAAATGTACCAAAATTTGTGACCTGTTTTACCTTTGTGAACATAAGAAAACTCAGCATCTCTTCTTCACTCTCAAAACTGATTTGGAAGGCTGAAACAAGACCACTTTCCTCACAGAGGTATTTTTCCCTCCAAAGAAAACAGGTGCTTTATCAAAATGCAATTTTTTTAAGTTCCTTTGAATTCCATTTTCTAATCAGTTCCCGCTCCTCAGTTTTCAATCCCAGAGCTTTAGCAACCAAACCTCAAAAAAAAAAAGTTAGCAATCAAAATCAGCAATGGCCTCCTGATTCACTTCTAATGTTTTATACTTCCTAGTTAATGAAAATGTAAGTCTGTAGAAAATAAATAGCAACTCAAGCTTAAGCAGCTTCAGACCTCAGCAGCTGAAGGATGAGTGCACAGAAGCCAAAGCTACAGACACATTACTGTGAAGTTGGTCTGCAAAGGTAGAAAAAAGGAGGATTAGTTTCCCCTGTTTCCTTCTAATTTGGTCTTTTCTGTATTCAACAAAATTAAACTACTATAAAGGTCTGATGCACAGGAGATGATACTTTTTAATCTGGGGCTATAAGTGATAGTAATGCAGAGTACACAAAACATAATGAAAACAATCTCCCTGCCCTTTGATCCACTTGATTATTTAGGAAAACAGCAGAATTAAACCAGTGCTTTTTAAAGATGCTGTTTGCTCGACTTAAAAATCTCTTCTCAATTTATTTCTACCACCCCTACTTTTGATGAATCTTGTAGTTATAACTGAAAGCAAAGGAAAAATTGCATGACAAAAGTAAGTAGCTTTAAAAAAGGAGAATGGAAGAGTGAGGGAATGAAGAAAGTTTGTCAGCAAGACACGTTATAAATGCTAATACTAACTCCATCTTGCACAACTAAGAAGTAAATCTTACTATTCTAAGACCACCTTAGGAAGCACAGAGTCTAGAAACCTAATACAGGAAATCAAAAGCAGATCAGCTCTAAAAAGAAAAAAAAAAAAATCACCATTTTATCCTTAGTCTGCTCTTTTAGAAAAAGCACCTCTTCCAAAATGGGTTCAGATCTTGGCAAGATGAACACACATCTCTAGATCCATCTAGCACAGCTGGGAAGGGCTGTGGTTTAAGTAGGTCAGCTTGCATTCCAGGCACATATGTAAGCTTTTAAAACAAATTTACTATATGAAATACAGTGATTTAATATGGAGATGGATTTTCAAGCCAATGAAGACTTGAATGCTGAAATATCTTCTACCCCAGCAAATATAGAAGAGCCAGGAAGAATCTTATGTGTGAATCTTCAATCACTAAAGACTGTTACAACAGAAGAGCTGTAAAGCACATATATATGTATATATAAAGATACATATCTATGTATATCCTACAGAGAAGCAATACTGTGCTACAAACGACCTCACTGTGTGGTACTGCCATGCAGAGCAGGACAGGCAGCTCCTACAATGCCATGAGCTGCAATCCACACATGCCATCAAGCAGAGCCTGGCAAACAGCTCCCTCCAGAATCGAGCAAAGCAACCAAACTCTGCCTCATCACATCGTCCATCAGGCTAGACAGGGTGCCTGTCTGCATGGGGTGTCTGAAAAATACTTTTCATCACACCTATGGACAAATGAGGGTGCATATTGACCAGAAAAGCCTCTTAACCTGATACTCCCACACCCATTTATTACTTTCCTAGCCAGCAGACTTGCTGCCCTCTTGTGCCGGGTGTGGTTGTCTCCTGAAGCTCCGGTAAGCCAATCCCTTCACCAACTGCACAGTAGGAAGGTATCCACTATTTCCTACTACATCTGTGTTTCCTGGTACTTAAACAATGTTGATCAGCCCCTGCAGGAGCACACCCAGGGGAACAAGAAGCTTTCCTTGCTGCTGGCAGGCTGGAAGGTGAACACAGCCTCCCTGACCCAGGTGCTGCGTGCAGGGCACACGTTCAGCTCAGCACAGCCTAACTCCCCATCCCCTCCTCTCCAGTGACAGCCTTGCATATCACACCTGCTTACAGCCCTCTGCAGATAAAGCACAGCTCATTAGGCTGTAGTAAAGCACATTTCATTAGTTTTTAACTACTCTGCAAAATCAGATGGGCAGGCACTGGGACTCCACAAAGCGAGGCCGAGGTTCTGACCCAGAACAATCTCCACACCAGAGTTGTGCTCCAGACTGAATAAATGCCTCCTTTTTTCCAAACTAGTTGTTAGATCAATTATTCACCATAAGTAACTCCCCATACAAAGCCTTTCTAGCATGGAATAACACTCTTCATTGTTGTTTGCATCTCTGAATCAGCTTTGCAGTACTGCTAAAAAACAGAAGGAGCTTTATTTTTCCAGAGAGAGTAAAGGTAGCAAAATCTTATTCTCCCCAACTGAGGGGAAAAAAAAAAGACAAATTATTTTTAGATTAGCACTGTTCTTCATTCCTCCCCAAATCCACAATAAAGTTTTATTTTTCCCAATTCCAGCAGCAGTGCTGTACTCTTAGAAAACACAGCTGTTGGCTTGGTATTTGCTTGTATGCAGTAATTGCATTGCTTACTATATTTTCCCATGGATTTTTTAAATACAGAAGCAACATAGGAAATCAGATCTAAAATGCATCAGCCATGACCCTTTTTTCCTGTTGTATCACATGTTTTAATCAATAAATTGCCTCCATATCTCAAATGGATGGGATATTATGTAACACAAAACAGCACAGAAGCCAAAATGAAGGATGAGAAGTTAATTTTGTGTCCATAGTTAAGAAAAGAAATCAGAATCTCACTCTCATACAGTGCTCATGGTACACACACAAAATTTAAAATCTTTTAACCCTTGTCTGCTCTGGGCTGATCTTTCCATGATTTTCTATTCTTCAGTCCCATAAGAAATGCAGCAGCCCAACAGAAATTACTACAATACAAGTCAGTAAAAAAGGATTAAAACCCTTGCAAAAGTCACTTGAAAGTGTCAAAACTGGCTGGTTTAAAGCATCATAGTGTAAGTTTCGTTAATCAATGTTTCAATGTAATCAGTGTTTCAACAGATCAGTAATATTGAAATTTCCTAAGACAGCAGCAGGCATTCCAACAAAATGCTGAAAGCATTTAATATGCTCCACTCACATCCCTTAGCAAAGATGGACAACAATGATTTAAAGTTTAAAATTATTCCATTTGATTGCAAATGAAAGAACAATTCTGGTAACATTAAAGAAGTTTGTCAGGCTTTTTTCAGCAGAAATGAATTGTACAGACAGAATAATACTGACTGCCCACAGTTAAAAAAAAAAGCCTACTTATTGTCTTGGTTTAATTATAATTACTTCTAAGGTATTTTGCTGTCTTAGAATCTGCTATAGGGGAGTAAGCAGCCAACAGTTTGGACACCTTGGACATGAACACAGATTCATCTTACAATTTTAATCTTTTCCTTCACTGATACAGCAGATTAAAGCATGACTTCAAATCCTTGGATCCAAAGTTTCTGTAGCACCAGTGCAGTGGCAGCTCCTTAGTCCTGGTGGTTACATTTGAGTTAATACAATTCTATCCACAGACAATTACATGTGCAGATGATGAGAAAGAGCAATCTTGCCCCAGACCAAGGTTGCCCTAAAGAATACAAGTTACCACGAAATACAGTCCACAGCAGTTTATCCAAACTTTCCAATGAATCATCATGAGCTACACAACATTTCTCAATACCCTGTAGCAAACTCAGGGCTTGTAATATAAGTATAAACCATTAAAAAGATAAATAGTAAGTCAGAAGCTACGGCTTACAAGAGAAGGAAGGAGAAAGATCATTTTGTTAATGACAATGGCCTCAAGGCTTTAGCTGTCCAAACTGAAACATTTCAAGCCTTTCACCTGATTTTCTGAGGATCTCCAGGTACAAGGAAGTAGTTCCACACAACTGGCTGCTGCTGTCTGGCCTCTGTGTGTTTGCATGGGGACAGAGAGAGGGAGAGAACAGACTGTGCAGAAAAAGAAAATTAGATGAAAACACTGATAAAAATCTGATTTTTATTCCAAGTCTGACAATTACAAAGCCTGCAGTAAATTTAATGGATTTCTTTGCAAATTCCATCAATACATTTCCATGCAAACACTCTGTATTTTGACAGCTGGTCAGGTTTCAGAATATGCCAAAATGCTCTAAAGTTTCAGCCTTAACAACAACCACCATTAACAAAAAGCTTGAATTCAACAAGTCAAAAGGGAAGCAAGCACTTGGC
The DNA here is from genome assembly GCF_017639235.1 of Corvus kubaryi. Taxonomy (NCBI): domain Eukaryota; kingdom Metazoa; phylum Chordata; class Aves; order Passeriformes; family Corvidae; genus Corvus; species Corvus kubaryi. Next base: position 15,963,542 of record NW_024581136.1, read on the forward strand.
AAATGGCAATTGCTCTTACCAGTAAGAGGGAGGTATTTGATTTTTTTGTTTAAGAATCCCCAAGATGATACAATTGTAGATATACACACACACTTTAACCTCACTTTTTGCCTGAAGTAAGAAATAGGCACAAAATTTCCAGGAAGATCTTTTACCCACCAGTTCAAAACAAGAACCAAACCTGTCTCCTACAGCTTTGGCACCAAAGCACATCATTAGGCACCAAAGTTGGTTCTGAGAAAAAAAAGGCAACAAAAATTACCATCTATGGCAATATCCGAAATACACCGGATTGCACAGCCTCTGCAAGCCAGCTGCACACCTTTTTCCTTAATAATTATCTCCACAGAAAAGAAAAATAGTTACTGGGTCAATATTCATTTGATGCAACAACCTTTGTGTAGTAATGTCCATGTACTTTCCCTAAAAATTCTTCTAGGGAACACCAAATTAACACCACCTCCCTAAGGAAGCACCACCTACGTACAACTCTACTGCAGCACAAAGAGAGATCCACCCCTCAAGCTGACACCCGTGTTCAAAATCCATTTGAATTGTTTAAGAACAACTTGTACAAGGTCAAGTCTGTCACAGTCCTCAGTGTGTTCACAGCCTGACATGATTTCTGTGTAAGAAGGGAAACAAAGCAGATGTGTCACTTCAGAGCTGTGTTTAACTACAAAAAGGCTTCTTCTCAAGGCTGCAATTATAACACAAACCCCAGCTCATCATCTTTCAGCACTAATGATAATTTACAGAGGGCTCTCGGACTACGAAAACAGAACTTTACCTGGAATTAGGTTTAAGAGCTCTCAGTTTTAGGCCAATCTCTTCCTAAACACAGCTCTCATCTTGAAAGCACAATAACTGCATGGGACAGGAAGTACACATTTTCTTCCTTTAAGTGAAATGCTTGATTTGCTTCCGTTCTGCCTGTGTTTCTTTTTAGAAGCATGAAATACACAGAGACAAAACATGTAAGATACAAATCTAACCCAGCCACCATACATATTGAGGATAAAGTGTGCAAACCCTCGGAAGTCAGTCTTCATGAGTTCAAGAGATGAGCCAGTGTCAACTCCTGTGTAGTGACAAGGGACCTCAGCCCATCCTCCCAGGTTGCCAGGCAACCGTTCCTGTATCCTTGACTGTATTCATCAGCCATTAAGCACCATCAGGCTCCCTTTCTTTTCTCCCTCACACAGGCTCCCACTCTCAGAGATGGATGAAAGGGAGAGGGAAGTTAAACAACATGACTTTCTTTCCAAGCAGAAGCAGCATTCTGAGTTTTAATAGCTGATAGATTTCAGCCAATTCACACAGCTCAGATAACTGCTTTGTAGTGAAAGGTACAGCACGACTGCAAGGTATGGCTGTATTAGGAAGAGGGCTCTGTTAAAAGTTGACATTAATGGACATCATCTAATATTATCAGACAGTACTAAAGTGCCCTTTCAATTTGTAAAAATTAAAGCAATAGATGACAGGTGTTTTTAAATCCAGAAGAATGGCATTCAACATGAGGAAGTGCTCTTCTAAACCGTGCCAAGGTAAATAAAAACCAACTGATCTGAGAAGCAGAAATGTGTTATCATTAACTTATTCCAGGGAAACAAACCAGTACCTCAACCACTGGAAGTACTGATCCAGTTCTTAGTATCAACGTAAATATACCCCACCTCTGAAGCAGTTGTCTCTCTGTCTTCCTCAAGCCACAGGTTCAATTCCACTTGCAGGCACTAGCAGGGCAGTCCTGCAGCCCCAACAGAGCTGGGCAGTGCAGATGAAGGTGAAGATTCCTCCCCTCCTAGCCCCAGGTTGAGCCCTCAGCCAGAGCAGCTCTCATCCAGCTCCTTACACTGCAGCCCAAGTGTCCCCAGGGGAACAGGGCAAGTGGCAGAGCCACGCTGAGGACAGAGGGGAGGACACAGCTCTTTCAGCTGAAATCCACTCCTGTATCACCTTAATGCTGCCATCAAATAACCAACAATTATTGGATCTGATTTGGTTCTAGAAATACCTGGCACTGAAGAGCAAATCCTCGGCCCTTGAACCAAGTACACAACTGAACATACTTTGATGGTGAATATTTCCAATTTATTGTGCTCCTGGAACATGGCTCTATGGCATGTGCCAGTATCACAACCCTAATACTGGGATATGAAGTAGTAGGTAGTTTCTGTTACATTTACTTGCATTGGTTAAATGGGGGGGAAAATAAAGCTTTTTGAGTACAGCTACTTCAGTGGTGCCTTCATCCACAGACACAGCAGGGCATGGAGAATAGAAAATTTCAAACACTGAAAATTACCCATTCTGAGTGATTTCAACGAATGAACAAGACATGCTAAACATTCCAGTGACTTACAACCATGAGAAAGGACACTTAGCTGAGATTAAGAATACTTAGCTGTACTCACAGGTAGCTAACTGTTCACAAAGTTTTCAAAATGATTCTTTTCTGCAATGATTTCACAAACAAAACAAGCTTGCCACATCCTACTACGGAACACAGCAAGTTAAATAATTCTGGAGGAGAAAGACTAAAAATATGCAGTTAGAGGATACATTTTCCATATACATGAGAAATCAAAGCATATACATATATAATGAAAGCTGTAGAGTGCTGAAAATTAGTCTCTGGTTTGGCTCTTACTTTCCTACAGATATTTAATTACCCCTTCATCATTTTCACTGCCTTGCTCCCTATACCAGGAGTATGGTACCATGAAAGTAAAATTAAGAGGAAGAAAAATGTGAATTCCCGTTCTACCAATTTTGTTTGCAACTGAGCTCCCAACATACAGAAGCTCACAGTTGCAACCTGATTTTCAATTATTTATACTTTGTTGCCTTTTTAATTTCGTATTTACCATTCAATTAGAATGATCTCTCCTTCATATGCATATTCAATTTTCAGACAAAACCAGACAGTTGCCAAGGCAGTATGCAAGACACATAAGCATTCATGCCACTGTCTGTCATTTCTTTTAATTACTGAAGCCAAACCCAAATTACTGGCTTATGCTTACACTTTCTTTTGACTCAATTTTAAGTTTTCCAACTTAACTCTTTAAAATACTTTCTTTATTCTGAGCATGTGATAGCCTCACATTTCTTCCAAGCTGAACAATGACCATGATGAGAAGTTAGAAGAGGTGTTTGATAGTGGTTTTTTTTTCATTTACCTTAAAGCCAAGATGGGATCAGCTTTGTAGAGACTTTGTCACGAAGGCATATTTTCAATCTGGCCTCTACACTAATTCCCTGCAAAAAAAGAACACATCACATTTTATAATACCACTCCTTGAAAAAGAAAACTGACCATTTGCAATGATGCAAACTGTAAATACAAATAGAAGACGTGTTTTCCTGACACAGCAGCAAATGAGAACATATTTTGAAGCATGACAATACTTAGGAAATATTTTTCTTACTTAAAGAAACCAAATGGCTGCCTAAAATGTTTAAATCAATGTCCTTGTATCCAGCAAGGTCTGTTTCACAAAAGCAGCTGATTCCTCAGCAGGGAGTTTGTGGTGGCACTTCTGCTATACTACAAAACACTGAACAATAAACAATTGCCTTGGTTACCCATCAGTAAACTGGAAGTGTTCTTATAACAAAAAAACCCAAAACCACTGATATTATGGTAATTTCAGTTTTTCACCTATTTCCCAGTAACAATCTCATTATCACCCATATAAATCTCCCTCCTTCTTTTAATGAAATTCAGGAGTTGTCAGTGTGTTCTTTCCCCAAGCAAAACAAGGTAGTTGAGTACATATTTAAAATATCTCTGTGCATCTCACTGAAGTTCAGTTGTAATCAAGGCTTATTATAAAGATTCCACAGATTGCTCCACTAATAAGCTTTCACTGCTGCACTACATAAATTATACAACAAAGGGGGAAAAGGACCAATAGCAAGCAACTTTTGTCATAACTTTCTGTAAACACAACCATGTAAGTAAAGAAGTAATTAAAAAAAAAAAAAAAAAAAAAGAGAAATGCACCATGACTGCTTAAGGAAAGACTGTGGCACTCAGTGTCATGGTCAGTTGACACAGTGATGTTGGACCTCAGAGGTCTTTTCCAACCTCATTGATTCTGCGACTTCTTTTCAATGTCCAAAATGCAGAACCCACCCAGCTCTTCCATTACTGCATTTTGTAGGACCCTAACCAGCACTAATCCAAATAAACAAGTAACACACTGAACCAGCAGAAGTTCCATCTTCCACATACTTGGATTTAATATAAATTTTACTGATTTTACAGTTAAAGCAGGAATAGCAATGTTAGACTAGGATGCCCAGAGCTTGGTACAGTCAAGTAAAACTGAGAGAACAATACCAGTCCTAAAGGAAATTCATGATTTGCCCTTCAAAATCCCAGCCCCTCTTTGCAAAGACAGTTGACAATGCACTGCAGCAAAGCAGCAAAAATTTAAACTGAAGGATGGATTTACTGAGTTCCAAAAATCACATTTCCTTGACAATCATAAATACAGTATTGTACTACTCTTCTGCAAAACAACGCCTCTAGACTATACAGCTGCTGTAAGCACACATTAAATGCATGATCTTACTGGGCAAGATAAAAGGAAGCTGAAAAAAATAACAAAAAAACCCCCAGTCCTTTCCCTGGACCAGAAAAAAAACTTATTTGCTCACAGGTCCCAGATAAAAGCTTCACGTTCAAACATTTTATCTTTCTTACAGTTTTATTGCTCAAAAGATGAACTATGAGATTAAATCCAACTTTCTATTAAGCTCTAGAGACAGTCACATGCCATGCAAGTCATAAGACTTCAGAGTTTGGACACAGTAGTAGATATTGAACATATCAGGGAAGCATTTCAAAAAGGCATTAACACTAATAGGGCTTACATATGTGTATCAAGGGAAGAATAGCTGCAAATTATGACACTACTCAGTCCTGACCCAGAGGTACAGAAAGAAGCTGTCTGTGTAATTCCACAGAATTGTGAGAGATTCTCCTAAATTCACCCACTTAGAAGGCTGATTTTTTTTGTTTTTTAAGCATTTACTGAGAGGAAAAGAAGGGACAGAAAAGAAAAAAGATCAGATCATACATTAATCACTCATGTGTGGTTGTGTTTTACCAGTTTGAAGAACAAGTGCTGGGCAAATTTAGCAGACACAGAATGGGGGCTTTTTTGTTTGTTTAATTGAAAACCAGTGGAAAAAAAACCCTCACAGTGAAAGATTCCACAAAATGTCAACAGATCATAGTTTTTTCCTGTCTCTCACATTTGGACATGAAGAACATTTTAAGTCTTTTTCTGCCACCATGACTAATAACTGCAGGTGCTCACACCCCTACATCTTCTACATACACAGTTACAAAGGGGCAAAACAATTTGTCTAGTGACATAATAACAAGATTCAGGATCAGGGAACTGAAAACAAAAGATCATGTTTCAGTTTTACCAGCTGGAGCCATTTATTTCATTAGTGACCACCTTCCTTGATAAGAATGACAATGTTCATCATATGCTTTGAAATTTTTGTCCATGCCACCTATATACAACTTTTATGCAGCTAGCAAAGGTACAGATAACGACTGAAATAATTTCAGTAGGGAAGCATTAGCCCAAGGCAAAAAAAATTCCTATTTACAAATCCTGAAGAAATTATTCACTCCTCAGCAAAGTTTGTATCTGAGAAGGTAAGTATTTTTTGCTGGGAGAGAATATTGCAAATTAGAGCAGAAATCCTATTTCACTTAAAATTCCTGTGTTTCACATGAGGCTCAGAATTCAGTGGGTAGAGAAGGCAGGGGAGGAGGGAGGGATACAAGGATACAACAGCTCATGGATTAGATGTTGCCACTTTCAATCCATCATCACATTTTCTCAGATTATGAAAATGAATTTTTCCCAGTAGTACATTTTATGCCTGACAGATTACAGATCAGTTTACACATTCACAATTGGAGCACTCGGATTTTACAAAAGTTCAGGTCTTCTGAGACCAGCATTTGTTATACGGTTTGACATGAGTCAAGAGAAACATTCTATGAGACAATGCCAGAGACACTTTCTGGCAATGAAATGGGTGAAGTCACAAACTCCTTAATGATCTCTGCAGCCAGCCTGAATTTAACACATTTTCTTTGACATTACAGCTGGCTCAGAAAGGTCATTAGACTATTATATCCACTGTTATGTAGAGCAGCACTATACACATGTAAAGTTTCTATAGCAACACTTTCTTAATTCATTCTTTAAGCAAAACACCAATTAGCTTTTTATTATAGCCAATTAAAAAAATCTGCACACTAATTGACAACCTCTCTACACAGAATTTAAGCTTATGCAAAAGAAAATTGCAGTAAAATCTTTTATGGTAATAGCTTACTTCCTATTCTCCCCTCTTAAGAGAGCAGTAAATTATTCGTCATAGGGGCTGAACATTTATTTTCCAATGTAAAACCCTTTAGACACACAGAAGTAACCTACCCTGATATGCCTTAAATTTGAGGAGAGCCTAAAGATCACAGGTTTCAGAAAGGCAACAGAAATGTAATCAGCTGACTTATTTCTGCATTGCAGGAAACTGGGCACTGGCCTGTGCACGTGGAGATCATGCAAGAGGCAGCCAGCAAAATGTTTCTGAGTAGCCAAGCATGTTGAGCCAAATGAGAAAGACGGCAAAAAAACACTACCAAAAGTCAAATTTAGCAGGGCAGAAAAGACATTTTCATTTCCTTCTTAGTACTTAGTGTTGGTTTTCTCAGATGTCTTCTGCACGGCTGGTGATGACAGCTTCTTTGTATGTCACTTCGTGTAGCAAATATCAAGACATATTAGTCAGAAACCAGTCAGTGAACACAATATAAAAAGGAGCTCATCATGATGCAGAGTATCAGGAGAAATAATCAACAAGAAAAGCTAAACCATCCTTCTTGGCAAGATCTTCTGCAGGAAGCTGCATAAAAAACATCATTCCCCTTACAGTTCTTCCATGTGAGGCGTCGGGATTCCCCTTACTAATAAATAAATAAATACACATACAGAATGAGGTGGCAGATGGCTCCTCTGACAAACTCGGCATGCCCCAATCAAGAATTAATGGTACTTGAGGTAGGTCTGCTGGTTCTTAAGGACACACTACAGAAACTGCTCCTATTCTCACCACCTTATTTGTACCCACTGTCTTACAGCACAGTATTGACACAGAAACCTAAGGCATCTCAGAAGTTACGTGGGGAAACCAAACGCATTTCCTCGAAAGGCTGACGAATAGAAAGAGGAGTTACAGTGGTCTTTCAAATCTACCAGTGTAGAAGAGAGATCAAGGTATCCACACATGTGAAAGACACCACTGTGTGTAACCTTGGAGTTGCCACAGCATGGGAAGGGGTCTGGATACACGGTCAGGTTGTACAGTACACAAGGATCTAGCCCCCAAAGATAAGGGGCTAGAGTCAAGCAGCAGAGTTACAGGCTTTTATTCTCGGGTCTTTAGAGAGGTAAACTCCCAAACAGTTCCCTGAATTGCCAGGAAGTGCAAAGTGCCCACTGTCAGATGCAGAGCTCTACCTCCTCCAGGGAGCCTGTTGTAGTCCAAGACACTGTGCACAGTGTTGCACACAGAACTGGTACTAACTGCAACTAATGTCACCATTTGCTGCCCCAAGACTTTGAAGATTTCTCCTCTAGTAAACCCTTGTGACCAGCACCTCACCAAAATACGGTCACAGTTCACACACCCCTGCACTGAACATTTCTCCTTTCTCTGCCCTTGAAGGAAGGAGAGCAAACCATGGCCCAAAACAAGACCTGTCAGTCACAGTGATGCAGGAGTGAATACTAGGGAGTACCTGAGCAACCAAATAAGCTTTTTCCTTTTTCTAAATTTTTTTTAAGCTTTCTGCATTGGCATCTCAAGCCATTTAATATTTCAGCCAGTCTGGCTCCACCCTGCCAGTTAAATACTACACACACAGTGTATTCGAGGAGAAGGCTTAGGGCAAAGTTTAAAGGCAGCTGGTAATTATTGGCAGCAGTCAGGATCCCATTCAGTCGCTTTCCAGGAATGCACATCCCCAGGATCAGAAAGGCTCCAGCTGGTGACAGTCACTTTTCAAATGCATCAGCACCAGGTATCTCTTTCTTGCTGTCTTCCCTGATCTGCTCTTCGCCCAGCCAGCCTGCTCTGAGCAGGCACGTCCATGTGGTCAGGCAGGTGGTGTGTGATGTGAAAACCCTTGAGGGAGTACAACAACAGATATGATTTCTGGCAGTCTCATCCCTGCCAAGAAAACACCTTCAGTGGCCTAAAATATGAACCCAAGCCAGCTGTGCAGCCATCCCAGTCTTTGTAAAAGCAGACAGTTCACAAATCAAGAAGATCAAGCAGGTATAAGCTTCTCCCCTATATTTCCTGCTATTAGGATCAGTGTTCAAAGCATCTTCATTAAAAGTACAATTTGCACATCCAGCTGCAGGTAAAGAACACAGAGCTACATTCCACTTTAAGACCACAGAAATAACATTTTTTTCTTGGATTGACTTTTTTTTCCTATTTCACAGGAGAGCTTACTGCAATTAAACTGTCTTTGTCTAAATATAAAAGCTCTTTTCTGTTATTTCCAAGAAGTAATGGGATGGCTTTGTTGCTCTTGTAAATTACTCACCCACTGTTACGATCTACCATAGAACTAAAGTAAATTAAAACAATAGCCAAGGCATCACTGAGAGCAAAGATTTTCAACAGTTTTAAAAATCCTTTTTGACTCCTTTCATTTACTTTTCTTCTTTTGAGACACATAAAACACAGAAGCATGATTGCAGTAAATTTTGATAACTACCATAGATTTCTCCCACTCTCTCAATGAAGGAAAGTATTTCAGAAAAACCTTCCATCCAAATTTATCTTTTCAATTTCTGCACAATCCCATGTCGGCAATAGTATGCACCCATTACACTGGATGATGAAAAGAAGAATTTAAAGGAAACCATAATTTTCCTGCAACATTTTTCAACCTCTGAAAAAAGGACTTTCTCAATTTCAAGTCTGGACACAGAACCTGAAAGCAAAATGACTGTACAAAAAATATTTTTCTGTCTTCACATCCTGGTGAAGAAAGAAAAGTATCAACTTTATGACCTGCTACACTTCAATAATTTGAAGTTACTACCCTCAAAGCTAAGAAAACTCAGTCTTATTACTTTTTAAATAGTGTTTATATAACACATTTTTACATATATTTGTTTATAGACAATATTATTTATTATATTAATGTTTGAAGTAACTAAACTGTTATCCAAATAATGCTATTTTATCACTGCTCTAATTCTTGGTATTTTATTAAAGATGTATAGCAAGATCTCTGACTTGCAATCAGATCCAGCAGTTAATACTGAAAGGTTCTCCTTCCTTTGTGCTTTCACTACTTTACTTACTAGAAGACTGAAAGTTAGAGGTAGATTCAATAATATTTATAAAACTCCAACCCTGGATTCCCAATTGCCACATCTGTAAGCTCTGAAATCAGGAACCCTGAGTAAACAGAATAAGTGAATGTTATGATCACCATCAAGCTCTTGAGCCATGGCATGACAGAGAAATTGTTGTGTCTTTCTAATTTTCATAAGGTCTCCTAAAACTCACACTTTTTAAATCAGGCAAAATAAATATAACCAATCTCCATTCCTGCTATTTAAAGCTCATGTCTAAAGGATACAATGCATGGTTTTCTATTTTATCATTTTGAAGTTAAATTAAAAGACCTAAACATATGTTAGACTGAGTTGAAAAAGCGGGAAGCATCTCCAAGAATCCCAAGATCTTACAGTCAGGAAATTCTGGCCAATTAAAACAGAAATGAAAACGGAGGAAAATAGAGTTAAATATTTCTATGGAGGAACAACACTGTTAAAACAACCCAATCTATCTCCCTCTTCCTATTTCTTTCATCTAAACCTTCCACAAAACATCTAGACATAGTAGTTCTCACACCTTATATTAGGGGTAGAGCAGCATATATTTATATTACATGCACGAGGAAAATCAATAGATGCAATTGGAATCTCAGCAGCACATGCAGTTTGATGGATACACTGCTCTGGGGAGTGCCAGGAGACAGCTGGGAAAGAAATGTCAGTGCCACCAGAGCAACCCTTGTAGCACCTGAGGACCCACTCTGCATCTCTGGGCCCCAGAGAAGGGCTGCAAGAAAGAAGAGCCAGTACAAGTCACTACATGAGGAGAAACAGGGAACTTACGTTGGCCTTTTGCTTTGTCTTTGAGATAACAACTCCAGTGGTTTGCCTTTATATATTCAGATAAAAATAACTGAATATCTATCTCTCAAATTAAAGGACACAGATGGCTGCTTTCAACTGAAAGAAAAGGCCAAAGAACCTGGCTTCGATTACAAAGTCCCCTAAGAATAAGCAGAACGTTGTACCTTTGTTGGGTGGAAGGAGCTGTTATCTACCTTCCCTGCTCCTAATGGGATTCCCTGGGGTCTCCTTTTCATCAGTTTCAAAAGGTCAGTCTTTGTCTCCAAAGTGCTTCTTGTCAATGTTAAAGCCACATTCTGCTCTTTGATACCGATATGAAAGAAGTTATCTGCTGGCTTAGACCACCACAAACTGAGAAGAAGCCCCACTGCAGTGTTTCAAAGCAGCAAGTGCATAACACAAGATGACCAAGGGAAGGAAACATCCTGCAGGAGAACAAAATAACTTGCCATGATATACTCAGTGGCACATTTCACTTTCAGCCTGGTCCAAAATGCACTGAAGTTGGCAGAACTTCTGTTGATTTTAACAGGTTTGGGAATATGTCCCTTACACTCTCTGAAATTATATCAGGAAAGGAGTATCAGTTTATCAGGTTTACTGGGCACACACAACATATTTTATCTTTAAGCTTCTCTCCTTTAAGGAAAAGGAAGGTTCACATGCTCAGGGAATTCACACACAAGAAATAAAGCAAATGAGAGGGAAAGCAGATTTCTCAGTGGGAGAACAAAGACAACAGGTTCATCTTCAGAATGGTTTGTATTTTCTCTCTCAGAATAAATAAAAAAAATACAGATAGTACACATTTTATTTTTACTTTTATTCTCATCAAGATTCATCCAGCTGGAAGAGAAAGTATGCCTCTATATAAATAGATTAAATCATAAAAAAAAAGCAAAAAGTCAATTTCCAGACTTTATAACTATTTCCATCTAATAATTTGTTGTATTTTGCAACTGCTAGGACCTAGACCTCCCGAAAAACAGGTTTATATAGCATGACTATAGATAATAATCTGCCAGAATTTTTATTAAATTCCTTATATCAGAAGACTTCATAAATTGGAAATTTTATATACATATAATTCCAACAGAAACTTTGTGGGGCCCAAGGTTTTTTTTAAGTAAGGAGAAAAAAACAGACCACACCTCTCTCCATCTAGCACACAGCCAGCCAAATTTCAAAAATTAAACCAATTAAAAATTAAAACCAGCAAAGGCTGAGCTGCTGTGTGAAATGTGCTCACCACTGTGGAATCTTCAGCCTCAATCCACCAGTTCTGTCCTGGCTGGGATGGGAGAGCTCAGGGGCTCTATGGGAAAAAGTGACTTTGGCCACTCAGCAAGTTTAAAACCTCCTGTGTCCAGGGAATCACAGAGGGTGTGTGAGCCCAGGATAAGGTGATGCAGCTCCCATGCCAACGAAGAGTATGGAGACAGTTTTGGATACCTTTTTATCTAGTAAAATGTTTTGTGGCATAGGAATCAGTGAGCTCATCCAAACAGGTTAAACACAGCAGTAACTCAGAGCTGGGTGCTAATGAAACCAGACTGCACTCGAGACACTTATCCTGAATTATGTTGGGTATTCCTGCCCAGCCCTAAATTGTGCTCCCTCATCCCACCCTTCAGGAGACACTGCAGTTAAGTCTCCTGTGTTTTCACAAAGGGGATGGACAGGGGGAAGAGCCTCTTCTTCCCCTCAGAACCAGTGAAGCACTCCTGAGACAAAGCCTCACCAGGCTGACCCTCCTCTTCCTCACTGCTCAGGATCAGGAGCACTCAATCCTGCCCTGGATTCACCAGGAGAGAAGATGCATGACCTGATCCTGCCTGGAATTTCATGGCTAGGACATGCCACGGATGTGGGACCTACACCCCAGGTCTACCCCTGCCCAGACAGGTCTCTGGGCTTCTCAGCTTCAGACCATTGGCATCTTCTGGTCTTCACACTCCTTAGATAATCCTGCTTTAGGGATATCCACCAGGTCAGCCACAGCACTAGCAGCCTGCCATCTGTCCAAGGTTAGAGGAAAAATAGGAGCTGATTCATTCTGAACAGTTCAGCTACACTGAGTTTTGCTGACTTATTATTGGTCAGCATATTTATTATGCTAGATATAAATAAAACATTGAACATTGTACTCAAAATATCCCAAATAGCCTGCAATTCTCCTACTTCCTCAGCAAATTAAATGAGTTTTCGCCCCAGTAGCTTTTGCTTTTTTTATTATTATTAAAGAACCAACACAGAGAAAAGCCATGACAAGCTATGCCCTTTCTAGGGAGAGAAAAAAAAAAAAAAAGGGGGAAAAGGGAACAGCCATGAGATGATACAAACTGACAAACTTACACTAGTGCTGTAAGCTGAATTCTGTGCCATTGTTGCTGTCACATTATTTTGGTAATCCAATCAACTTCTGATGTTGTCGAATGCAAAATCAGAATGGGTTTGCACAATGTGTACTTACACACAGAAGTAACACAGTTATACCAATTTCTATTAGCCTATGCTGTTAAATACCCTCAAAGGCCAAGGGTAAAAGACTTATTTTACAGCAGTGATTATGAATTCCTGTAGCTCAGGAGACAAGTATTGCAGGTGGTGTCCAACAACAATAAATAACTCTGAAATCTCATTTTCTTGCTTTCTAAGTAAACCCACTGCACTACTTAAATGTATGTTTGCAGTTTGCTGCCGAACTTAGCTATGTCACCAGCAAGTATCAATAAAAATCCTATTGATTTAAGAGTATGCATTGCTAAAAGTCAATGTTCCAATAGGTGGAACAGGGGCGACATCAGAATTGCAAAATTCTGATTCGTCGAGCATCTAAACCAAAAATCCCATCCTAAGCCATTCTACAAAAGAATGATCTTCAAAAGGAGAACATAGCCTAAACAGGGCAGAACACATAAATTGGCTAATAATGTGAAACCAACGTTCTTGTTCATGCTTGCAGAAACATAAAATAATCCTAATACGCGTACCGACTTTATTCTGAAATAACTTTTCTAACCAATTGCAGATTTATCTTGCCTTGCTGAAAGGCCACGGAATGGTGACTTGTAATTGTTCCAAACCCCAAGCCTGATGGTCGGGTAAGTCAGGAGCAGTCCCAGTGGAAGTGAAAGCTACTGAGGTGCTGTGGAGGGCAGGTCAGACACAGCCACCAGCAGCGGGCTGATTTACAACTCTCACTGACAATGTGTCTCTGAAAAGATCAGGAAAGCCCTGATTGCCTATTATGCATTATTAAGACACAGATCAATAGAGAAACCTCCAGGGGCCACTAAGATGCACTGCACGTGTGATTTCACCTTCTGCAGACGCAGCAGCGAGCTGTGGGAGCTGGTTCCTGAAGCGCCGTGGCCGGGGACTCTGCACTGTATAACCTGACACAACCATGACACATCTTCCTTCAGGAAGGTCACACGTGGCTTCCCTCCTCTTCTACCTTACCTTCTTCCCCTCTTCCTTTTTTTTTTTTTTTTTTTGTGCCTACTAAAATTCAAGCCATCACACCTCGACTTGTGCTCCTCCAGCTACACCCACTGCCATTAAATTTCAATTTAAGCATTTTGGGGCAGAGGCTGGGCTGGGAGATGGGCTTGTTTTCAGGCAGCAACCAAATGCAAAAAGTGCCAGACTCCTGCTGCAGCCTCCAAACATTACTCTAATCACCAAGAGTAACCTGTTATTTCGACGTATTTTTCAGTTGAGGCATTGATTTTAAGGATCAGAGAACAGAACTAGCTCATTTTTGAAGGATAAAAAATAAAATATTAGAAACTCCAGATGCTCAGTAATTTTCTTCGTAAGACAGGAATACTGCTAAAATTATCCTTGCTACCAAATAGCATCCTTTTTCTTGAAAACCTGAAGATAAAGGAAATTTCTGAACAGTAGCATGTGTCATAAATACATGTACCAGCACCACTCTGAGCCTCACACCACTTTGCCAGCAGAGCTGGGCAAATTCAGGTGATTCACGGTAAGCATAGTTAATAACTTACAATAATCATGCTTAGCATCAAGCTCAGAATGAACTGCTGCCAAACTGACAAATGTGGCTATGAAAATTGATAGCTTTGAAATTTGTTTCAAGGTTGATGTACAGAAAACCTCACCAACAGTCACAAAAAATTCAGAAGGCTTTTAAGAACAACAGTATTCTGCATATGAATTAATTAGTTAATTATTTGAAAATGACCCACCCAGAAGAAAAACTGTCTCCAGTTTTCATGATTGCCTCTTTATTTCCAGCACAGAAATAACTTTATTCATTGTGGCAAAGAAGAATAACAGATTCTTTGCACTTTTTGAAGGGTAGAAATAAGTATGGAGAGTAAAGATAAATCACTCATTTAAAATAGGTCTTCAGACCTTAAAACCTTTTCAGTTGCAACACCAATACAACTCCCATATGATTCACCTTCTGCCCAAAGTTAAGTGATCCTTACTATTAATTCATACATTAACCTACTACAGAAAGGAGTTTCTCCTTCATGCTCTTGGATTTATTCTTCTACATATGGAAGAATGCACACTATAAGGAGTTGAGCTCGAAATCATACCAGAAAAAAAAACCAAAAAAAAACCAATAAAATAAAAAAGTAACACAGGTTCTGTAAACTGGACATTGAAGGAAGAACTGGCAACAAGACACGATAGAAAAGAGTGGAATAAAGTAACAGTTATTTTCACACAGCTCCCACGGCAGCCAGTTCAGTCTACAGGCTGGATTGCTGAACTATCACTGCACAGCATCTGGCTCCAAATGCCTCCAACTGCCAGATTTTGACCCTGTGGGTTAAAATTCCGAATTTCTCAAGCCAGGAGCAGATGTTTCTACAGATTTCTGAAATGTGATTTCATTAGTTCACCAATAACAAACAAGAAATCTGCCCAAAGCATGCCTGATTGATTTAGGGGAAATGGAGTTCGGAGCTCAGCAACTGGGACAAGAAGGGCTGGGGAGAAGCAGCAGAGAAAACATGGAAAGGCCAAAGAAAAGAGCCCAGAGAGCAGCGAGACTTGTGGTCAACAGTGTTCTCCAAAAGTCTCACTGCAGAGCCTAAAATACTCCAAACCACCAATTTCCCTTGCTCCTCTGGAAGCACGGGGCACCATTCAAACAAGCTGTGCATCCCCCATCCTTATTGAATGCAAACTACTCGTGGTCTTGCTCGTTCAAAGATAACCAGAAGAGCCTTTTTACACATCTCTAGGTCTCAGGCTCACTGCAAGGTGCTGGTCAGTCAACTCTGTGGGCATTGCATGGCTGATTAGAAGTATTCAGCCTGCCCAGAAAACTGAAGAATGAAAAAAAAAAAAATAAAGGAAAATGGAATATTATTGCAGAGTCAAGCTCTGAACAGCCATGAATTTTAAACACAGATGTATTTATTATTATTCTTATTTAATCCATGCATCATTCTGTGCTCTAAATTGATGTAAGTGGGGGTAAAACAGAAGGTGTAGTTGCCTTGTTCTTTACTTACATTATCAGTACTGTCCAGTGAGAAAAAGAAACAGAAAATCTCACTCAACAGAAAAGCAGTTACATAAAAGCTTGAAGAGAGCCTACTGAACCAGAAGAAAAGCTATGCTGTCTTATATTTAACACACACATATACCACAGAAAGCTGAATCAATATCAAAGATGGATGAAGTGTTTCTGAATTGAGTAGCTGATAATTGGAACTTCAAATGAAAATATTTCTTTGTTTTGAAACTCTTGGGATTCTTAAGTACTAGAGGGGAAAGAGAAGTGTGGGTAAGGACATGGAGGAAAAGAGAAATGTGAAGGACAGCAGGAAACAAAAACAACTTGGAAGTTGAAACCCACTGCAAGAGGGATGGTGACTGCTAAATACAGCAAACAAGTCCCATGGAAAAAAACTTCAACTGACACTAATCCTGTGCTGCAGGTAAAACAGACTGCACAGGACTGTTACGTGCAACAAGACAGGGTAAAGCACCACGAGCACATGGCTGTGTCTGAACACAGCGACGACACAGCATCATCTTAAACTCTAGATTCATACCTTACACCTTCCTACCATTATCACTGTAAACAGTGCAGTTTACTGTCTGCCTTCTGCAGTTAAAAACTGCTGATGCTGTTGCACCAACTTCTGCCCTTAAAATAATACTCCATTTCTCCATAAAAGATTTATATTAAGCTTCTAGCACATGTTTCTGCTCAGGGTCTGTTAAGCTCACATGATGAGCTGAGTCAACGTGTCGTGCTGAACCTTTTAAACTCCTTGTTTCTTCCAGGTTACATAAAACCAGAAGAAAACTGGAAGACAGGGTCACACTTTTCAGGTCTCACTGAATGAAGCTGTAACTGATATTAAAGAATAACAAATTAAACAACATGCATGCATCAGAAACTTCTTTTAAAAACACTGCTCATCTCCTCAACTAAATTAAGCTTCTGCAAATGGAAGGTATTACTCCAGCATGCTCTTATCCCATCCATCTCCTACTCTCCTACACATTATCCAAGTTCTGTGCCAAATGAGATCATTCTACTATAGCTCACACCTGCTGCATAATTGATTGTTTTGACATTAAATGTTCATGCACAACAACACACATCAAATCATCTCTGTGACCATGGGAATGTGATCTTTGAGTAGCCAGCCTGCCAAAACTTCCACAAAAGTCCACAGCAGTTGTGAGCAGTTGTGCTCACATGAAATGTGCCCAGTGTTTCTGGGTTTAAGATGATTCCACGAATTTCATGGCCCTCAAAAAACATTCTCTGAAATTCTTCTTTACAGCCTTATTTCCCTTGAAGGGAAGTATCCACGACTTGCATGACTGAGATAATTTGAACAGAACCTCATGTTTTTGCTGACATTTGGCTATCCTCACCCCCAGGCAAAACACTACAGAAATTTATATGGAAATTACTCAGCTGGTAAAGAATCTGGGTAGAAATCCCAGCTGTCATATGAGAAACATATAGAGGATTACAGGTATCTCACCCATTTATTAAGTTATACTTCCCTGATTTTAAGCTAATCATGAAGATGAAAACAGTCTTGCTGAAGTTTTTAAGAGCAGCCAACTGAGATGTATTTGATTTTATGATTCTAGAATTTATATGTATACTTGTGATAGTCCTACTGCAAGGCTGAGCAAAGAAATGCACCTTGGCAGTCATACCACCCAGGAGTACCCACATCACAGCAAAGTTTGGGTTGTTTTGCCTTTTTTTTTTTTTTTTTCCACTCTGCTCTTGGTTATTGGACAAAACCAGAGGGACTGAACTTCCAAGATTCTGATTCAATTAAACAGCATCTCAGCTGTAACAAAAAGCACAAATGCAGTTACTAGAATTTGATAAAGGTGCTTCAGCACTGGAATCCCCTCTGTCTTTACTACTTGATGTTTAGAGGCTGTACAAGTATCACACCCTGAATCACACAGTCACAGTTACTCACACAGCACTTTATTCCACAGCAAGCTGGATGCTATCAGGAAAGCCACGTGCTGCTCAAGCACTAAATGTAACTCACTGTTATAAAGAGAATTGCAAAATACATACAGTCATAATATTCCATATCCAGAGCTCTGCCACTGTATGGCACACTGCAGACCCCGGAAATAATGGCACCATAAAAACAAAATAGATTACAAATATCATCATTTGAAATAGAATTTGTTACAATTTCAAACTGGTGGAGGATTCAATAAAATGGCTTACCACAAGAGAGCATACTTGCATATAGAAAACACTCACCAGTTAGGGAATTCCAGCAGAGGAATTTAATTTTTTTTTGTTAATTAAAAGACGTGGCTAACCTGCATATCATCATTGAAACCAGGGACTTTATCAAAGTGAAAAACCCAATTAGCATCAGTCCTCTTTGGATGTATAGGCTAACATATCCCTCATCAGCTCAATAAAAACCCAAGGGTGCCTCTGCTCTCTAGAACTGCAAAACTAATAAACAATTTCATTTAATTTGAAACAGACTACACTGAAATCCAGTTTAACTCAGAGTAACAGTGGATTGCATGCTTTTCTCCAGGGCACATGTGGAAAAGTAAGTATTAAAAACCCAATGCATGAAAAAGTACATTGAAAAGACTTGCATGTACAGATGGAGGAGAGTGGCGTATTTATCAAACTTGAAAACAGCATCTCCTGTTTTCAGAAAATCTCTTCTGAAATGCATTGAAACATGTTTCTACAACATCCTTTGAAGTATATATATTTCTCAGCTGAATTAATATGGTACCCAAAAAGTAATTTTTATTATTATTTTTAAGAGGTTATAATGAAGTGCCAATCAGCTACCCAGTATTTTATTCTGGTTGTTTCCATCAGCACCAAATGGACTGTCCAGTGTGCATATCTGCAAACTGGGAAGAGATTTCACCATTTTAAAGGGGAGCCTTTCATCACTGGAAGAAAATGCCTTTCCAACCACAATGCTATTTCTATGGCTGTGCTTTAATTACAGAGCTCTTACTACATAACACAGTGCTTAGTGTTACATTAGTTCAACCAGAGACATTTTTGATGCATCCCTAATTGTTGCACAAATCCAAATGTACACAGTGTTTTTCCTTCAAGGAAAGGGGGAAAAAAAAAAAAAAGGCAAAAAAGCCCATCCTAGAGGTGGGATTATCTCACTGTATGGCAGGAAAGCCCCTAAATGTTATAGTAACAGAGAATTGACAGAAATATATTTTGGGTGCCCTCGAAGTTTTATTAAAACAGATTTACAATCAAGTAAGTGGTGATAATAATGTCTTTCTCTGCAGTTTAGACCTAATTCCTGCAACTTTTAAAACAGTACCGAGAATTAACAATATTTTGCTGATGCTGCCCAATAGAAACAATAACTTTCCAAAATTTGGTTCTAAACACAATTCTCTCTAGATACTCTTAAATCCTAAAACTTCAGTTAACGCTTATAAGTCAGAATCAGGACAATCAGCCAGGTCACTGGGACCAAGATCAACTGGGCTACCCCACAGAGAAATGAAAGATTTGTATTTTCTTATTCTTCATTAGAAACAAAAAACCCACACAGGGCACAGAGCACCCATGCCAAAACAGACTATAAAACATGTACACAAGAGCAAGGGAGGGATAATCATCAGAGAATCACAGAATGTTTTGGGCTGGAAGAGACCTTAAAGCCTACCTCATTCCAACCCCCTGCCATGGGCAGGGACACCTTCCACTAGCCCAGGTTGCTCCAAGCCCCATCTATCCTGGCCTTGGACAGTTCCAGGGATCCAGGGGCAGCCACAGCTGCTCTGGGCACCCTGTGCCAGGGCCTCGCCACCCTCACAGGGGAGAATTTCTTCCCAATACCCAATCTGAACTTATTCTCCTTCAATTTGAAGCTATTCCTTCTTGTCCTTTGCTCCATGCCCTTCTCCAGCTCTCTTGGAGCCCCTTGAGGCACTGGAAGGGGCTCTGAGGCCTCCCCAGAGCCTTCTCTTCTCCAGGCTGAGCAACCCCAACTCTCTCAGCCTGTCTCACAAAGAGATGCTCCAGGCACTGTAGATCCTTGCCTGGCTGAAACCAAGCTGGATCTGCCAACTGCAAGACAATAAATCTCATTCCATGTGACTCCCAAAGCATTTATGTCAATGTTTCCTCAAAGGTTTTGGGTCTCATTAAAACACAAAACCCCAGCCACCACCAAACACAGAAAACAGTTTCCCTGAGCAGTTCTGACCAGCTCTAATTAAGATATATAAACTCTTACAGTTGCACATCAGCTTGGTGTTTATGTGAATAACTTAAGTATTTAATAGATACCTTCACTTTTAATTACCCTAAATGTCAAGAGCTTCCTGTAGGATAAGAGCTCCCCAAATGTTACAATGATTTTTTGAGCTTTATCTGAAGTGGTTAACTTTAGGATTTTGTAACGAAACCAACCCTACAACATTTTAAAAATTAACAACCTTCATGCCTACACATTTTCACCCTAAAACATACCCAAGAACTGAATAATAGTGCCTCTTCTTGCACTTGACATTTATTAGTCATGATTTTAAAGTGAGGAGTATTTAATTACAAATAAAGGATCCCTGACTTTGATAACTCTCAAGGAACTGCTAAACATGAAATAAAATACGATGCTGGAGCCTCCCCTTCGACTTTGTCATGTATATTTCTTTCTTTTGATAATTCCAATAAAATAGGCTGGTTGTCAAAGTCTAATTTTAGACTTAATGAAGCAGTAAAGGTTGGGTGATGAAAAAGAAGCTGGAACAATAACAGTAAAAACATAGTTATAGACTATGATGATCCAAGAAAAATTTTCTGGCCAATTTGATTTGATTGTGTTAAACAATGACAAAGTACAGAAGCAATTAGAAATCACATCCAGTATTAGCAAGTGACTAAATGCTGGTTAATGGCATTTTATGCTTCCTGAAGACTGGCAAACTTCTACCCCATGTGTTTTAAATGAGAATTCGGTTCTGTCAGGATGGTACTTTTCCCTCCCATTTAATTGTGACCAAATCGTTTCCTGAATTTTATCTTGCTACTGGCTTTACTATTACAAAATGCTATTAATATCAAAAGGTTTCTATGAACAACTTGTTCACGTATATTCCAGCATTGACAGTGACACAAGAAATTAATATAAAAGCTCAATGAAAAAAGACTGGCATGTGATTTTGGAATAAACATATACCCATTTTGTAATAAATAATAATATATACATTTAAAAAGATATGGAACTATTAAGGTCCAAAGATATCCACCCCCCAAACTGAAGGCCACTTTAGGAGGCCCAGAGAGCCACAAAGCCAAACTGCTCCACACATTCTGAAAAGCTGAAAGTCCAGCTGTTGAAGAATTTTAAAATACTCCCAAAAAAAGGGCTTTGAATCCACAAAAACTCACATCACACACACAAAAGTGCTTTATGTGAGTGTTGAGACTGACAGTTATTCACAATGGCTCAGCTGAACACTATGGCAGGGAGTCCTTCTTGACATTAAATTAAATACACTGAGCCTTAACATTTCATAAGCATCTTTGTATTCACCAAGGGTGTACAATGCCACGGCCACGAACACACCGGAAAACGTGGAGCCAGAACAATACTTAATATGAATGCTCACAGCCAATTTCCTCAGTGCCTCAAGATAATAAAAATACACATATGACTACTAACACCACAAGCAAATCCAAATTACTATCATGCTATAAATCAGTGCCCCTGATCTTCATTTGGCTGTGAAAATAAAGAGACAAGAGAATTTTCAGAAGGTACAAACGAGTCAGCAGCTTAATGGACTTTCTACACCTTAACCTTCTCCTCCAGGTGCTGCAACAGTCATGAAGAATTTCTCCTAGCTTACCCCCTCATGTTTTCAGACAATTAATTACCAGGAAAAATTAATTCACAGGGGATCCTACAGCAGCTTTTCCATTGGGGTATTACTGAACACAAGCGGCGAGCATCTGTCTGTACCACCTCCTGTGATTAAAAATCAAACCTTATACATTTTTTGTGAGTATTGAGCAAGTCATGTGTCAAGTTGTCTAATAGAAACCCAGGTTCAGCCAGGATTCCCATGGTCAAGCTTTAATAACAAGTGCCCATACAAGGCAAATCTTGTTACTGACTGTCACATGACATGTGGGAATGTCTGAAAGTTGGGTTTCCCTGCTTCACTCTCTTTCAAATATTAAATTCAGACAAAATTATCTGGCAGGAGATACAGCAAGCTCATGTTTATTGCTCAGTTTTTGTTTTCAAGATCAAATTCTTTAAAGTCCTAAAAAACGCAAAATTAATCATTTTCACACAAGTACTATCATCACATGTGAAGTAACCCAGTCAAGTTCACTCATCACACAGCAAAGAAAATAGGAACAAAAAAAGCAGGGCTACAGCTGGACCACTCTTCTATTAAAGCTTTGTGCAGTGCGTGATCCTTCAAACCCTGACACAGATGCAGCAATTACAGTTCAAGTTTAACATAGTTCCTTTTACTCTGCTCTCACTTTAAGCAAATTCCTGTTTCAGTGAGGGATAGGTTCATCTTTTATCCCTCCCTTCCACACAGTGCTCAGAGATAAGAGGATTTATCAGAGGGTAGGAGAGGCATCACACTTAGTGTTTGCCTAGAGCAAGCTCTCCACCTTTCTCTGTTCTCACCTTAGTCTTGTTCCAAATTGTACATTAATCCATAGAAGGGCTCTGTTAATCCTGTCCTGTGACCCATTACTTTGGATAATGGAATGAACTAAAGATGGGGGATGGCTTCCCTGGCACAAAACAATTTCAATATTCAGAGTAAAATCTTAAAAGGATGAAGGAATAACAGGCATATATTCAATCTAAAGCATGGCTGGCCACTATGGTAACACTACAGCAAAGCTACTTTTCCATTTCTCTCCTCAGATAATCATGATAAATATCACCACTTTTTAAAAGGTAGGGCTAGTTGCTTGTAATTGTGTGCAAGTGCTGGACAATGACTGCAAGACCACAGTGCACCTTTTACAAAGTGAGTTGGTTGCTGCACACACTTAACTCACCTGTGCTCTAAGCACTGCTGTAACAAGGAACAGAATCAATTTTCTGGGAAAAATCTAATACTGAAATTGAGTTTCTCTGAATATTGCAGAGTATCATCTTTTTTAGGCCTCCTCCTCTTCAGCCTTCCCCCTGACGCTGACAGAATTTGTATTAAGGGTTCTGTGAATCTTTTTCCAAATGTTTACTAAAGCATTCTTTTGGGGGTTTTTTGGTTGTTTTTTTTGTTTGTTTAAGCACAGAGAACAGTGAACATGGTTTTAGTAAGCTCCTTTAAATGCTCACAGTAGAACTGTTTGTTTTCCCTCTCATTCTAGCAGTATTTGCTCAATTTAACCAACTGAGTTACAACACTCTGCTGTGAAAGGAACAAGACTGGAATCACCAGGTACCATGCTTGTCTAACCAGTCAAAAAACCATGTCTCACTTGAAGGAGAGCATTTTCAACATTTTCCATCTCAAAAAAGATCAACTTTTACTTGTGTCTACTGAGACTGCCTAGAGAACAGCAGAAAGAGCAGCACATTCACAGCATCAGGCAGCAACATCTGCACCGTGGCACCTTCTCACCTTTGTGTACCACCAGCTTAAAACTTGAGAACAATCAAAGTAGAAGCAAAGGTTCCACATCCCAAAAGTAAGAGAGGGTTTTGTTTCTCTGTATTTCAGAATAATTGAATGGGAGTAACTGCTGGATGTGGAGGGCAAGGAGATACAAGCACATGAATGTGGAGCTCAGAGGCTGGAGAGGTGCTGCTTTTCACAGGTAACTGGGAAATTACTCCAGTTGTCTGAGGGAATTTGTAAGGAAGTGTTTTTGTCTAGAGGTAGCTTTGCACCTCTGACAGTTGCTTAGAGAATTTGCCAGTGATAAGCAAAGGGAAATTAGCCAAGAACTGATTCACTTTAACAGGAGATCCCATTCAACCAGCAACAAGGCCCGGTTTATCTGCAAAAGGATTGTCAATTATTTTTGACCACGTCAGCCTTATTCTGTAAATCAGATCATTTAACTACTGTCTTGTTCTTGTTTCTGACTTCAAATATCAGTTCTGTTTCCCTGCACTGCCACTGCTTTCCATAAACATTGGGCAAGTTCTAAAAGTCACATATTATGACGACATCCTCTCAGTGCCATTCTGAATCTTTAATTACTAACAAATATAAATAATCTATTGAAAATAATGCTGTATGTCTAGAAAATTAAATATTTAACAATTATTTAAATTCAATACTTTCTAATCTCAGAAACACTGAAATTAGTCAAGTAAAAAAATGATTTTAAACTCAAGCACTGGAAATGCACATTTTGTGCACTTCATTTCATTTTATAGTCTCTAAGAACTATTACAATTTTTAATAAACTTGTATCTGGGATTTGAAGCCAAACACTTATGCTCAAAAGGCACAAATTATTAACTAAAAGACACCCAAAGTGGTAATAAAACGTATTCCCCAGGGGTATATTGCAAATGGGCTGTAAAAATTACATTTTATTAATCCAGCTGCAATTAAACAATAACAGCTGTACAACTTGTATTGCAATGCCCCAGTTTCGGGGAGATGACAAATATTGTTCATTATTCATTATATATTGCTGATTGGCAAACATTTTTCTTAGTCCAGCAGTGATGTCTCTTGGGTATGACTGCTTCTCTTTATGATTGCAAACCAAGTTCTCCTGGTATCTTGGGGTTTGCAAATGCTAAGTCTGTCTTTCCTCTAAGATGTTCCACATTTCAAAGAGAAGGATAAATTTCTGCTGAAGCCAACAAAACTAAGCAACACATACATATAGACAAGTATCTGGCTAACAAGTTTTTAAAGTGTTACTGACAGCTACTTACTTTTCCACAATTAATAATCACTATCACAGGCTCCATCTCTTTCTTGGGATAACACATTCAAATGTTTGGCAGGTAGGAAATGAGAAGCAAAGACAAATACTAGCTAAAATTTAGCCAAGAAATGTACACAACCACCCGATAATTTTTACAATGAAAAATAGCAGCTAACAAAATCATCCCTCTTTGGAATGAGTATTACATGCAGTAGATAAAATATGGGCATCATTCTGCTTCCATGTTTTTTGCCACGTTCTAAATACTGCTCTGTAAACATTAGAGCAGTTAGAAAAACATTACAGTAAGATAAAACTGGGATAATTTCTGGAAACAGACACAAAGCCACAGTAGGTCAAACAAGTGTGGTATATAACAATCAAATATTGGCATTCTGCTATGTGCCATCAGACCATCTAAACTACTCAGCATCATTCTGATCTGATGGCTCTAGCTCCAGCAAAACTGCTTCAGAATTCTCCATTTAAATTTAATTTTAATGGAAATGTTGTCTGCAGCCCACAACATTTTTTAATTAACATTTACTCAATTTCTGACAGGTTTTTTAACCATACAGTAAAGATAGCACTGACCCCTACCTGAGATAAAGATCATCCTGAACCCTTCAGCCTTGTTTTTGTTGCTGACTACAAAATAACTGTTAGCTGGTTAACCTTATGTAAAGCCAGTGATCTTAAGAGCACAAAACCAACAAAAACCACCTTTCATTTCACATCCTGACACTAACAAAGTAAAATAATTAGGTATGTCTGACAACAACAACAGTACTATCCACTGTGAAGGAAATTACCTCAGCTAAAACCAGCACAGACACAAAGCCTGGTTTATCCTTGTATGCACTTTAGAAAATTATTTACACATATACAAGTCATCAGGATTGATGCTCATCCCTCAGTGAGGTCAATGTAGCCAAAAGGGAATCCCCCACTTCTTGGTACCAGGGATCCATTCTAACCAGTCCTTATCAAGGCTGGGTGCAGAGAAAGAAGCAGCTGGAAAATCCATTTCTCATGACTTATTGCCCTTTCCCTATGAGCTCTTTTACCCTGCTCCCTTCATCCAAAGGAAAAAAAAAAAACCCAAGGTCTTTGTGACAAACCAGGCAAAGGTTTGCAAGTAAATGGATGCCTTCTAACTCAAAAGGCTGCAGGATACACTAGATATTTTCTCCTTAAAGTTTATAGTCTGAAAGCAATAAAAGATGGCTTTGCCAGACTAGCAGCAAAACAAAGATACTTTGGAATTTAAGCAAGGTTTCTTTACAGGCATTTTTTTTTTTCCCCCATTCCTTTGCATCTTCCTAGATTAGGCAAACAAAGGCAGGCTTGTCATTTCTCCCCTGCTATTCATTGCATTCTTCTTTGCTTTCACTAACAGAGTCTCTCAAATGCATCGACAACAATATCAACTTCCTGACTTACCTACATCATGTCTGATATTCAGTGGCTAAGTGACAGAACATGAAAATCTATTTCTAAAATGCACATGGAATGCCAGTAATGGCAGGCTGTCTTCTCCTTGTTACAGGCTTATTGTCAGAGTAAAAATTACCATTCCATCTGGAACAAAAATACGGCTATAGTAGTATTGTTTAGTTATAAAGTATTAGCAATCTTTATTTCTTGTTATATCATATTTTTTAGGTAAAACTTTCAGACTGACAGTTTGTAATCACTACGACAGAGAATGACTTCAGAGTGTTTCTTCCACAACAGCAGAAATAATCCTTGATTTGTAGACATGAGGACTGGACTATGAATATACTTTCATCCCAAAAAATCCAAATCTCACACTTAATCTGAAGATCTCTAAAAGTCTTGATGTCGCTCTGAACCAGGACCTTTTCTCCTGATGAAACATCTCTCCCTCTCCTTGATGAAATGCTACTAAATCCCTCACAAGGGTCTATAGAGATGTGACAGTTTCTGCTAAGCTTGCAGCTGTCTTCAAATCTCATGCACACTGTGGCATTTTCAAGATCTGAAATGCACATTTTGAAGGTTTCCTGTTGACCCAAGGCAGCTTCACAGTGTGGTACATCTGAGGACTGGGAGGAGGACAGCAACAGGCTGCCGATTTGCAAAGCCTCTGAAGGAAAGAGCAGGACACTTCACAGACCTGTCTGAGTCACAGAGGGAAAGGAAGGAGCAAGGAAAAAAAAAACATGTAAGAAGAAGAAAAAAAAAAAAAGCAGGGCACAACACTGATTTTTAGACTTTTCAGTAAATTCATTAATTCACTGACATAAAAACAGTCATCTAAGAATGTCAGATGAATGCACAGTACCAACTTTATTCCCCAGCTGAATCCCTCAAAACTGCATTTACTGCTTGCTATATGAGCTTCACTTCTTCATAACCTTACTTCTAATATGGTCTAATATGCTCTAATAGTTTAATCAATAGAAATGTGGTAGCTGGCATGTGGGTGGTGTTTTTGTATGGTTTGGTTGATTTTCTTATATAAAGAAATATGTCAATAGTCATGAATTGCCTCTTCCAGGCCACAACACCAAACAGACCTACTTGAAGGATTTTTTTTAATTTTTTTTTTTTTTTTTTTTTTTTTAAATTCTGGAATTTTGTATTCAACCCTAAACCAATTTCAAACCAATTTCAGTACAGAGTACAAGACGACATGATAAAGTTACTACATAAAATCTATAAAAAAAACTTGTGCATTCTAAACTTGAAATCATATGGGGAGAATGAACAGAACTCCACTTTGTGCACACTGTTAGCAGGTGGTAGCGGAGAAAATCAGTTTCACTTCTTCCTCTTAATTTCCCAATAGAGCAAAAACCTCTTAAAAATGGGAACCCTCTTTGCTTCAAGAAGGGTTTTCCAGCTTGTGCAATCCCACCCTAGAGCAGACAGCCCAGACACTCTGCCTGTCCAGTTCCCATGCCAGGTCCAGTGCTCTGCCTGCTGCTCTAGGCCAGACTAAAAGGCACAGACTGCCCCCAAGTACACACTCTTTTAAAAAAATGTTTGCTACATAGAACTTTTACTTTCACCACGAAGTTTAGCATTACCTTGCTTGCTGCTCAGTGAAGTATTTCTAAAGGACCTCAAGCGTTACAGACACTTTCCATTAGGAGAAACGTTTGGAAACTTCAGATAAGCTCAGGAAAAAAAAATTATAATGTGTAGGGCCTAAATGTAAGAACACCCAGCAGGCTCTCACACATTAGAGCAGTGTGGGTTCCCGAATTCAGCTCTCAAAGAACCCAAATACAACAATAATGATCTTGGCACAGGGCATTTCCTGCAGATTAATGACCAGCAGGGAGGAGTTGATGGCCCACAGCGCAGCCAAGGGCCATTAACCCCAGCCAGTCATTAATCCCCAGGAAATGCCCTGTGCCAAGATCATTCTCCTATTTCAAAATGAAAAGCAGCAGAGACCATATAGGTTGTTTTGTTTGGTTTTAATGAATGATGCTATTCAACTGTTATCTCCAGGGTGTAACACCTCTGCAAGCTAACTTGCCATGGTTTAACTACGAGAACGAGCGTGCAGAGGATGGACAAAGCACAGGACCCAAGCAGAAAACACTGGTTGTACACGAGGCTGACAGCAATTAGGGGATGGCTGCAGTCCTGTTCCTTGCTCAGAAACATGAAGTGCTGAATCACTGTGTCATGAGCAAAGATGTTGCTCTGAGCAGCATTTAATCATTCCCAACTGTGCTGCTGAGCACGCTCTCAGTAATGAGACACATTTTGCCTCGTCCTTGCACAAAACTAGGATGTTGCTCTAGAGCAGGCAGTGCCACAGACTGTGCAACACTTCACTGAAGAAAAGGGATAGTTACAATCAGTACTATTCCTGTCACATACACCTCCTGGTAACTCATGCACCCCAAAGATCACATCCCAAAAAAAACCCTATCACAATAATACAGAATAATGTCTGATTTGCATGTAGAATTTCATAGGAGGTCTCAGTTTATAACACGTAACTATGGATTAGCATAGACACACAATAAAAGAGAACAGTAAATCCATGTTTACAAGCTGACCTGTCATCATAAACTTCAGTCTTCTGTTAACAGGCAATCTGAGTGCTTTGCTCTGGTGTTTTTTCAAAATGGGTTGCAAAACAGATGGCTGGGGGGGGTTCCCAGTGCAGCTCATGAGTGAAGCCAACTCCGCAGGTACAGCTGGGATCCCATAAAATAACCCTTGTGCACCTTGGACTCCTGATGTATTTCACACAGTATCCTCCAAGATTAACCTTTTGAAGGTAAGAAACTTGCACATAGAGAGGGATTTTTCCAAAGGCGTCCGGTGAATAACCATCTTTGAGACATTGAACCTTATAAATGTGCTAAAATCCATACAGCCCGTCACCAAACTGGCTGGCAAAGTGCTGTGCAGGAGCAAGCACCAAATTCCCTGAAGTACATGCTTTTAGGAACATTTTTGTATATTGACAGTATAGGAATGCAGAGAGAGGAAGTCTTATCTATAAATTTAGCATATCACTGGGTTATCATGACTGCATGTTGCTGTGTCTAATTTTGTTGGTCTATAATCATGCAATTAAAGCTCCTCACTAACAGCATTATCACTGCTTTAAATACCAATACATCACCAGACTTCAGGTTAAGAGACTTTACTCTACAAATACCATCCTAGTGTTTTACAAATTAAATGATGTCTTGCCCAAAAAAAAAGACACCGCAGAAGAAAAGCTTCAAGAATTATTCTAAGCAAGTAATCTCCAAGAAATTTTAGTATTGTCTTACTTGTGAACTGTGTCCTCTCCAACTAAACACAGTCTGCAGCTTCCTCACAAGGGGAAGCAGAGGGGCAGACACTGATCTCTGCTCTCTGGGCATCAGTGACAGGACCCAAGGGAATGGCCTGGAGCTGAGCCAGGGAAGGTTTAGGCTGGATATTAGGAAAAGGTTCTTCCCCCAGAGGATGACTGGCACTGGAACAGGCTCCCCAGGGAAGTGGTCACAGCACCACACCTGACAGAGCTCAAGAAGCATTTGGGCCAATGCTCTCAGGCACATGGGGTGTCCTGTGCAGGGCCAGGAGCTGGACTCTGTGGTCACTGAGGGTCCCTTCCAACTCAGAAGATTCTATGATTCTGGAAACAACTCAAATAGTCCTAAATAAATAAACAGTTTTCTTTTCTCAGAAGTTCATCTTCTTTCTCCTCCTCTCTGGCAGTCACAAATTCACCTGCTAACTTAGTGCCTGTGAAAGACACTATTTCTCAGATTTTTAAGATGAGTTTATAGCATGGAGACCCCCCCCTGCACAATCCCTTCCTAATCTTCTGCAAAGTGTCATTTTCAAAGACAAGGCCACATGAATATGGATTTTTCTGTACCAGGGAAGAATTTACATGTGTTTTTATTTAGCAGTAAACAACTGTGTGTGGTTACCTGCTCTTACAGTCCCTAATCTTATAGAAGTTAACAAGCATCCTCCCCCATCCAAAGAGAGGAGCACATACAGTACTTTGGAATATTGGGCTCTCATCAAGTCCATATGTGAGCAGAGGGGAATGATCCCAGCACTCTTTTAACAAGTGCTTGTGGTCCTCTGGTTATACATAATTTACTGGAAATAAAAATAATTCATGAAAACGATTCAGGAGGGACTGGGTAAAACCAGCAATGCTTTTCAGGAATTTGTTGCCCAGCTGCTACAAAGGTCAGCTCTTCTAACCTTTTGATTAGTTTGACCCATTTATTCCCAGAACAAAGAGCAAAGCTGAAGCGTTTTCTGCATTAAGTATTAGAAGAGCACATCAAAACCCACAGTGCATTAACACACACCAGATTATGCACTGTTTGTCCACAGAGTGCAGCAGTGCTCCATAAACCAATACAAATAATACACATAACTAATTCAACCTTGTCCACAGATGTATCCCAGTGTCACAAGAAGCCAGACACATGCTCCAATAAAATGCAGCTTTGAGCCTCTTGCCCAAGTCTCCTACAAATACAGCCAACTGGTAAAACATAAAGGGAAAGGTGGAAAAATTACATTATGATGAATGAAAGAGACCAATCTACTGCAATGGAGGGGAAAATCTTTTTACTTATTCTGATACAAATCTAGACAAAACGTCACTGATTTTGGAAAAAAAAAATCACTAACCAAACTTTATTATTTGTTAGTACACAGTATTCAGACAGAAAAGGCAATCCCAAGATAAACCATAATATTTTGATTAAATTTGAAATTTAAACCTTAGTATTAAATTTAAGATATTAATACCTACTGCAACACAGCAGGTATTAATACAGACAAGTGTTTCACAATAACCAATCACTATTTAGCATGGACTTTCTGCCTTAACTTTTTTTAATCAACACTCTCATGCCTCAATAGAAATAGCTCTTTTTAGAAAATACTATGGTCCCAAGTAAGAAACCAGCTATTACTTCAATATGTAATCAGATCCTGCCCCTTGGCGTGCACCTGCAACACTTGAATTTGGTCAGTCCCATGTATTGGATTTTCTGGACAAAAGTAGAGAACACATCGATAATCTCCACAGTTGGCAGAACAGTGGACAGAGCAAAGTTTAAACATTTATTCTTTCAGCAAAATCATTAAATGTTAGTGCAAAAATCTTTTCAATAGGAAAACAATTCTTTCTTTGCTAACTGTGGGATCTTCAATTGCTGGCAATGTTTACTTGTGCTACAGTATTCCAGAACACATCCAAGGTTTTAAAAATCAGTGCAAATTTTTTTGAAATTTCATCAAGAAGTTAGAAGCACAAGTTCCAGATTAAATTTAAGAATAATGTTGTGTTATTTAAATATATATATATTCCCTTGAAGTAATTCTTGAAGTGCCTCTGATAGGAGATAAAATAAATATGAAGAGTTCTAAAAGAGCTGAGGATCTGCTCTGACCTCTCTACTGAGCAGCATCCCATGTCATCCTCAAATTAAGGAAAGGTTACATGTTTTTGCTAGTTGGCAAGTGTGCAAGACCTGCAGTTGTTCGGGGTACGGGTACTTTGGAGACAGGTTTTCCATCCACACATCACATCCTCTTTAGCTTGAAGGCACAACAAGAGAGGGTTTTCTGCCGGGGAAAAAGAAAATCACTGTACACCTTACACAGAAAATACAGGAAACCTAATTTTCTCATCTATAGCTGAAGAGGTTTTTAAGATTTCCATGAGCTTTTCAAGAAAGGATGTTTTCTTAAATATTACCTGTTCTCCACTATTGGTAACTCAGTTCTAAGTCTGAATGGGACTAACCAGTTCAACAAAGATCACTGCAATTTACACAAAAGTGAAGAGATTATTCTCAAAACTAACAAGGAAGACATACACACAAAATCCAACCCTCTCTACATAACTACTACAAAGGCAAATTGTACTGCCTGCAGCTTTTACTTTGAAGGTCAAATATTCTCCAAGTCATCAAAGAAATTGCTCTTCAAAAGGTGAGAATAACAGTCCCTGTGTACAGAAATGTTCTGCCCAGCTATTTTGTGCAGAGAGGCCCAATGATAGCCTTTTCCATCCCTAGCTGGGAACTGCAGGCCAAATGTCACGCTAAGATAATAACAGGCTGATTTCAGAATATTGAGAAGCAGCTTGAAAGTGAAAAACAACTTCCAGAGGATGAAGAAATGGCAGCGTTTCCATACAACTGCAGACCGAGATGATTTAGGGGAGAGAACAAATTATTTGCAGCATCTTTGTTCCTCTAATTTATCAATCTGTAATTACTGTCATTGTCATAATAATTTGTATTGGTTGCAATCTGTCCAATTAAGAAAGAGGCAGATGCTAAAACCCAAATTATACAATTACAACTAAGAGTGTAACTGATGTGTGTGCTCCAGTTAGCCGTGGTCCTTAGAGTGGACAGCTTCTCTTCACCTCTGTGGAAGCAGAATTCCACATCCTTCTAGTATTTTCCCCCATAAACAAACACTAATAAACATGCAAAAAAGCTCCAAACTACTGAAACTGCTCCATTGTGCCAACGTTAAAAATGCTGACTCTTAGCATACAATTTCTTGAGCAGTTAATAAAAGTTAAATTCAAGAGATAAAAAAAAATTAAAAAATTAGGACTATACTGTGCATAAGGTCAGTATAGTGCAACTTACAAACCTAAGTTTCCACAGTTTTCCCAGAGACATGTTCCTGACTGACTGTGGAACTCAATGTTTTCACATCACCCTTGAGGTGCTGGCTCTCAGGAATGACTGACACAGGCATTCCTACACCCAGGTGCAGGTTTTTGGTGGGAACACAATAAAAAGCTTACAAGCCTACTCCCTCAGCATTTCTCTTCCATACCAGCACTGTCACCACCCATTCACATTTCTTAATTAACATTCTTATTCTGCATTACTGATAGGGTTTATTCAGCACAGATGAATGAATGCTTGAGCACTCCTTGATCTTAACTCCACTGCTGACCTCCAGAAGATCTTCCTCATCTTTTCACTTTCACCCCTGCTATGAAAAGCAGAAAAAGGTCAAAGACTATTTTGCCTCTCAATCTCACTCTGATTACTTGGCACACAGGGAAATTCTGGGGCTGCACTCTCTTGAGTACAGCTTACAGTTCTCTACAAGCATCAGAGATGTTCTTAATTGTTGGTGGAGAAAGGAAAAGAGGGAGTCAATGCAATTTACTTCACTTGTCCCATATTCCCACAGTGAAGTGACTCATTTGAGAGCAAATTTCTTCTCCAAACTAGATCATGCAGAAGAGGAATGCTGTTGTCCCAGTGCTCCTGTTAGAAACAGATTGAAATAGGACTGAAGGACTTGCCTGTGGCCACAGCACCACAGTATGTTGTGGTTTCCATCACTCTTGGCTAGTCTTTCTAAATACCTTGTTTAAAATGTCACTTCCACATCTCACTCCAATTAAGTTTATAAATAACTCCATCCTACAAAACAAAAATGTAGATTTTTGGAAATTCAGCATCTGAGAGGCATTTATAACTCATTGGTATGTGGATTGGTTTTGGGCATTTTTTGTAATCCATCGTAAATACATGGATAATTCCATTCCTTAACACCCACTTTTCACACTGCAGGGGCAAAGGTCATCACATATTTTGTCCTGAAATATTTTCATTTTGTGTCCTTTTTATTCCATAAGTAAAGCAGTAAAAGAGCCCTGCAGGAAGACACTGCTGACTTTATCTACTCTCTTATTTATTCTGCAGCAGCCAGACACATGCCTGTTTGCACTGTTCCTGAGAGCTGTTCCTGCTAAAAGGTAATCTAATTGAGCCAGAGCCTTCAACACATCAAGCAGATGGCTATAAATAATGCAAAGATGCTGAACTTAGTGGAGCCATCACACACAACACTCACACCAGTCAGTCCAACTTGCTAGAACATCTTTAGTCCGAGTCACGCTATACACATCTTTACAGCTAACTCAGGAAATCCGAGATGCATTCGTCAATGTAGCAAATTCTTCTTTGTCCATCTGTAAAGCAAATACTGGGTGCACTTGTAAAGCCTCTTAAAGTTCTGTTTCTACTTACACTGCTTTGAAAAACTCGTGCTGAATTCATAAACTGGGAAGTACTGGGCACTCAGAAGGAAAAAAAAAAAAAAACAAACCACAAAACAGGTAAACCTTTACATTTACTACACTGTAGATTATCACATGAAGGCTCAAAAAATGAGATTTTTTTCTTTATTTTTAAGACATCACAAGAGTGTGTGATAGGAAAGGATTTGTTTGCTTTGAGAGTGCTAGCTCCCCAACCTGCTGTCTTTCAGCTGCTGAGTATGGATTCTTGTGTAGAAATTCTGGTTTTAGGGGGGAAAATAAAAATCTGAAGAAAAAGGACAAAAAACTGGGACTTCTATTTTTCAACTTCAGCTAATAAGAAAGCCTGAAGGTTTATATTCCCCATTCCTTTACCACTTTCTTCTCCTATTTATGTGTGTATCTCTGTAGCACTTTTAAGAGTGGCACACAGTCCTAAAAAATTTAGCTAGCATGTCAGATACTTCTGCATTTTATCTTTAAATTGATTTCAATATCAATCTTTGCATTTGAATAAAAGCTTGCTTAGCTCTTTTGCAGAGAAAAAGCCCAAAGAATCAAGCATCCCTCTCCACTTGCGAAAGACTTGATAAACATATAAAGATAGTTCATCTCTAAAAAAGAAACACTTTAGGAGCCACTTGAAACCATTTCACCACTTTTTAAAATGTATGTTTTCATAATCTGCTGCTTGTCTAGAAAGCTTACATGTAAAAGAAAGTGGACATTCATGTAAGAAACATCAAGTCTTTCAGGTTTCCACCAGCTATAGAACAAAAACAGCCTTAAGTCAGCAACCTCCACTTACCCCTGGCTTTATTTTAAAGGAAGTTTGGGATTCATACTTTCAGTGAACTCAAGCACTAACCATCTCAAAGAAAAACTACAAATACACGAAGCAGGCTACATCTCTAACCTCTACCCTCCAGCAGAAGCAGCCAGAAGTAAACCTCTGGGACAAGGACCTTAATCTACCTCTCGGCTTCAAGCAAGCCTGCAAAAAACGAGATTTAAGAGAGCTGGGAAAGCATTGACAGGAAATACTAGTAGGAATGACAACCTGGGAAAAATAACACAGGAGATAGAGACAGCTGATGCAACTCACTCTTCCTTTTACAAAGTAAGAGAAGCTTTTCATCAGTTTCTGATTTTCAGATATCAGATAAATAGAAATAAATTTATTTCAAATAGTTTTTGTCTTTCCATTCCTCTAATTACATAGTTGTTTGACACACCATATACTGCCCTACTTGACTTTCCCTCTCTCCCAATATGTCACTCTCCCTCCTTTTTTTTTTAAATTACCAAATTTGTTGGTATTTGGGAACGCTACTGACATTATTTTACCATGTGGAAAACAATCCACAGAAATCATTAGTCCATATCACTTTCAAGTGACATAAAGCACAGCGCCAGTGCAGCCAAATCCTCACACCGAGGGAAGCAGTGCCAGCCTTGCTTTGTACACCCACTATAAAGCACCCCAAAGCACCACTCTCCAAGCAAGGTAAGCACACAATTTGGCTTCTGTTAACTAACATGTATTTACATTTATTTATACATACATGTATTATATATGTAGTATATTTTTTAGAAGAATACAAGGTAGCATGGATCGAGGAGGGACATGAAACTGGATTTAAAAAGGGAAAAAACAGAGTAACTGGTGACTGTCTGCACAACGCCCATTTCCTCTGGTAGCAGTATAAATAATCTGCATATTAATTAAGCCATGACTGAAGCGAAACCCGTTAATTTTGCAGGAATGGAGACCTGCCTGCCATAGATGGCTTCCCCAGTACCTGCCTTGTGCTTGTTTTCCCTGCCATTAACAGTGCTCCAATGCTGCTGTAAGTTATATTACAGCTGAACAAAAAACTCCTTAAGGGAAAGAATGGCAAGTGCTTGGCTTTCAAGGAAAGAGAAATGCCTTGCATGAAAACTTTCTAGACCGTTCTAGAAGAAAGCTTCTGAAAGGGCAAAAATGAAGGGACAATATGAGGAAATGAACGTAGATGATTTTAAACAAAGAATATTCACACAACAAACACCTACAAAACATTTTTTCAACTACTTCTAATAGGTTTATTTGCTTTTTCTTATTCTTTTTGCATACTTAAAATACATTTACTGAAGCATTATGCATTTTATTTCTTACAGTGATGTATGAGTCTTCTGTAACTTTTTTCCTGAAATATAACCTAAGTGCATCTCAAGTGGTTTTGTCACAGTTTTCACACATTATCAAGTTCTGGTAGTCATATGAATTCTGCTAATATTTAGCTAGAAATACACAACATAAAATTATTTCAGTATGAATCATGCCTTAGCGCTCCACATAAACATCCCTGATGTTTCACATTTGCATCCTCTACTTATGGCTCTTAAGCTGCCAAGCATATGGTTTTAGACAAGATTAGAGACAGATTTAGAGAGACTTTATCTACACCACCTTACGCCAGTATTACTTAATACCAGAGACATTTAAGGAAAAAATAACCAAGTTTTAGCTAGAAAATAATATGCCTGCATTAGAGTACCTAGAAAGCTCACAACCCTCACCACCAACCCCTGTGAGGTTCCTCACGCATCTGGTGACACACAAACCATTATTTAGCAGTATGTGAGAAAAATGGGAGTCTGGAATGACTCTCCAGGACCTGTCCATGGCCAAGCACAACCCGGCAGCCCCATGCACCACCCCGTGTGCAGGCAGGAAGCTGTGCTGAGGACTTGCACTCCTCCCAAAAAACTTGCCAGATGTAGCACAGAGCCCTGAGCTGCTATCCCTGCCACTGTAGAACAGAAGTCCTATCCCAGGAGTGGCAACTAGGTCCAAGGTTAGGGAATTCCCAGCCTAGAGCAGGCTTTCTAACTGCAAGCCCTCTCTGCAAAATACTGAGAGATACATACAGATGGGACACTGAATAAAGGAGGCTTCAGGCAAACCTCTGTGAACATCACACCTGCAGATTGACCAGCATCACCATGCAGTGCACTTTCTAAATATTTCAGAGGATACTGCATCAATTAAAATACAAACTAAGACTCAGTTCTATGTAGCAAGTGGGGAAGTAACTCCTGTGCCACGTCAAAGAGCAGTTATAGCTTTTCCCACCTGGATCACACATCTGTCTGCCAGATGCTGAGCAAGTGCTCTGACACCATCTCTGCACCCTCTGCCCTGGAGCAGGTCTTCTCAACACAGCAGCAGTGGCTTTGGTTTAAACTTGGGGAAGTCCTCAGACACTGCCTCCTGCCAGTGACCAATTGGTTTTCTCCCTCAAGACTTTGCTTGGTTTTCCTGGGCGGCCAAAGCAAACCTGGCAGTGTCTCAGCTGTTTCCTTCCCTGAGTAAAAAGAGCACCAAGGATAGTCATTATCTATCCTAGCAACAAGTTACCGTTTGAGCAGCACCAGCAGGAAGAAAAGGAAGGTGTTTTACACCCTATTACATAAAAAGAATCTTAAACCCTCAGAAATAACATGTGGGGTTCAAGAAAGACATAATATTCAACCTACCAAGAGTTTTAACCTACTTAGACTAGAAAGCACCAGTCAGCACTCAGTCCTGCTGACCACAATGGCTCCATTTCCTTTCAGTGCTGGTCCTGTCCCCCACTGCCCAACCAAGCACATCTGGATTGCACAAGCCCAGGCAAGAAGCAGAGTAAGGCCAAGCAACCGCTGAACTACTTCCAGGCTAGAATAATGTGTTGTTGAATTCAAGTAACTTTAATACACGCAGAAAATGTGGAAGTACTGGAACACAAGACTTAGTAGTTGTTTTGATGACCACACAGAAAATCATCACCATTAAATCAGCAGGCATTACCCAAAGTTCTCATCATCCTGTGAGCAGGTGGCAGCAGGTAACACAGCCTGGGTGATCTGATTCAGCTCAGTTATTTTTTTATTCCCCTTGAGGCTTCTTAGCAGCAGTTCAACAGTTTAAGAGAGAAGGGACACACGATTTCCAGAACACTACACTTTGAATCTGTCCTGGAATGAGTAACTGCATAGAAGTTTAGAAAACGAAAAATATCAAACCAGCCTCATAGATCCATAATTGAATGCCCCACGATGGCACAAGTTGGGTGAGTCAGCCATAAATTTTTACACCTTAAGTTTTCAAGTGGCAGAATGGAGACTTGGGAGATATTTCTGGTTCCATCTATCCATCAAGCAGTTACAATTTGCATTAGTCTAACACCAGGAAGATTCAGCCCAGTGAGACAGTAAATTGATGCTACTCTAAAACTCTAAAGCAGCACCAGAATCAACACTGTCCCTTGTGTGGTACCCAACACTTCCCTTGCTAAATCCTGAGCTCTCAGCATTCCCTTACCACCAACCACAATAAACATCCAATGGGCTGCCAGAGCACACAGAGCACCACTCCCAGAGTGCAAAATAAAACATTTCATTAACCTACAACTGGAGATTTATGAAAATCACTGTCAGAATGTCATTGCAAAATGTCTTTTTCATTGTCCCTTTCCCTACTCCTGTATCCTTGGATACAGCAGTCAATTATTCCCAGGTTATTTTTTCATTCCCACTGCCCAGCCTTTCAGCAGAGGCACATTGTACCCTACAGCACTCTCTTCTCTGCAAGCCGTGAGTTTTCCTTTGTCATAGATCATCTTCCACTACCAACCAGAAAGCATTACTTTGTTCTAATGATATTAATGTTCAGGGCAACTGTATTTCAATACTGATTTTCCCAACAACCCAAAATAATGTTGCCCTATTAATAACACACTCATAAGGCTAAATGCATCTTCCTCAGGCTAATAGTTACAATGATTACTGCTACCTATGGATCCATAGTCCAATTACACTTTATTTAACCACAAGGGTTGTTACACGAGGACTTCTAGAGAAAGAAAACATAATTTCCTTCACCTAATTATTAAACAAAAGCAAAACCAAACAAACCACAAACAAACAAACCCAAAACCAAACAAATAAACAAAACAAAAACCACCAAAACCACTTGTGCCTCCCTGTATGCAGGGTTTTTTTACAGGTATGAATGGTAGATTCATTAAGGTCGGACAGGACCTCTGGACATCATCCAGTCCAACCCCTCCCCCCCACCAAAGCCCTTGCAGGGGGTTGCTATATTCACATGTCACACCTACAAACCAAGGAGCATAAGCACACTGACATAAAGTCTGATATTGAGTTATTTTGTAATAGAAAATTAGAATTAGAAAATAACCCAACCAACGACCGGTGGCTTTTGGCACCCTGATGTCACCCTCTCATGACCTGCAATGGTTACTACATTTAAATTAAACAAATTACTTCCTCATTACCTGGGGTATAAACAGTTTTGATCCTCTCCTGTGCTGCCCTCCTGGACTGATCACATTTTGCACAAGCACAGGTGACGATGCTCACCAAGAGCATCCCCTTATCTGCTTTGAAATTTTCACAGTCATCCTCATCCAAAAATCTATGGGCCACCTGTGCCCCTCTGCAGAAGATGCTTAATGCCATGTTCTGTTAAGTTTAAATGTTCTACTAATCAGGCACTAAGGAGTTATGTTCAGGCTGATTGCAGGTCATTAATGAAAATGAATTGCATTCAAGGAGATGAGTTATTGGACTCCAGTATGATCAGTATTGCAGCTAGAACAGATCTGTCCTTCTGTAAGGACAGGCCAGAGTTTCGACCCTTCATACTATAAAATCTTCCAGGCATTGTCACCTCTTTGACAGCTATCTTTATGAATAGCACTGTGTTAAAGAGCCAAAACCCGTACCAGAAATCATCCAGAGTTTTATTAAATAATGCAATTTTACAAATTACTTCTTTTTAAATCTCTGAAACATATTCTTCAGTGAAGGTTTTTTTTCCTTTTATTCTGAACAAGACTCAATTATTACATCAAAGAGAAGGCTAATGTGAAAATTAAAACAGAAAAGATAATTTAAACAGGAAACTGGCAAAAAAAAAAACCAACTATAGGTGGTAATGGATTACATTCCATTAGTTTCCTATGAAATGAGATATGGAGACCTCAAATTTAAAAAAAAAAAAAATGTATACACTGAGTTGTTTATGGGAGTAGAAGTCAACCTTCTGGTCTAATACCCTGCTGAGAATCAGGAATGTTAGAAGCCCACTCAAGACATCAGCACTAAAAGAAAAAGGTTTCCTACATGAGACTGTAATCACTAACTGACTGGAGTCAGCAGCACAGTTTCCATGAGCTTGCTGCAGCCCAGCTCAAAGTGCAACCCTGAGACTTTGGATAAAGAGGTCCAGAGAACATGAACAATCAGGTGCACCTGCACCATTCATCTGCCTGCAGATTTGCACCCTGATAGGTTTAATAATTGATTTTTTTGTGATCTTTATTTTTGAATGACAGCCTAGCAGTGGACTGACATTCACAATAGTTCAAAAAGATTACTAGATAGCTTCATAAATGCTAAAAAATAAATTTGTGGGAGAAAAATCTCATACAGCATGTCCTGTCTTTTACAGAAACCACAGTGAGGGGTCAGAAGAGAACAGTGCCTATCACTCCCACTGCAATTACCATCCCTGCCAGAGTCCCATCAGCTTAAACACTCCAGGGTGTTCATGAGAATCTTTTCTTTTGACATACAACTTATGTCATTTATTGACCAATTTATTGATGCTGAACAAGTCAGAAACTCAAATGAAAATCTTGAGAAATTGGTATTACCAGTTTTGGAGTAAGAAAGGAAGAGGGTGGTGAGGCAAACTGCACAATCTACGAATGAATCCTGCACTCTAAAAAGTGTGTGTTTTATGATGCTCAAGTGTCAAACTCATATCAAGAATAAAATAAATGACAGAGTCAGAGATAACCTTTACATACTGTGGTGCACATAATAGTGCCCAACTGCTGTGAAGAGATTGTGTGCATTTATTAATGTATATAAAAATATGTTAAGTATTTGTAGTATATTTATCAATATGTACAGAGTATATATTTATGTGAGATAAAAAACATATGTATGTCTTATGCTTTTTTTTTTTTTTTTTGGAATCTTGGGTTTCCCCCCCCCCCCTTTTTTTTTTTTTAATAATTGTTCTTTGGTCACTAAGACATAGAAAAACCACTTACCTCTCCAAAGCCCTTAAAATCTCAGAAGTTCTGAAATACTTAGGCCCTTGAATAGAAAATGAATAGCAGTATTTGTATTAGACAGAAAGCCAATCACAAACAGTAACTGAATCTGTTGGATCAATGCACAGATTGGTCATTAATCAGAAAAATACACCTATTGTCATGTTCAGAGGATTCTAATAGAAACAAAAATAAAAAATAGGATGTGAAAGGATGTTGATTAATTACCCTTTTCACTGACAGTTCCTCCAGTATAAATTTTATTTGATGCTTTTCAATATAGTCCTCCATCAGCATGATAGTGCTTTCATACTTGTATTTTTGATGCAACTCCGCCGTAAAATGAGTATTATGCCTTTAATTTAAATAGTTCTCCTCCAAAGA
This sequence comes from Corvus kubaryi, assembly GCF_017639235.1. Classification (NCBI taxonomy): domain Eukaryota; kingdom Metazoa; phylum Chordata; class Aves; order Passeriformes; family Corvidae; genus Corvus; species Corvus kubaryi. The sequence continues at coordinate 16,005,260 of NW_024581136.1, forward strand.
ACTGCAGAGCAGCAGAGTGAAGCACCTTTAATACCATCACCACAAGAGAATTAAAACTTCCTTGATGATGTAAACAGACTTAATCAGGCACTGTCAAGGCAAATTGTTTTTATGTGGAAGCTATGTTACACTGAAAGGCCAAATTTATGGTCACTGACTGAGGAACCATCAAGTTTTACCCTTTGAGCCTTCTCAGAATTGGGTGGATTTACATATCTTTTTCTGAAAAAGATTTTCCTTTGCGGAGAGAGCTTTTTTTGCAAACTTCATGTAACAGTAATGTTGGCAAAAACCTTTATGATGGACAAATACAGTAACTAAAAACTGTCAAGTAACATGCTGCTTGTCTGAAATATTCTGTTCAAATCAAAGATCAATAGGGGGGTTTTGGTGGGTTTCTTTTGAGGGTTGGGTTTGGGTTTTTTCCTAATTATTATTAGTCTAAAATTTAAACTCTCAGGAACAAGTAAAGTCATTTTGTTACATCCTCACAATGAATATTCAGTACCGTTCTTAAGGAAACCAGTGAATTCAGAGAACACATGTAGATTCTGAGGGTGTTTAGAGAGATTTCTATCAAACTGATGGCTTTAGTACTAATTACTTTGATATAGGTCAGTTCTTTAAATTTCCCTTGACACAGGGCAGTTTAACTCATTCTACAGCAAGTTCTTCATTATTCAAGGGCTGAATAGAGCACATTTTGTACATACAAGTACATCTGCAGCACTCAGCCAGATAAGATCTAAGTTCTGAGAGATGATGTGAATTTCACATCACCAGAAATAATTTTTCTGTTTTTTTTTTTTTATTTTTACTTTCTTTGTTTCAGCCACTTGGCTTCAGCATGTGCTGCCAGTTACTTGATAGCAACTGAGTGGCTCAAACCACATTCCATAACCATTTCTGTCTGTTTCTAGAATGGGACACAACTCACTCTCCCTGTCAGAAGGAAAGGGTGGTCCTGGTGATGGGTCACAGTTTTAACACCAAAAAGCAGCATAAATACTCACAAATACCATCGTTCTTCAGTTTAAAGAGAAGCATCATATGAATAACACCGCTAACAAAAGCGGAGAGCCCAACCAGCACAGCACAGTCCCACCACAGTGAAACAAGAATTCACTTAAGGAAGGCAAGGGCTGGATTGCCACACAAGAGCAAGGCATTCTGGCACAGAACTCCACTACATATAGAAGAACACATCCTACCCAGAGCAGCACGTTTTAGCAAAATAGAGAAGGGTTTAGGAAATCAAGAGAGAACCCTTCCAATATTCCAACTTTTAACATGAGCTTTCTCAGTAATTTTCTCAGATCTTTGACAATGACTTCTTTGCCTAATTTTTCCAGCCTGATGCATATCAGAAATTCTACTTTTAATATTTAATTATAGATGACGTGACAAAGAAGTATGGTGTGACAAAACTGTATGGACCTGGGTATTCACAACACTTTACAAACACCACTCAAGGTGTACTGGATATTGAGCAGGGTGACTAACTTGTACTTGGTTTCACTGACAATCACAAGGATTATTGCATTCAAAATTAAACACTGCTTAAAGAGTTTTTCTCATTGCAGCTAAATACAAGTTAATATGACCAAAAAGCATCCACAGCCTCCTGCTTTCTCCTCCTGATATTTTTTTACAGCAAAACTAAGTAAAATTGCTGCAATTTCACAGAAGTTTCACATGGATCAAACTGGATCAATGTCACTGGGGAAAAAAAACTCACAAAGCAAATAATTCACACAGTAACATTTAGTGTAATACCATTTTAGAAGCCTTTTCCTCCAAATGAAAGTGTGCCACTGCACACTCAAATAACTTCAGCATTGGTTGCGTTGGAATGGTCCTTAAAGCTCATTGAGTTCCAACACCCTGCCACAGGCAGGGATATCTCCCACTAGACCAGGATTCCATGAGGCTTGAGAATGTGAGGCTGCTCCTCTGTCTATAAAAGGTCTCAATCCACTCAGAATTCCTGGGTGGGTGGTCTGGAGCAGACCCCCAGTATAAATCAGCAATGAACCTGACTTACCTGGTGAATAAAACGCCCTCTTTTAAGCAGATCCACAGATCTTTTACTGTAGTTGATAACAGGGGCAGACACAGCTCAGAAGTCTGGCAGCTTTTGGTATCACTCACTCAATGCATATTCCACTTCATCCAGCTTTTCTTTTTTTAAATGTCAAAAAGTACAGGAGATTTTCACCTTACCCCTGGTTAAACAGGTCATCATTTCTAACTGATTTGCAAAAGTAATTCTGAGTGCAACCATAAGTATCAAGAATATTTTATTTAGGCAGAGTTGAACTGCCTGATACGAGATAAGCTTGATAAAACAACTGACACAGATAACAGCAATGTTATTTTGGTCAGTGGCATAAGGAAAATGTCAAGAGAATTAATCAGCCCAGTGTATTTACTGTAAGTGAGAACCATGCTGCATTCTTGCAGCTGCATTTGTATTCATTCATTTATTTCTGGAAGCAAGATGCAGGCTAAAATCCCAGGTCAGGAAGAGGCTGAGACACTTTGAGTGACACGGACGGGAGGACCATGAAACCTGTCCTTGGGGACTGTGACCTCCCTCCACAGCCAGCCTGTGTGTGCCAGCTGTGCAAGTACACGGACATAAGCCAAAAAAATCACTTGCAGAGCTCAGGCAAGTTGATCACTGCATGCTAAACACTCCTGACTCCTCTCTTCAGACTACCAGGAACACGTGGTGTAAGCAGAAATGTGGAATTTGATGACAGAAATCACTTTTCATGTGATTTCAGTCATGCTGCTGGTAAAGACACAAGATCAAGGCCCTGATCATACAAACTCATTTTTCTATTTTCAAACACTAAACAATTCAATTTGTTCTATTCAGCAGGGCTGAAACACACTTCTCCTCCAGTCAAAGGACACCTCCACCCACGAGGATCCTTCAGAGGTCCCTTCTCAGCAGAGGAAGCCTCTCTGCCCAGCTCTGCTCCACATTTTCTCAGGAGTGACAAATACAAAACTCTATTGTTGGTAGCCATCGAGTTTCCAGCAACAGCCACATAAGCCCAGTATATTCAGGGACAAAAAAGCAGCTGCAAAAACACTGACCTGTTACAGGAAGGGCAAAATTATTTGTTCCCGTAACAGAATTAGGCTCCATCCTACTTCCCAGCACCTTTAAGTAATGCAGGGCACATATTTTTCCTCCCTGTAGGAATGATCGATGTGTAACGTGGCCATGAATGTTTTCTGCTGTTCTAACTGCATTTTCTTTCTTACCTCACACAACACTTTGTCCGGAAGGGATGGATAAATATTTGACATGGCATCATTCCCAATGCTCCCCCACAACCTAAAAGTTTTTAAAAGATTAATTCTTGTGTTTTCCTGTGTAATAATTAATGAAAAAGCGTTTTCTTTTCCTGCTTCTATATTCATTGTATAATTACAAAACAAATTACATAATTCCACACACATAAAAATCCTCTGATGTTATTTTACTGGTTCTGCCAGCAAGGATTTGAATAAGAACAGGATCACAGCTAATGAAGTCAGCACTAAAACCCTCATATAATCTTTCTGAGTACCCACAAACTTCCATATGGAGTAAAAAGAAATCATTTTTATGATTGCTTTCTGACACAGTTAGGAGAAATATAAAAGATGACACAGACTAAAAAGTAACATGAGAATTATGAAAAATATGTGAAGTGTATGATGTGACACTAGGATGGGAAGAAGCCAGTAAGAGATGAAAGCAGTGTAAAAACATACCTTTGGGGTTATTAGTGACAAAGTTTGTACAGTGTACTTAAAACTAGTTACAAAACTATGTGGTACTGAAATAAAGACTTCAAATCTGCTGTGCCTGCAATTTGTCATAGGCTAAACTTATGATGACCATTTGCAGCTTTTTTCTCTCTGTCAGTCCATTAGTAACACACCAAAGAATAAAAATGTCAAAGTGAAAAAAAAAAAAAAAGGGGTTTTGTAGGGAAGTAGTTCTATTGTAGTTCAGTACAATACATTTCCATGCTTTCAGTCAGACGATCACAGAATGGTTTGGTTTGGAAGGGACCTTAAAGCTCTTCTCATTCCAACCCCCCTGCCATGGGCAGGAACACCTTTCATTAGACCAGGCTGCTCAGAGCTCCATCCAAGCACTTTCAACCTGTAGAAGGAAATAGGAGCAATGGGAAGAGCTTAGAGTTGTGAACACGGTGAGGATGAAACACTCGTGAGACAGTGAAAGAGTGTTCAGTCACCTCACAAGCTGATAAACTTAGTTAATCACAGAATATCTTGAGTTGGAAGGGACCCACAAGGATCACTGAAGTCCAACTCCTGGCCCTGCACAGGACAGCCCAACAATCCCACCCTGTGCCTGAGTGCCTTGTCCAAACACTTTTTGAGCTCTGTCAGGCTTGAGGCTGTGACCACTTCCCTGGGGAGCCTGTTCCAGTGCACAACCACCCTCTGGGTGAAAAACCTTTTCCCAATATCCAGCCTAAACCGTCCCTGACACAACTTCAGGCCATTCCTTCAGGTCTGGTCACCAGAGAGCAGAGATCAGTGTCTGTCCGTCCTCTTCCCCTCATGAAGAAGCTGCAGACCCCAATGAGGTCTGAGCTCAGTCTCCCCTTCTCCAGGCTGCACAGACCAAGTGACCTCAGCCACTCCTGGTATGGCTTCTCCTTCAGACCCTTCGCCTTCTTCACAGCCTCCTTTGGACACTCTCTGGTAGCTCTGTACCTTTTGTATTTTGTGGTGCCCAAAACCACACCCAGGACTCAAAGCAAACTCGAGTTTCTGGAACAGAGGACACAATGCTCAATTCTCCTGCTGGAGAGTCTAAGGCAGCAAAGCTCTGGGTTTCCCCAGCCTCAACTTTCCTTTCCACCTTCCCCACACAAACACAGAGGTCCTGTCACCTCTGGATAGGGGGATGGCTCAAAATCAGTAGTTAGTGTCAGATGTTCATACTGCTTTTACACACTACCATTGCTCTTGTTAGTCATCTGAGGACTACATTAGAGATTTCTTTCCTGAAATGGCTTTACCCTGGAATTAACTATCTCTATAAAAAAGGAAGCATTAAAAAAACATTTAACAGCTGGATACAACATCTGCCTTTCCTAGGTCATTAGTACTTAAGAACAATTAATTTATGAGACTACAACGTTACAAAGACTGACAAAATAAAAATCACATTTCTCTCTAATTTCAACCTTGTCTGTCAAGTGTCCCAGTTAAACAAATTGTCTTTTTTTCTCATTTTTTAAATGGAGGTTATGCCAAAGGGAAAGAGCCATCAACTCTTCAGTATTTCAGTAGCTGTCACAATAACGGGCCATTTTTCTTTGTACTCCAATTTATGGAGTTCTATGATTTTATATAGTATTTTCATATCTCAGATTCATGCTTGCATGAAATATGAACCTGGAAGGTTAAAAAAAATAAGTAAGAGAAGCACAAAAAACTGCATCTCATGCACTATACACATGATCTCCTTCTTAAATACCAAAACTTAAGGCACTCTCAAGATTTCTTTGGGACGTGGTAGGTATTTTCTGAGGATGTATGTGAGGCAGGCACCACTTAGTCCCACGCACTGGTTTCCTTGCTCTGAATACGTGGACTCTGATCACGTAGTGGCACCCAGTCTTCATTACCAAAAATGACAAACCACCTGGCAATCCAGCAATGGTTTAGGAATATGAACTACTTTTGACTCATTAATAGACTTCCAATAGTCAGCATCCATTTTCAGATGAAAATTATCAACATCCATAAGTCTGTATAAAAAGGTGATGTAACTCCTGCTTTCAAAAATAAAAATACATATAATTCTATAAAGAATAAAAAACTGAACCTGAAAAGTGAAATTTAACAATATAGGAAAAAAAAATATTTTTAAACAGTCCAATTATACACTCAATAGGGAAGCACTGGTTCCAATTTAAAATGAAGCATCTCTGTTCTCAAAATCAGAATACTACACTCCTATTGAAATTCCTTCCCTGCCAAAAGTAAGAAATTCAAGACTTTTCATTTCATGGTTTGAAATCTAAGTTTGAAAGTGGTTTGTATTTTTTTTCCCCTAATCCAAGTTCTAATTACACTGATGTAGGCTGGTACCATTTACAAGTATTTCCATTATCAGGGCTTGTTAAGAAAATATTCTTTCAAGAAAGGTATTGGCATGCAAGTATCTCAGTATGAACAAAACCAAATTTTACAAAATCTGGCATCAAAAGTTACTTCTGCAGAGGGCAAAGGAGATCAAAACCTCATTTGCACACCCACACTCATCCAAACAGATAGTGCTGAAGAAGAAATGAAAAAAGAAGGGCATGAAGCACGTAATGGATAATTGGCTACAAATTAAGGCTCAGGGGGATGCAGAGGAGGCAGGTACCCACAGAGAGCCCCTCTTTGTTCCCACTCCATCCCGTGACTCATGTCCCTGGCTAAATGGCCGTGGGTGGGGAGAGTTTGCTCCCACTCAGATTTCAGTGCAGGACTGGGACCTGCATCTGTAACTCACACCTGACTGAGCCAGAGCAAAGCCTGTGCCAGCTCAGGCAGTAACGCTGGTATCACACCAGCCCTGCAGCACAGCAGCCCCTGGGGGGCACAGGGATGGAGCTGGAGCCTCTCCCACGTCCGTGAAAAGCTGCTCACGTCAGACAGCAGCTAGGCACATAAATAAATCCAGTCTGGGAGCTGCAGGAATACATCCTGCAAACAAACCACAGCCTGCCCCCAAACAGAGGGCATCCGGATTACACACCTGGGCTGCAACAAAACTCATCAATAACTTCAGCCAAGAAGTTTTGCTTCTGTTCCTCTACCCTCTGGCAGGCTCTGAAGAATCAGGCTTAGTTTCAGTGTCAGTCCTTCTCCCGAACCAGCTGCAACTCATCATGTGATAATCCCATCTTCAATTGCTAAATCCCTCCTTTTCAGTGCACATTTCCTTGTGTTAAGCCAGTTATTTGCCTGTGGCTCCCTATTCTTTCAGACTTTCCCAAGACTCAGTCTTTTGAACGTTTGTTCCACACACAAATAAATTGTTTCCATCACTCCCAACATTTTAAACAGACATGCACATGACCCAAAATGCATGTTCTAACCCACATACTATACTGGAAGTCTGCCAAGTTCCATTTTTCAACCTCTGAAGCATAGTGGGGGGGGAAGTGTTAAATCAGGTGTTAAAAAGTTGTATATTCTCCTGTGGTGAGAAGTTTCATGCCAAAATTTAACACAGGGTGCACAAAGTTTTATAGTTATGTTAACAAAGCTGTGAAAACAACTTTTTTCCCAGTGAAAATTGTGCATCACTGACTGTCTTCACATCCTCAAGGTTGATTTGTGTGAACCACAGCTAACAATAGTATCATACAGAGTAAGATAAATCATATCCTACATTAATATTTATAATATCACTGTAAGCTACATAATTATGTAAAAATGAACACAGCAAAATCAGATAGACCAAGATTTATAACGAAATTGAAAGAACTCAGAATTTCCATTAGAACTCCAACTTCTTTGTTTTACCTCTGTGTTCCTGCTTTTCTGTTCACAGGCACCATGCTCTAATTTCAAATTCTTGCAATGCCCAAGTAGAATACCACAGATGTCATGCAGTGAGTAAGAAATACTGATTTAAGTCATATGTGCAACTCAAATGTATCAAGTTAATTTTTTTAAGTTTCCACATCCTTATTTCTGTTTTTATAATTTACACTGTATGGGGAAGCTGTTTTAAAACCAAACCCAGATTTTAGAAGTATATTGATTTAGTATAATAGTAAACTCTCTAGTATATTTAACTGGTGTGCTTGCACAATTGTATATACACATGCAGAAAATGCCTTTAAATCCAATTTTCCTAAAAATCACTGAAAAATTTATACTCTGCTATTCCACACAGTAGGTGTTATTCATATTTCTCCTTTGGGAAGTGAGCAGAAATTAAAAAGTCTCCAGCAGTGGCACTGAGAGACCCTGATGAACTACCCCATATACCCAGATGCCAAGGTGATTCCACTGCATTCCTGGAGAATCTGTAATGCTGTACCACCCACTACAGGCAGGAGCTCAACCACAACTCAGCACCCTGACACAGCAGAGATATCAAGGAAGGGAACCTCATTCTGCAATTTCTTCCATATATTTAATGGACAGTTCAATAATCAACCTCCCATTCTATTCACCATTTGGCAATAAATGGCTACCTTTGAAATTATAGCTATAATTCTATCAGTATTTCCCTTCAATAAAAATGAAAATCCCAACCCTAAAAGTCACTCTATTTTCCAACTTAGCTAGTGTGATGTAGGTGATACACAGAGCAACATCATGAGGAGATTTGAGTAATACACAAACCACATCTCACATCTCCACAGAGCACCCTCCACATGGCCATTGATTGCATATCCAAAAAAAACCCACAAACCAACCTCTTTGTCTATCTTCATTTCAGATAACTTGATTATATTCCACATTACACTTTGACCATCGTTTAAAACATCCCACCTTGTCTATCCAAGGAAATACTGTGCCCTGAAGACTCCACTAAAACCATGCCAGCCCAACCTGTCAGGTGGCTGAAGGGGCTCACTGGAGAGGATTCCAGCTCCCAAGCACTGCCAGCATCAGCCAGACAGCAAGTACAGACAGTTCATTTTACAAAAACTTAATGGAGTGTATGGCCCTGAGTGCTTAACACAAGCACTGTCAAGGCATCTAAGCAAAAAGTCTCAGCTGTCAGTGCTGACAAGTGCGCAGAATTATTTGTCACACTTGACTAGGTAAGAGACCAGTCAAGTGGTGTATGGTGAGATTCCCATACATCTCCACACTCCAGTCCCAGAGTGCAGGCATGTGCTTCCCCCCAGTCCACTGACAGCATAATGGAACCTTTCTACAAGGCAGTGTGGCTAAAATGTTATTCTTATATATAACTACATGATCTTTCCTTTTGCTCGGTGTTTTACTCCTTAATTATGCAGAATCTGGCTTCCCCTTCATATTTTCTGACAGAATTCAAGCCCCTGAAGAATCTCCAGGTCATTAGGTAGCAAAATTCATGACATCAATATGTCATATTAACCAGCTAAAAAACTAACCTGATGCACCTGTCCTACAATATAAAAGCTTCCATCTGGATATTTCTTCTAACTCTATCAGAAAGACAATAATTTATTATCTTTCAGCACATGTGTACTCATTAACAAAGACCTCAAAAAGCTAATTCTTTCCTGGCTGGTGTTTACACACCAAACGTCTCATTTTCCAGAGCATTGGATGTACGAAGTCTGCTTCTTAAGGGTATACAGGATCCTCCTACACAAAGCAATGGGACCTTAAAATTCTACTATTCCTCACAATAGAAGATAAATCAATCTTTTTCACTTATTTACCCTGCAAAACCACATACATTAACACTGAACAGCTATAATCACAAAGGTCCAGATTCCACTATAAACTCATCAATTACCTGAAACTCAAATAAAAACTGTTCAAAATTATCAGTCTACAAACTACAAAACAAACTACTTTGAACAAAAGCCAGGCAGTTCTATGTGATGCACAGGTGTTGATCTAGTCCTAATATCTATTATGCAACCTCAAATATAATTATTTAATTTCTAACTACTACTGTATTGCACTGCCACAGACTTCACATCATTTTCTGTTCCATCAGCCTGCTGCAGCTTATCAAATCTAATATGCGAGTTATTTTGGACAAATATCTTTTTATGCAATGATTCTTGGCAATAAAGCACAGTAGAGATCAGGTTCTCAATAAAGGCCTCCTGATGTTAACATAATGCAATAGCAGCCTCACTAATTCACATCCAGCATCACTGCCCAGTGAATTCCCATTCAGACATCTGGGGTTTTTCAAGGGCCTGCCAGAAGAACGTAGGTGGGTCTGTATCCTCTGTGCTCCTGTTCAGTCCCTGTGCCTGCCTGGTGTACTTATAAATTCAGCTCTATGGATGATGGAATTTCTCCTCTGTTTGTATAACACCTTGTAAAAACAGGGGCCTACACTAGACTAAGCCAAGTACTCTTGATTTTACCAAAAAATGTCGAAGCTTTTATTATGAAAGCATAGAGTGTCAAGGAGCGTTTTTCAGAATGCATAGAAGTAGGCTATAAATCTGTAATTATTAAGGAACATTGCAGTCAATTCACTGTCTGATAGGGAAGATAATGAAGTACCTAGAAATGCTATTAGTTTGCAGTATTTCTTCTTCAAATTGAAAGCAAGTAGGTTTAGATCAGGAAAAAATTCTTTTCTGTGAGGGTGGGGAGGCCCTGGCACAGGGTGCCCAGAGAAGCTGTGGCTGCCCCATCCCCAAAAGCATCCAAGGCCAGATTCGACAGGGCTTGGAGCAACCTGGGATAGTAGAAGATGTACTAAGCTGTGGCATCACAAAATTAATACCATGAATCTGCAGAATTAAGGCCCAGGGAGCAGAAGGAGATAAAATTAGAAATAAATATGAGAAAATTAGAATGACTATGAGACTACAGTGCATACAGTAAAGGCGGATGCTTTCTAATTCACAGCTGAAAGAGCTTTACAAGTGAGCAGCTAACCTACTTAATGGGTGCTCAAAGGACCTAAAAAAGCCAGCACAGACAGCATTAAATTTCATTACCTCACACTTTCAAAAAAGTTCTGTCACTATACAGGCAGCAAATCGTGTTTTGAATGCAGTTAATCAGCCATACAATGAGAACTGAGAGGGACAACCATAAAAATAAATGCAGTATTTCAAAAGCATTTCTTTATAATTCTGGTTTGGAAAAGGACCTATGCTTAAATTCTATTCACTGGTAAGTGAACTCCTCCCTACCCAACCAGTTAACAGTGTTGTATCAGACTTCCTAAGGAGATATCATTAACTCAGTATCAGAGACCAAGAAAGAAGAAGATTACAACATCCTAATTACACAGACATGCATAACATCAAATGGGCCACGATAATCACATAATTCAATAGAAAACTAAGAAGGTTAAACCACTAACACTTTAATCCAAGCCAAAGTTACAAAATCAGCATGAAGTTACAAATTACAAGACATTTTAATGTAAACACAAACTGCAGATTTTTGTCTTGTAAAAACACAAAAGCCCAATGGCTGCATTATCCCACCCTAAAGATCTGACTCTGCTCAGCCCAGCACAGAAGGGAAGAGAGCTCAGCATGAGTTTTCCTCAGCACTTGCCTGCAAGGTCCCCCAGCAAACAGCACTAGGAAATATAAGAGTCTGAAATCACTCCTCCTACATCCCACATCCTATCCCAAATCTCACAAATTCGTAATTACTAGGGCATCAGGAGACAAGAGAATGGAGGAATGGCTTACCTGTAAAACGAGAAAGCAGTAACTAAAGCAAGTAATTTCTTCCACTTTTAAATATCCTAGTGATTTTTGAGCTTTAATCAGCCATTTCCTTGCCTAAAATCTGCCATCCACCAAAAGAAAGGAATGCTTTAGAAGGGAATTTTTAATACCCTGTGGGACCAAAGTGATACATTTTAGCTCATTTCTTCTTAATACATGTAATGATTTTAATCAAATTTGTTCAGAGGACAGAAGATTAGTTAAAGAAGAGAAGTAACTAGAACATTAAATTAAGGTATCATTGGGAATTAAAAATTTAATTTTCTGGTATTATCAGTGGTATATTACAAATAAAGAACATAGAATATGCAATTAATATGCAACACAATATGAACAGCATTTGAGAAAAATGAATTAGATATGTAGGACAAAATGGGATGAATTCTTAAACCAAATTCAATTTGCTTTACTCTGTTCAATCTTCATGCGGGCCTCTGTTTAAATACTTCCAGGTATGCGAAGAGTCACCATTAAATTCTGATGTATTTTAAGGGGATCAGGGCTCACGACAGGCAACCCAATAAATCTCCTATACAAATCAATGCATTACCTCTGTAAGCTTGTTTTTGAGGAGATGGCTGCTTCCCACATGGAGCTCCATGGAAAGGACCAGGACAAAGACCAGCAGCTTGTAAGCCAAACAGTAGAACTGTGCCATTAATTAAAAAGTTAAAATATTCTTAAAACATCATCTAAACTCCCAGGTTAAACTGCATTATTCAGAGTTACTAACCAATGCACAAAATTACATTTTCCTAAGTCACTCCCTGTTCTTTGTATGGATATTCTGAGGGAGAAGTGATGTCCTATCTGACAAGTAATACCTTTCTCCTCTAGGTATCAACAAGGGGAAAAGGAAAAGCATCCAGAAAGTAAGACAAATAAGCCCCATGTTAAAGAATATCCATTTGATTTAAAGGCATTTGCATTTACATTTACTTGAAATTTTTTTTTCCCGATCAAGACAATTGAGAAACTGAAAATTTGCTTGATTTCAGCATTTCTTGTGTAACTCGTATAATATTGCTGAGGATCCAATTAAGTTTTCCTTAGCTAAGGCTGATTACCACATAAGTTCTGAATTCACAGGTATTTGAAACTCTCCAGAAAATAAACAGCCAAAATAAAAGCTCCTTTTATTGCCATTTGACTCCACTCAGGTGCAACAATGCATAAAACAAACCAAGTGCAGGTGTGTACACAGGCACATTCAGGCTTTGTGGTGTTTGGGAGCCTTTTTTCCGATTCCTTAACCTTCCTTTTCCTATCCCATCAATTCTCCTCTTCCCCAGGCAACCAAATTCTTTAAGGACACTGGAGCGCAAACAAAAACTTTATCTATGGAGTCCTGTTTTGTATATTAAATAGGTATCTAAGGGCAGAGACAGTCCACCAGTTCTGCAAATCTCACAGGGCTGCAACAGTCAACTTAATGTATGTATTAAAGTTTAAAAAGTTTTCTTTTTTTTGGTTCAATAAGATAAACCAATGTTACTTTCATGCTTACACGAAAACAGCAATTTTTTTCATCAGTTTTTCTAAACACGTTAATTTTATCCATCCAGTCTAATTGCATAAATTGACACTTATCTGCTTATTCCATGTTAATCTATTGACATTTCATTCCTAACAACCCATTTCATGCTTTTTCAAATACATCCTTCTTCATTTTTGACAACCAGCATTTTTAGAGGGCAACTGTGATCACCCAGACTGACCTTGTACACTGCACAGGCCAAAGAATTTAACTCAGCAATTTCTGCATTGAGCCCACATGCATCTGGCTGAGCTAGATCACAACTCTTCCAGTGATACACAACCTTGATTTAAATATTCAAACCAACAACAAACTATAAATTGGTTAATTACTGTTTTGGATCTCTCTGTCTATAGCTGTGACCTTCAGAGTCACAAAACTAGTGAACTCATTTATTCCATACACTTGGTGCATAGGTTGAATTTCCAACTTATCCCTAAGGTTCAAGTATGTGGTAAATCCTCTCAATTTCAAAAGACAATCATTACTTCATGTCAGTTCTGAGGCCAAATAATGGCCCCAAATTTTCTTCCATGCAAAAGGAAACTCAGCAAGACACAGCTATCAAAGAAGTTCTGGAAACTGGCTAAATTATCCACAAAGAAATAACGTGCAGCAAAAGCAACAAGTGTTGAATACTACTCAATGCCAAATATTTACTGGGAGATTATCCTTAGCAGTTCAATAATTCTGTGCTTAAGTTTATCAAGTCGTAACATTGCATCTCATGCATCACTTTTGAGTGATAACAAAGACGACGCATTTCAAGAGTCTTGTGAAGAATTTCCATGTGGGGGGGACTGTGAAGTACATTTTTCAGAGATCAGCTACAGTATATATTGAAAAACTTTTTTTTCTTAAAAAAAGAAAAAAAAACACTGGTACATTTGTAAAATTCCAAGTGCAAGGATTTGGGGGTTTATCTCGAGTTACAAAATCAGTTGCATGTTCTGAAACAAAACTACAGACACCGTACTTACGTCACACGACCACACAGCTGGGACACAAGAAGTGCTTAAAGACCTACCAGGTTTTGGAACCAAGTGACATTGCCCTCATATAGTGAGAATTACTTACAGGGATCTGATCATTAACTTCCAGTACAGCAGCTTTGGACAATTCCCTGTTTCATGGCTCTCAGGGAAAGCCACATCTCTCTGTAAATTCTCATCTTCTTCCTCACTGTCAGAGATGATCTAACCAAGCATGAGAGCAAGAAGACAATACTTAAATCATATTGCCAAAAATCTTTCTTGGATCAGAAAACCTAAGTTAACATTCAAAGGAAGTCCTTGAAAAACAGGCAAAAGAACTGACCTGGAAAGATGTCCTTTATTTTACTGCTGTTAGCCTAATGACTTCAGATTTTTTTTTTTAAATAAGGGTGAATATACACTGCATAAACATTTTCTTGAGGAAATTAGATGGCCCCGAAAACTTCAAAAGCAAATTTCAAGCCATAAAGCTTTTATTATTTTAAAGCATTTAGCTATAATTTGCCTTTACCTTATCCCTTACTTCATTACTGCAATTAGTTTAGATGATCAAGTTTAAGAGGAAAAAAAGCAGTACAGTAAAACTGAAAGCAAAAGGCAGCGAAGTATTTTCAGCAATTTAAACTCTGCTTTTGAAATCTGTATTCACATATGGTTTGGTAACCTAAGAGCAAACAGGAGATCTGCAAATTAAGAATGTTTTTCTAGGTGAAGCACATTTCAAGGAAAAAGATATTTTTTGAGATATTTATTCACTGGTTAACTTTTTTAATTCTTTACTCCTGTAGAGAGCTATAAAGAAGCACAGTGTGTTTAACTGATTAGAAAAAGATATCTGCTTACTCAGCCCTAAACAGAGTTTAAAACTTCTGCTAAATCCAGCTCTTAGAACTCAAGGCCTGTCAGATAAAAAATACTGAATATATTACAGCTTGAGAATAAACCCATACACGGACACTATTTACTTTAAACTACCAAAAAGAGTATTAATTGGTATTGCATTTGCAGTACAGGTGTGCTACTGGAATGCAAAGAAGCACAGATTATGCAGAATGAAGGACAGGCAGCGATTTTGAAATGTTAATTAGAAACACGAGGGATATGAAAGTGTAGTGGAAAAAAACCCAAATGTGCTGATTGTGAGAAAAAGAGGAAACCTGCTAGAGGAAAGCATCCAGAGTAACACTTCCAGTGAAACCAGAAAGATGCAGTTGGCAGAATCAAGTGTGCCCATAGAAAACCCCAGTTTGTGCAGTGTGCAGGGCACTGACCATCAGGCCACCTTTCTGCAGCACAGTACCCACAGACTCATCAGGTTCATCACAGGCCAACTGCATCTCCCACAGAAACCTCCAAGAGCTTTGTCACTGGAAAGCAACACCAAATAAAGCAACAGCTTCATTCAAACAAACAAACCCCCTCCACATTAAAACCGTAAGTTAATTAACACTCAGAGCAGTAATATCAGCATATTTGCTATCTGGATTTTTGTGGAAGATGAAAAAGCCATTTAATTTGAAATGCTTAAGATGCAAGATATACTATTAAGTAACAGTTTGCCTCTACACTTCACTTCTTTCTACTGAACTTGTTCAAAGACACAAGAGCTTTGACACAAAATTTCACGTTTTCTGTCATATCTTCCTGTACCTTCTATCGAGATGACTTTTTCAAGCTTCAGTCAAACCACAAAACAAACAAAAAAATCAAGCCAAACAAAACTTAGAAATAAATCATAAACTAACCTGATTCTGATCCAATTACCACAAACTGTAACATCAATTTAATCCCCCTAATACTAATGAAAGACAACAGAAAAAGTGAGAAAAAGAAACTTCTGGCTGTATCCTCTCTGCAAGAGGGAAGTTCAGATTAAATTGTTCAACACAGCACACTAATGCAATATTGCACCAACAAAGGGGGTTGTTCTGAAATAAAATCCCTACAATCAAATACACATTGAACTTTACTGATCCTAATATTTTAAGACAAGGGAATCGTGAATACATTATCAAATGAGGCTTACACACAGTTATTTGAAAAAAAGTCAAGTCTTTTAGAATTCAGAATATAAATTCCAAATACATCTAATTTTATCCCTTATAACTAATGGATCATAGAAGAGTAGTTACTAAATACACTAATGACATTAATGACATTTTAATATAGTCATGATAAGCATAGGAGTCTTACAGGCAAAACCAATGGACTATAAAGCTTCATTGTTCCAGTATGTAATACTGAAACCAGATTATTTCTTTTCTAAATTCATCATCCCAGACTCACCTGTAAAGAAAAGAAGGGTTTGGTTTTTTTTCCTACAGGAACATGAAAAATACTCCTGTGCATACATACATGCCCTCCTCAATAAAGTCATCCATATTTCTAGGAGTTGCTTCTTGTCACTCGGGCAACAGTTTTCCTTACAAAGGAACAAGACAATAAATTAAGTTATCCAGTTTTCCATTAGAGGAGGAATGAAAAGGCACCATATGAAATCGGATCCAAATTTCTCATCTTTCACACCACCTATATTTTAGGTGGTGCAATACAGCAGCTGCAGATTTAGGCTGCAGCTTGGGAGTTACCAGCTGACTGTGCCTACCTGGACTGCTGAATGCCAGAGGGCTCCTTCAGCATTCTGTCCCCACTAATGGTGCTATTGAGCCTGGTTTACTTCCTTTTAAACAGGAGACACAGGGAGAAACCAACAGCCTTAGGAGTACACTTGATACTCACTGTTCTCTGTATTTTACTCAGACGTTAAAACTGTTTCATTAAGGTTGACCTGTGTGCGTTTTTGTTTCTTTTTAAACAAACATTATTAACAGATTATTGTCACAGGCACACACACTTTAGGTAATTATGAAATCCTATTTTCAAGGAGGTAACAGTACTGTTAAGACAGCTTTGTAACGCTTTGGTTTTAATTTCTTGAGCCAAGCCTAATAACCCACTATTTTTAAAAGGCACATCTGATCTTTAATATTTAACAGAGCAAAACAAGCTGGCAGCAACCCATTCTTGCACTCACACATGCACAGACTAACAGAGCACATCCCTCACCAGCTTGGGGCCCTGAACCACAGAGACATTTCAAGCCAAGTTGTAGATACACCTTTTCTGACAAGACAGAATTGTTTGTAGTAGGATCCCTGCTGCAGGTACGTGCTCACCAAACAACGTGAGCAGAATGTCAGTGGGGCATGTACTGTAACCCCATTCACATCCAACCATCTCTTCTCCAAGGAAAATACCAACAAGATTAGAAGGTACAAGAACATGTTTCTTAACACTTAAAAAAAAGTCAAATTATAATAAATCCTTAACAATAATGACAAAACACAACCAGTTTTCTGAAGGAATTTTTATATTCAGACTGAACTGTAGGCTCCAAGACTTCAGGGACCCTTATGTAAAATGCAGATCTACTCTTGCAAGTTCCAGTTCTCATAATTGTCCAGTATGTCAGACACCAAAAACCTGAGCCCAGATTTTCAAATGTGTGTGAATGGAGGACAGTGGAGACTGCAATTCAATGGGATTTTATCAAAAAAATCTTTGTCAGACTTGGAAAGCATTGATTTGCTCAAATTCAAGCACACTTTTCACTATGAACCCTGTACCAAGCTCTTCCTCAAAACAACAAACAAAAGAACTGCTACTTCTCAATCAGAATTTCAGAAGTAAAAAGAGAAGGTCTGTGGCTCTGCAAAATCATTACTGCTGATTCTGTATGGAAGGCATTCACAAATTCTGAGAAAGGACTACAATAAAACAAATATTGCATGGATTAACAGGCATTCCAGATTATAAAAAAAAAAAAAAAAAAAAAAGGAAACATTTGAAACACTCCTCAAGAATTACTGTTTTCCCCTTCCTTTGCTTCAAATCCTAGACAACCAATGCCTCCATCAGGTACATTCACGTGGGCAAGGACAGAAAATCTCACATGACAAGTGGCTTCAGTGGCTTAGTAAACCTCAACCTGCCATTAAATGAAGACCAAGAACATCTTCATTTAACTCCATCTGACTGCTGCTTTAGCTCAGCAGTCATCTTGAACTTAGCATGTCCTACTCTAACACAGGCAGCCCAGAAAAGGTTCACAGGGCCTTCTCCACAGCAGGTAAAAAGACCTGATTTACATTCCACAGAGTTTACAGCACAAATTGATCTCCACACCACAAGACACTGAAGACGATGCATCAAGGACAAATGTAAACTAAGCAACTTTAGAGTGTTTTATGTTGTTACCTATTTTTCAGGTTAATACGAGGTCTTTACACTGGTACATTACTGTGTCTGAGGCCACTGGAGTTATACTGCAGTTTCTTTACCAGATTGCATTATATTTCTTCACAGTTCCTATCCACTTTCGAATTTAAGCAAACCCCAGGGAACGCAGCCGTTCCGTATTTTTGTTGATAGCTTTGCTGTTCTACCCCCATCTCTCTCAAGAGAGCTTGTTAGGTGTAATACCTCTAAGAAAAAGGTTTAAGCAACAGTTTGTTCCAAATCCTGAGAACAGTAAAAATAATTTTAATTATGTTCTCATTTCCATGCCAGGCCATCTTCTTTACTATGACATCCAACTACATTTTGCACTGCAACAGATTTTGAGAAACAAATGAAAAAACATCCCTGGCTCCTTAAGCTAGGAAGGCAGTTTTATTTATCCAGCAGTAGGTATCTGAAATGCCTATCATAAAAATACTATAAAAACAGTTGAACAGATATTTCTTGGCGCAAAGAAAGGCAAGAGAAAAATCTGCAGTATAGCTTGAAGACAAGTCTTCACAGCTGCATTTGTCAAGCTTCAGCTGATTCTGAATATATCCATTCAGTATAGGAAAAATCCAAATGAAAAACAACAGGAAAAAGAAAGATGTCAGGCTGCTTCTATTGGGTTGAAGGAACTAATATCACTATAAAAGCTATCAAACAAGATGCTCTCACTTCTTATTGCAAATGCATTCCTACAAACATTGCAGAAACACCAAACTATTCAAAACTAAAATGCAAAGCACCACATCCCCTGTCAGCTGCTGTGTCTGCCAGAGGCTTCAGTTCTGCCCCAGCCTTTTACTCCTACTCATGTCTCAACATGTACCTGTGAGACAGATTTTTCTGTGGGTTATGAGGAAGGCAACTAATGGATAAATGAAGATGTGAGCATAGATACAGAAAATTAAAAAAAAAAAAAAAATTTAATTTAGGAGGTCCAAAAAGGAATGGAAGGTGTTTACTGCTTTCACTGTAAAGCGTTAAAGGGTAATTGTGGCAGGGAAGATATAGGACATTTTCGTTTTTTTGACACATTTGTAAGTGACGGAATGTGGAGAAGTGTCAAACTTACCCTTTAAAGTTCTACAGTGATTCACCAATGAAATTGTCCTTCACATGAGGTAAACTGTGCTCATGAAAATATATTTCCAAAACACAATCTATTGTTTTCTGAATAATAATCACCATATAGCTGTTGACTAACCAGTGATAGTTCTACCTAGGCTAAACGGTAGTTATGCAAAAAAAGTCATACTTTGTAAAAATAACTGTCAATACACAGCTTGTAATGAATATTACTCAGTGAACTCACAACAGATCCAGAAGGTCTGCGGTGGCAAAGTCAGTGACTCCCACAGCAGTGTTTTAGGACATCAGGCATCGCTGATTTTAACAGAGGGCACAGCTGCACTTGGAGGAGCCAAGGTGAAAACAACAGGAATACCTAACCCTCAGAGAGAAGCCTCTCAAAAAGCTGGATCTGCCTACCTTCAAAGCCCTCAACCCTGTCTCTAAACACTGCCCTGAAAGCTGACGCTCCCCACTTCCATTTTCTGCAAGCCTCACATATTGGACAGTCTCCTTGTTGAAGCCAAAACCTCTATTACTTTAATTACAATAAATTTGTTGTGCTAGTGTTTTGTTCGGGGAGGGGAGCTGGGATGATTTTTTCAATCAAAAATTGTTCCATTTCTTGGTTATGGCTTCAGCTTTTGGTGAAAGTAAAACCATTGTAAAACATTTATCTCTGTGGAGATGAGCTCTCTTCCCTAACGCACTGAGACGCCTTGGAGCACCGAAAGTGTTCATCCGAGGATGGTGAAACATTTTGCTTTGAGCAGTTCTGTATCCATGCATATAAACTCCATCTCCAGCAGGTAAGATTCATAATGTTGCTGAAATGCATCAGAGCCTTGTCAACCACATCACCGGGATAGGGATGGTTTATTCATAGAGGGAGAGTCATATTCTTTCTAAGAAAAATATTTTAAAAATCCTTGCAATTGACAGTATGTTACATAAAGGGGTCTCTTAAGTTAACAGCTGGAACAGCTCGATTTCCTGATCACTGACCAGTATTGCTGATCATATTTAAATGTCACTCCAGCCTAGCATTTGCGCTTGATCCTGCTTCCATTAAAACAAATGTCAGAACTCCCAGGAAGATTATCTCCTTCACAGGCCTTAAGGCTGTATGAAACACTCTTTTTGAACTCAGATGTGCTATAATTAGAACAGCATAGTCTTAAAGAATTATTAAGTATACGGAGAATACCAAGAGGATGCTAAATATTGCACCTGTGCCCTGAACTACAGCAAGGTGTTAAGCACCTATTTCAGCTTCCATATTTTCTTTAATTTTTCAATAGTCATGTGAGAAATAATGATCTATACCTTGGCTGAAAATTTGGTTTTGCACAATAAATATGCATTTAGATATTTAGCAACTAACAAATAGTGATTATGCTCCTTTGCTTGAAACCTAAGGCTTGCTTCATGGGTCATACAAGAGAGTTGTTAGTCCTAACCTGCACATATGGAACCACTCATGCCTTTCTTTGTGCTAAGGCATGCAGCCTCTGCAAAAGCACGGAATTATTCACCTGAGTGAAACAGTCAAGGCAGGCCTTCAATTCAGTGCTTCCTTAATTAGACTTCTGAACTTTTGCTGCACATTCCCAAAGCCTGCACCAGAGTGAACTAGACCTCAATGCCCGGTTTCTCCAAGAAAAGGGCTTTATTTTGGGATATGGCAGCAAGGGCCCTTCCACCACTGCAGCTGAAAACGTTAAGTACAGGAAGGATTAATGCTGAGTACAAACTGAAACACAGCAGAAACACACAAGTCTGGTGGGCTGGAAAGAACCTCTCAATTGCAACACACTTCACAGCACAATCAGAAAGATGTTCTATAGAAGAATAATAAAATGACAGTAAAATAATGTCCTTGTGGATTTTGGAATTCCTGCTATAAGCAGGGAAACGTTTCAGCTCAGAGGGGTTGCCCACAGAATCATTTCTGATCACACCCATTGAGTAATTCCAGTCTTCCTCCATCTGAGACATGCATTGTCAGTGTCCCTCCCCTTCCAGACAACACAAACCTCTATTACAAACTCATGCTTAGAGCATTGGGCAGTTAACAAAAATAAAAATCCAAGAAAAGCCCAATCAAGGCTGATTTGCAACACTGTCTCACTATACAAACCCAGCTCTCCACCCACTGCTGGGAAAAAGAAAAGTGCTCAAAATTCTCATCCTTTAAATTTACAGTATGCAGCCATTGCTGGATGAGTTTACACCAGCTGCAAAAATCCATCATCTGTAACAAGAGATTCTTCTTGTGTTGGCACAGACCTTCTAGGAGTCTTAAGTCCTCACAGAAGACAAATACCTCACATGCAGTTTTCTTTAAGGCAAACACAGCATTCCACGTCAATTTTTAATTTTAAGATAAATACTTTCACTTCCAGTTTGCTACAAGCAAAAATCACTAAAAGCATGAGCCTTTTATGAGTTTTGTAAAATAAACATGCTGGTCTAGAAAAACTATTCTTTGTTTTACAGATGATTTTATAGTTCAGTGGCATTTCCATGGCCACTCATGCACCACTGCAGTCAGAAAAGATGAATTCATCCCTCTAAGGAATTAATGCAATACTGAAGGATTATATTATAGTCTTCTAATTACTTTATGGCACCCTACAGAGAGAATCAACTTTGAACAGCAACACATTTCTGTTGATGAAAACATTGCTCTACTTATGTATCATTTTAGTATGGCATGTGAGGCTGTCACAATCTACCTCCTGCATGCAAGTCAAGCTTTTACAAATGTTAAAAATCTTAATTATTATACTTAATTCAAGAACATTAAGCCAAATTCTTCCCCAAAACAGTAGAAAATAAGGGAATACTCCTAACAACAGATGGTGGGGGATGGAAGTCTGTATTTGTTTCTTTTATATGAAGACATTGTACAAAACCATTGCTCTACTGGAGACCACTGTTATTGGTGACAAGTTTGCACAACCTGTTTCTACAGCTACAGAAGACTCACAGGAATTGTATTCGGCACTCAAATTTAGCTATAATTCTGAGAAAAGCCCAAGGACATACTTATCAAATACAGCCAATACTATTACCAGAATGGCAATTCATTGATCTTTCTTACAGTAATTCCAATCTATATGCAGGCATATGAACTTGAAAACCAATTCTGAATGGGATTTCAAACACTTTTGTTCTAGGAAATGTAAAAAAAAAAAATAAACTACCAACCCCAGCTGTAATTATCATTATTTGTTGCTTAAAAAAATACTACAATTTCATAGAGAAAGCTCAAAATGCATTAGGTCCTGCTAATGTTTTTCTGTGCTGAAAACATTCCCAAGATGCTCATGCTAAAATAACAACCCCGGGAAATGCAGTCAAAGACATTTCCCTGCCCCTCCAAATAGACTATGCAGAGACAATCACACCACATGCATTTCAAGTCAGGTTTTGACCAAAAACTCAGGTTTCTAGGGTTCAGCACATGAGTTTTGGCCCCTGCCTTTGCTCTGCTGAGTTGGCAGCAATTAAACCACTTCACCATTAAGCCACTCCTGGTATGTTCCTGTATGGTCTCAGCAATTTTCTGATGGTTACTCTCTCAGACCATCGTTACCACACAACAGCTAGAGGCAGTCGTGGGAGAACGATCAATTAAGCACATGATTAGCAATTTTTGTTGCCCTGTCCAACCCCCTCAAATTAAGTGGTTCAGGCTTGACCATTGTGCCACAATGAAAATGAGTAAAACACGTTTTACCTCATTATTCCTGTTTGAATAGCAAATTACCTAAAACCAAGTCATTCAGCCATGGCAATGAGGAGCTGCAAATTGTTTGTTAGCATTGTCTTCTCCACATGTCCTTTCTGCTGTGAGTTCTATTACATCACTTGCAATTTACAAAGCCAAAACGCAAAACACTTCAGAGGACACTTCAAAAATAACAGTGTTTTGTAACAGCTAAGAGGGGGCAGCAGCACAGAGCAGAACCTCAGATACAAAGAGGTGAGGAACAATTTCCTTATTCCATGAGTGACCTCTCTGAATTCAATGGAATAATATGGAATTTAAGAAATAACACGGTGCAAATCAGAAGAGGTGCTAAAAAGTGGACTGATTTCAACTAGGAATGATCCTCAGGATTTTAAAGTGCATCTTCTAAGATGAAATTGTAATAACTTAATTGACAAACTTATTAATTATAACCCCTCTAAACCTTATCTTTTCCTACTTGACCAGGTTATCATCCCTTACTTCCCCCACCCTCTCCTCTGTCAATTATTTTTTCTTCATACACAGAAAAGGTGTCTTATTCCATGAAAAGTCGTGTATTTGGGCACTAGGAAGGGTCTATGATTTATCCTGCTGAAATGAGACCAGCATCCCCATGACTTAGAAATACAGCACCTTTCTTAAATTAAAAAGGAAGAGAGACATTTGTGTATGGAAATAGGGTGAAAGAATATTCTGGGTCCAGGAGCTAAACAACTGTTGGCAAGAACAGCTAAGTCAAATTAGCTCTTCCTAGGCTCATTCCCAGCCTTCAAGTTCTGCACTGAACTGAATAAGCACAGTGGTGGTGTTCACGTGTTTCTGTTTCACTTTGTTAATCTGTCTTTGCTATTTGCTGGGTGGAGACCTCAGACAATCTCCCACTAAAGTTATTTTCTAACTCATGGCAATGTTGTCAGCCATGATATTTCATCCACTGCTTGTAGGGACACCCAGCACTTGAGAGCAATCTCACGATTCAGACTAATATATGGAACTAATTCCCATATATGCCAACAGCTGGGATACAGATATTTACATCTGCACAACCATGGATCAGAGTATGCTCAGCTCTGTAGAAGCTGGGACACATCAACATCAGTAACACGATCAAATGTGCTTGACTGAAAATTTGGTGAGTGAAAGTCTAAGCTTCTGCAAATCTGCTAAGTCATATTTAAACATATTTTTGTTCCAAGGCATTTTGGGAGAATTCTGGATTGGCCTTTGCAGCACTGCTTTACCACTAAGTGCATGCCCCATTTAGATGTGAAGTGCTACAGATTTCCATTTAGAGTTACCTCAAAGCAATTTACTGTATAAGCCAAACAGGAGGGCAGAGTTTGGGGAATGAACAGCACTGACAATGATGACTTCTTTATTTTCCTCCCAGTTTTACTTCCTTCCATCTCTGTTTACAGTAATATTAATTAATTACACCAATATAACAGCCTTGAACTGTCTGGTTCATTCCTTGAAACTATGTCATCATCTTCCACACTGCCAGAATTAATTTTCTGTCTTTACAGATTCACATCTTAGATTTTTTTTTTTTACTCTTCTAATACAAAAGAAGAACAGCAAGGCTGGGCAGCCCACTGCTGCAAACGCAGTATTAGAGACTGCTATACAGAGCTTTGTCACAAACTTTGTACTACCATGTAAACAACACTGTCCAAAGTACAAATTAAGGGTGCTCTTTGGAAGTTCTAGTTAACAAGTTTTGATTTCTAGTTAAAAGAAGAAAAATAAAAAGGCTGAGCTGTCAGGAAACAACAGTTATTTCAAATATTCATTTTAAATTTTCTTTTAGAACAAATTCAACACATTTCATACTAATTAAGCAAAAGGTATATCAGAACAGCAAAAACTAGACATGAAATACAATGTATTAAAAATGCATAAACAGCTGACAAATATGCATTCACCAATGAAAGCAAATTTCAGCAGTGCTAAAGTAGAGCTCATCAAGCTCCATTAAAATCCCAGCTGAAAGAGGAATAGAAGCAAAACTTGTGCATAAGGCAAGTGACACCATAAATTGTTCCTGATTCCCTTACAGAGTCCAATTCTTCCGCACTTTCCTAGGAGTCTCCAGAGTGCAGAAGCAACACCAAAGTGATTTTCTTCAGTTCTCTTGTTTTTTTAAAAATCTGATAATAGCAATAGTGATAAAATGCAGCAAGTTTTTTTTTTTAAATATGCTATGAAAAAACATGCATTGAATAAGGGATTTTTGGCTGTTTGCCAGATTGCAAAAGGCGTGTGAATCATTATTGAAGAATCCCTTCAGAAATACAAAGCCATCAGGAACCAATTCTTTCTATATGGTGTGAGTTTATTTGTTGAAGTTAGTGGAAAGTAGTAATCTCTTGTCCTATTACTATTTGCAGGTTACACTTCCTGGACATCACAGAAAATGCAGCAAGGATGAAAATTACTCTTAAATGTAGCACTAGGTCTGTCTTCAAAAATCTTCAACTCCTATTTAAAGGATCACAGGTATTTCTCTGGATGTTAATGAAGTTTCTTTCACAGCAGTTTTAGTAAAATACTGTATTTTTGATTGCAATCTCAAAAACTGAAGAAAAAAACAACTAGTTTTGTTAGATGTGATTGTAGTTTAGATACTTCGTATCTAAACCATCTCAACTATTTCTTGTAATGACATTTCGACAGATATCCAATCTTATGGTAATGCTTTTGCATTAAAAGGAGTAGACTGATATTGCACATTAAGTTCACTTACAGAGCCAGCAAATACGTAAGAAAAACAACTTACCTTTTGATATGCTTACAAGCAGCAAAATGCACTATAACCATCTAACATACAGTGGAAGAGTGAGAAATTATAAATATGGGAAAAAAGAACACTATCAACTTAGAAGTACATATTCTTTAGAAACAAATAAAACCACATAGCTATTTATATTTTATGTGGCTACTAGAACAGCACACAACATTTTGCATAGTAATTACCATAATGTGCAAATACTTCTATAGGAGAAACTACGAAATAAATCTGGTTTTTAGTGGTATTCTCAAGCGTGGATTGTATTATGCAGCTTCTATACACACTCATAAGGTAATTGGTAAGAACTTCTAGCATTTCATCCTTCATAGGCACTGAAAAGTCAGTGTTATTTAACTGTTGCACAAATGTTAATAAAAAGTCATAATCCAGGGATCTTACCCCGGGACAACAGAAGGAATCCAAGAACCCAAGTTATTTCCAAAGTCCAGACGAGATCTGAAAGAGAGAATAACAAAGGGTTTGTGACAAAGCTGACACGGAGTCCTCTGAAAGCAGCAAAATCAAATGTGACATTTTTCATTTATTTGTAAATGCCTCTTTGGCAGTATGCTCACTCCAAACGACAGCTGACTCTTATAGAATAGGGGAGGTGATGGTAAAATAGAGGAATCCTGACAGTTGCTTTAATGAGATTCTGTGTTAGGATCACTCCACCACTTTCCCTCAACAAGGAGTGTGCCCTTCACTTTCAATCTTATAGCCTCCAATTTGGAAAGCATTAACCCTATGAAAAACTCAACTCAGCCTCCTTTAATCACCATCACAGCTCTTCCTTCCACCTCCTTCACCATCTCACTGACATTTATCTATGGAGTCCACTCACAATTTTAAAGTACGTGTAAGTAGCATAGAGCAAATTAAACTTCAACCTGATAGCATTACTTTAATCAAAGTCTAGTTGCAGTGTGTGTGGTGAGAGGACAAGAATATTGAAAAAGACCTTAGCTGATATTAGGAGTGCAAACACACAGAGCCTTCCTTCCAGCTGTAGGAATTATGCTGCTGGAAGTGTTCATTGCAGGAACCTCTGATGCTCACATTTTCTTTATTACAAAAATAAATAGGGAAATCTGTAACATGACAGGGAACTTGCCTTGCAAATACTGAGAGAATAATCATTCTGGGAACAGAAGCAGACAAGGAATTTTAATAACTGCAACAACAGGGAACATGATACCAAGTATTTCAGGAAGAGGCCACTGGCTTGAGGGTCGAGTGCTTGAGTGCACTTATTCTGACATAACTCTTATCTGACACATTCCATTCTTATGTTTTCCAACAGTAACACATATTTTGTTGTTCAAACTTGTTTTCTAGTGCTATATCACATATCTTTCAATGAAACTAGGTGACAGTACTGAATATATCATGGTAGCCTGAGGCTGCACTGAAATTAGTATTTTATCCTCTGTTAACATCAGTAAATCATTTGTATTACAATGGCAAGGTTTTGTAAGAAAAACACAAACACACAAACAAAAACCACCTGTCCTAGTGGCATTGCTACAAGAAGCCCGAATCCCAGCTCTTTTGCATGCTCTAGCATCTTCTGAGATGAAGCTGGGGAAGGCATGAGAGAACAAGTCCTTTGAGGAGCAGCTGAGGGAGTTGGGGGTGTTCAGCCTGGAGAAAAGGAACCTCATCAGTATCTACAACCACCTGAAAAGGAAGCTGTGGCCAAGTGGGGGTGGTCTCCCCAGCAGCAAGCAAAAGGACAAGATGAAACTGATACAAGTTGTGCCAGGGCAAGTTTTAGACTGCCTATTAGAACAAATTTCTTCACTAAAAGCTGTGTCACACCCTGGCACAGGTGCCCAGGGAAGTGGCTGAAACCCCATGCCCAGTGGTATTTACAAGATGTGGCACTGGGGGACATGGGCTCGTGGAGGACTGGGAAGTGCTGGGTTAATGGTTGACTCGATTATCTGATTCTAGGCAAACAGGCTTGGTTTGAAAAAACTAAAACATCTGCAGTTGTACTGGTCAGAAAACAACTCCATCTCACCTCTGGAAGAAAGCTGGCTAGTAAGTCATGTTTGGGAAGTTTGCAATGAATTACTCTATACCACAATCTGCTAATCAATATACAACAAACATTGAATAAATCATTCATTTCTTGAAAGAAGAGAGAGAGATGGGTTATATTCATGAGTTACAGAGCAGTTTGCTTGACAGCCTTTAGAGAACCAGAGGAGTAGTCCATGGCTCAGAAAAACTTGTTTTTCACTGGATTAATTAGCTAAAAAAAACACCCAAAACTTTTTGAGAGTATTGTGGAGCTTTCCAGAAAAAAGCTTTTCGGCACCTTCAAGTTGAGGATGCAGACTAAAGGCACAACTCTGAAGCCTTTTACAAAATCCTTCCTGGTGTATAAGATCTTTAAGAGTCTCAATTGATGGAATCAAGGATTGTGATTCACTTTCAGTATCAGCATTTTTTTTCTGAGATTCACTCTTTGCTGAAACTCTTTTAAATTACCATAACAAAGCCCAGCACATCATTAAATCACCTCCTGAGCATATCAGTCTGAGTTAACAAAGAAGAAAAAATAGAGTACACTTTAAAACAAATTCTCTGGAAGTTTTTTCTGATTGATATCAAATTTCCTAAGTTAAATGACCCGTCGTATCTCATTCCTAGAAATACACAGTTACTCCTAGCAACCTTTCCCACTTGGATGGAAAGCAGAAAAGGCCAGATTCTGGCCTCTACTCTGGTAAGGGAGTACCAATGAAAAATAATGAAGTCAGCACACATTTGGAAAGAAAATTACAATTTAGCTCCAAGGAAGGTTGCTTTATAATTCAGACAGGTGATCCGGATGCCCAGCAGAGCAATAATGACAAACATCACATACTAGAGGGAGTATAAATTTTAATGATATCACTCATAAAACCCACATTTTAAAGGTTACAAAACAGAAACAAGCTTACAAAAAACCCACATAAATCATTCAAGGTGTCAGGTTCCTACTCCTTAGCTATTTTAAGAACTAACAACCTGTCCATCACTAAATAAACTGGAATATGCTGCACTCATTTATGCAGGACTGAAAAGGGATTGTACACTAGAGTTCAGCGACATTCACCACCTCAGACTCTATTCTTTACAATAGCAATAGCCATTTATAACTTCACTGATTTATTCATTACTTGACAAAATTAAACAAAACCACTTGACCAAATTCACTTACCTCTAGACAAGATCACAACAACACATAATTAGCACCATAATTACATGGACTTCTAATTCAGAGATATTAATGCACTTCACTATTTGCTCATACACACCTCTTTGTGGGCCCTTAAATACAGGGCATTAATGGAGGATTAACGGGGCATTCCCATCAACAGACCAGATCACTTTCATCCCATGCAGATGAAAGAGAAGCAGAAGCTTATATTATCATTTTTAATTAATGTAAGTGGTCTGCAATTACAACTGCATCTATTGCTGTCTCTATATACACTCTATCAACACAGAACAATTTAAATGGCTGGTCAGTGAAATGGTGACTCAGGGCCAATAAACCACTGTGAAGAGTGAACTTTGACAGACCCATCATTCAAACCCACAAATCACCTTCTGAGCTGGGTTTTACAGAAATGATGTGGAGTTTGACTCAGTGGTCATTTCTCTTAGTCACAGAAGCTGGCACCTCCATTTCAGTGCAAGTAACTTTCAGCTCCACAACACAAACATACTCTGGGCTCCCCCTCTGGGAGCAGCACCCCAAGGGCCAGGTTCACCACAAAAAGCTTCCCTTGCATAAGGCTTTCTGCATTCCATCTCAGAGATCAGGCCTTCAGGATTTAGTTTTCAGAGCTCACTCTGTTTTAACGTTACCTTTTTTTTCCTTACTATCCCTTTATATTTGAGCTGTTTAATGGATAACTCAAAGTTGATTTATTCATTATTTCAGAAGTAGACACACATTGAAAGACACTTGAGCAAGGTCATTTTGCCTTTCTCAAAGTCCAGCAAGATTATCAGTAAAAGCCTTATCCAAAATCCTCCCATGTCAAACAAAATATTTCTACTGGCTGGATTTAATACTGAATGCAGATTTGGGATCTAGTCTCAATCCAAATGGGAGTGCAGCAATCAACCACACAGCTACAGAGCTCTCCCTGGTGACACTCATGGGATTTCAAACTGCAACCTTGCATTGGAAATTTCTGCATTCAATTACCACTTATCAGAGGCCACCAATCTCTTAAACTTTAACGGTTAAAGAAAACTCAGTGTTTGGTTCACAAAGGCAATAAACACCTTAATGCTTTTAGTAAGCTGTTTGCCTTATGCTGTGTTCTTAGCTCTGGAATCTTTTCCTGTAGCTCTGGAGGAACTTTCTTTAAGTAAACTGCTAACCTATTATTTTTCCAGTCTTTGTTTTCTCTAGGAAATTATTTAAGAAGAAAACCATCGAACAGTGATCTCAGCATTCATAGAGCAGTGAACTTCAGAGACAGTAATTGCATAGCTGTGAGCTATGACAACTTTCCCATGGGGGAGAAATGACCTGGTAATTCAAGAATGACAAAGTCAAAAGTAAGGTAAGCTGGGGGAGGGAAAGGATTTCCCCCTAGGATGAGATAAATATAATTTCTCACAGCAGTGTATATGTCTCTTAAGCCTCAGGTGGTTTTAAGTTAATGAGATTAGTTCCAGCAGGCAGTGAAATCCCAGGATATAGGATTTATATTTCAGCACTTTTCACTTCATCCAGCAAGCACGGTGGAGTCAATCTTTGTGTCATTTTGTTATTGTCCTGGTTTGGGTCTTGTTCTCAGGCTCAAGCCTGGCTGAAGCACCTCATAACTTTGACTTAAAAGCTTAAGCATCATGTAAAGAGTGTGTTTAAATGTTTAAAAGGGAGGAGAAAGGCACCAGGCTTAATCTGTAGAAAAGGATTTTTTTTAACTTTTCAGATGTGTTTTTATTCAATGGAATTTGTTCTTGTTTCTTGTACTGTAAGTAAACCAAGGTCACATGCATTTTTATCCTGAACACACAAAAAGCCCCCAGAATGCACTGCTGTAAGAAACACTGCCTTTAAAATATTTACACCCTAAAAAGATGGACATTAACAGGTTTGGATGACTGGCTAGCTTGGTGTTCTACCTGCTCAGTGATTGCCACCCAGCTTGGCAATAACCAAAATGAGCTTCTATCCAGTGACCACCCACTGGATGTACAAGCTGCAGTTTCACTCCAGTCCCCAGAACTGCTCATACAAGAAAACCTTCACTCCTTTATACCATTATAAGAGCTGTTAAGCAGAAGGCTTTTAGAAGATATAAAAAATAGGGAAAAACTGAGGTCAGTGATAACACTAAGAATTCTTCCACATCCAGCCCAATTTTCACTTACAGTCACTGAATATGAAGAACAGCTAATTTAACTATTGTCTTGCATACTACTTTTGGCTGTGAATCTAAATTTAACCTTAATGCCATCACCACCATAAAGAAAATGCAGCAAAATCCAGTGTTGCCAACAGGCTTTAGGAAGCGCTTTCCATTCCAACAGGGGAATGACCTTTACTCCTCTTGAGCAAATGTGCAGACATCACATCAAGAAAATGTTCGTATTAGTCCCAGGCTCCTTTCCAAGACAGTCTGATTAAACTTCATATCCAGAAAGCACACAGAGGAATTATTTTTATTGGGGTAATTTAACCTCAAAATACAATATGAGCTCTATTAAAAAGACTTTTCTAGAATGCCCAAGTCCATTACAAGGCAAGCTGTGCTTATTTTAGTTTTAACTTACAAGCCTGATTTTAATACAGGCAGATCACACCCAGACATCAGTGTTTGAAGTTTTCTGTTGGTTTATTTACTTCTACTCACAAATCTGCCTTCTCATTCTGCGTCAAAGCACTACCCCACATTATCTCTACTCTTCATCCCGTCCAGAGATGTCCTTCCTACTTCAGGCTTTAGCACTTTATTAGCCAGGTGCTTTCAGTTACATATGAAAAGTTCAACCATCTCTTTGCCAAAAGAAAGAGTGAGTTCCATCACTCCTCAGAGCCTTACTCTGACAAAAACTAAAGTTATTCAAAGTTCAGAGATTCATTTCCTTTTCCTCTGGAAGAACCTCAGCTGGTACAAACACGTATCATGTCACCAAAGAGAGGCAACATTGGCAAGTGAATCTGAGGACAGAGGCCGAAGTCTGACCACGAACTGGACTCTGGCACAGTTCAAAACTCTGCAACCTGATATGCTGGATAAACACCTGAGCAACCAGTATCCACCAATACCTGGGCTGGCTGTAACTTGGAAAAATGCAGCTGTACAGGGATGTAGTATCCCACACAAGTGAGATAAAAATGCATTTGCCTGTAAGACACCCAAATGTTTGCTTACTTGCAAAGTAAATACACATTTGCTGTCAAGTTAAACCCAATGAGTATTTCCACACGTGCACAGATCAAAGCATGCAGTTTTCAATTAAATATAACATGCAAATAGGAATTCCAACAATAAGAAAATGAACTACCAGGGTAGTTACTTGGGAAGTACTGCAATTGTGTCATCAGAATGCATTATGCTTTGTGCTGGCAAATGAATTATTTTGTAATGGGTCAGAGAACTCCTTTCCACACACTTCAATAATCAGCACACAAACTTCAAAGGGCTATCTATTTTAAATCTCTGCCATCATTTCGCTAGCCTCTGAAAGAAACAGGCCTACCGAAAAAATACTTCTCCAAGTATGACAACCAGGTGCATTACCTTAAAATGTTTCCAGAAGAAAACAAAATGCAATGCTCTGCAAGTATTTACATTTCTTTTAAGGTCAGGAAGGTCAATTAAAATGAAGGATTTTGATTTCTAGCACAATTACAAATCAAGCCTCATACACAAATACCTGCCACAGGAAAAAGACTTTAAAAGAAGTGATCCTTATTAGATGTACAATAGTCTAGAGGATTTTTGCAGGAAAAAAGTGCAGCATTGTCATTCTATTTTAAATAGTTAATGTGTGTTCAAGTGGCCTTAATCTACTCTGACCAGGTCTTTAAAAAGGAAAAGTCTAAATGCTTGCTTTAACCTTACCCTTCTCTTGGTCAGTTCCACTTTTGCTACATGCAGTTTCATTGCTAAAAGAATCATTGCACAGAAGTTCCCTTATAGAGCCTATTATCAGCATTTGGCTGGAGACAGCCCAAAAGCACTAAGCTTCCTGAAAAGCAAAAACGAGAGAGTCAAGCTCTAGCTTTTCACAAAAACAAGGAAAAATGGCCTGCTTTTGAGAACAGCTTGCTGCACCCCTCTTAGCTGGCAAAGAGCTGCAATTTTACAACTGCACGTCACAAGCTTTGGATGCTCTCTCCTCCATCCAGAGGGCCATGCATCCATAGAGCTGGTTATATGTAAGTAAGCACAAAGTTGTGCCCTGACATTTCATTCCCGTGGAGCAGATGCAGAACAGAGCATGTAAACCAACAGAGCTGCTGTAAGTAAAGGGACAACTCATCCAGTTCAGTCCCAGAAGGTGTGAAGAGAAACTCATGCCTAGATGTGTACAGGTATCTGTCTTTATGCTTTGTTTCTTCATCTCACCTATATATGTTTATCTCTTTATGTCTGCAATGTTTAAAGAAAACTATAACTCTGGAAAATTGAGTTTTACAGAAAAGGGGGAGGAATTTAGTCTCCACTATACTGCTCTAAAAATGGTGCAAAGGGCACGTATACTTACAGACACACTTTCCTGCAGAAATAGAAAGTAGCCTTAATATAAGTGGGGAAAATATCACAGAGTTCAGGGAGGAAATTCCACTTTGAACATGAGTATAATCCAAGAACTGCAGCTGTGTCTGGCCTGGGACAGAGCACAGCCTGTCAGAGTCTGGTAAGGCTGAGTGATCTGAGTGATGCTAGAGAATGGCAATACTAAAGATGCTCAATTTTGCTTGCATTGCAAATAACACAAAACAAGACTACTTTTGAGGAAGAAAAAACAAAACAAAACAAACAAGGCGATAAAACATCAAGCTTGAAGTCTTCTACTCCCTGAAATTTTCACTCCTAAGTCCAGAGGTCTGCCTGTCAGAGGTGCCTGGACACATCAGGAAAGAATCAGCTTCCTTCTGCTACAGGAATGCAACAGATTAATCTAATGCATGGATGGAACCTTGTTTGGGAGAGGAGAGAGCTGCTGGCATCAGCCTGATGTATATGAAAGCAGACAGCCTACAAATTTTAAGGAAGTATGAAAACTTTATGAGATAGTTTTGTGATTTAAAATGAGATAATGAAATGGACAGAAGTTGTCAAAAGAATACTTCATTTTGCTTTGCTTACTGCAATAAGTATTGATTGATGCATTCTCAGCTTCGTTGCAGTAAGCATTAGATTAGGGCTATGGAGCTAACTCACTATGATGCATTGCATGACAGCGAGAAAAATTAAACAGTTCAAGCTGCAATCTTATCAGATCTCGGAAGGCTGGCAGGACGTGAGTGATCTAATAAGGAACCTCCACAGAGAGCTGGGAAATACAGCTGGGAATTCAGCTCTTGTTCCTACGGAGCATATGTCCAGCAAACTTGGTTCTGAAGGCTGAGACTTCACCCAGGCTTCTGACCATGGAGATGGCTAACAAACACCAGTGGCACCTTTTGCAGGTTAATCCTCTCTCAACACAGAACAGCTCCAGCTTGCACAGCTCACACAGACAGGAACAAAACCAAATGCTTTTGGGGAGTCCTAGAGTGGAACTGCTCAAGTAATTTTATTATTTTGATTACAGGTAAGACCTTTTTGGTTAAAAACAGTTACAAATAGAGTGCTCCATCAATCCCCCAACAAGAAATGCCCTTCACTCTCCATGTTGGCCAGAAGTGTTGCAGTCTTTTCTGCACAGCAACCAAGTGGCTGAAAAATAATCACCCACAGCCAAGATTCCTGAACCACCAGACCACAAAGTCTCCCTAGAACTGCTGTGTACACTCAGCATATCAGGATGTTGCATATCCTTCAATAAAAGGACCACAGAACCACACAAAAACAACAGCACAGAGGGTTTCCCCTTGCATTGTAAGCCTAGGGCAGGAGTTTCCACACACAACAATACATTTCAGCTGTTGAAGAATGGTCTATTTTAAGTAAGTGGCAGTGTGCCAGTGCTGGGTAAATGCTGTAGCAAGGTCTACCCTGTAATATTAAGATGATTGTGCAGATGGTCCTGGAGGAAATTAAGTACTGCTACAGTTCACTAATGGTTCTCACACCATGGATTCCCGTAGTGTGCCTTGGTTATTCCACAGGACACACCTTACATTAAGTCTTGTGTACTCACTTGCACCAGGTTCACAATCCTTAAACCTCCAAAATGGGCAACCATAATCTCTTTTAACACTATTACATAAAAATTATCACATGAACATTAGCAAGAGTGCTCCAGAACAAACTCAGGCAAGTTCTACTTTTTCCTATTTTCAATTCCTTCACCAACCTCACTCCACTGTGAGTTTTCACGTCACACTGACTTCATCACTGCCACAGAGTATAGCAAAAATGTTCCATTTCACTACAGTGGAAAAATTTGTGTCCAGTCTTCAGCAAACAAGCAGGGAACATGACTTACTTTTGATATGAAGATAGTAATAACCTTGAGTTTGAAAACTGTACCTGGTGTTTCCCTGATCTTCACTTCCCATAATAAAGGTAGAAAATCCTCATCTCCAAATTACTAAAAATAATCAGTTGCAAGATGTGACCTTGGATAAAGCAATGTTAAATTGGCCAGCAAATTTTTTGGAGGCATCACTGTTATTAACTTGCAATTTTTTCATTTCGGTCTGCCAGTGATGCTTGGCAGGTTGTAATTTTTCATTTTCTCACTTGGCTGATGCTCA
This sequence comes from Corvus kubaryi, assembly GCF_017639235.1. NCBI lineage: Eukaryota > Metazoa > Chordata > Aves > Passeriformes > Corvidae > Corvus > Corvus kubaryi. Next base: position 16,041,031 of record NW_024581136.1, read on the forward strand.
CTCAAGTAGAGATTATGGAGATAGTGGTGGAGAATTTTTACAAAGATTTTTCCCCTTTCACTCTATCATATCAGGATTCAAACACAAACTGTCTCTATGAGGTGGGTTACCTCTATAACAGGATTACTGACAAAGATCCTGTCAGCATTCCAGTAGCAGGAACAGTTCTTGTCTCATTTGGAACTCATGGGCTCTCCAGTGCATTAATGGACAGCTGGACAACTGCTACCTGTTTAGTTCATTCCCATCACAAATGATGTGCTCCAACTGCACTTCTGTTTTAATAGTTAATATACAATAGAAGTTTAAAATCTTAGTGAATTAGTATTTTCCCTTGAGGTCACCACTCCCACTCCTTCAATTTCTTTTTTTTTTTTTCCTTTTTTTTTTTAATGAAATTAAAATCTCCCTTTCCACTAAAGGAGAGTATTCCCCACTCGTGACAAAGTTTCTTTGCCTCCACATCACCTTCCCACTCTCTCATCATTTCCTTGCCACTGATTTAATGCATAAAAACTGTAATAAACAGCTCCTCCCAGTGATCAACCTGGAACAACACTTCCTATTTCTTAAGTGTTTGTGGGTTGGTTTTTTTTTTTTCTCCCTTTTTCACTCCAAATATCCTCTCTTCACGAGGAAAATGTCCAGAATACAAACATCTGACTGAACAAACAGATCCAAAAATGTGCTTTCAATTAAGTTGCTCTGCCTGTGGTAGTGGTGAATCAAATGCATCCTCCTGCCAGAAGATCCATTTTGTGACAATTCTCTGCCTAAAAATACCTGTCCCTCCAGCAACTCTGATCCAGGAATTGCCCACAACATGCTGTGAATATTTGCAGTTCTTTCCTCATTATCAGAAGAGATGTTTCTGTAACTACTCTCCTAGTTAGAGCTTGTGCAAGAAGGAAACTGCGAGGGGAAGTCAAAGGACACATTAAAGGCTGTACACCAGAAGCATCAGTCACCACACAGGGCATCATCATCCATCAGAAACCACAGTTCACACAAAACTGGAGACACTATGAGGCTTTTAATACTGGATACAGCCCAGAGGGTATTAAAACAGTCTGAAAAAACATGCCATTGCCTTCCTAACTATCCATTTTTAGCCTTCCTACTCAAGCCATGCATATTAAGTACGAAGAAGCAGAGGCTTGTGCAATCACTGACCTCAGTGCACAAAGAAACAAGCTCACATTTATTTATCTTGCCTTTGTCGTCTTTAACTGTATTTTCACATATGTATTATCCTAGCAACTGTATCAAGAATGAAATACATGGCAAGACTGCCATTGAAAATAAGCTTCATCATTGATTCAGAGATTAAAATTTTGGCTGATAACTATAGTGACATAGTAAGGTTTCTAAAGTCATGTGACTGTACAAAACTGTAACTCAGATCTAATTCACTGCTTTTTATTGCATTTTCTGAAACATCTTTAGAAAGACAGCATGACATCAGTCATAGGCAGGGAAGTAAAAGCACAGGAAAGAAAAGTAGCCTTGGCCAAAGCCATTCAGGGGAACAGCAGCTCTATTCGAATAGTGACCAAGTCTTCAAAATCCTCGTGTTCATATATTCATAGTCTAGACATTTTTCTTGTGAACAGAAAATACTTGCATAAAAATTAACAAAGAAAACAAAAAAAGAATGAAAGAAAAAAAAAGAAAAAACAACTTCCATTTTTAAAGTGAGACATTTTCCCTTCAGTCATGACTACATATCCAGCAGCCACACAGTCCAGAGAACAACAGATAATGTTCAGGAGCTCCCCAAGAGCCTATTCCCAGCTTTGACAGAGCTCCCAGTTTTGTGTTTCCTGGCTTACAACCCATGGAAAGTCGCTTTTAACATCTGCTGCTCCATTAACACATCCAGCAACACCATGAAATCAGCAGAGAGCACAAGGAACTCCATCCTCAGGGCATCCAGCAGCCTCGCGGGAAGCTGCAGCAGGTAAGGAATACGGCTGCACAGCATCGATCCTGCTTCACTTCATGGAGATGGCAATGCTAGTTTGACCATACAGAGCTTGCAGAACTACATAACTTCCACTCAGATAAAATTCTGATCCTAACAAAATATTTTTTTCTCAATTAACTTGGAACTAGGTTGGAGAATCTATACTTCAGCAATATATAAACACGTTACTATAAGCTACTTTTTAAGCAGGGTTATTTGGGGCTTGGGCTTTACATTTTTTCATTCACCTCTCAAACTGGACTTGTTCCATGAGCTGATTAACGCTAATTTAGCTCTGTTAGTGACCACTCGTGCCAGTCAAAGCATATCATGTGATGGAGGGACAACACAAAACAAAAAAGGACACAAGTGAGTTGTATTACTCAAGGCTGCATTGCTCAACACAACAGTGCAGAACGCTCAAGTCGTTCCATGCATTTCTTTCCACCAAATTAATTCTCTTAAAATTACCAAATTTGCATCAAGTCTGACCTCAGGTCCACTGAAGTCCAACAACTGACACATCTGGATGGGGACATGAATTACAGATGTGAGCAGCTACAGCTCTGCAACCTCTGCAACCTCTGCTAACTAAGGTCTCTGCTTGTAAAAAGGAAACAAAATTTAATGTAGTATTAGGATTTAAATTTTAGAAAAAAAAAGCCTTGAATCTTCATGCACCTGCCTAAAGCTAATAAATTCATGCATAGATCAAGAAAAATATAATTCAAATAAACTATTCATGGATCTTTGTTACTTATACATAAGGAATCCAATAAAGTAAGCTACTCTGGAAGCAAAGAATGCAAAATAAATGTGTTCCAGCTTCCTTTGCTAGATTTTTTTTTTTAACCATATCCCACCCCTGCTTTGCCCTATAGCAACGTGTTTCAATAACTCAGACTTTTCTTAGGTACTCATTATTGTACAACAATCTATTCTGCATTTGATATTATCTATGGAACAAGATGACAAAAACCCTACTCTCTCCTCCTCACAGCATCTTTTACTATTAAATAAAAAGATTTCTTTGATGTTTGCTGATGCAGGACAGCACAAGTTTTGTGCTATCACATCAGTATGGCAGACTCACTGCAAGAATCCAAATACAGCTCCCAGGTCACCCTAAATGCATAAGGAATACGTGGAAGGGGCCCTGGACATGTGAGAATTGGGGCTGTTCCTATCAGCTCTTGACCTGCAACCAGCAAAAGTCAGCCCAGACTGTCAAAGCACTAAATGTGCAACCCTGACTATTCCATAATTTTGTTTCAGCCATTTGTGTAGCATTTACAGTCATCTGAGTTTGCCAGTGACTGCAGATCTTTATTCATGAAAAAAAAGTAATTCTCTCCTCACAAGGAAGTGAAATCTGTGAGATTCAGTAAACATTCTTCAATAATTTGTTGAACTAGCAGAAGAAAGCTTATAATCACAAACATTAATGCTTTGGTGAGCAAGAGCTCTGACTAAAGCACTGGGTGGCCATCATGCAAATCCAGAGATCTAAGTTTCCTTGTCCCCAAATTAGCTTGATTAAAGCAGTCACTGCAAAAGCCAAGCACCTCAGATACCTCAGGTTCATTCTGGATCAGTACATGCTCCAGGTAAAGTCTTTTATTTTGCCTAATAGACCCACACATCCCCACCCCGGAAAAGGGAGCTTAAAACAATGTCAGAAGAAGACTAAATAAAAGAAACAAAGATTAGTTCCTGGGGAGGAGGAATAAATATTGCCTAGAAAGACACTAAGTTATTAATGAAAACAATTTAAAATTTTTCAAATTAAGGAATTTATTTCAGGAGCAGGGTAAAAAAAAAAAATAAAAATTTTAAACAATAATTCAATATTAATCTAGAATTCCTTAAAGGAAGGGGAATCTTAGGAAAAAAAAAAAAAAACAACAAACACAATTTTTCCAACAAATCATGTAACTTCACTACATCAATTGCAAAATCTTGCATATTTTAGGCTGTGAATACTTATTTTGTTCAAGTCTAACCTGTTTCCCAGTCCACCTGACAGCAAAGTGAGAACATAAAAAACACAAGTACTACAAAAATGCTAAGAGTCTCCAAAAATGTCCCCTGGAAAAGATCTAGAAATCTTTCCTCTTAACAGAATCTTAGATAAACACTGAATCCCTCTACTTCATACTAGTGTTCTTACTATGAAGCCCTGATAAACCACATTCAATACTGAGCTGCACAAAGTACTCCTGATTAAATTATTTTTCACTGGCCCTTCCTTTCAATTTTTAATTAGCTACAATAGCTAACAAAAGACAGCAGAGAGCTCTGCAGAATCTGATTAGTATGCCAGGATTAAAAAAAAAAAATTGTTCTGAAACTGAAATCACACACACTGCCCTGCGTGTTACAGTCAGTACCTACAGACTATCAGAAATTAAATTTTAGAGAAAAGCCCAGATTGAGAAAAGATTACCAGGAAAGACTGAGGTAATATTTATATTGCTTCTGTACATTCAGGAACTTCTGGATGCATACAGAATGTACCTAGGAGACTCCTATATCTAGATTTCCATCAGTGAATAATTATTCAGGTTTAATCCATTTCCAGATTGTTTTTTATTTGAGAAATACCTACCCAAGTTCCCACTCCAATTCAGAAAAAAGGTCAGTGTGCATTTTAAGGCAGTTTGTGAGGCACATCTAATATCACTGCAAGGCAATTTCCTCTATACAGTTTCAAAGACAATTCTGTTCTTTTTCCACTTTTCCTCACAAACCACTATAACTTTGTGTCAATCAGCCGTCAATCATTCAAACAGAGGTACATTCACGTAACAGGTAAGAATACTTCACATTGCACAAGGTAATTGAATAAAAGTTTCTAGATGGAATTCCTCCAGGGCAAGAGATAAACAATAAATGGATTAATATTCCCTACAGAGCATTGTAATAATAATCCTTGAAGTTTTTCAACAGCTTTTAGTTAATTTATTCTAGAACTAACAGTGTAAACACAAGCCTCTAACAGAATAAAAATCAAATTCCCACTAAAGTAGTTTTAAAGATCTAAGTATCTTGACAGTTTCCCTTTAAATCACATTTATTTCAATTCTGAAAAACCAAATTACTTTGATGTATGTCTTACACTGACACTTTTATGCCTTCTCAGGACAGCAGTGATATTCAGACTTTTGAACCTGTACTTAAAAATAATATGCACTAAAGGGCAAGAAAATCTTTCCCTCTCTTTTTTTTTTTTAGTAACAGTTCTATCTCATCTTTCCAGGAAGTGTCATTACTTAACTCCTTTCAACCAAAACAAAGAAAAAGAAATGTCTCCATTAAACACAGAAGGAATTTGACTTCAAAACTGAATCACACAAAGTATCTGCTAGAAAAAGGAAAAAATTACTTGGGCTTCGCCACTTAAAAGAGATTATAGATCTAGAAAGATATTTTATTCTACAAAGGAAAAAAACAAATAAGAAAAACAAAGAGCAGAAAGTAGTCCTTATACATCAGTACTGTTTTTCAAAAACATACTCTTCTGTTTCTCACAAGATTAAGTTTTTTCAAGTCTCTCATCTACACTTGGATGAACAAAAAACAGTGAACAAAAAATTCTGCATTAGGAAGTAGCATCAAGAGCAAGTATTTTACTTACAACAATTCAACTAAAATTTGAGGTTTACTAATGCTTTTTCCATTCCTTTCAAGTATTGGAACACAAGTCTTTTACTGGAAGAAAGGCTGGACAACACCAGAGAATTTCACCCCACCCTTCCAAAGCCTGTCAATCCCTGTGCTCTGACACACAACACAGACAACTCCACCAAGCCCTGATCTATCAGCAGCTAGAAAACAAGCACATTTCAATCACAGAGTGTGTAAGAGAAAAATAAACCTATTTCAAAAGGGAGACCATCTCAGGTTACTTGCACATAACTTGAAACAAGTCCATAATTCTTCAAACTTGCTATTTCCAAAGAAATGCACACTTCCTGTAATACACCTCAGATCCTTCTTAGGACAGGCACTCAGAAAAATTCCTATAAATATTCTCTACAAACTTTCTGGAAACTATTTACAAACTCAGAGGCCACAAGCCTATCTGATCAAGACTGTACTTACATAAAAAAACCTCTTTATTGTCTACATAGATCAGTATATAACTGCTACATATATGAAATCGTGTATTTCATTTCAGTTCCCTGCACTCAGAAGTACAATGATAATTCTTATGTGCAAGCACCATCTGTACATTATCAAAAGAATATAACAGCAGAATGCTCCATTTTACAATCAAAAAGGAACAACAAAACAATAACTTTACCAAAAAAACCCCAACAAACAACACTCCACACTTGTGCCACAGACGTATCCCACCTTGGAACACACATTCCATTTTTTGCTCCTGGGAATTTCTGGTTCTGATACTGAACTGGTTAGATACTGAAACTCATGTAAAACACACACGCAAGTCAGTGAATTTACACCTTCAAAGTTAATCACCCACTCAACTTCACAATCTACACTTAACTGCTGGCATAAAAAACACACCAAGAATGAAGTGTGTATGCAGAATCACTTTTTGCTATGGTGCAGTATTAACAGTGCAGAAAAGTCAGCTAGACCACAGGGGAAATGAGTATATATCCACACTTTATAAAAAACAGCTGTTAGAAAGCATGAGGAAAAAAAAACCCTTTTTGACTAAGGATGAAAGCAAGAGAACATGTCCCAAAATAGTCCTTTTCAAAGCATTACAAGTAGGTGGATGAAGCAAGTGAAAAGAAGCCACAACTTGGCAATCAAGAAAAGCTCTTTATTAAAACTGCATAGTCTAGTAATTGATCAGGATAGAAAAGTAATTTTTATTTTTCCCTGGAAGCACCACGTTCTCCACAGCCTCTCTGCTCACTAGATGTATTTTTTCTACTCTTTCAACGAACACAACAATCAAACCATCTGGCTTGTGCCAGACATATTTGCCCATGTTGTATCTGTTTTTCAGACAGAAGACATTCAGCAAGCATCTAATACATGTGATTAGCTGGTAGGAAAACAAGAATTCAATTAGACTTAAAAATATCTTTGCATTTGTTCTCATTCCGTCCCGGGAGAACACTGGATACTTCTGCATACTTGTCTGCAACTGAGAGAGACTGAATAACCACTGGTGGAGCATGTTGAGCATATGCTCACACATCAGCCCTGGGCCAACACTTTGTCCTGAAAACAAAACCAGGCTTCTTAGAGTACTCCAGCATCTGCCTCTCTTGTGGAAGCACTTATATAAATAATACTGGATAGGCTTTATTCTCATTTGATACAGTAAAAATATGCAGTAATGCAACATCTCGCTACTGAAATAAAAATTCCAGAGGCATATTTCTGTCATCATGTAACTATCTTCTCTGTTTTTCCCCTTTAATGCATGGCTCCAGAATGGAGATGAGGGCACAACTGCCTCCTTTAACAGTTAAAGGAAGTACCAGCCTGATCAAGCCATTATTTTCTTCCACAGGTACTGTCAGAGACCTCTAAATGAGTAAATCCACCAATATTTTATTAGGCTTCCATAGTCCAGCCTCAGACAGAGGCTAGAGCCAGAGGCACAGGACATTCCATTTTTATACACAGGTGACCTCCAAGGTTCCAGTTTCCTCCTCAGGGGGAGTTCCTTCAGACAGCAAATATTTTGCAGTGGTTCCCACAACAACTGCAGTATCAACAGGAAGATTATAAAATTCTGTAAGTCCCCAACATAATACTTTATTTGTTGTAGATACCAGGTGTGTATCTACAGCACTTCAGTATTTTTTGCTGCTCTCTAATTATATTTCAAATATTCATGCAAGGAATTATTTCTGTGCCAGAGTTCATACGGATTTGTTCCTACCAAAACAGTACTAAAGCAAAGTTATTTGCAGCAAATCACCACGAGGAAAATACACTTTTTAACATGCCCAAATATTGTCATAAAAACCCCCAACAAACTAAGCAAGGGAATAGTGAAAAACAATTAACTAATGTGGACAGCAAAACAATGTAAATCCCTGCCTTTAGTCTCACCCAGCGTAATGTCTGTGATTCACAGATGTAAATGTCTTGGAACACACTTGTAAAAAGCCAGTTTTAATAACTTAATGTGTCAATGTAGCCTGCAGCACCCACCTAAAAGTTCCTCTGAGACTTAACTAACAAATCCATTTTCTCTCACGATTGGCATGACCAGTGAATTTCAAATTTCATATTAAAAGACAAATAGAAAAATTAATCATCTGCCTACTGTTTTTCCCAGGGGATTTTGTATGAAATTTAGTGCCCATGAACCATGTCAAATTGACTGCAGAGAACCAACTGTGATGTTGGTGAGCTGTCCAAAGGTGCTGAAGGAGCTGACTGGTGTCACCAGGAGACTGTTCCCCATCTGCTTCCCAAAGCTGTGGTGACCCATGGAAGTCTGAAGAGCGGAAGAGTCAAGTCTTAAAACAAGGCACGAATAAAGACGCAGAAACTTGAGATCATTCAGCATCACCTCGGGCCTGTCTTGCCGAAGTACTGCACAAAATAAACTTTAAGCAAGTAACTCTTGCCTGCACTTGGGAACCATCCCCATTATACAAAAGTGTAACTCCCCATCTCTGCTAGCCTTAGAACACAACGACATCAGGAGTGACACAACCTGGGATGCTCCACAAGAACTAAAACCACTAATTTCTCTCAGACAAAATGGAATAAAGCAGTAGTTTCAAAGTGTAAAACTTCCTCGAAGCCCCACATACAAACACCATCTGCTCTTTTGCAAAAGGTATAACATTTGAAACAACACTCTTTTCTCTTCCTCTTAGTGCATTCCATCATGGAGAGATAACTTTATTTATATAAAGAGCCCGCAAAATGAAGTTCCATAAAAACAGGAACATATGGCCAAATAATTCTGAATAGCACTTTGCATATTCATCCGTAAAATAAGAACTGTAATGGGTAGATAAATACACCCAAGTCTACTTGGAAATTGTCAGTATACACATGGTTTTTTGCAACTAATTAGTTTTTTTAAAAAATTTCTCACCCATCACTTTACACAGATACTTCTCATTACAGTTTTACCAAAGTTAACCTTTTTAAACCACAAACTTGGCCCATGACACCTTATATGCCATTTAATAACAGCTTAAGTCAGTGCATAAAGAAAGAAGAAAAAAAAAATCTTATGTTTTATGAAAGTTAAATTTTTACCACCATTGCAAAGACAAAGCTTGAAACAAATTTAGGCAATCTCTAACATGAATGGAAATAAAAACTAGAAAAGGTATAACCTTTATAGAACTACTTAGAACATAAAAATAAATGCCTAAATATAAAAACTTAAGAAAAAATAGTAACTTAAAAAATAAAAACAGTCCTGAAGGAAAGCATGAATTCACCTATGAATTACTTTCTGCTATTAGTAAGGAGAAAAACAATGCATGGTCAAACATCTCTATCCGGCACACTCCCTGCTGCAGGTTTTTCTGTAATTGCAGCATTTGGAATCACCCATCATCCAGCAGTTTCTAAGCCATTAAATATTCATAAGGAAGTGTGCAATCAAAGTAAGTTGCTTAGAATTTGTGGACTGAGCCCCAAAACCTCCACTTTTTCCGCCATCTCCAACACTTACATTGATCAATACAACAAATATCCAGCTTTCTCTTCAGCATGTATCACGAAACTTTCTGGATACTTGCACATTATCCCTTGAGACAAGCAGCACAATCACCTTCAGACTCTCAAAAATCCTTCCAGCTGCAGACTTTTCCTGCTCTAATTTGTAGCAGTTTTACAACCAGCTGGTCCTCATCATATACATGATTTGGTTCACCAAACCATGCTCCCTAATCAATCCCCTGGTCATTGCTTCAGTGTCCTCAGGGATTTAAGCAAAAAGACTGGTTTCACTGAGTGATGTGCACTTAGCTTGGTCTTTTCAATTTATTTTGATGATCTCTCATCATATTGAAGGCTGATTCCTGACATGTTCTCCAAAAAGCTGAAGAGTTTATACAAGACAGGCATATCTTATTTGACTTGTGCTTCAGCTTGACTTCTGCTCATCCTGTCAAACTGTTTCAAAGGGAGGGTTTGCTATTTTGATGTACCATTCTTTTATTTCTCCTCATGCTGCTGTCATGGTTTAACTCCCCAACAAGGGGGTTCAATCCAGCAACCTGGCCCCACACAGCCCTGCCCCCACAGTGAGAAGGGGAAGAGAATCAGAAAAGTGAGAAAACCCGTGGGCTGAGATAAAGCCAGTTTAACAGGTGAAGTAAAAGTTGTGCATGCAAACAAAACCAAACACACAATTCATTCCCCACTTCCCATGGGCAGGCAGGTGTTCAGCCAACCTCAGGCAAGCCTGGATCCATCACACCTAACAATGACTTGGGAAAAATAAGTGCCATTACTCCCAATGTCCCTCCTTTCCTTCTGCTTCCTCAGCTTTATGCTGAGCACACCACCATTTAGTCTGGAATATTCCCTGGGTCATTGGGATCAGCTATCCCAGCTCTGTCCCTTCCAACTCCCTGTGCGCCCCCAGCTCCCTCCCTGGAGGGCTGAGGAGCAGAAAAGGCCTTGGCTCTGTGCAAGCACTATTTAGTGATAAGCAAAACATCCCTTTATTATCAACACCATTTCCAGCACAAATCCAAAACACAGCCCCATGCCAGCTACTAGGAAGAAAATTAACTGTATCCCCAGCAAAACCAGCACAGCTGCCTACAATTCCACCAAGCCTAAGACCTAAAAGAATTGACTACTAAAGGCATGTAAAACTGAGCACACGAAAAACCTCAGAACATTCCTGCTGGCTCTTCACCACAGGAGATAATGCATTATAACACAGATTTCCCCCAAATCTCTGCAGGATCTACAAATCCCTCCTTGCAAACCCTCCAATAATTCCCACACACACAGAGTATGTTCTGTTACCACCCTGTTGTACTCAGCAGTTTTCTGCAGCAGCCCAAGTGCTCTCTTCTATGAAAGTAACTTAATGACAGTGAGAATTATTTAGTTTTTTTTTTAATTTCACCTTTCTTTCAGATTCTGGACTTCAACCACCTTAATTTCCACAGTACTTTCATGAAAACTTGTAAGGAATCTTAGCAACTGGCATATTAATTCAGTATTTAAAATGGCCAAGATCTCCAAATGCAGAAATTGAGTGTAATAACATCTTTGCATTGCTAAAGAATTACTCATCAACCCAACTTTTCAATCTTCAGTACGATTAAAACAAATTCTTGTTTTAGAGTTCTTTGTTTTGGGGGTTAGACCATACAATTTCCAGACATCCCTTCCAACCCTAACTATTCTGTGATTCATTGTTTCCAGGCATTTTAGACATTTAAAAGTCTTGAGTTATCTATCAGTTATGTTCTAATTTCAACAGTCTCCTGGACTAACTATATTTTATTATTATCTTTTTATGTAGATGCATGTATTTAGATACAGAAAAAATACTTTGATCATCTGCTATGACTTGTATAGCACACGGACACATGCCCTCAATTAAGTTTTACTTAGGTACATGTTAAAGGAAAAATACCGTATTTGAATTGAAGTTTTCCTTTGATGAATATCCTACCATAATGTGCAATAAATTACCCTCACTGCTGAAGATGCATTTCTTATTTCTACTGCAAATGTGTCTGGCTCATATTTTAGCCACAGGATCTTGATATCCCATCATTTTCTGCTTCATCACAGAATTTCTGTTCACAATGCACACACTTAAATGCTGCAATCAAGTCCCTCCCCTCCTTTTTCTTTGATAATATTTAACATATTGAGCTCTTGGAATTTCTCCCTCAGGAGCTATTTTCAACTCTTATTCATTCTTACAGTTCTTCTCTGAAGTTTCTTTGACTTTAACATTCTCCTTGAAGTACAAACACCCAAACTTGACAGAGGGTTCTTGGAGTGATCTCAGTGCCAAACGCAGTGATGTGGTACGTTTCCTGCCCAGTCATATATAGACTGGGTCATACTGCAGCTTTCCCTCAAGTTCTCTGAAATTAATCTGTATTTACATGGAAAACAGTTAACTGAGAAGCTACAACAAGCAATGTAGAGAAAACTAAAGGACAGACCCAACATTTCTACCAATTCAACTTCCCAGATGACCATTGCATATACCCCCCTCCCTATATATGTTTGGGAGACACATCCCTTTGATTTTCAAGCAGAAAGCCCAGAACAATTGTGCGATTGCTGAATCCTTTGGCTCTGTACAAAGGTGGAATGCTGTACTTAGTAGTGTAGAGAGTTTAGAGTTAACCAGTCTGAATTCCAAGTCAAGGCCTACTGAGGTCAATAATCAATGTCAATAGTGTCGTATCATCAATTTTCAACACAAATAACAGATCAAAAATATATAATTGCATATTCTCACTTTTATTCAGTTCCCGTACCTATTCTGTGCTTCAGGTATCCACAAGAAACTGCAAGAAACCAGAAAAAACAGCACTCCTAAACCTTCATTTCATTACTTCTTGACTATGTTTTCAGATACACAGGTCTCAATATTTTTTTTTTCCCCGCTAGATCCCAACTGACCAACAGATCCCATGGCAAGAAAATGGGTGAAAGAAAAACAACTGCTCTTCTGCACTTGGCCTGGGCTGTGACAGGTGTACTTGATTATAGCTTTTTTGGGACTATACAGGTACTGGAGGATGAACAGTGACCTTTCCTGTTTCCCTGCACAGCAGCTTTAACCAGGCACACTCAACTGACAGACCCAACAGATGCACACCTGAGGAGGAACAAAGTGCTTTAATGCACATGTTGCTAAGTCTTTGAGAACAGACTGCATTGTTTTCAGCTGATGACAGAATCACAGAACCTCCTAGGTTGAAAAAGGCTTCTAAGAGCATTGAGTCCAACCATTAACCCAGCACTGTCAAGCCCAGCACTCAGCTGTGTCTGCAAATGTCACATTTACACACCTTTAAAATCCCTCCAGGGATGGGAACTCCACCACTCTCCAGGGCAGACTGTTCCAGTGCTTAACAGCCTTTCTCTGAGAAGAACTTTATTCCAATATCCAATCTAAACCCCTCTAGGTGCAAGCAGTTTCCTCTTGTCCTTTTGCTCGTTACTCAGGAGAAGAGACTGACCACACCTGGCTACAAAATCCTTTCTCAGTCAGAACACTGAGTTACTTAATGGAGGCAATTTCCACATCAGCATCTGCTCTGTATCACACAGCTGGAGATAATGCCTATTTCATAGTTGGATTAATTGCAAACCAAAGCATGATCTGCACAAAAATGCAAAACAGGATCCCAGTTCTACTGAGTTTTAATTTAGAGCCATCTATCAACGACTTCCTCATATTACATTGCATGAACATCCTAATGAACTAATTTATAAATATATTCATAATACATGTGCTTGAACACCAAAGCAAACGTCACAGGGGAGGAGAGGGCTGGAAAAGAAGAAAAATAAAAGAAAAAGCATCACACTGCCCAAACAGTGTTTAAGTGATTCTACACTGCAGGAATGCTGGCCTGGCCACCAGAAATATGTTTAGAGCAGAAGCTCCAGAGCCACTGAAAAAGTCTGAGGATTTAGAAATGTCGATTTGACAATTACCATAATGAAGATCTACAGCACACGTTCCCTGGAGGATTACACGCGAATCACAAAAAAACTACACTTCTGAAATCAATCTGTTTATTAAGAGGGAGATAAAGCACTTTGAAGGTCTATTTTTGTCTAGTTTGTATTCATACCCTGAGGTTATTTAAAAAGGGGAAAAATTTAATGCAGGTATGTACCACAGCAGTGACAAGCAAAGACTTCAGCTATGAAGATTAACAGAGCGGGAAGTCATATGATGCAGCATGACTATGGGAGCTGCTACCAAAAAAATCTGCAGCTTGTGACATGCACGTGAACCACAAGCATCTTTCTACTAACTTAAACAATTCTGACTTTTTTCCCATTTAAGCCTTTTTTCTGCTTCAGATAAACGACCTGGACCCAACTCTTCAACGCCAACAAAGCAGCTTTGCATTAGCACAAATGAAAGAATTGCTTCATTAACAAGCAATGCTACCTGTTAGCCTCGTTTCAGCCAACATCTTTAGCAATGTCAAACTCTTATAATTTTAAGGACGTGAAAAAAAGCCCTGCTAAGTTTAAATAGACACTAAAACCAAGAAAAATCTGATGAAACTTGGAAAAAAGTGTTTCTGTGGGATTTTTTTTTTTTTTAATAAAACGTTGGATGTATAGCTCTAGAGTTTTTAATTAAAAAACTCGAGCTGAAAAAAAACCCAACTGCCAAAGGTAAGCTACAAAAGATCATTCTTTGGCTTGTTTCAGGTGATTAACTTTATAGTAGATTATCATACAGTTAAAACTTCTACTAGAGATGTGATCCATGACCAAAATTCAGAAGACACTCTTCAGTATTTTGATGATAACAGAGATAAATGCTGCATTATGGATGTACTGGGACTCATATAAGACCTCTTTAGATTAAAATTCTAAAAATACATACAGTATTGCTTGATATACAGGACTGGCATCGTTACAGTTTCAGTCATCTAATGCTTTCCATATGCTAACCACTGAACAAATAAATTTGCCTGTAAATGCCAGAAATATGTACCAAGTAATAAATAAACCAACATGAAACAGGCTGTTCATATCAGGGTTAAAAATCTAAATTCTTTATTTCTTCCCCGAATATTTCTGTCCTGATGACTCAGCAACAATGCTGCAGGCTTCAGCTGAACTCAGCGAGATGCTTCAGTGCTGTTTTGCAAGTGTCAACTCCACACTCGTTACGGAGTTTGTTCTAATTACAATTTTGAGGCTATCTCAGTTACAGGAGATGAATACCTGCTGAAGTCAAGAAGTATGGATGGAGAAACCAAGACACTGGGGATCACACAGGAGGACGACAATGACAATGTTGTCCTAGACGGAAACTTGCGAAATTACCCGGGTGCTTTTCTGGTACCCTGAGCACACCCCAAATCGCGGAGGGGAGCGCGTCCTGTCACCCTGCTCCCTGCGCTCATGGCTCGCAGCATGCTTTCAACACGTCACACAGATCCCTGCGTTTTGGAGGTTCTGTTTCAGTATTTAAAAGCTTTAAGGCGCTAACACACGGTTCAGTTTCTAAACGCAAGCGAGACCACGCTCGCGTCCCGTTTCTCAGCGAACAGAAAGCGAAGAGCAGAACACGGAGCTGCTCAACGCGGCCAGTGGGAACCAGGGATGGAAGGACAGCGGGAGCTCACCGTGCGGGACGATCCGTACGGCAGATTTACCTGTCCTTCCCCAAACCCAGCTCCAGCCCGGAGCCCCCAGAGGAGCCACCGCGGTCCCGGGAGCGACCAGCGGGGAGCAGCTGCGGATCCCTCTATTTCACTGAGTTCTGAGTTACTTTTAGGAAAAAAAAAAAAAAAACACGCACGGAGCTGACTGAGTTCGCCCCCGCGCTGCCAGCAGGGCTCCGCAGCGCCGCGGTGACGAGCCCGGGGGTCCCGCCCGCCCCTCGCCCGCCCGAGCCGGCGTTACCTGCGCTGCCCTGCGCGGTGCCCGGCGCCGCACGGCCCGGCCCGGCCCGCCCAGGGCGGTTTTCAGCAGCCGTAAAGCGGAGCGCGCCCGGCCCCGGCCGTGAGGGGCCACCCCGGGGAGCGGCCGCGCCCGAGCCGCAGAGCCCCGCGCAGGGAGCGCCGCCGGGACGGGAGCGGGTTCCGGGAACCGCGGGATGCTTGGGTTGTAAAGAGCATCTTGTTCCAACTCCTGTGCCACGGGCAGGGACGCATTTCACTAGACCAGGGTGCTCAAAGCTCTGTCCAGCCCAGCCTTGGGCACGGCCAGGGATGGGGCAGCCACGGCTTCCCTGGGCAACCTGTGCCAGGGTCTCGCTGACCTCACGGGGAAGAATTTCTGGCATAGATCTAATCTAAATCTACCCTCTCTGCACCGAAAGCCATTCGCCTTCATGCTATCCCTCCGTCCCTTACCCAAAGCCCCTCTCCAGCTCTCTTGTAGCCCCTTTAACTAGAGGGAGCTCTGAGGTCTCCTTGGAGCTTCCTCATCCCCAGGCTGAACAGCCCCAACGCTCCCAGCCTTTTGTACTTTTTGACAGATAACGGTGGTGTTCAAGCCTTGTTTTTCGTCTCTCTTGGGGGGATGATTTCTGATCTGCGGCGTTTTGTGCCTGTACAAGTTAACATCCGCACAGCCCCGGAGCTGGGAAGGGGAGATGAGGAGCTGGTTGCACCCAGGACCCACACCGAGGTTATCCCTGCAGATCTCTGAACATCCGAGCGCTGCGGGCACACCTGAAACTAAAACCAGAAGGGTCAAACCACACGAGAGCACAGTTTTGTAGGTGCGTGAACTGCTGCAACTACACTGCTTTCACAAAGCCTCTTAACAGCTAAACGTGGGTGTTGAAGGCACTGCCAATACAATACCATCTCTCCTTATTAAAACAAATTTCCTCGACCCAGATTCATGACTTAGTTCTGCTTGGAAGCGTTGTGCTGTTAATTCTGTCCTAAATCTACAATGTATCCTGTAATCCTGGATGCTACCACACAAGGTACAGGGCTCAGCTTTTCAACAAAGGCAGGAGAAGCATCAGCCTGATAAATTTCACTGTCTGAAGTCAGGGTTAGTATTGTTTACCCAAAGGGAATTACTGATAGAAATGTTCATTTTAAGAAGGAGAATTATGTCAAGCAGCATTTCCCAGAAAGACGTTTATGAAAGAAAGCAAAGGGGGGGGAAAAAAAAAAACATTTAAAATGTTTTCCCTAGTGAATTAAAAACTACAACTGAAATAAAGGCATCTTAACCCAGCAGCTGCTACAGAAAACAAAGTCTTTCAGAAGTCTTCTAGGCATATGGTGCACATATAAGCAGAGAGAAAAGCAAATTTCAAGCATTTATAACAGAACTTGCTTCTGCTAATAAAGTATTAATGGAAAAGTCTGGCTGGACTGCTGTAGCTCTGAAAGCAATTTTAAGAAAAAGACCAGAGCAATGTAGTCACTGAAGAGCAGGTGAACTAATTTACAATCCTCATTACTAAAGCATTTTTTCCAACATTACGCAGAAGTAAAACAGCTGAAAATGAAGGTGTACTTTTCTTGCCCAAAGAAAAGTATCAGGCTTGTAGGTATACAAATGCATTTACTCAAAGCATGATTCATCAGTTTTTATTCATAATTTTTTTGTGTCCTGCAATAACATAACTCTGCTCCTTCCTACATTCTTCTCTTGTCTAGGCCACCCCCAATTACAAGCCTTGGCTGTAGACTGGTTTTGTTAGTCACTCCAGACCTTAGGGTTTTCTGCTGTGTAGGTTAAGCCAGTCATGCCAATTCCATGAGAAAGGCTGAGGCTGAAGTTTAAAACAGATTTACCCTCACCAGAGTTTTGCATTTCCTTGCTTCAGCTGTGAACTACTTCCAGGTAGTCCCGAGCTTGGCACAAGTGTGAGCTGACACTGAAGGAGAGAAATCATCTCCAAAAGCAAAGTGCACCAGCCATGACTCCACATGCTTTCACTCACAGCTCCAAACTTCTTAGGGAACCAGAAAGCTGTTTGGAGTCTTGTGCCTCTGCTGCATCTTAGTCAAAATTCCTGGATAGCTCTCTTAATTACTAGGCAATAAGCAAAAGTTAGTCAAATACAAAATTCCAATAATTTTTTGGTAAAACCAGGCTAGCTTAGCTGCTTTAACCCATGTCTTCCTGCTGCTGTTTTGAGAGCTCCTCCCTTCCCCCAACATTTTTGCCAAAGATTGACCTCATCACCCATCACAGGCAGAGGGAAAAGCACTTGCTTACCACAGTACAGAGGTGGCAGCTAAAGGGGAAAGTTTGAGACAACTGGCAAGGTTGTTTTTTTTTATACTGAATCACGACCACATGCTCCAGAAGTAAGTCACCAACAAAAAAAAAAAAAAAAAAAAAAATCAAGTGACACCCCAACATTCAGGGAAACTGAGGTAGATTTACACTATGAAGAAAAAAAACCCACAAGCAATTACATTTTGCAAAAACTTAATGTGACATGACTAGAAAAGAACATGCAAGATATTCAAAAATAAACTTAAAACCTTCCCTACAACTTTTCTGAAAGGAAGTAGTGCATGAAAAGTGTATATCCATGGAACACTTCAGTATTGGGGCACCTCTTTCCTTATCAAAAAATATATCAGGTGATCTGGAAATGGGCACGGAAACATGGAAAAATTTGATATTAAGTTTAAAGATACTTTATTGACTTGAGATACTGGATAAGGCAGTTTCTAAGTTTCTGCTTTACAGAAAGTCTGGCACAGAATCATAGAATACCCTGAATTGGAAGAGACCCACAAGGATCATCGAGTCCAGCTCCTGGTTAGGTTAAAAGGAATCCGTGTGATGGTTTTAACTACTGACTTTATATGGCTGTTTACAAGAATAAGTTTACTTTCCTTCTGTAGGTGAAAGTTGGGTTGGTGTGTTTGTTTCTTTCATGTATTTTTACCAGCCTGCAAAGTGATTGAGCTTTAGCCATTCTGTGCAGCAGAAGTGCCACCTCGTGGCTCCGTTAATCCTTGCTGGGTTTGATGCTGCTTTTTTTGGGTCATATCAGCGTTACGAATATAAAAATCTGATTTTTAAGAGAGTTCAGTCTATGATCCACATAGAAAAGATCCTTCCTGGTTGCCACGCTGGTGGACTGACACTATGAAGGGTGATGTCCTCTCCCTTGCTGAAGGACGCTGATCTGATCGCTGTAGTTGGCAGGACTATTTATTCCAGTGCAGGAGAAGGAGAGCATTAAAGCTGTCATTTTAAAGGTCTGAAAGGGACCTACAGTCTTGCCCCGTATCGCCCATTCCCGCAGCATTTAATCAAGGAAGGTACAGAGACCAAGAGGACTGGTAGGCATGCCTGGAATGTCAAGTCCTGCTTCTTTACACAGGCTAAAGGCACCACACATTTAAATAACAGAAGCCCCACTTGAGGAAACAAGAAATTAAATACCTTTAAAACCATCTGCTAAATGTAGTTTGAAAGTCTAAAATTCCTTTTTATGAGCAGTCTCTGCCTTTTATACTGAAAAATTAATTGAATATATGTATTTTACAGAACAAATCCACGATTCAGCAAGAAAATTAATGAAATGAAGAGACAGTTGGAGCTGCTGCCAAGAACGGTCATTTCAGACCTAGCAACCTTGGAAAATGACCTTTTAAATAATGAATTTGGAAAAATAACACTACAAAGCCACAAAAATGAGTGCTACCTACCTATAAAGTCTCCTAATAGCAATAGCTTCCAAAGAATGAAGACATTAAATGGATCATGGAAACTCACTAGAGCTGATGTTCCTGTACCAGGCATCCTAAGGGTTGAACTGCCTCCATGCATCTCCTAAGGTAACTCCAGGTTAGCTCAGGGTGTTTCTACCCCCTGTACAAACAAGTACTCTTATCCAGACGACAGGAGTGCACAGTTGTACAGTGTTAAGAAAGTGAAAAGGTAACAAAATTAGGCCTAGAAGGGCTACCATGGTTTCCCCAAGTACTTAGGATAACTAAACAAGGAGGAATGTGACATACTTAGACAAGCCATTATTTATTCATCATCCCATAAGCAGTGAAATACCTGCCTAAAAAAGGCTTTTAAGCACACATGCTTTACACAATTGGAGGAATGTCTGATTCATGTTGAAGTACTGTTTAACTAGTGCATAGTGATGCAAAAGAACTTCTGTGGTTCTGCAGTGCATCTGCAGTTTTTCTATTCCTTGGTCCATGCCTCACAAAGTAGAATAACTAGCAAGAGCAGGAAATTCTAAGTTTTCTCCAAGCTTAAACTAGAACATGGGGTTTTTTTGTCTGTGAAGGAAATTACTCCCTACTTAATCACATTTTGTTTTTAACTTTGAAATCTATCACATTGAAATGAGATGGAAGTCCTGTTTCTTATCAAAGCATTCCTGCAGTGGATTCTCACCATCCTTCCCCTCCCACTCAGTAAAGCTGTATCCTTAAGCTGCAAAACATAGTTCCCCAAAGTCTGTGCAGCTCTCTTGGTACTGGAAGGGGCTATAATGTCTCCTAGAACTTTTTCAGGCTGAACAACCCCAACTCAGCCTGACTCCATAGGAGAGACGCTCCAATCCTCTGATGATCTTTGTGGGACTCACTCCAGCACATCCAAATCCTTCTTATATTGAGGACCCCAGAGCTGGATACAGCACTCAGAATTCCAGAGCAACTCATTCAAGAGATGTGAGTGGATGTAATCAACATACCTTATAAACAGGACTCCACAACACCCTAAGTTATTTCACAAGAGAAACAGTTTCTACGATAAAGATTATAGCCACAGACTATGGAGAACATGACATGCTTCTTGCTTTTTTCATTATTTAAAGAATAATCACTGGTGGATTTTAGGAGGTTTTTGTGAATCGAAACAGAAAATGAGAACAGGTACGGAAGCTGAGCCTTAATCTTCCAATTTAATTTCCTTTAATCTTGCTTATAGCATATATCCTCTTTTTAACTACCTTTTTTTTTTTTTTTTCACCAAAGCCTGGCACTTTCAGATCCTCTTACACTTTTTTACCATGAAATACATGCATTGCTATTCTCCAGCCAGACTTCCCTCCTCTCTCTCCAGGTTCCTCCACCTCGTGCCCGATGCCTTTTTAGGCTTCTAATCTAGGATGGCTAACACAGCAAAACTGGAACAAGAACAGAAGACAGAGCATTGCAAGTAGCCCTTTAGCAACCTGCAGGGCTCACACTTACAGCAAATACTCTGAGCACAGGTAGGGTGGTGAACACAACATTAAGACTAAATAAAAACCAATTTATATTCTCCCCCATTGAGGTCTGAAGCTGGAATAGGTAATTTGTTCCAAATGGAGGAGGAACAGTACAGACTACAGTGCTCCAGGCTTTTCTGGGTCTTGATCGTTTAACTCGTCGTGGGGTTTCTTCACATAACCTGACCTCCAGTTGTTTTTGAACAAAAGAGGTAACTGCTGAAGATTGTGGAAAAGATAGGAAGGACACAACCCCTAACTGGTTGATTTTCATTGTAGCCAGTACTTAGCAAGAAAAGAGACTTAAACAGAACAGCAATTCTTAATCTTACGCAACCATCAGCATTTTTCTTATTTATTAAATCAAAACGTTTTATTTAAAAGCAGCAGGCCTAGCAAAATAAGGAACAATCTAAAAAGAACCCCTGGTGACATAGACACATTTGATTTGCTGTGATAAAAGACAAAGACCCACAAATCTTGCAATGTATCATTTGCTTCCAAGGAAAGTAACTTATAGCCTATGATTTTAATGATTGTCCTGCAACTGATCATTTCTAGAAGCACAGGATAAAGTGCAGTTAAGCTAAATATTACCCTCTTACCCTTCCAGAGCACAGTATTTCATTTAAGGCATTCAGGTAGGTAGTTTTGAGGGTTAGTAGCAGATTTGAAAGCTTGTTTGTAGTTACTTGAGCTCCAAGACCCCACCGTAATTTAGACTAATTCACATTTCAAAAACTTCTCCGAAACTTTAAAATACCATATGTATTTTAAATGTTCAGCTTAAAATAAAGCTGCTACAGGGTCCAGTTCTGACTTTGCATATATCAGTACTTTTGAATCAACACAAATTTCTCCCAAGAGAGAATCTTCTTTCACCACTCAAAATAATTACATTGCCACCATTCATATTAAGAGAAAAAGATAGATGGCCTTTACCTAAAGATGCTCTGGTGTGCCCTTACAGAGTTAATTGGAGGACTGACATCTGAGAGAGCTCTCTGTCTCCCAGGACTCATTTTCTCTTTACTCATACTATACCAACCTAAAAGACAGAAACATTTAACAGACTGCTCCCCAGATATGCATTGTTTTTCCTAATATTTTCACGCTGTGGTATAGCAATCCTGCCCAAAACCTCGCCACAAGCAGCATCCTGAACATAAAATATCTGCTGCCAGCAGAGGAAGTTTTCTGTTTCCCTCTTACCTCAGAGAATTATCGGTGGATACCAGGAAACAGTGTCAGATATGCTCATCAGTCACAAGTAATTACAGATCCCTATCATCATTGTTTTTCCACACAATCACCTTATCTCTGACAAGACACAAAAAAAGCCTCCATGTTGTGGGAAGGATTCATCCCAAGTTTGTTGTCACAAAAGTAAGAAAATAATGTGTAAGAGCCCAAATGTTTTTACTCTTGTTTATCAACAGCAAGAAATTGTTTGGGTTTTTTTTAAAATTTCAATACATCAAATGTAAACCACACTAGTTTGTAGACACCTCTTTCCACTTGTTTTTTTAAGAAATATCTAACATTGCTTTCTCAGTGTAGCTTTTAACTACTTTTTGTAAATATCTAAATAATTAAAACCACATTCCAATGTAAGTCCTCATGAGTGAAGGCTTCACCCAGTGATCCATCAGGAGAGACACTAGAGCTTATGCCCAGTGCAGTGCTTCACTATAGAGGAATCTAATTAAAGTAACTGTGTGCATTGAGTGACCATATGGAACCATCAGTGATGGAGAGATACAATAACTTGGAAGCAAAATTATTGCAAGAGAGTCTAAAACAAGGAAAGAAGGTGCAAGTTATAAGAAGAAATCTGCTGAATAGTCAAAGTATTGGAGCAGAAGCTCGGTTTAGAAGGGGAGGATGTCAAGAGATAGTCCATAAAAAGAAACAATAACAAGTTATAATAATTCTAAGGCACTTAACAGAAAAACATCACAGAAACAGAAGAATTTAATTTCTTTCCATTTAATACCAACTGCAATGGCCACATGCTGTTCTGTGTTTGTATTTATTGTGTATTTTTGTTTGTGCCACCAGAATATAAGCTTTTCCAGGCAGAGCCCAGCTGTTTGTTTGGCACAAACTCCCCTATCATACAATGCTGGGTACACTTAAATAGGGGCTATACATGCTATGTTAATCCTCTCCCTGAAGCAGGCTAATTAAATCAAAACCCAATAAAAAGGTATTAAAATTTTCACAGAAATCAACAGAATCAAGGACACTTCAGTTTTAACTCTCCAGGGGGCCAGTGTGTAAAAGACTGAAATTTTCAAAACTATAATTAGAGCAAAACCATACTCTAGGAGTAGTGACAGAGTTAGACTCAAGCCTTGGTCTATCTGGTGGGAAGCTGCCACTCCTGTTGTGTCCTGTTGTTAGTGCAGTGCTGAGCACAGGCAGTGAAATCTGGCTTGTGGCTCACACTGCAAGTCCGTGATAGAGCCTGCTTTCAGCATAGATTCAAGTGAAGATTAATGGGCCATCACCTATTTCCATTCCAGGACATCACAGTTTTTACTGTTTCCCAGAGCAGCACTACCCACAGCAGGGATAGTCCATCCCACTGCACTGGGGTTGTTTCCTTACCCCTGCTTAACCTGCAGGAGTTTGCACATTGATGATTCCGTTGCTGTCAGGTGGCCTATGCCTGCCATAATTCAGACTAAAATATCCAAAAATCCTGGAGAGCACCCAAGGGCTGTACCCACTTTGCTGTTTCCATGGTATTTTTTGCCCTGTCATGTAGCTGTAGCCACAGCAGAGCAGGTTCTGCTCCACACAACTCCTCTATGGAAGAGCATTCATGGAACTTCCATTTAAATCTGCACCTGGTCTCATGATTCAACCTAACCTTCTTAAATAGTTGAAACCCAGTGTTAGAATGTATTTTATGTACTATGCATTGACATAAGAGACTACACAAGGTACAAGAATAGACGGCAGCTCGCTGCTGATTCAAAGGTAGCTTCAGAGGATGTGTGTTAATCCCTTGTCACACTACAGCTCTCCAGGAAAAGCGTTTACATGGGCTGCTATGAAATCCATACAGTAAAGTTTGTTCCCTGATTTGCTGGCTGTAATTCTTCACTGTTTTCCAGACACATACCCAAACAAACTCTAATAAAGGGAGTCAAATAGTGCAAACACTAAAAGATAATTGAAAACCTAAGAGGGCACCAGAATTTCATCAAAATCTTGCCTGCTCCTATCAGTGCTGCCCATTTGTTGCATACAGCAAAAGCAAACTCCAGCCAGTAAAACACCCAATATAGATTAAAGTAGATAAATTAGGGGGGGGTGTTTGTCCAGGGTTTACATTTTGTTTATGGCGCAGCTTGTACCTGATTTACTTGTCCTAATGCAGGCCACTGTAAAGAGTATGTTATTAAACCTGTTAATTTCAAACACACTTCTGCAATTGCAATTTAAATGAAAACACATGACTGAATCCTACTTGATCTCTTCACACTACTTCTGTCAGTACATGGGCTTTAATTCCAATCAGAATAAATAAATCCATAGCAGACTGGTACAGAGAAATACATGCCAATTTGATAGGAAAATCTTTCCTTTTTGTTTAAATTCTGGGCAGAAGGGGTCCAAAAAAGACCATGTGAGAGGCAGCACTGTATTTTCCTTTATTCTCATTTCAGCTGGTATCTTGAGATTGTTAAGAGTTTTAATTCCCATGGCCAGCAGTTTTAAAACTAAGGGTGATTAAATTACTTTTTAAGCAAAACGTAATTTGCAGACCGCTAGGGTACTAACTTAAGTAGAATGAAAGAACTTTTTCAGACTAACATAGGCCTGAAGATGCCATCATGTAATAAATAGCTTTTCACTGCTCTGGTTCACTTTCATACCATCAGTGCATGGAGCAAGACAACAGTTTGGCTCTGAACAGTTGGGGGTTTTTTTAAGTGTGATGGTGTAGCTGGATACTTCCAAGAGAAAAAATGCTGTCAAAGCAGCTTACAATTTAAAGTTCATAAGTGAAAGAAAATGGATGGCTCATCAACCAAAATGTCATTTCCAAGAATAAAGACAGATTTTTTTTTTTTTTCCTTAAACACTAGTCATGACTCCAAGGGAAAAATTAAGAGTCTTGCAGAGCTAGTAGGAGAAAGCAGCAAGGACAACAAATGTCAAGTTAAAGTAGATGTATTTGCTGGGGCATCATTTAAACAGTGCCTGAAGGATAATCCCAGCGAGATAGGTATTTCAACTTGGTTTAGCAGCATCCCTAGCTGGGATAAGAAAGTCTAATCACTTTATTAGAACAACAGTGTCATTAGAGGAGAATTTGGGAAGAAGTAGCTATCATTTGTGTTGGTTTTTTACTCTTTAAATTTTTGTATAAAGACTTAGCAGGATAACTTCAGCAACCAGCTTGAAGCTACGGATATTTATGATTTTAGCAATTAGTATGCCAAAAGGCTGACTGTGCAACAGACTAAGAAATGTACTGTTCTTGCCCATAAAAATACCACCTATATTTATGCATTTTACCTCTTCTGTTTTAAGGATGGCAGAGTACAGGCCATTTTCTTTTGCACTTTAAATGTTTTAGAGCAATACACTCTTTACCCCCAGACATCTTCATTCCTTTCCAAATAGTACCTGGAATTCAGATGACACATTAAGATTCATGCAGTTTGACCTTCCTTGCCTTTCATGCAGAGCTCCAGACCAGCAAAGTTTGGGACACAAATTGCAATTTTCATCACAACTTAGTTGCTTGCAGGGATAGCTCTAATGCTCAGTTAGAGGGTAAGTGTTGAAAACAGATAGTTATACTCATTAACTCACATTAAATTTATACTGGCTTTAGAATCTTCTCCTACCTAACCAGTAGAACACACAGCATCACCAGCTTCCTCTGTAGTGGCACATCTGATTTCCTTCTGTACAGTGAGGAAAAATTACTGATAAAGTGAATCCAGCACTGTTCTTTGGCATTACACTGATAAGTGGAGACTCTCCCTCAATTAAAAGCTGCTGAGTGATCAGAGCACCCTGAACCTGGAAGTGGAATGTCAAAAATCTGCCTTCATTTTCAGTTGTAAGCCACATGCCAATTTTCTTACTGAAGGCTCCATGTCATCATCTTGGAGCACACAGTGCTCAGAGCCCCACCCAGCCAAGGAACAAAATCCTTAGAAAATAAAGCTTAAAGAAAGTACAAAAACATGTATAAATTGGGAAAAGATAGCCGAGGGTATTCTGGCCTTTGCCTCTTCCTTGACAGTCTCATCCCATGTGTTCTTGGGGATTTCTTGACATCTTTTGCAAAAATCAGGACTCTATAAAGAATATACCCACAGAAGTGTTTTCCATAGCATGCAAAGAAAACAATTCAGCACCAGAGTGTTTGATATCTGTGGTAAAAGAAACTTCCCTGTCCAACCATCCAGGAGTCACTCTCACCACCTGAGCTGGAACTGAGGCCCTTCCTCAGCTACACTCACAGTCAGACCAAGTTTCCTCATCAGCTCAATTCCAGGTTTCCCATAGCAGAGTCTCAGACATGCAGATCCTTAAAATACTTTAGTCATGGTGCAATAACCAAATAACACTATAACAGCTTGGGCTGATTCCTCCAAGGAGGGATACCAAACAAAGGACTCCCTGGGCTTTTTTCCTCTTACAATCTCTGGGTGGGAAAATCCAGGGGTCCTCAGCTCCTGTGTCCCTGTCCCTCACCTGGCTGTACCACAGGTCCGCATGCCCTTAGTTCACAGCCTCTTGCCTCAGGGCCCTGCCCCTCAGCTCAAACTGCAGCTTGTACCCCAAGCTATCTGCACTAAATGCATTCCCCAACATCTACGGTATCCAGTTTTAAGCTGCTAGTACAATACTCTTTAGCAGCCAGGATGCTTAAAGTGAAGATGGCACATGGCCAGAGCTATTCTAAAGACTCTCTGGCTGCTCAAAACAAGATATTCTGCACTGAAAGCATCGTCATTGTTCTCCATGGTCTATCACTTCAAATAGAGTCACACCAGTAGACCACCATTAACAGCCAGCAGCTTCTCCTTTAGGCCCTCCTCCTCTTTTTATTCATAGACTTGAAAGAGAAATGGCCTTGGACAAACATTTTCATCTTGAAACACTTCCTACTCCAAAGTCATCTCCAGCATCAAAATGAACAACTGCAGCATGAATTAAACCTTGTAAGGATACGACTTTTGCCAAGTACCACCATCTGGATATTTAAATCCACGAAATCTCTGCTACAGGGGCAAGTGCAGCATTTACATTTCTAAGAGTGGGAAATCACCCACTCCTCAGATGTATCTACTTCTTGGTGCAGGCAAGGTGCAAATTACACCTAGATTCCAACTGAGGTAAATCCAGATCAAGGAGCCTGTTTACCTGGTCTCAGTACCCACCTAAGATGAGACTGACCACTTAAAGCTCTTGAGTACACTCTATTTGCAATGATGTGCACACACATCTGAAAAGGAAAGAAACAGGTCTTCATAACCCGCTGATTTTTGCCTCTTCACACTTCTCTGCCTGAAGCTAAAGGGTTAGAGGCAAACACGTACAGTAAGCAGCTGTTTTATAATTGCAGCATAACACGGGATGTGTATGTGTGGAGGGAGGAAGAGTCCAAGCCAGAGGCAATTGCCCTTTTTCCATTAACACTTTCCCTTATATTTACAACTTACCTTACAAGCTTTGAATTCACCCTCTAAACACCATCACTCACTGCTGATAGCAGGTACTACCTCTATAGTACATTACAAAATGTGCCATATTGGGACAGGGAAAAAAGGTGGTTTATTTGCCTTATTTCCAGCCTTTATTGCCAAGTTACCTGACTTACCATTCAACAGTCTAGTGACAACAGTATTTTGGAAATTCTCAAGTAATCTGGGTCTATTATTTAAGGAGTCAGGAAGTCACCCTGTTGCACTGTACCTACTACATTCTTACCACATATCTAATGTTAAGAACACTGTCTCTGCTGGAAAGTCAAGAGAAGAAATCCCCCAGGCTCATGGGGTATAATTTGCTTTGCCCTCTACTATCGGTGTAGGTCAAAAGGAAGTTTATACAGGTGCATCAGATTTTGACATAAAACCCCAACGAGATTATGATCCAAAACTGCTGTCTGCTGTAGCAGTCCAGAGGTTTATCCAACCAGGTTTTGAAAAATCTCCACAGTTGGAGGCTACACAACTTCTCTGGGCAAAGTCTGCTTGACTAGCCTAACGATGAGAAAGTTTTTCCCGTAAATTCAACATAAACCTCTGTGACTTCAGTTTATGTCCTTTGCCTCTCAGCTTCCTGCCATACGGTGCTGTAAAGAGCCTAGCTTGTTCAAACTCATAGAGAGGCTGCTGACAGGTCCCCCATAGAGCTACAGTTTCCCTGTACTCAGTCAACACAGGATACCATGGGACTATGGTTTATTTTATGAGATGCAGCTCTACATGTCCAAATTATGATTTCCAAGAGAAACTGCAGCAGTTTTATTGAGAAACCAAAGAGCTCACATTTTTGCCAGCAGCAAAATTAAAAAAAAAAAAAAAAAAACCAAAAAAACAAAACTGGTTAAAAAAAAATCGTTTTGCTTGCCAAAATACGTATTTAAAAAAAAAAGAAAAAAAAAAAAAAAAAGCTAGAAAACACAGTAACACAGAGCTAGAAGTAGGACACCCACCTCCTGGTTATCCCAGTATCTCAGGCATAAGACTGCTCTGCAAGAACAGCCACATTCACAAATAGAACAGTAAATCCCTAGCAGCATTTATCCAAATACAGAAAAGCATATTCCATACAGAAGTTTAGCAACAAAAACAGAGAAGGTCTGATTTAGTAAATCCATTTGCCTTACTTGTTATTTAGCAAACACCTTCTACTAAAATCCTACAGTTTGTTGACAGTAATCTGAAATGTGTTGAAGTAGGATACACATACAGAATGTCTTATTTACTAAAGCAGAATTATTTTTAGAAAAGCTGAATGTAGAACAAGCTACATCTTGCTCTAACTTACAGCTGAGCATCCTGTTTACATGCTGATGTCCGTGTTTACTTTTTTGGTTACAGGAAGCAATGTCAAAAGACTTGAAATAATTTTGCCTCCTGCTGCCTATCAAGTTATTCCACTCCTGTAGGAAACAATGGCTGGGGGTCAAGTTAACTCATGCAGAGAAACACAGAGTGCAGAGTTTCACTGCTCTAAGACAATGCCATTTTAACAACTTTGCTACAAGGATTTGCTTTGCCAGCCTTCTTTGCCCAATCTGTCTCTCTGAAATATGTACGATTTCCTTCTGGCACTTTTGCTCAGAATATTCTTCAAATTATTTTTCCTTCTCTCCAAACCTTGTTCTCTCTTTTACACTACTAACATTTTCACGTGGTTTGCCCTCTATCTTCAAGCTACAGTCTTAACACATCAGTCACATGCAACAGCAGCACAGCAGTTTCTACATTATATTCCTGCATTTTCATTTTATTTTATTAATTCATATCGTGAAAAATAGAGTGACTGGCCTTATAGAGGGTTAAGAGGAGGAAGCCAGGACAGTTCTCCATATGAATCTCTGTGCAAGTGCCAGCTGGATTTTGCAGCCCCACGCTCGGCAAAGCACAGAACAAGAACGCTGTTAGTATTCTTGGAGTGCTCTGAAGAGGAACAGGAAAAGGCAAGAAAATAATCTTACTCTGTACCAGAAAGAAGTGCTGGAAAGTCAAAGAGGAGAATTCAAACTCCATCCTCCCCACAGCACATCATCAACATCACTCACAGTCACTCTCATGCATCACAGTGACACTAAAGGTAATAAGCTGTGCGTGTAAGAAGGGAAATACTGAAGAGGTGTTGTTGCAGCACATCCCCCTTTCCTCCTGCTCTCCATGCCCTCCAAAGCTGAGCATCACTTCCAGGATACTGAAAATACTGCTTGCTGAAGCTCTGCCCAGGAGGGGACCCACCACTCACCCATTCCTGCCTCTTGGGGTATATTTATTAATGGCTTATAGCAATACACCCTTTCAGATAACCAGAGGTCACTTAATCTCTCAATTTTTGATGGCTTATTTACCCTACACTGGAATCACTCTTAAGGAGCATGAGGCAGCCCCAACCACAGACACAGCCCTAAAGCCCAGGCAATGTTGGGGTGATATGGAGGTGTTGATTACTCCCTAATACCTTAAACAGGTCATGCACAAAGCTCAGGGCCTCTGTGTTGCTCCTGTGCCTACAGACAGGTTAATTCAAACACCACTGAGTTTTATTAATTCTCTATCAAGAGCCATTAATATTCAAACAGGTCCAGATCAAAACCAAACAATAAAATCTCCATTCTGCCATTGTGAAGAGCAGTGGGGGGAAGCTGAACCAGGAACAGTCCTGTCTCTGTCCTCTCTACGTGCCTTACTCTGCAAGTAGACACATATTTGCCCCTGCCATTCCTAGCATATCCCAAATGTAAGTGTCAGAGGCACTACCAAGTGGTACAGTAATGCAAGGAAAATCCTCCAAATTCCAAGGTTGTATAGAAGGGGAAAAAAGCACCTGTTTCTTCACCTCAGGGGCAAAATTGTACTTCACATGTGTGATGGACTGAATAACACTTCATCACAAGAGCCAATTTTCCTCCAACTCCCCCGCAGCTCCTAAAACATAGATCTTAGTTTTGTACCTGATTTGCTAAATGGCTTTCCTTTCTATTATACCTTTAAAAAATAAAAAGGAATGATGAATACATAATTTCATGATTTACTGTGCTCACCAGAAAGTAGACATTAGGACTGTTCTCACTTAATAAATATATACTGGAATAAAAGTAATCAAAAAAAACCCCAAACAAACATGTCACTCTCCCTCTTCCACAAGGGAAGGGTGGATATTCCTCATGGAAAACAAAAGCCAGAAGAAAAAGCTAAGTAGCTATTAATATGGAAATAGTCTAAAAAAAAAAAAAAACAAAAACCCTATGACTTATAGCAACAAAAAGCCCTAGGACAGTTCCATCTCACATAGATTGAATTTTAGTGCTATGTATAGTTAAAACATGAGTGATAAAAATAGTTAGAACAAAACCTATATATAATGCAGGCATTGAATCAATAAAGTAATTAGGATCATAAGCATTCCAAGAAAATCAACATTTTGGCATTTTTCTACTGTGCAGGACCTTGTAAGAAAGATGTAGGACTTTTTTTTATAAGAAACCCCAAACATTCTTCCCAATTCTGAATTCCCACTTTGCACTTTTCATTGCTTTGCTGCATGAAGGGCATGGTGAGTGGGTACAGCTCCCTGACTGTACTCCCTCTAACTTACCTGGTTTGCCCTAATCTTAAAACACATCCATTCAGGAGCATCTGCTGATATATTATTATATTATATTCCCTTTAAGATACTCAAACACCCACCTCCACTCTGAGAAAGGCTCTTCTCTGGGGACTGAAGATATCCCGGATGTTCCACTCTTTTAATCCTTCCCTCCAAACCGAATTTGCAGCTGTAGGTCAGGGTCCCAGAGCTGCAGCCCTACCACCTCTTCCCTTCTCTGCTCTGCTTTTGCCTCTCTTTCTGGAAGCTTCTTTCCAGCGGAGACTTGTGGGAGTGCTGATATGTCCCAGCTGCAAACACTGATGCTCATGGGACTAAACCAAACCATTTCCCCTTTGACAACTGTCTGTAGTTCATGAACTCCCAAATGCAAAACTCCTGGCTGCTGTTACCTGAAGGAACCTGCACCACCTGGGCTCAGCCCGGATTTGGGATTCCAAATGAAAAACACCTGTCCAGGAGAGGATCCCCATCACTGGGACTGACCCAGGACTTGAACACACAAGGTGTCTTGGGGCGACCTTATGATGTGTATCCCATATTGCTGCCTATGCCCAGAAATTAATTCCTGTGCCTTTCTATGCCTCTAAACTGAGCCTGAGAGGGGGAAGGAAAAAACTGAGCAAAAGTTTTTCAAAGCAGTTTGCAGCTTGTTCAAGGTCACACACAGATGGCAATTTGTTTCCAGCTGCGGCAGGGAAGGGGGGAGCACCCGGCTTGCTGCTGCCAGGACAGGTTTTTTTTGGCCAGTGGTTCAGCTGCTTTGTTCTCCGGAGAGAGACTGAGAGTTGCATTTTTCCTTCCCTGGAATTTCGGATTTTCTCCCTTTTCTACTGGACTGCCTGATTGCTGTAACATCAGAGCACATCGGGAGGACTTTCCACCGGGCACAGAGGGCCTGGCCCTTGCCCAAGCCCCAGCTCCGAGGAGACCAAAGGGAGGACTCGAACACTTTCCCAGGTTTTTTTTCCACAGTGAGAGATTTTATTGTTTAGCATTATTTTCCTTTCCCGTGTGTTTGTTAAATAAATAGTTTTATCTTCTTCACTTTCCTTCGAGGAAAATCTATCTTTTCCCGAACCTGGTGGGGGAGGGATGGTTGTGCCTTCTCTCAGAGGATATATTTCCAAATTTGGCCAAACTGGAACAGGTGACTAAAGCATCAGCTGATGCTTGTTTGATGCTCGTCTTTAGCATCCTGATGGGCCTCAAGACTGAAAAAGAAACCTGAAACAGAGTTTAAGCAGCTGTTTTATTAATTCTTGTCACCATGTTCACCACCCCCTTTCATCAAACATGTAGGATTGCCTCTTTTGCAGAAAAAGGCTGTGTTTGATGGTACAGTAAAAGATGTGCAGTTACATCCAGTCCTCTCCAAAGCCACATCCAGAGTTCCTAATGCCACTTTCTCATTGCCTATGAAATGCAGGGTTAGAGTTTATGTTAGAAATTCCAAGAATCTTAGGTGCATCTCAACAAGGCTATGGAGAAAAGAAATTGCCCCACTGGTAAAGGGTAAAGCTCCTCCACTGGTTTCAATGTCACAAAATATATTATGCCTTTTATTATAAAGCAGCAAGAATAAATCAGCCTTTCATGATCAAGAAGAGACAGTATTACTTGTTCTGGTGCTCTCTGCCTTTCAGAGGGGAGTGTGCTCTGAAATATTGTCACTTTTGTTGCTTCCACTATGTCAGCTTGAAAGGAGATCACAGAAAGGAGACCAGGCCAAGACAAACATTTTACTGCCCTTTTTTCCCCCCGATTACGATTGCTTTTGGGTTGCTATCACTAAATTTTAGGATCTCATACCAGCCAGGTGAACTTTTTTACTGGGCTCAGTGTCTTTACAAGGTTCAGACTTTGATGAGATCATATTTCGTGTTCAGCTACTGCCCAACTGCAGTGTGTTTTAATTGAAAATTAGCTATTATTTACATATATCTTGTGTCACACTCTGTGTTTCACATCCTGGAAGAAGTTTTCAGGAGATCACTGCATCCCTAGCCACCTTCATAGACCCAAATCATAAGGTTTTTATTTATGTTCTCAGTGTGATGGGAAGAAACACATAAATCAGGCGTGGCTGTGCAGAGCTGGGGTTCAGCACCAGGGCTGGAAGCAGCCCTGTGTCCCTGTGTCCTCCTTGTGTCCCTGTGTCCTCCTTGTGTCCCTGTGTCCTCCCTGTGTCCCAGGCTCCAAGCCCCAGCCAGGCAGCCCTGGGTATGCCTAGTGCACCACGTTTTAAGTGCACCTCCCCCATGGAGAAACTGATTTACTTTTTACTTAGTGCTTGCCTACAAAGAGCCTCTCAATTTTTAGTCCATTAACAAATCTTTCCTGGGATCTATTAACATGTCACTACGGAATGCCTTTTCCTTCAAAGTTTAATACATCTTAACTCTCTCTTAATCACGTTGCTCTACTCCACTTCATAGCCTGTGGCTTCAGGGAACCTTTGCCTTTTATTAGTACCCATATACAATCATGTTGTCATTCCAAAATCCAGTGCTGCTTTGGGTTTCATAAATTCTTATCCCTTTGATTTACTTGGTGTGTCCGCAGCTCCCTGAGAAGGGAGATGTGCAGGCAGGGCAAGGAATGAAATGTTACATACCGACCTGTGCCAGTGCATTCTTTTGCAGGGAGGAGCTGTGCCTGACAGGAGACACAGTCCCTTCTTGCCTGCGGTGGTGGCAGGCAGTGTTAACACTAATATTGGTTTGGTCCAATCCTTGGTGCAAGCCCTGGAGGTATTGACATGGAAATGTGGCACTTGGTAACATGGTTTAGTGGTGGACTTGGCAGTGCTGGGGCAATGTTTGGACTTGATCATAAAGGTCTCTTCCCACCCGAGTGATTCTATGATGACTGTTCTGACAGTCGGTGAGAGCTGACAGACTTCCATGCTCACAGCTGTGAGCTTCCAAATGAAGAACTGACTGTTCCTACCTTGGTAGCGCCCCATAAAAGAAGATCTCTCATGCCACAGCCTTGTGAGGGTGACAGCGTTTCTGCCTTGGCCCATCTAGAAGCTCTGCTGACTGCCTGATGAGGGAGGGAAGGGACTGCCTGTCTGCCACCCATTTGGGGTCATTTGCACCTCCAGGTGAGGAAAAAGAATACTGAAAATCCTTCTTAGGAAAGCACATCCAGATACATGTTTTACCTGTTGTTTGAGGAGATGTTTTGCACTTTATAATGGTGTTTTTGAGTGGCATAAGAAAGTTTCAGTGTGGTAAAGCTGTGGTCTCTATTTGGTAAATCCCTTATTTATGTCACTGAATTCATTACTGGAAATGACAAAACTAAGATTATGAAATTGTATAAAAGCAACTCCTGACAATTCTGTTGGGTTTTTTTTTTTTTTAATTCAATTTCTACTGAGAAGCATATTATAATGCAGTTTAAGGTGCTATAGTACTAGGAGCATGAACAAGATGGATTCACTAATTAAATGGAAACAAGGTCCAGCCTGACATCTCTAAAATACAGCAGATCCCATCATAGCCACATGCTTGTCTTCCTGCTGTTAGAGATTTGTCATTTGCAAGGTACCTGGGTTTCGTCCCAGCATCATGTCAAAAAATTTGAAAAATATCTCATCTGTCTTCTAATAAGACACCATCTGCCTTTTTTTTAGAATAGCCTCCAAGTAGGCATTGTCTGGGTCTGTTTAAGCACTTTTTGTCTGTTCCCAGTTTCTTTACAAGAGTTTTTTGATTTTTTTTTAAATTTTTTTTCACAAGTCAGAGTTGCTGCAGTGTGCTCTGTGTGGTGAAAGTATTCAAAAGCATTGGGAGTGTGCAGCTTGTACAGAATGCAGCTGCCCACCTGTGAAATGGTATTAGACACAGAGAATACAGTGTATCGATTCTTTGGCATCTATATCAGCTTCCTGTTTATTTCTGAATATAATTTAAGTCCTAGTTTTTTACCTGGTTGGATCCTGACAGTCTATATGAATTGCCACAGCAACTGTGGTGCTGGAGCAAACAGTCATGAGCTTTAATAGCCTGGGGGTCTGCAGCAGAGCACTCTTAATTTAGAGACCTTCATCTTTCCAATCTGGGTTGTTTCACCAGCTTGATTGGGCCTATTTTCTGTACTTTAGCATGACTCACTTTGTGATCATTGGGCTACAGGGAGGGGAGAGATGTGAGTTTATGTTTGTTTACTTAGGAAGAATTACACTCTTTGAATAAACACCATCCTAGAATGAAACCCAAAATGTAGATTGGCTCACATGTATATTTTCATGCAAAGGTTATGTTCTGCTTTATTGCGAGACTAGGGTTCACATCTGAAGCCAAGATGAGACACTGAGAACTACAACATCTCATTTGCTTGTGCTGAAGCTGAATTTGTCCTGGATTGTGCTGTGCCTCAGGTGCCCCAGTGCCTCAGCTTTAGCAGTGCTGAGGGGCTGCTCTTTGCAGCTCTGGACTCTTTCACAGCAGCTGCCGAGGCAGCGTTACCACTGTTGTTCTCACAGCTTTGTTTATTGTTCCCATGGCCATGCACCTGCAAACCCCAATAATTTTATATGGCAGGTTCTCATGGGAAGCCATTACTGCTGGTGTGAAAATGAGCCCTTTCCCCCAACCTTTTCATACCTCGTTTTGTAGGTGCTAGGTTGTGTTGGAGACAACTGAAACAACAAAGCAGTGTTTGTATACTCTACGTTGTTAGTATTTTAAATACTGAAATATTAGCCAATAACACATGCACAGGAGGTGAATGGCCAATGTGCAGCAACTTCTCTAATTCCCATACTCAGCTGTAATCATGCCACGAAGAGGAGCATCCAAGAGGGAGTTCGGGTTGATCCCATCACAGAAAAAAGCATATAATAAATAGTGGGAAAGCATGCAAAAAAAATTGTCATCTTTCTCTTCATCCTCACCACTGCTGCACAGGAGAGACAGCACAGAGGTCACCTGGCTGGGGACCCCAGCCCTGCTCTTCCCAGCTGCCCACAGAGGAGTTCTCCCCTCTCCTTCTGTGCGTCCTCAGCTGCAGACCCTGCTCACACTGCTCTGTGCATGAGAGTGTGGCTCAACACCCTGCATGCAACAGCCCCAACAGCACGAATCTAACAATTATGTGAATTGTTGAAACCATGAGGGTAGGGGAAGTCACAAATGGTGCTATGGCAGATAAATCACATGGCATTTTTTTGTTTTTCACTGGGTCTGCCTCGCTCTTTTGGTGGAGCAGAGCAGTGGCTACTTGTACTTTATGCTATGCATATCTTGCCTTAAATAACACACAGTTTCAATGTAGATTTCAATATAGATAATAACAGGTATACAGTTGGTCATTTGATCAGTACTTACACCTATCTACCAGCCATACTGCACCTTTTTTAATCAAAATTGGTGCAGCTGGGGATTTTCTCAATTGGAACAGCTGAATGTCGAAAGTCAAACTGCCCAACCAGTCCATGTGAGCACCAGAACTAGACACCTGCCCGCTCACTTTTTGACAGGCATGGCTTTAGTGACAGTTTCTGTGAAACTAAATATTATTGGGGGGGGGGGGGGGGGTTTGGGGGTTTTTTTGTTGGGTTTTTTTTACCACTGAGACTGTTTTTAACAGTTGTGGACATTCCCATGTTCCTCAGATGAATGAGGGCTACCTATCTTCCTCCTAGAACAGCAAACATACCAAAGGGAGCTGAAATTACTCTGAAAAAGCAACTTTATGTGAATCTGAAATATCCAGAGGTGCACTGACCTGTTCATTCACATTACATCTCCTTGACTGCCACTGCTTGTAGAGAGATGAGTAAAGCCAAAAGAAGTCACTCAACTCTTGCCTTTTGAGCAATCCTATCCTGCACTTCTCCTTCCTCAGAAAGCTTAAAAAGCAGCTCTTTTCACAACAGATTTGGCTGCTGTGATGCAGTTACCAGGTGACTCTGTCAGACCCAAATCTTGGTCTCCTGTGCAAGCATGGAATGGGGGAAGAAAAAGAAGAAAAAGTGTAAGACAACTGTAGTTTTACAGTCTCCTTTCTCAGCTTGAAAACTGGAGATAGGAGCAGACAGGCTTTAGGATGGTGTAGAGAAATCAATACATTTTTATTGATTCTTGTAGCTTCAGAACTCTCTCCTAGTACAAGTATAGGGGTCAGAGGATGAATACATGACTGTCCTACCACACTACCTATGTGGTCCTCAGAAATCCTGCTCTTGGCTTCACCAGTGGTGGAGCCTGCTCCGTCACAGGACTACAACAACAGCAGCTGACCCAAGATCCCTCTCAGCAGGGGAAAGTAGGTCCTGCAGATTATCCACTGCACAGGCCAGAAACTCCAACAAAGCCAGCGGCAGCTGCAGCTGAAGGCACAGCTTCACTTAAGGAAAATACTTCCTTTACAAAAGACTATTTTCAAACAATTACACAAAGTCTATCGAAACAATGCATTGTATTCCAAAAGAAAGAGGTCCACAAAGTTACATATGAAGAATGACACAGAAATAGAAACATCAGAACAAAACAGCTTGGAAAACCAGCTAAGAAGTTGTACAGTCAGGACAGAATGTGATTAAAAACTTCGAACAAGCATATAGTTTTGAAACAAAAGAAATTGGAAATGAATTATAAAAACTTGAGTATAAAAAATAATTGAAGCAGACTTGTAAGGGTTACATTTAGTTTATATTTTTGCAAAACCTCCAAAAACATCAGTGAGAGTCTTTTAGAGTTGTTTTGATTTTGCAGAAACATTAATTTCCTTAATTGGCATTTTCAGCTTCTGTTAGAAAATTTCTGGCCTGGTCAACTCTACCGAGAATCTGTTCATTAGCAAAGTGTGAGGATCTGTCACCATTTTCAGTTGCTGCAAAGCTATCAAATGGTGTAAAACTTACTGGAAGCTCCTTTTACTGTTATGGCCCACCTTTGCAGGTGACATTTTGTAACAGATTTGATTGTGCCACGATGGACCTGACCTTTGTGTTGTGTCCTTTCTTCCCATTTCTTCAGCAGAGTCCATTATCTCTTGTTCCAAATTCCTTCAACTCTTCCCTTTGACTTTGTGTTACTTTCCACTTCATTCCCAGGCTGCACCGCCTAACACCCTACACCTGCTTTTGATGTCACCAAATAGGGACAATGACTATAAAGTTATTTCCCTTTACAAGTCAAACCTGGAAGGTCTCTCTGTTGTTGTTCATTCTATTTCCATTGCTGGTGTAAGTGTCCTTGTTGTTTTTCCCA
Source organism: Corvus kubaryi (assembly GCF_017639235.1). NCBI lineage: Eukaryota > Metazoa > Chordata > Aves > Passeriformes > Corvidae > Corvus > Corvus kubaryi. The sequence continues at coordinate 16,079,408 of NW_024581136.1, forward strand.
CTAGTGAAGAAAGGGCAAATGTCATATTCACTGAAGCAAAGACTTTGCTTTGAAGCTGTATTGATTTTTCCTTTTCCCTTCTGAAGCTTTGCCAGGCTCCATAAAAGGCTGTCTCTTGTTCAGAAACTCTTTGGACTGAGAGACAACAGGGGCAGCAGAGCCAGCGGGGCGCAGTGGGAAGTTAGGGCATCTGCTGGGGAATGACAATCATGACAGCAGCAAGGAAAAGAAAGAGGTCGTTTTATTTTTAACTGTTCTCTGAGAATGGTTGTGGATCAGAACAAAGCCAAATGGGACACGCAGCTTTAATTCCAACTTGTGATTCCTCCTTGTCCAAACCTGAATATGAACATTTTTCTAGGGTTCAGCTGCTGACAGCAAGACACTGAGACCACTTAAGTGACAGCTTGGCTAGAGGCTTAACACGAAGGTGGCAACAGCAGGACATTGTGGCACAATGCTGTTAAGGACATGAGCCTTACCCTGCACTAGACTGGAGCAGCAGCATCATATGGACTTGCAGAGAACTCCTGAATGAAGGTCCAGGGCTACCACAGGACTCCTGTTCAAGGGATCTGAAATATTCTGTTTAGACCTAGCTTATGCAAAGCAGAAATATCCTATAGCATTTATTCAGCTCACACGTACTGCAAAGACCCAAAATTATTCTTTCCTTCCACAAAATGCCTCTGTCTTTTGTAGATTCCTTGCAGTCTGTGGCCACATACACTTATTTATCATATGTGCACCAGAGAGTCTCTCGCTCTTGGCACAAAGATAGGTGCTGGCTTTAAGCCTTATTTAAAGGTGGTGTCTCCCAGTGCCTCCACCACTCTTCCAACACATTTCATTCATGCTGACTCATAGGAAAGAATGTCATTAATTGAAACATCAATGCCACTTCTTGCCATGCTTCTGAATTTCTTGGAGCTGTCAGGCTGGGAGAGCTGGTCTTCCAAAGCTCATTAGATAAACAGCTGCTGCTAGAGCTGCATGTAAAATTACAGCAGCTGTCTTTTGCAGAGTAGTTCAAGTAATAATTATAGTAGTTTTCTACTGTTCTTGGGGGTTTTTTTTGTAAAATTAGTACCTATGACCAGAAATTAAATAACAGCAATAAGAATTATTCCTACTGCTCAAGAGTGTGGTCTCACACTCCCCGTCAGAAAGTTCTTTAAAACCTAAAAACCCATAAAATAGCTTCCAAATGCTCAGCTATTTTGGGAATTGTGCATATGAGACAGCTGGAAATTAGACTTTTTGTAAAAAAAAACCTGCAAAAAAACCTGTTATCAACAGCAATGAGAGGGTTTTGTTGATTAAAGGATGTTTTCCACTATTCATTTGTAAGGGAAGTGAATCATTAAGTGCTGTCTGACAACCTTCTTCATATTAAATAATATTAAATAAAAAGAAAATTTTTGGTGATCATTAGGGCTTACAGGAATAGCCTGAACACCTCCCACCATCTATCTGTGCTGCAGATCAGCTCTGCTCCAGCTGCTGATGCCACTTGTCATAGACTGCAGGCTCCCCCCCTGCAAGAGCACCAATGCTGCTTTTCCTTCCCCCTCCAATCGACTCTACCTGCCAGGGCAATTCTGCAGCCTCTTCCTCCAAGGAGAGGAAGCATCTTAAAGCTGTGCCACCCTGCACAGGGCAAGAAAAGCATAACCGATGCTGTTTGCCCTGACAGGACCTAAGCACAGCAAGTAATTATAGAAGGAAGCTGTTTGGGTGTCCTGGGTCAGCTCTGACTTTGCAGTTTCCTGCGATACCTTTTGGGGCACATCACTCTGTTGACTTCTGCTCCGGTGTTACCCGTCCAGTTCTCAGTATACATTTGTTTTCATTATTCCTGCACCCTCCTGCTGTTTTTTCTCACAAGCTCAGGATCTGAAAGCTGCTTTCCCAGACCTTTAAGTAGCAACTCATCATCAGCTGTGCTGTGTACGGAAGGCTGCAGCTTGAATTTGTTTTCACAAAAGGCACATTACAAGACCTGCCTAATCAGCACTTACCTCAGTTTGCTCACGCCAGACAGAGTCAATTTACAGACCCTGCCTGCTGTTGACCCTGCTGTCTGCTCTGGGTTATTCTGGCCTGCCTCCACTTTCTGAAATTAAATGCTAGTATTTTTAATTGCGGGTTTTAACTCTTGCCTAATGGGGCACAAGCTCATGCTGTTACAGATCTGTCCAAGGTAAGTGAGAGGGACTGCATGGAAAGGAGCTGGAGTGGGGTTGCTGCTAGTAACAAAATGGGTCTGTGCCTTTCTGTCCCTCATCTTCCATTGAAGGGAGATGAAACACATCCAGTGCCACTGTCTTCTTGCCACTGCTGCCCAGTTCACAGGCACCACAGGGCAGAGAATCCAGCTCTTGGGATGTGATGCCTCACTTCCAGTTTAACCCAGAGCAGCTCTGAGGCTGCTACTTGCTCATGTTGCAGCTGAACAAGCTCGTAGAGGTTGGAGGATTTATCCTGTGGGTAGGCATCTCAGGCTTACATGTGGTAAACACTCAGTGCAGGTTAGAAATCATGATGGTTTCTTGCTATTCTTTCCTTTTTGTTGGTGAAAACATATGAAATAAAACTAGTTCATTCAGAATAATGATTTCAATGTAATTTTGCAAAAATTTTGAAAAATACGGGCTATTTTTCTGTATATTACTAAAAGGTGTTACTAATTTTGATCAAAGAAAATATGAACAATGATTTATTTTATTTTTGTTTCTAAACAAATAAATAAATGACTGGTAAAATTATTATAGCACTTCTTTCTCTTTGATTTTTACTAAGACTTTTCTTTCTTCTATGCAACTATCCACTGTTGATCCCATCTTAAAAATAGTTTCATATTATGTGAAAAATGCATTCTATCCTACATAGCTTGCTAGATGGGGTGTCAAAGATTTGCAGTCTGCAAATTCCATGTTCAGCCCCTTACAGTATGATCAGTTTCCACCACCCACAACCAGGTTCTGACCATAACAACACAGACCCAGGATGAACATCCATGGAAAAATAAACTCAGCACCTACCTGAGAGATTGTGGACAGATCACAGAAATTATGGAGCTGAAAAAGTAGCTGCAGATCTGCTCTAATTTGGAAAAAAGCAGCTGAAAAGTTTAGCCACTGTCACCTAGTATGCAGCAAAACCACAGAAAGTCTGCTGTGAGGTAACAGCTGTGAGAGTTAAGGTCACCAGCAAGCCGACAGTTCAAATTCAAATTTTAAGCTCGGAAAATGCTTGTTTTATTCTTAAGATTTTTTCCAAGATTTAATTTGCTGGTTTTGATTTCCTTCACACACCAGACCACAGATCTAGCTCAGTTACCATTATGACAGTGATAAAAACCTGAAATAAGCTCTCTGGTTGCTTCCTCCTGCTGCATTTCAGTCCAATGCCTGTAAATTCCCTGTGGAAGACTGCAACCCCCTATCCTTACCAGCCTGCACAGGAGTGCTTTCCAGTGCCAGTGCTGACTTTTGATAACCTTTCTTGGTTTTCCAGTGAGACTTTGGCACTGCCTAGACAGCTGGAGGAGCTATGGAAGCTGCAGTGTTTGTGATCTAAAGCTGGATTTTTTTTTACACTGTCACCATGCTTGTACAGAGCTGTTGCATTCCAATCACCAAGTTGGAGTGTACCTGTGCAACAGCCTCACAACACCCCAGGGCTGTGTGTTACTAACACCAGCCAGGCAAAGACATTTTTACACTCAAAAGTTGAACAAGAACGTTCAAGATCTCTTGTTTCATTAGCATGTACCTATAAGAATGAAGATGGAAAAGAGAGTAGATATTAATGCAAATCTAATTGCAGAAGCTGTCTGAATGCCAGTAGGGAAATTCCTGTTGTCAAGGATGAAAGACAAGACATCTCCCATTTCCCAGAAGTGCTCTTCATTAACTTTGTGAAAGTCAAACAGCTAATATCCAGGTAAGTATTCTGCACAAGCTCTTTGCTCTCCTCCTCAGAAAATGCCACACAGAATGCAGGACTGAAGGTAAGGACACATAGGTAATGGTCACAATATTTGCAAAGGTTATTTTTCTACTGGTCAGATGTGAACCACATGCAATCACACCAACCCAAACACCTCTACTGTAAACCAAAGCCTGCTATGCCCAGTATCTGTGTTAATGAGACAGCAACTTCTTGGCAAATTATTCCAATAAATGAAAGAGTTCCTTGAAGATCTTGGAATCAGTGAGTCCAAAGAATGCTCGCAGCTGTTACTGAAATTCATAATTTCTTAGCCTTGACTTCTAACCTGAGAAAGCAGCTTTACAGAAGCCTTACAGATCAACAGGATGGACATGCACTTGGTGCTGATTGTACCACAGGTAGTCCCCTTCAGCTGGTGCTTTTCCTATTGATCTCTCCTCCAAATGGATAATGTTTAGTAGCTTCATAAGCAATGAAGCCATCAATATGTCAGGATTTACACCTCTTTGACCTCAGCATGTGGCAAGTATTGCTATCAGCTTTATGTGTTTTGTTCTGTTTGTTTTTAGCTTTTCACTTAATCTGATTGCAATACACAGCATGAGGTTCAGAGGTTTGAACAAATGCAGGCAAGGCATTAATGTAGCTCCTCTCCAAGACATAAGTGATCATGTTCTGCATAGTTCTCTTAATAACACTAATGATTTACAGGACAATCAGTTCTATCTCCAGTAAAATAAGTTTTCAATGATTTATATGTAGTATTGCTCTGAAGTATGTTTTTTATAAATCTTGTGGTCTTAAGTGCTTGTCAAATAGGTGTCAGAGACCACACAGAAGCCTAAAAATACTCACATAAACCCTTCTGCAAAGTGCTTGACATCAATGCAGCTATTGTATACCTTCATGCTCAACACAGGTTAAAATAGTGCCACTCACTGTGACAGTGTAACTAGAGGCTGCTAAGCTGACAGAAATAATTTATTATGCTGCTTACAGCTAATAAAACCCCGTGTGCTTTGGGGCAGTTTTTGAAAATACAACTCTCATCCTTTTCACATGTGAACTCTTGCTGTTCCTATCATCTCTGGTAGTCCTTAGACAAAGGTTTGAAGCCTGCAAACATACTGAAAACTAGGAGAAAGTGGAATGTCTGACTGCATAAAATAAGGACTCCCTTGCACCAGAACAGGCAGCCAATCTTTTTTGTTAAGTACAGCTATTGTGTGTTAAATGTGTCTAAACCCACGCTAACTTCTGAGGAGAATCAGCCCATTTGATCAAAGAAGCTCAAACTGGCAAAACACAGCAGTCTCACCAAGTGCTACAAGAAGCTCCATTTGTGCTGGCATGCCAGACTTCTCAGTAGCGGTTTGATCTCCAAAATTCACTCCTCTGGGCTGCTGGTTTTCCTCCAGCTCCTCTTCCCTGCTTTCTCTCCCCTACAGCATTTCTCTGTTCTGCATTTCCACTTTGCTAACTCACTCCTAGTGGTACTTACCCCTCACAAAGCAGTATCACAGGGAATGAAGCATTGTGGAACTAGCAATTGCTGTAAATCTCATCACTGTGCCTTATCACGGATGTGTCTATCTAATTTTGGAGCTATTTATAAATATAGGAGAAATAAGAACGACTCCAGCCCATCTCATCATCCCAAAGTAGAATCCATTCCAAAATGCATTCTGTGCTATAGAAGCCATGTGCAGCCTCCTTCAATCTTAGCCATGCTTACTATCATTAAGTTTCTACACGATCAAGTTTTTAAAGTGAGAATATTTCATTACTTCATGCTGCCTATTCAGTTCTGATCACTGCTGGTCTTACTTCCTCAGCCTGAGGCACATTGTAACAAAATAAAAACTGGCTGTAAAAGTTGTCATTCTGATCTATGCAACTGAAAAAAAAAATTATCATCAATAACATATATATATACATATAAATAACTGCTTGTGTCAGGCTTTCCTAATTAAGTGTACCTGAAAGACAGAAAGGATAGTAAATTTGTTCACCCTCTTTTGGTTCACTCTTAGGCAACAAGGAAAAACAGATAACCAGGAGACTGTGATTTATCCAATACTAAAATTCCTACAGCAGGCAGCTAACAATTGCAGTTAAATTTAGGAAGGAAAAATTTCATGCTGATAACCTTCAACATTTAGTACAGACCTACAGCAGAAACACCTCCTACAATCATACCCAAACCTTCAACCCTCCTGCTCCCTTAAGAAGGGAAGCAAAGGGCTTTTTCAAGTTATAAACGAGTAGAAAATTGGGTTTGATGCTGCCCATCTGTATTTCATTCCTTCTGCAAGGGGAGGGGCTTGTCTTTCTCAGGTGCAGTCAGCAGAAGTTTGGCTGATTCCTGCAGGGGGTCAGCAGGAGCTCAGCTCCATGGGACAGCTGTAGCACAGAGACAGGCACTGAAACAAAACCCACTTCAGAACAAATGTCCGAGTGTCTGCACAGCCACAAAAATACAGCAACACTTGTCTGAAGCATGGCCATGACTTAATTTTTAAGCTTCTTAATCTAGCAAGCAGCAGAGTTTACGAGACTGCTCGTGTCTGGAGGCACGCACTTGCCTCGAAGTTCCCTGTGAATTGCACCTGTGGCATCTTTCAAAGGGAAAAATTCTGTGTGTGGTGGATAATTCAATGATGGCTGTGGACTCCCTGGCACATGGCTGTCATTATTGACTGAAGGGATTCTTGTACCTACCCACAAGAGTCCTTGCCTATGCTGGAGACACTAGAGCAGCCTGAATTTCCATTCCCACCCTGAATAGCAATTCTTGTAGCTGGGACTTCATAAATTAATATCCCTGGATAGATATCCAGCCACAAGAAAAATAATTTAAAGCAAAATTCCCACCCGAAGGAACAAGAACACTGATAAAATTAAGTGAAGAAAGCAGAGATTTAAATTATTTCAAATATTTGCATTTGTGTGAGACAGTAGCAATGATGTGAGGGCACGAAGAACAAAATTGCACATATCCCACAAGAAACAATTTTAAAAAAACCTAACGAAACCTGTAAGGAAGCAAGAAAAAATAAATTCATAAATGCAAGGATTATGACATTTGAGTAAATGATGAATGAATTAGAGATGACAAACTGCACCTAGCAATAGTCTATACTGAAACAACTCCATAAAAAAACAGAGAGTTTCTAGTTTTAAAATATAATCCCTAAATTGAATTGTAAAATGGAGCCAGGACAGCTATGAGACAAAGAGGAATTCACATGCAGCATTACAATACAGTCTAAATTCTAGTAACCAACTAGCCCTTTTAGATTTAAGATAAACTGTATTGTTGAAAAACGATTTTTTGTTTTAAAAAAAAATAATCTCAGATAGATAAGTATTACCAGTATTTTATTAAATTTTACAAGTGTTCCTTCTTCTGTCAAACACAGCAAAATTTATGAGTGTTTTCACACTTCTGTGGTGTATCTTAGAACTACAGTTGGGATTGTTTTTCCAGAGAAGTCTCTTTTTGTGAATTTAACCCTGCCCTTTCCTTCTGGACAGGGCAAAAGGAAAATGCCCCAAAAGTTTCCTGGCTGCAACAATTAAGCTTGCATCCTTTGCTTGCTTCTCGTCAGCCTTCAGAGAACCAAGATACTAAAAAAAGCCTATAGGAAAAAAAACCAAACCAAAACAAACCCAAAAACCAAATCCCAAACCTCAAACCCTGGCTTGTTATTTTTCTTCTATTACATTTCCTGATTTTGGACAGCGAAGTCACGATTTGTGGGAGGAAACCAATGGTTCCTGTTATCTTCATCTTCTGTGGAGAGCAGGGCACACTTATTCCAGTTAATAACTGGGGAGAGAAAAATATATTTATGACAAATGGATGGATGTTAAAGAGAAAATCAGCACATGATTGAACAAGGGAATCTCTACTAGCTGACCAAGAGTAATTGGTTTTGGCTGTTATTTACCGTAGTGTAGATCTAACTTTCCACTTCATAAAATTGCTCTAGACTTACCTCTATGCAAATAAGAGCATAATTTATTCATTAGTTCAGCCAAATATCACCACTACATAGGAGTAACCTGTTGAAAAGTAGAAAAACCAACAGTGTACCAACATATGTTTGTCATCAATCAGTGAAATATTGCATGGCTTTTTCTGAAAATGCATTTGGTGTCAGATGAACTATATATTACTTCTAGAACCTTTTGTATAGTCTTAATTGCTTAAAATTACTGCTGAAGTTGTTTCTACAAACCATTGGAGGAAATAGGTACACTGTACACCTCACCCTCCCAAACTGCCTCCTGCCACAAGGTTCTTCCCCACTCCTCATTTTATTCCAGGGAAAATTTATCAAGTGTATAAATCAAGTGGAGTGCACCGGGTCCAGCCACAACTGCTTTGCATTCCCAGGATTTCCTTTTCTATCCTTCACACCCAGGAGATCCAGTCAGGCTCCCTGACTTCCTCAGTAACTGAACAAAAGCACTAGATGAAAAATGTGTTCTTTTCTTTTTGTATTTTTAATAATGCAATTGAAGTGTCATCAGCTCATAGAGTCTTTCACTAACCTCTTGTTAACTGAGCTCTGGTATTATCACGCCTGAGTGCCAGTGGTATCAACTTCCATTTGAAAAAAGTTACTGGCTCTTGAAGCTGTAGAGCAATAAAACTGAGTAGCCCTATTGACTTAAAAACGCCACTTTTTTTTTTAATGGCGTCATTATAAAGCTCAGCTCACAGATGCTGTTGCCTGGCCTTGCTGACATCGAGAGGGGAAAATTCAGATGACAGAGAAAATCTGGCTATTTCTGTCCTGAATTTATAGCAACATGTGGCCCAGTTGTCTGTCTCTTCCCTTCCAGAATGGAGCAGAACAGAGCAGACTTCCAACTGCTGTAAAGTGTCATTGTGTCTTTGACATACAGGTCAACATATAGATTTGAAGATCAGGAAGAACTAAATGTTCCTTTCTATATAGATTTTAACATAAAAATTACTGCAGCATGCTAAGGCTGCAAACTCTGGTACAAATCTTTTCTTTGCATCCATGTAATTTCAGGGATTTTTCTTTTTAATATAGAAGACTTTCCCTGAATTTTGGCCTTACATGCAAATATCCATAAGCATATTGTAAAGCACGTTTTAAAGTCTGGTAGTGCTCATAAATCAGGATAGTTATACTTGTACTAATTTCTGTGAGTGGGTGTTCATGTGCATGAGAAGATATGCAAAATTGGACAGTGAGATGAGCCATGATGAACATTAAAGGTCCAGAAGCAGATCGATAGCTGGTGTAAATTGTCAGGGCTTCATTGATTCCAATGGTCCCACGATAAATGCTAATTCAGCTGGAGCTAAAAAAACTGTCATCATCTTATCAGCTGCTCAATGACAGTGGAGAATGCAGAATGAGGAGCAGGTCTTACCTCCACACCTCTGAATGGTGCAAAAAGGTAAAATTCCCTGGTTAGTCACATTTTTTGAAATCTCCTTTATTGGCCACAGTAGTGCACGTGGGTATGCATGTGGAGACAGAGATGCATATATAAACAAAAAGGCATTTTCTGAGACAAATACACGGCTTCTACTGCTGTGATGGTACTTTTATCTTCAAATGAGAAAAAAATAAATTTCAAGAGACTGTATAAAATTTTCTTGTACAAATTTGTTGCACTACTATGAGGTTTTTCATTCATCCCAGTAGCAAGGGACACGAAACCCAGGTTTTAATCCACAATTTGCATACAATACTTAAATTCTTTTCCGAAACTAAAGCTTCTTACAGAAACAATGGTTTCCCAGGTGTACAAATTACTGAGAATTATAGTATCAACAAAAAGGAACAAAACAAGGTTGCATATAAAAATCTGCACCTCCTAGGTGACTCTCAACAGTTTTTTTCCCAAACATTTTCCACCAGATAAAGTTTGTTACCTTGTTCTAACAATTTCCCATTTCACAAAGTTAAGATTTTACTGAACCTTGTATATAAGAAATTAATTATACAGTGTCATGAACAGAACCCAAGAGAAAAGGGACTTTGTGCATGGCTGGTGATGAGCTCATCAATTCTGCTGCAAAGTTCTCTTGAACACCTTATCAAATGCTGCCGATTTCTGGTCTGCATACAAATATATTGATATGCCAGAGTGCAATCAAATTAGAATGTTTAGAGTAAGAGCCCATTCGCCATGTTTCAAATTGTTCATATTTACTTGGAGGCCTCAGGAGGGCATCTTAATCCTATAGTGTTATTATTTCAAATAGAAAAAGAGATTTTTAATATCATTTGGAGAATGTCCCTTAGCTTGCAGACTGAAAAAAAAAAAAAGCAGAACTGCTGCAACAGATATTTTGACAAGAGCTTTGAATGAAAAATAACGAAACCTCTGAAGGGAATTTCCCATTAATCTAATTTATTTGGAAGCACATTTTCACAATAATAATTAAATTATCTAATGTTTGCTTACACTAAAAAGCGACCGTGTGTAACTGTTCATTACTAGAAAAAAAGGTGGGGGGAAAGGCCAATATTTTAAACTAACATCACAGGCAAAAAGCAACAACTTCCAAACATCAAAGGAATGCCATGATGTTTGACAGCTTCCTATGAAGTCAGCTGTTTCATCTCCTAGTGAAGTTGGCAACAGAAATTCCAGCATCCTCTGTGCAGTGGTGTCTTTAAAACTGTAACATGTTTATTTGTTAGACCTCTATTCATCTGGTTTTCAGGGTGTTTGAATAACAAAAACATCCGATAATTAAAGACTTGTGACACAGGAATCCATGTTTAGTACAGACAACAAATATAAAGACTACATTTTCCTATGGAAGGTTATATCCAGGAAGTTCATCCATGCCTCGCAAGTCTTCTGTGGGTGGAGAATACCAGGTATAACCAACTGAGATACCATTGAGCAAAATGCGTTTTTTATCGGTTTTATTTCTCCTAGAAATGTCAGCACAGCACATTATATTGCCTGTAATTTTCATAGATAAACGAGACAATGATTCCATTGTTATTTTTTTTTTCTCAAAATGGTAGAATACATTTTTTTAAAAAGGTCTGCAAACATATTTACAAAAGTGTGACGTCAATAAATGCAGGCTCTTTATATTTTTACTGAACTTCCAAAGACTGACTCATATCCTAATTTTATTGGAAATCTGGTTCAGGGATGATACAAGAAATTAAATATCACACTCAGTTTTGCTTTTGTGTAGGCTACCATGAAAAACAAATCAAACAGATAAAATATTTTGAAAAGAACAAACTTATATTCCATGAAGCACATGAAGATATTCCAAAACCACTTCTTATATTCTCATTTCAGCTTTAAAACATCTCTTGCTCTTTCTTAATGTTGTGTTAAAACGTGGGACACCATCTTACTTTTGGAAAGCCAGCTGCTGTAACGTCAGTATAAAGTAGCCACTTAAAATATCATTCACAGTATCTGCATCACAGGAATGGACTTTTTTTTTTTTTTTCCCAACAGAAGTGACAAAATTTGTGTTGTTGCCTTCATCTTTCACATTTTAAATACTATTGGCTGACAGAAATAAAGTGTAGTGTCATGCTCAGTTTACCTAAATCATTTATTTTGTAACTAATAAAAGTAAACAATTACCAGATACTGTATATATAGAGATATATAGATATATGGCCACAAATAAACTATAGTAGAAAGTTATTTTGGTTTTGATAAAGTTAAGAAAAGCACATAAAATCATATTTCATTAATATCTTGTTTTATGGCCATCAATATTTTTGTATTTTTTTTTGTTTTGTTTCATCAACATAGCAAAATACAATCTTCTTATTAAACAATAATTATCAGATGGCAGACAATTCTTTTTATTGGTTTACATTGGCAGGTCACAGTCTAAAAGCACAACCACATCAGGCAGAAATTGCACACAGACCGCCCTGGATTTTGAAGACTATTTTTTATGCTTCTACAAAAAGACCTTAATTTAAAACTGGGGACTGCAACAAGCACTAATTAAGTACACAATATTATTATTTTTTTAATAGGTAAATAAAATAACTGAAATTACAGTACTTTATTTTGGTTTCAGCTTAATTTTTAATGTCTGTGCTCGATGTTAGCAAACATGCTTTAAACTTCCGAGCAATTTTTATAATAAAAGTTCAATCACCCAATAAAACCCAAGTGATTTCTTTTCCCATCATGGAATACTGCAGATTTATTTCATTTAGGCCTGTTCCTCATCCTTTCTTTGGCGTCGATATTGCATTTTTAACTCATTCCTGAAATCTAGGGGAGATTTACGTGTGATGACAGTCACAATATCAATATTTCTGTAAGAAGTGGCTGCGGTGGGGCTGGCCCATAAATATGCAGTTTTATTAATTGTAGAAGGCATGCTCATGTCTTCAAAAACCAGAATGGTCTTAAGATATTACTCTTTATTTGAGACAGTTACCATTACTTCATTAAAAAATGACAAAACAGCAATAAACATTTTAGCTCTTTAATGAGCAAAGATCAGGTCTCTTAACATTGGAATAATATTCGTTATCCAGATTATCTTTATTTCACTCAGTGACCAGTAATATGGCCAAGAAATACAAAGTAATTTTCCATCAAGTAGTATACAATTTTTGTGTGTAATAAGCTTTCATTCTTGAAAAAGAGTAACTGAAAAGAAATGTTTCTGTTACTGCAGTTAGTTTGTCAGAGAAAGTTCTTCGCATTATCTTACAAACTATCAAAATTGCTAGTAATTTGAAAAAATGTAAAAAAAAATCACATAACTTTAGTCTAATAGAAATATAGTACAGGTAAGAGAGAAAGTATTTATCAGGGATGTGCTCTTAAGTCCATCTCAATTATTTCTTTTATATAAATGTACATCTGATTACATATACAAACGTTCTTGAAAGGACCGTGGTATAGAATTACTGGAAAGCAACAGGGGAATGAAAAACTTCTCGTGATTTTAGAACATTCACTTCAAATCACACAAACATACGTAGTATCCAGATTTTTAAATTTCCAGTTGTTGGCTCTCTCCCCATTCTTATATACCCTCTTTTTCTACACTCTTGCCATCTGGTCTAGAGAATTCATTGGAATGACAAAGATAATGTATAGCAAAAAGGGAATTAACATTATATTAAAGTATTATAAGTAAACTTTGTAACATGCAACATGAGTTGAAACAATAAACTGAAAGGTGTAATCAGAGCAGTAATATTGGGGCATTTTTAAATGGCAAAATGTCATTGCAATTAAATTTTTGGACACACCTTACCTTATCAATTTGAACTAAATATTTGGTAACTAAATCACAGCAAATTATAAATCCTTCAACAAAGGAGATTCCATTAAAGTTATAGTTATTTCAAAATTAGAAATTATTTAGGTGGAAAGGAAAAAGAACATTATTAATATACATTTTTTGTTGGGGATTCATATCAGTGAGGGTCCACCACCTAGAATGCCATATATACCTTTAAGAACTGTTGCAATCCCTTCTCTTTCAGAAGCTACCATGAAATATTTTACTGTAATTACTTTTGCCCCTTTAGAAAACTTCTTTAGGTTGTGCCAATTGATGGAAAAAGCTTCTATTAAAAACTCCAATGGGATGAGAAGAATTTTAATTACGGCTTAATCAGCAGCACAGCCACCAAGCATATAAATTATCATGCACATCGTGCTAAAAATATCCAGTTTCCTTTATTCCCGCAACTTTTATACTGACAGCACTTATGTGATAATGTTGTACCTGCCAGACTGTAAAACTTCTCTGACTGGCAGATTTCAGCATGAGCCCCTTTCTAAGGCCTTAACAGCATTGGTGCTTTGTGTACTTATTCAAATATGTAAATATGGTCTACACAAGAAAACAGGTCCAAATAAAAATTGGTGAAAATTATCTGACATTCCATTAGTGTGTCCCTTGTGCATATTTATAGGTTTTCAAAATTTTCAGTCATAGTTCTTTCCTGTTTGTGTTGCACATGCCTAATTCCATTATGTAACTTAAATCTTCAAAAAATTAATACTTGAATGTGAATGAAAAAGTATCATTCAGGACAACTGCTTCAAGCAATTGCAAACAGTTGGGTTTTTTGTTATTTTGTTTGTTTGTTTTTGTTTTTTTTTCTTTTGTTTTGTTGTTTCTTAAGTTCATTTGATATATGTACAATTCATTTTTTTCAAAACCCCAAATGTTCTTGATATGTATATTCACATAATATTCCTCCATATTTAAATAGTAAGAGTCTTGTAGGTTGAAAGCCAAGTAATCTTCAGTAATATCACCTACTGTAATCCATCAAAAAATAAAGTTTGTTTCATCTTGTCTGGCTATACCCTGGTTGTTGAGTGTGAATGGGGGTGGGGATGAGGATGGGGCAGAGTATTGTTCTGTCCTCCGGTAAATGTGTTGAATGTGTGTAGGGGCTGAATCCCTGGTATAGTGTTGGGGATCATTGTGATGGTGTTGGGCGTCATTAAGGGGATATCATCAGGAGACCTTCTCATAGCTAGCGTGTAGTCTGGGGGACAGGCGGTCCTAAGAACCACCTCATGTGGATGGATGGACTCACATTCATGATCCAAGTCAGTGTGCTTCATTTGGAGGGACATTATCTCCTCTTCTTGTGCATGGGTGAGATCATTGGTAGTGGTACGTTGTGGGCTACATCTCCTGTGAACATCGTGTCTCCGCTTGTCTTTTTTGTAGTACAACGCTGCAAAGGCCAAAATGTTCAGGAACAGCAAAGATGCGCCAACCGCAATAGTAACACTCAATTCTGTTGAGTAGTCCCTTTGATCCACTGAAAACGGGCTTGGTTGTTGTTTGGGGTCATCTTGTTTGGCTGTAGGAAAGGCTGAAGTAACTGAAACAGAATTTTTCCTTGTGGGTCTGAAAGTATTATCAGTCGATGGCACTTTAGTTGTGGTAGAGGTATACTGTGAAATGTCGTTAAGATTGTGCAGATGAGGTACCAGTTCCAACCAAAGGTTCACCTTATTGGCCCTATAGTGTTCTTTAACTCGTGGTTTTAATCCAATGTGAAGATACAGTTGGTCTTTCTGAGAATATCTGGTCCATGCTACTTCTTCAAAACGATTTGGTTTTGTGTGGATGAATTTTGTGTCTTGTGGCACTGGTTGATTTGGGTCACTAAAAGAAAAAGATATCTCCAATGTTACAAAGCATTTCAAACAGCATTATAAAATTAACATAATTAAGATTTTATACTAAATGTTTAAGTCTGCCTTTGGATGGAGCAGAGTGCTATTCCCTAAAATTAGAGGCCTTAATAATCTTGATTAGAAACAGCATTATGCAAATGAACCCTTCTTTTACACAGACTTCAGCAGCTTCCCTGGTTCTCCAAAATGTTGGTGTCGCTCTCACAGTGAAATCTTGCACTGCTGAGGGAAGATTGCCTGGGGTGTAGTGATGTGGACAAATGTCTATGAGAGACAAGTGTGAGAGAACATTAAGATTTTCTTGTCTTTTTTAGCAGCATAAAGTTCATACAGCTCTGCATTTCTGTTCCTGTGAATCATCTGTGGCCTTCCAGAGGGGAAGGATCATGGCAGAGCACAACTCAGTGCAATGCATAGTCAAAAATAACAGTGGTCAAAGGTAGCAAAGGTTTTTGAACTCCAGTGAAAAAAAATAATTAAAACTTTCCAAGTTTAAAGTCACATATTTTGTGGTCAAAAGGGTCAATTAAAGACCAAATGTACTACTAAAAGAAGCTGTATTATATTTGATGCAGTATTTATATAATTTTCTGTCTCATAGGATGAAAGCATTGGTGGGGTAAAAGCAGGTAATACTGTAGCTGGTTTTAACTATACACATACGTTAAATGCTTAGCTTTACACTTTTCTAGAGTTTCCTTAATTAGTTTTGTGTATATTTTAAAATTTCTTTGCAGAAAGTCTGCAAAGATATTTTCCCCTCTTTTTCCTAAAATATGTTAGTGAGCCAAGGGACATTACAGTAAACATAAATATCCAACTCAATTCTTAATCTCTTATTCATCCCACAAGTACACAGGCATTCCCAAGGGAGATAACCAATGGAAAGCACCATTCCATCCAAAGTTTGCATACAAGACCACTCATTATCTGGTACTCACCCAGTTTTTGCAAAGTTTGTCCAGTACGTCATCACCACTGCACTTAGCATGACATCATTTTTGGAGAAATTACAAGGAAATAACTCAGTAGGACCAATCATGGGAATTCCTAGTACGTAAGGAACCTCATCTCCATGGGCTGCATCTGCCCATGCAGGTACCTGATCTGTCTGGCAATGATGGTAGAAGGCATAGAAATATGTAGGCGATCCAAAATTCGAGTGAAGATCTGCTGTGGCCACTGCTGGTGCAACCCACTGGTGATCAGTAAACAAAGCCAGCAGTGTTTTCCTTCTGGTCTCGGGATTGTGTCGGTCTGCCCAGTCCGTGTACATAAATTTAATAGTTTCCCTCAATATATCTTTGCCTTCGGGATATCCGTATAAGTTATCGACGAAATTAGAAACTGCAAAGTCAAAATCACTGGCTGATATGCCATCTTCACTATCCACAATGTTTTCAACAAACTTCAACCCTTCTCCTTGGTTAACTCCCAGCATAATGTCATAGTTGAGGAATTCTCCTTGTTCCATCAAGATCTGAGGGTCATCTGGTATCACATCGCCGTCAATTACTGGTCCAAAGGCTATATGGTATCTTGCTGGTTGAATGTCCTGGTCGACAAGTTCTCTATAAGGCTTCTTCTGTAGACATTCCACCAGTTCTACAGTGTCTGACATGTTGCAACCAACTTTTGTAGCCAACATCCTGGCATATTTTGCAGGCTGAAAACTAACTGCCCAGCTGGAGAGAGCTGTTCCGCTTTGAGCTATTGCTCTTTGAAAAAGTCCTGTGGGGAGAAATATTTGAAAACTACTGAAGTGACCTTGAAACAGCCACAGACTTTGAAAGATTCAAAGGAGTTCTTTGAAACAATAGAAAACTTTAACAGAAGAGATACCTGAATCTTAATAGTACTTAAATACACGGGATGGTGAGATCTGACTGCTGTTGTACCTACAGGTAGCGTGCACAAAATAAATGCAGTACGTGCTGAAGCAAATGATTCTCCCTCAATATAGTCCAGCTGAGCAACAGATTTTCAAAAAAAGCTCAGGAAGAAAAAGGAGTACCATTACCTTATGTAGGATAACACTATGAGGTTAAAAAAAATTCTTAAAGCACCTTATAGGTTGGTGGAAAAGCCATCAGGTCTCTGAAATGGGTTGAAGTTTTAGGTATTGTTCAAGCCATCAGCAGCATGCATGCATACAACTGTGTCTTAAATAAATCTATTACACTTTTTAATGTTTTCTTTGGGATTAAACTCGGTTTGAAAAATGCAGTGCTTTTAAATTGTATATCACTGCAAAAGTTTATATTCTGGAGTAATAGATGAGAAGGTACCAGGCAGCTATTAAATTTGTAAGTGCCTAAGTCAAAATCCTTTCTTGTAAGGAGCTTTTTTAAGGTTTATATTGATCACACTTACATAAAAAGGGAAATGATATATTTTACACTGTTTAGCTTTGTAATTCAGAGTTTTAAACATATGTTCAGGTATTTAGTTAAGGGAGACAGAATGATCTGGCAGTGCATATAAACTTGCAGTAAATCCCAAAGACTTCAGTGCAATTAACCTAAATTTATGCTGATTTAATTAGCACTCTGGACCAGGAATTCTACCCAAAGAAATAACAAAATATGTCAAAATTGAAGTTTTCCTCTCTCTTCTGTAAGAATTTTTAAAACATGTCGTGAATGATAGCCTCACCCCCCTGTAGGCAGTGAATTAATGCAAATATTTTCCTATTGGCTTTAATGCAATCAAAACTCATCCTTGTTCTGATACTCCCTTTGCATTTTTCCACTCCATTTGAGGAGGGTACTTTGGGTTCTAAAAGAGATTATAGGTTTGAACCTTGTGTAAAATAATGCTCAGAAACTGTATTTAGGTAATTTAGACTGTATTTAATAGGTATTTAGACTATATTTAGGTAACTGTGGCCTTTCTGCTGTTTTGTGAGGGGTTTTTTTAAATTTTCATAGAAGTTCATTTCAGTGTCACACCTTTTGCACAGACTACTGGAAAATATTTTATACTGCACCCTACCTCCTATAAGTCACTCTGTGTAACACAAAATGGTCGCTAGTGTTCAAAAATTACGCTGGTTTAAGATATATGGGTAAAAATTTTGTTTTACTTGTGCTGGAGTCATTCCACTCACTCTGGTGGACTCACTTAGGGACGGAAAGTGACACCTGGCCTCACTCAATTCCACCAAGAATCTTTGGTCCAATGCTTGATGAATAGTTCAATACTCCCACTTGAGGAACTGGAATCAAGGCGATCAGCTTAGCTCAGAAATTTATTCCAATAATGCACAAGATGGCTTTTACTTTGCTAAGTAACATATTTCTATTGATAAAAAACCTCCCCAGCCTCTAAATCAAATCAGAGAAATGCTTTTACAGCCTGTACTGCAGCACCAGACCCTGTACACTCAAAAATAAGTTGGAATCTGTTGCTGGCAGGAAACGTTTTACAAGCTTCTCAGGAATTTTAAAATCATTCTAGATTGTATTAGGTCCTAATCCAAAAGTCTTCAAATTAGATAGGTGTAGAGACTGAAATGTGTAAACTCAAGCTTCCTCTTAAATTTATGAGAAGTCATATCCAAGATATTATTTCCTTGCAAGATATGAGTAAAAATAAGAATGAACTTGAGCTATAAACAGCTAAAAATATATTTGCATGTTTATAAGGTCAGATATTGAGCTAGCATAAATCAGCTCAAAGTCAGTGGAATTACCACACAGGATCCAGGCGTTGTAATAAATGTAACTAAATGACAAAGCTGAATTTTCACAAAGATGTATTTTATGATAATTCATGATGTGTGTGGGTTTTTGCATATTGTGTAAATCTATTTTTATTGCTTTATTAAATATGTCTGAACAAGGACAGGAAGTGTAAGCTATGTACAAGAAAATGCTGATACAAACACTGTGGCTTGCTAAGTGCTACATAAACATCAGATGCTGGATTAAGTAAAAGTGGTCAAGTCCTTTGGCCATAAAGTCATCTGAGGAAGTGAAACTAAACATCCCTCCTTGTGCTAAAGAATGCTGACAGAGCTATTCCTCCACTCAAATCGTTTGGTGAAAAATGAATGGTATGAAAAATTATTTTCATTCTGTCACATAATTCGTGGCAGAAATTTGTACGTCACAGGATGGAGAACTACATGTTTATCTGATAATGTGTATGATTATTATTGCTTGTGGGCTTCAAACTGATGGAAAGAAGATTTAAATGTTCAGTGGGCCATAGTGCTTTGTGACTCTTATTCAAAGTCTCACCACAGTAAATAATAATAATTTGCATATATTCATCTATATTTTCAGAGCGCTTTCTGAAGATGGGTGCTGCTTTGCCCACTCACAGGTGGGTGGCTGTGAACAGCTCCATCTTGAAATAGGCTGAATTCCTCCTCTCAAGTGCCAAGGGAATCTTTCAGAGGGAAACGACAGAATGGAAGAGAGCTTCTGAATTTAGAGCTTATGAAAGACACTGGTTGACAATCATAGAATCACAGAATCCTAGAATAGTTTGGGTTGGAAGGGACCTTGAAGCTCGTCCAGTTCCAACCCGCTGCCATGGACAGGGACACCTTCCACTGTCCCAGGTTGCTCCAAGCCCCATCCAACCTGGCCTTGGACACTTCCAGGGATGGGGCAGCCACAGCTTCTCTGGGCACCCTGTGCCAGGGCCTCACCACCCTCACAGGGAAGAATTTCTTCATAATATCTGAGCTATCCCTGCCCTCTGTCAACTTTAAGCCCTTCCCCCTTGTCCTATCACTACATGCTCTTGTAAAAAGTCCTCCTTCCAGCTTTCAGATGTGAATGTGAAGCAAAATAACATGAAACGAAAGGGGGTTTGGAAATGTTAGGAAATAACTTTCCTTATTTGAACCTGACCAATTTATATCATACATGGGAGTGTGGTGAGTTGTTCTTTTAAATCCAAATTTCATCAAAGCATGGGTTTGCTTTTTTCTAAAAGAAATCCTTAAAAACTTACTTTTACTGAATCTTCTTCACACCCCTCCAAAAGGCCTTGATCTGCTGTGTTGGAAACTTAGTGCCTCAGTTTCCCTGAACAAATTCTGCTCTTGGCAGAATTCTGGCCTTGTGTTGGGATATGACAGGGTATCATTTGCTGATAGGAGGCAACACATGACTGTCCAAATATTGTAAAGACGGCATTTTGCATTGATGTCACGTTATACCAAGAAGATTGATATTAACACCAAGTAAAGAGTTAGGGGAAGATATTGTCCTCATTGAAGTGGAGTTAATCCTTGATGATAAAGTTTGAGAGTTCTGCTAAAAAGAAGATGGTGCATTGTGACCTTCAGGTCACAGTGCAGTGAGGTAATGCTTACATCTTGTTCTTATAGGCTTGTTCTTTTAAATATCTCCTATTTAAGTGCAGGTAATTATGGAAGAAAAAAAGAGATTACATTAAAAATCAAATTGTGGAACTAGACTAAAATTGAGACCACGGTCTTATTTTCCACTTGACTTTTCTCATAGAAGTTATATTTTTCTCTCATTTAAAAACGCATAATGGCATGGTCTAAAGAATCTCTCACTTCTACTGACCTCAGTGGTCTTTGTAACATGACTTTGGGGAAATGCAGCTCTTTTAATGTCAGCAGAATTATGTTTTTATGACCAGCCAATTAGTCCCCCATGGAGATAACAGCAATAGAAATTAGTGGAGGATTATATGCACCGGGCACAGTGTGGTGTCTCTGGTAAAACTAATACAGATAAAAATATGTGAAAACAGTAACACAAAGGTAACATGATCAATAAGCAATAGCCATGCAAATGAGAGACACTGTGTGAAACTGTGGTGCAAAAATCATGGAAAAAATAAGCTGGGTGCCTCAAACAGCATGATTTTAATTTCCTGTTGTCTGCCTCAACTAAAGAGAAAAGGTGTTAGTTATGGAATAGGAAAAAAACATATAGAAGGAAATCCATTTGCAACTTGGATGCTTTGACAATTTTGGATCATGCATGCAAAACATTCAACCATTCTTTTATTAGATGACAGCAAGTGAAGTTCATGCAGTTTCAGACAAAAGATTTCTGAACTAGTTACTCATTTCCTTCACACAAAATAATAGTTTTAAGCAATTCAGCTGTTAGCCTGAAAAGAGAAACTGTGTCATTTTAGTTTTCCTTAAATTCTGCTCCTCGGGAGAAACTAAACACGCCTTTCACAACTGTCTGAATATAGATGACCTCATCTACTGTGAGCATGACTGACTGATTTTCCAAAAAGGACACCCTTAGGTAAGAAAGAAAAGAGACAAAAATGATGCACCAAGAAAATGCTGTTCAGAAGTCGGCTATAAAGTGTTTCTACAAAGCTCCATAGGAAAAAGAAGAAAGTGACCCAAAATTTAAACATGCAGAGAAGAGCTGAGGGAGAAGGAAGCTTGTACTGACTTTAAAAAGTTTCTTAATATTGAGCTGAACTCAACAGTTCATAGAAACAAAGAGAATATACAGAACATCACATAGTACTAATGGTGGTGGCATGCAGACACCAAAATTGTCAAAATTTGCAACCTGCATAATACCTTTGGTTGAATTGCTCCAACGGTTACCTTCAGAATAATGGGATAAAGTCAACAGATTGACGCATGAACCGCCTGCACCAGATCCAAAAACAGTTATTCTTAATGGGTCACCACCAAAGAACCCAATATTTTCACTAGTCCATCGCAAAGCTTGAATTAGATCAAGGAGGCCATAGTTTCCTTTTGCTGCTTGGTCCCCGGTGCTCAGAAATCCTGTTAAAGTAAATGAAAAGAGAAGGGGTTAGCAAGGGCTCTTCTGAGTGATCCTGTTAAAATCTTCCAAGTAAGATTTCAGAAGTATATGCCATTAAATATCGTGCAACTACATAATTTTCCATAGTTCCTGGGAACAATTTGCAATTTTGCACTCCTCCTGAAATAAAAATATTCGGTATCCTCTCTTTTGGCCATGATAAATATATGTAGCAAAGATACATCCGAGACAAAATACTCATCTAAATCTTAGGTCACAGTTTATTACTGCCAAGGACTTTGTGTTGATTGTACTGAGTTTAAGAGTAACGGTTTAGCAGACAGATAAGCTGCAGTTGTTTTGTACATGATTTGATCAACTCTGTGTTGTATTTCTGTACTTGGATGCAGCCATGGGCTTTGCATGTGCCCGAGAGGTGATGGTTACACTTCCTTGTAGATTCTGTTTGATCCTGTCCTGGCAGGACTCATTGTCTTTTCCTTTTTTCTCCACCCAAAAATGCAGCTTATGCCACAGGACAAGCCAGGCTGAACCATGAGAGCAGCTCTCAACTCCCTGAGCTCCATCCCATAGTCATTAACCTGAGTTAATTGAATCTACATTAAATAGATAAAGACAATTTAGGTTGTTTCCACAGCCCCTTAAAAGCAAAAAGGTAAGAGCTCAGGGGTAGTCTGGAGAGCACTACAATTGCTCCCTTTTATTCCTGCTGGAGGAAAAGCATCGGAATGTGTCAGGTGCAGGAATGACGGTTCCACACTTTACTCCCAGCAGTACCCTCACATCTGGCATTGCTGTTACTCTTGTCATTACAACCTACTGACTCTAAAAGGTGTACAGCAAAAACTCTGAAGAAAGTCTCTGCTGATAAAAGACATCGCTTTTGGACCCCATTTGTTAACATTTCCAATTTTCTCAACTTTATAAACAAATGTTTAAATTCTACCAGAATTATGAAGTAGTCCATACCTCCATTTGCATATCAAACTGATTTGATGCTCACTAAATCATGTAACTGCTTTTCAGTACATGCTTTGTAGAGAAATGCAATGATTACAACAATTATTTCCACATTAATTAGATATCAGTAGGTCTTCTAGTCTCGTCAAAGTTCTACTGATTTAACTCTCTTGAGTGCAGACAGCCTACTCAAAGGAAGTTTACAGTAGTTTTGCAGACAAATGGCTCTCAAAGGAGTCCTACTCTTTCATTATGACAATAAAAGCAGCTTTTAAGACATTTCTAAGAAGACACATGCATATGCATCTATATAGCACGGATTTAACAAGAATACAGATGGGGGGGTGTGTACCTATACTCATGGGTATAATGAACGTGTCATTTGTTACTTTATTATTACTCTGAATTGGCTTCAAATGGCAAGCTTGCACTTGATGTTCTGCCCTATGTACAGCCCTTCTTTGCTGTAAATGGCACTGAAAGCTCTTTGGCCTCACTGCCTCAGCAGCTGAGCTCTGCTCCGTTTAGGGCGAGCATCTTTCTTTGTGTAGGTCAATCCTGAATTTTGTAACCACAGAGAGGGAACAGGAAAGTGGCATAAGGTGCCAGGCCAGCAATGCTCCCACTTCCAGACCTAATGTGCCAAGCCTAATAGACCTACTTCATTCATTGCATCTGTAGTAAATTGTTACTCTACGCTAGACTTTAAAATAGCCACTCTTCTGCAACTGAAACCCGTCATATTTATTATTGAACTGCATAAAAAACAAAGTAGCATCACTACCATATAAAAAAATACCCCCTTGGTATTCAGGGGAAGCCCCGAAAGGAAGTCATAGTTATAATTAATTCATTCATTCTCACTTTACTATTACAGCTCAGCAATGAGTTGAGATTATTATGAGGTTATTTTACGCTGCTTCACACTCCTTCACTTTCCTCTGTGTGGCCAGAGGGTTGGTGTGCATGGCTACGTGAAAGCATGGCTCCAGCACAACCCTGCCTGCACAGGAGCCTTCATTCTTGCCTTCACGCTCCAGTAAAATGTTGTTCCCCATAAATAATTTTTAAGGGCACAGAGAGATGATGTCTTTGAATACAATGGCAAATCTAATGAAAGCTCCCTAACCAGTGTCACTGCCTTTGTCAGCCTGTTTGGAATTGAGGGATGGTAACAGGGACTGTAACAAAATTAAAACGTAGGTATTTATGGGAACTACAGGATCCTGTGGCTGTACATGCTGGGAAAGTCTTCCCCTTTCTTTGCATAAGTGTATGGCTGTAGAAATTCAGTGACAAATCAGTTCATCATATTAAGCACATAAGTGACGGCACTGATTCAGGGGATTAGAGGGACTGGCAGTCCTCGAAACACAGGCTGCAATGAGATGAGAGCAGTTACAGCAGTTACTAAAATTGTGACTTAAACATGTCCCTCTCTGCTTTTTTGTTTTCCCTGGCTTGCAGATTCCCTGAGTCTGGTCAGGGTCTGCTCTCAGCAGAGCTGCAGCATTGCTTCAGAGAGATCCGTTAGATTTCTCAAAATTATTCCAAGGCATTTATTAGGAAATTAGATGGTGGAGTTATAGCTGAGCTACACCGATCACTCTGAAGGAACACAAAGGTGAACACTCAAACTTTCTGAAAAAGTTGTTTTCTTTACTCTGCATAATATGCAGCAGAGTGGAAACCATAAGTCTTTGCCTGGAAAAACAACAAGATTAAAATTATAGAAAAAGCCCTAGGACAAAGCCCTGGTGTTAAATCAGTTCATATCAAGTCCCATAGATGGATGAGGAAATGAGAAATCCTTGGGAAACTATAATATACTACTTTTAAAGAATCTTTCTGAATGTCCTTGTTACTAAAAGTAGACGTCAGGAACCTGCATTCAGTTCAGGGAATGTGCCAGGAGGGGGAGCTTTCAGTTTAATGAAAATAAAAAAGAAAAGACGGCAGTGTTAGTAATATTCTCCTCATTCATCTATATTAAACAAATTATGACTTGTGTCCAGAGCAACAGCTCTGATGCAAAAGAATATCTCACGCCTCCTCAGCAAGAACCACACTGGCTGATTTCCATATCTGCACAAGATGGATGATGATTGATGTTGACTTTCATGACATGAAACATTTCTATCTCATTTTTTAGAACCATAAGAAGCCTGTTAATATCACCACCTGTTCATGCCTTTTTTTCTTGTACGCAGTGGTATCAGCACGGCTTAGGAGCATTCAGAATGTCATGAAATCAGAGATAGGACTGATAAAACAGATGAGTTTTTTCTTTCCAGTTTGTGTCAGGCTTTTTTTCCCTTTTCCTAGTGAGGAGTGCCTCAATACAGATAAACTCATGGAACTAAACACCTGGAGGGAAGTGCTTTAACACCAGCATCATCCCCAGCCTGTTGGTCTGTGGGTGCAGGTACTTATTCCTATTTATCACAGAGATAAAACAGAGACTGGAACAATAGGGTTTGTCTTTATCCCAAGAGCAGCTTTCAGTATGTAATGGATATGGATACCATACATTTTGGTGCCTTCCTATGACACAACCATTACACCACCTAGTTATTAAGCTCACAATTTCGTTTCACTGAGGGAAACCTGCTCTTGCTGAAAAGGTCTTGCATGTCTGAAAGCTTCTCTGTTTTTAAACTCTATCAGCTAGTCTATTAAAATACATTATCTCTTTCTGCACATACTGTCTTATCATCCTTGGATTGTCATCTCCCCAAGAACACTGCTATCATATTCTGCCACCTTTTGCTCTCGTAAAAAGAGGGAAGTAAATTATTCCTTATTTCAGTTATTCCAGGAAGACATTTGCAAAAAACTTAGTTTTGCATTATTCTCTAAAAAGGTCAGATTGAGCTAATTTTGTTCCATAATTAAGTCCTTCTGCTGGAAATATTCCAATCATCAGCTGAACAATTGCTATTTTATATTCTGAATGGAGAGGTTATCTCTTCTTTTATCTCCTCCAGAGGAGCAGACTCTAATAGAATTATGGAAGTGAGGATGTGGTCTTTTGTGAGTTTAAGAAAGAGATTTATTAAGCTCATTTGGACCATTTCTCTGTAACATGTCTGTTAGACAAATATGCAGAGAGTGCCACGACCAGGCCCTCTATTTTGTATTAAGATAAATTTTAATGCTTTATAGGCTTATCTGCCTGGGTAATGATTTCTGCTTGCCATTCAGATAAATCTTTTTCTAATATGAATCCAGCACTTTTGAAGAGTAAATAAAATAATGGACTTGGGAAACTTAAAATATTTAGTTGAAAAACCATAGGTAGTTTGAATTATTTTAAGCTCTAGCCTAATTCGAAGATTTAAATTAATGCAGAGAGGGAGGCCAAGACAGAATTTTTCCTAATGTATGGGACTGCTACAACCCAGTGGTGCAGTAAGAGACCAGGTGCTGGCTGGTGGGTATAAAAGTGCCATTTCACATCACAAGAGACCCAAACCATCCCTCTAACGAGTTCTGTCCATATGAGTGTTTCATAACCCAGTGACCTTTGTGGCTGGATGACAGTAAGGGGCAGAACCTCTTGTTGGACAAACAAAAAGAATATCTTCCTGTGAGAAAATACACAGCAACAAATGCTACTCTAAAAATAAAGCACAAGAGCATATAAAAACTGGTCTGACATGCTTAAAGGGTTTTTTCCAAGAGTTGTCTCTCTGAAAGCAGTAACACTTAAGACTTTAATATTACCCACCTGTTTAGGCATGTGTTATCATCATTTAGCTAGGTTCACAGTTACAATTCCCTGTGCAGCCAAGTGCCAGCTTTAATTTTGTTAAAAGCAAATTTTAGATTGTACAAGTATAAACGCACCAATGCATAGTGGGAGAATACAGAGTATTTTTTGAGGGAAGAATTTGCATTCCCTCTGGATTCCTTGCTTAGGACTTCAGTTCAACACCTTCTATTAATAATGAATGGTAATTGCCATGTACAGAAATTTTCCACTGCCCTTTAAACTATACCTATTCAGGCAGGAATGTGAGCAAGATAAGCAAATTTTAAGAGAGATGGTTAAATTTAAAGAGCACATTTGTTTTCATCTTAGCCATCTCTTTCGAATTCGCATCAGCTAACTAATCTGAATGATTTAGGTGGGCAGCAGCACCGTGAACATTAATGTACATGGGATATTCATGAAGCAGAGGATACTGCTCCTCGCTTTGCTGACCAGCACTTCCTAATTTTAACAGCATATTCTAGTCATGGTTAAGGGGTAAGGTGACTGAAAGGACTAGGAACTCCCATAAGAAAAATGTAGGAGAATATGAACTATTCAGTGCATGAAAAATATTCCTCTACAGACATCTGCAGTGTACCTCTGCTTGAGACAAGCAAGTCTTCTGAAAATGCTGCTCAAGCAGGAGTTTTGTATGACATTCACTTAATATACAGAAAAGTGATTGCAACATTAGCAAAATTCTCATCTGTTTCTGTAGCTTTCTGCCACATACGTATTACTGATGAGATTAATGATTTCAGAAGTGCAAGATTTTAGCTTAACTCCATGAAATGTGCATAGTACCATGCTGCATCAAGATGCACTCTTTCCTGGTTGTTTCAGATCAGAGAATCACAGAATCATGGAACCATTTAGGTTGGAAAAGATCTGTAAAACCATTAACCCAGCACTGCCAAGCCCACCACTTGTCCCCAGGTGCCACACCTACACATCTTTTAAATCCCTCCAGGGATGGTGACTTCCTTGGTCAGTGCTGCTGCCCCAGCCTTTGGAAATTCCCAATCATTTCACCAAAGTAAACAATTTACAGACTTGAATCAGTAAATACATGAGCTTGTCAATATATCATTTGGCATTTTGTGAGTATGCATGGAAAAAAGTGTGTAATGATGCATAAACTCTGATGCCGTATTTCAGCATCGGTCTTCTGCTGTTGCAGTTTTTAACACTCCTCCCAGGGTACTAAATCCTTTGAATTATTATTAGTGGAATGGCTGGAGCCTACAAAACGGGGTGGATATCTGAAGAAATTCTTGCCTGTGAGGGTGGTGAGGCCCTGGCACAGGGTGCCCAGAGAAGCTGTGGCTGCCCCATCCCAGGGAGTGTCCAAGGTCAGGTTGGACAGGGCTTGGAGCAGCCTGGGACAGTGGAAGGTGTCCCTGCCCATGGTAGGGAGTTGGACTAGATAATCTTTGAGATCCCTTCTAACACAATCCATTCTATGATTCTACAATTCTAAGCATCCTGTAGATGTTGAAACAGATTATAAATCCATCCTTCTTTGAAGGCTGTGAGAAGACAGTGACTCTCTTTGCCTTTAAAGTTTCAGTAAAGAGATGATAAAAGTCTGAGAGCGCTTTGAAAATCTGTTCACATTGTCAATACTTTAATCCCACTCTGCCTTTTCTGTCATGTCGGGATAGTTGGGAGGGTCTCAGATTCTGGATATTCTCTATGTCCATGATATTGATATTTCAGCCTTGTCCCTGTGACAATCCCATGGCTGCACAGAGGGTTGTGGTACAGGGCAGGCTTCAACAGGGGGAACAGGGATCAAAGGGGCTCTCTGCTTGCCAGCCCCTGCATGAAGCACAACACAGACCAAATGATCACACGAGAGATCAGCTCTATAGTAACATATTATAGATGATCTTCACTGAAGTCAAAGGAAAGTCTGATAACAATCTCAGAGACACTTTGAGAGCTCTGTAAGTAATGGGGCCAGTCCACTAGATGAGATCTTTAATACCGATTTCTGGATAGACAGTAAAAGGAAAAAAGAAGAGGAGGAGGAGAGTCCAGTTTCAGAAATACAGCTGGAGATACTCATTTTACAAGGTTTTAAGTGATATGTGCTGACATGTATTAGAAAGGAGAAGTGAGCCTTAAGAACTGATGAATGACATTATGGGTGGACACAAGAGGCAGCTGGAGTACCTTTGATTTGAATGTCTCCTCTTCTTCTTTGAAAAATATGAGAAAAAAAGATGGGGGTTGCTACAGAAAATAGCAGATACCTATGAACATCCTAATTTTTGAAAAAACAAGAAATTCTACTGCTATCAGAGAACATCTGCTGAAATGCCTTCCACAAGGTAACATTTGTAGTTATCAGTACATGGCTGAGTCATGCTCTAGGGCAACTCAAGTTTTAGTTTAAAGCATTTATAAGTTGAATACAAAGTTTTCACAGGAAAACATTCTGTTACTAAGTAATCCACTAGCAGTGCTCTTACGAAACACGTCTGAGGACTTTAATAAAAATACCAATAAAATCATCCCAAAAAGACAGTGTGGGCAAAACAAAATCTTACAGGATAATGTGTGGAATAACAAAAATCAAACACAGACTGATCCTTTCAAAAAACTCAGCCAAAGCCCAAAAGATAAGGAAAGGCTATATGAGAGAACAGAAAAGTCCACAGCCAAATCCAGCACCTGACTGTCCTACTTGGCAGAAGAGAGCACTGCCCTGAGGGAGAGATTCTTATCTTCACCAGGATTGAGTGCACAGCTGTTCCAGTCCTACTTACTTCAAGTAGAGCAATATGCAAAATTAAGCTGCCCACAGCACAATGCACCAAATATCTGCTCTTTACTAGGGTGTCTCAGCATCCCCATTTTCAGTAGCAAGCTCAGGAACCAGGCATTAAGATATGCTGGCCTTTCATGTGGTATTCCATAGCTTTTAATTTTAGGTGATACAACTCAAGGCAGCAGCTACAAACCCAGAAGAGATTTTATAGAGGAGAGTTAACAAATATCAATGTTCTTAATGTGCAAGTCTTTAAAGATCAAAACTGACCCCATAAAACTCTGCTTTCCATTTTCATTCAAGATTTGGGCAAAATGAGTTCATCATCTGAAGGTAGCCCAGATGGGACTTGAAGATCTTTTTACACAATATATCTGAGAAATTTTTGCTGTATAATAAGCTGTATAATATGTGCAGATACTCAGAACTACATGCAGTTCACATCTCTTAGGTAATATATTTTAATTGATTATTACATGCCAGAGAACATTTTTTCTGATTTTAGCCTGGAAATCATCTTTATAATGGTCACTCTGGCTCCATATTAATGCTTTTTTTTTTCCCAATAATCCTATGCAGTTTTTCAGAATTTTGACTATATAGTAAATGAGAGAAAGGATGGGTTTAATTTCACTAGAAGGGAAAATTCATACTTTAGAAATAAAAAAAAATCCTAATTAAGAGTTCCATTGAGAGGGACAGCGCCATAATTTTTAATTCTTCTTCCCAGTACTGAGATTTGCAATGAGGGTCCAATCAATGCTAATATATATTCTCTGAGCTGATGAAAAGGAAGTTGGAAGTCTTCATGTAAAACTGCATATGCAAATCACTAGTTAGAAGCCTAGCTTCTATTTGGAAGTGCAATCTTTCAGACAGAACACAGAAATTATGGTGCTAATTTACTGTGAACTCGAATCTCCTTATTTGAAAATAAATAGAAAATATTAACCATTGGACCAATTTACGAAGAACTCCATTCAGTATGTCATTGCTTGCATTCTTAAATCACAACTGGAGGCCTTCTGAATATGGCCCTGTTGAGATAAGATTCAATTTAGGAAACTTTTATAAACAGTAGAATACAGGTAGAGGTCACAAAAATCCTGCCTTACTTTTGGATGTGTGAGTTAAAGAACACATCAGATTTAAATAATCCAGATCTGACTTGTGTAGCTCGCTCAGTGAAGACAGTACTGGGAATTTAAGTAAGTTTTGAGAAAGCCTGGAAATAAAACTTATCTATCTTCCTTCTTTCTCTCTTCCTCTGCCTTTCCTCTTCCCTTTTCTTTTTGCAAAGCTTAATCCTATTTAATCAGCATCAGCATCATTCTTGTTCTGTTATTCGTGTGGATTTCTATCTATGTCCACTGTGCTCTTTGAAATACACTTAGGGCACAACCTCCATTTATTACTTAACAAATCCTCGGGAACATGTGGCAATATTTCTACTCCAGTGATAACAACCTGCCTCGCTCTCTCCAGACACTCTGCAGGTGACAAACTCCTTGTCCTACCTGTGGCATCACAGCCACACCTGCTGCCCTGCTGCAACACCACGTGCAGTGGTACCACAGTGAGCAGGAGGCTGGAAATACTCAGAGAAAAGGACTTGGCCGACAGTGAGAAAGCTAAGAAATACAGCAGGTTTTCCACTTTATACCTGTTGACCTCTCAAAGTCTGTGGGCTTTTTATCAGTGGCAAAAGATCACTCAGAAGAGCAACCCAGTTAAAAGCAAACACAAACATGCTTTCTGACCATCTGAGCCACGAGGGAAAACTTGAGGAGGTCTGTAACGAAAACATGTTGTAAACAACTATTTTAATCCACAGGCTTGTGCTAGTGGGATTCTTATGCTGTTTTCATTGCTATTAACTGAACACCAGAATCATTTGTAAGAGCATATATGCCCAGATAGAGGCATCAAATCTAATTTTCTGGTAAATATATATCAGTTCTGGTAAAATGTGAAGTAACTAAGAATTAGCTGCATCACCATATGCCTGTTCTCTTCCTACTCAGCATCCTGCCTCTCCTAGCACAATTTTTGCTTTCTGCTGTATCTGAATTTCCTGTTCCAGACAGCAAGGTGCTTTATTTCTTCACTGTGATTTTACTCTGCTGCAACATACATTTTGTGTCTTAAAGGCAGGGAGCTGAAGAAAAGTCAAGGATGAGATGAGGGTAGCTGTTACAGAGATAGTAACTGCCATCTACCCAAAAAATGATTGCTATTAAACTATTCCTCCCCAGGAGAATCCTGAGGGGTTTGGCTACTGCTGATGGTACAGCTGTTAAACAAAACAGTAGGACATAAAAGATATGTACTAATTTATAAATCATACACACAACTCCTGCCTATCTCTTCAGAGTGGTCTTACAGAATACCTCATCACATGCATATCCCTCTAACTTTTCTAGCAATAATTTAAATAAATACAAGATGTCAAAGAATTGTTCTTAGTCCAAGGGAAAGGAAGGAAAAAGGACTCAAATCCACACAAAGTTAATTGAGGCTAGAATTACTGAAGCTCCATCTATTGCAGTTTCACATTGGTGCACTTCAATTAAGGCATAATAGGAGTGAAAAGTAATTTATACTTATAGATTAGATGTCGTCTGTGAAAAATCGCCGATTAACTCACAGTTGGTTTCTGGAGTACCAGAAGAACAAGCCTCGTAGTACTCTGAGTTGCACTTTCCAGTTGGCACCTTGGTACCACAAAAGCAAAACTGGAATACCTTTATTTAGAGGCATTAGTAAAAAATGCTTTAACATGGGCACACACAGGCTCATACTATCAGCATGTTGATATCCAGGCTTAAAGTTCCATTTCCCAAAATAGTACCAGCACAAAAGCACCTGTACTGTTTGCAACAACAATCTAAAAATCTTTATTTGCTCATGTTTTTACTCTGTTTAATTATAATTAGAGAATTCTTTGAAAGGTTACATATTGCAACTTCAAGTAAATGCAGAGCTCCAGTTTTCTGTTCGATGTTGCATCCTTTCATTCTACTCTGCAATGAGTATCATGTGCATTACCCCTCCTTCATCTGAAAATTATGGACCAGGCTCATTGCTCTGCTAAATCTAATTCTATTCAAGTCAAGAAAACTTGCCAGTTCAAACCAAGGGTGTAATTCCAGGCCTTTCATCTTTTGAGATATGTAAAAGCATCACATTAGTAACTACATTCATAGATACAGCATCAAACATCAACAAAGTGTCTCAACTAAGTAATATTTAATGGGTAACATAAAATAATTGATGTTTTGTAGAATTAAGTATGTGAGATGACTGGAAGCTGAAGTAAGAGGCTGGAAATCTCTGAAAAGAAAACTGTGTGTACATATGCCATCCAGCTCCCAATAACTGAGACTGTCCTACATTTAAAGACTTCTGCAACAAATAGAGTGAAAGAAAAACTGAGTCCAGCTGAGGTAAATACACTGTCAAAGGTGCTAACTTTGCATTTACTGCCCCTATATTTGGTCCACAGCAGGAAGCCTGGTGTTCAATATTGCCTACTTGGAGAGTATCACAACAGTCTCATTCAGCAGGGCTAGTTCCACCTTTTGGCCATCAGAACACAGAAACCTGGTAAGTGGCAACAGTGGGGAAAACTAAAACCGGAAAACCTAAATTATTTCATGCTTCTGTCATGTATTTTAAAGCATAATTTTTTTTTCTTTTTTTGAAAGCTATCCTGTAATTATAATGTAATACTTTGATACAATACAATTACCCAGTCTTTTGAGTGTGAGTGTTATATTCTTCTGTTACTTTTGCATTAAATTAGATGTCTTTAAGCTTACAAAACCCCCTTGCAGCCAAACTGAGAGCAGGAACACCAGTCAGAGGTCACAGGGAGCAGATTCTCAGCCCCAAGCAATAACTGAATTTATACAAAATGGTCACATCTAACAAAACAGTGCTCAGAAGAGCACAGGAATGTCAAGCATTACCATAAAGCAGCTAAGAAACACGATGGCAAGGAGTGGCTGGCTGAGAGGCATCACTTTGCTATTCTGCTGTTACAATTCTTGTAGCTTACTCCAAAGGGAGCTGATATGCACAGGATTCACACAGTAAGTAAAATGGTGCTAATTTGTTTTTAATACTTAAGCAAATACTACAGGTTCTAAAGGCAGTTTCTTAGCCTCAGATGAGTCGGAAAATCTAATCTGTGCTAATTTTCCCAAAAACAGATGGTACATGAATTAAACTGTGTAGACCCTTTTAAGCTTCAATTCTCACTAGGTCCCTTTTGGGATAACTAATGTTCATTTCTTAGGGCTCTATTCTCCTCCACTTATTTCCCTTAAGTAACTGAAAACAGCCTCCTTAATTGCACAGGAAGAGACACTCAAGGGGAGAAAAGTCACAGAATTTGGGCCTTCAAGGGATTTTGTTACATATGCAAAGCTTGTCACTAAACCCAGTATTTTTTTGCACGGACAGCACAATGCTATCTGTTATTTACAATGGGAAAATATTTCATTCCCATCCAAGAATGTCAATTAGCTATGAAAAGCAGGACTATGACAGGAAACCTCATTCATGTGTATCAGTGAACTCATAGGACTAAAGAACATGTCATCTGAAAATAAAGATTGCAGACAGTAAGTATTAACAGGTGATTTTAGGTGTTTATTATTGTAAAAGGCTTAAAACCTCACCACAGCCCTGGACTAAACTGTGTTAGAGAGGTAACAAAGAGTGTTCTTAGGGCTTGTGCAAAGGAAATGAATCAACATGTGGAAAGGAAAAGTTGGGAAGAGGAAATAACATTAAAAGAGGGCTTATTAAACCAATTCAATTCACAGCTTTTCAGAAGACTAAGAGGAGCAGATTTCTGCTGATGCTGTCACAGCATCATAATCCTAGGGAAAAAAAAAAAAAGATTCAAAAATCCTGCAGTAGCCAGATAGAGGACACTGTGTTCTCCTGGAGCTGCTCCTTGCACACCACCTGCCACCTCTCCCTCCTCTAAGTCAGACATTTCCATATGGCACATAAGCAAGCCCAAGTCCCAAGGTCTTCTTTGATTTCTGTCATAATCTGGTCCTTAAGGGAGGGAACAAAATATAAATGGTCTATTACTGTTCTTTTTTTTATGACATTTAAACGCTGCCCTGAATTACTCTGAAAATTGGGATGGTTTACAGAATATTATGTTTTTATCCTTACCTCGAACAATAAGTTAATAGCAACACTCAAGTCATAGGAGCAAGGAGACAGCACAAAGAGGGGAGTGACAGGCCAAGATTATAGAGGAAAGCTGTGGTGGAAGCAGGAGTTGAACCTGGCTCTGAATTTTGAGGCCAGAAACAGGATCTGGTAGAACTCGGCCATGAAGAACAGAATTACTGTGCCATTGCATTTTGAAGGTTTTTTTCCAGCCTCATGGCCACCTTTAGAATTCCAGTGTGGATGCTCTTCGAACATACTGCATAATGTAAGCTGGGTGCTAACTGATGAAACAAATTGATTTTTAATGGACTTTGCTCAACAACACACCCCCAATGACACATCAGTAATTATCATCAATCTAAAGCAACATCCTGATGAAGTTACTGAATGTAAAGCGCATCTGCAAGGGATTGCGTTCTTGGACTGCTTGAGATTTGTCAGAAAATGTATTTATACTCAACAGTATTTCTGCTGACTCTGAGGATTGCTGCAGTTAACAAAGGCATCTCTGACGCTGCAATATTGAATCACGTCCCATTTCTGGCAGAGTACTTCTAGCAAAATACCAGCTGCTTTCAGTGGAGGATCAGTGGGATACAATGAGTTGATGTGCTGGCTTGATTAATCTTTATATGATTTCCCAGCTTCTAACATAACATGTGCCTTTGTAGTTGTAGTCACCAGTGTAGAACATCACTTGACCGTTAAAGTACTTGGGTTCTTGTGCTTTACTCAGGAGAGAGTTACTGAACAAGGCAAGTTCACCTCTTTTCATTTGTTAACTTCTGGAAACAGCAGTGATGGGTTGGCTGCAGACTGTAGAAAGGGAGTGGCTCAATCACTGGCAGTTTCATTTAGTGTTATTTTGTGTATCATTGTTGTTTTCCTCCATCAGAACAAAAGGTACTACATGTTTTTTGCTTTTCAATGATCCATCAGTCAAATGCAAAGAAAATACGAATAATTTTGCTAATTCTAATGGAAAAATCACGTGATTTAAGAAAAGAAATAGAAAAATTCTCTAAATATTTATCACTAGTCTCCGTAGTTATAAGACAATGTGTTTCTTTCTAGGATGGAAATTACAATGTGTTTCTTTCTAGGATGGAAATTAGAACTTCTGCTGTACCCTTCCTTCTTCCCCTCCTGAAAATTGCAATTATTTTCTGTAAGTTTGGAAGACTAACAGCATTATGGAAGACACGTAAAAGCATTTCAGTGGCTGGAATATTGTGCTCCAGTCACCCCAAGACACCTCTGAGAAGTCAATGCCCAGCTATGACAGTCTACATGAAGGTGGATCTAATCTAACCTTGAACTGATTTTTTTCCCAATCCTCTCCCTACTTTTTCAATTCTGTATTTGCTGCTTCATCCTAAACCCTTTCTAAATACTTCTGTGCACTGCCCCAGCTATTGTTTCCCAGTGTGTATTCATCACAGTCAACAATGTGTTATATCTCACACTAAAAGTGGCTAAACACAAACACTGCTGTGCAAGCTATGAAAAATATTTACTTTAATACTGTAAATCACTGCTTGATAGCTGCTGGGAACAGGCCATGTAGGAGAGTTTATGCTTCCTTCTACCTTTGTCCCTCTTCCCAGAGCTATGCCAAAATAGATACGGAAAATGGGGAAAAGGCTCTATG
Source organism: Corvus kubaryi (assembly GCF_017639235.1). Lineage (NCBI taxonomy): Eukaryota > Metazoa > Chordata > Aves > Passeriformes > Corvidae > Corvus > Corvus kubaryi. Next base: position 16,115,656 of record NW_024581136.1, read on the forward strand.
TACTAAAAACCTGTTGACTGAAAAAATGCTACGTCTGGACAGGCAAAAACTTGCTATTGCTTGGAACCTCCAGGCTTCTTAAATTTTAAATATGTGTAATTTGGATCCCTTCTCCTGTTCAAAGCATAGGAGTTGTGGAACTGGGAAGGTGTTCTCTGCTTTCAAAATGAAGTGGTGAGTTTAATTTATTTTTCTTTCTGTAACATATATATACTTATACATGGGGATTAATGAGTTTCATTGTTGACAAATAAAGATCAGAGAGCCTTCTGCACACCACAGTATCCATACAGACACTCTCTCCCCACACAGAGCAGGTACTGACCAGTGTACAAACCAGAGAGAATAAGGAGGCACAGTTATTGCATAAATGATGAGAGATCAGATAACAAAGTAACCGAGCTGGGGTGTAAGAATGAACACATCCAACACATCCAGGGAAAAGCCCTGCAAAATGGAAATCCTTACCTATGAATTTGCTCATGAGGATTTTGCAATGCTTTCCAGAACAAATGATTGTTGTTTTCTGAAGCAGCGAAGCCCGTGAATTTAATGAAGATATTTCCATTAATTCCATAGACTCTGCATTCCTCATTTAAAACAGGGACTGCACATTGGGACACTCCCTATTGTTTGTTGCTGTTTCAACAAAATCTCACATACAGGTTCTGAAATCAAAACCTGAAGCTCTTTATTCCAAAGTGACTAATTGATTGGGGAAGATGCTTATTATAAAATAATGAAAAATTTGCTTCACAGCTCAATTATTGCATCTATTTACTGTTTCCAATAACACAAGGGGCAGAAATGGAAGTAGCAGTTATTTCATCACTATATTGGTTCCTTTCATCTGTTTTCAAATTAGTAATCAGATTCCTTTTGTCTGTACTCTCCCTATGGAGGGGTGAACTGAATGAACTTTTCACCCCTAGAATCTTTTATATTCAAAGCATTTGGTTTCCCACAAGCTAAAGAAAAAATAATTACGCAATCTTTGTTCCCACTGCAGGTACCTAGCAGGTTTTAAATATAATAAATGCATTCTGGCAAAGTTAATGTACCATAAAATCAAGCAGACTGTATCACTCTTTGATACATATACCTGGTAAGCCACCACTGAAAATAACAGTAATTTATGCTAACGGATTATTCATCCGTAGCAAACCCACCCTCTCTGTCAGGAAAGGTATTTTAAGATACAAAAACATAATCCCCTCCTCCTATATGTTTTCCCTGAGTCTATTTTTTACCCAGGATGCAGTGCCTGGTTTAAGTCCTGCTTTTAGTCAATTTTATAGCACAACTGAAACACTGGAAGTCAAGTGACTCAATGCAAGGTCACACAATGAATCTGCACCTCCGTGCAAGCCAGGGCTCGAATGCAGCCAGCACCTGCTCCCTCATCCTAGATCATCCTGCCTCTCCTTTGGAAAACATCAGCCTCAAAAAGAGGTTGGTCTTACAAATTCTGTCATTTGTGAGAGCAGGTGAGGCTCTCAAGACTGGGGGGCAGAGCAAACTGCAGTGGTGGAACCAGCTTTAATCCTTGCCGGGCTCCTCTGTGTTGTCACAGTTGTACTTATCTTTCATGAGACAAAACAGTGCAGATGCCAAGGTCATAAAAAGTTTTAGATGGCTGTGCCTGCCATCTCTTCAAGGTGGGCTGGCGGGGAGAAGGGCTACAGACAGAAAAATGGAGTAATAAAGTTTAAGTAGTGGGCAATAATATCCATCTGCAGTGCTGCAATGCCGATTAAGAGATTGAAAAACTCCCCGTGGCTCTAATTGGATTTTCCTGTGTTGTGCACAACCCTTGGGGGCTGAATGCTGATAAAGGCTCCTTGTGCTGCCTGTTCATCCCACATATGTGATTCCATGTAATGGACTTATCCATAAAACACAGATTCTTGTGGTGCTGTGGAGCTGGGCTGTTGCAGTGACCTTTAGACACCACTGTAGATTAGAAAATCACAATCTCATCACTTATTATGATAAAATACAACACTAATGGCCACCTAATACTGTCACATTAGCACTATATTAAAGAATAACAAAAGAGCCAGAATGCAGAAATCTATGCGTGGTTAAATAACTTAAATAAAACCCTCTGAGATCTTATCAATTGCTAAACATAAATGTAGGTACATTTGAGGAAAAGTGTAAGTAAATTTGAGGAACAAATTTAAAAAAACACCTGATAAAAACTAAGTTTTGAAAAATAATAGTCTGGGAAAAAAAGCTTTTAGCATTTGAACAGCATTGCCTTCTGCTGAAGTGAATCTGTTTTCATTTACTAAGCTCTTTACATGTACTCTAAATAAAATTAAAAAAGCAAAATGAAGACCATTCCTGAGTCTGCAGACAACCTTTGCAAGTGTTTCCTTTCCTTCTCACAGATTTCCTGAACTACAGACCAAAGCCATGGACTATTCTCATTCAATGCTAATTTTCCAACTCATTAAACAGGAGAGAAAGCTGAAACCATTTCATTAAATGGAAAGAATAGTGCAACTATTTAGTGAAAAGAATAAACCAAAACAAGAAATATGAGAAAATTGGGAATGTATTCATATTTTTGTTAGGGACAGAAGGAAGCTGGAAGGATAAAGTAACAACCTTCTCACTCTCCCAAATAATTAGAGTGCTGAGAGTCAGGAAGGGGAAATCAAGAAGCTGGGAAAATGTCTGTGATTCATCAACACAGAGCTGACAGTTGTATTTGTCTGAGATTACTGGATGCTGTTTATCGAATTTTGTTCCTTGCTTATGATTGTCTGCTTCTCTCGTCAGATAATTCCTTCATGACCTGAAGATTCCATAAGTTCACAACAAATGAGCTCTTGATTTCAGGGACCACGTTGCTCGTACAGGGTATTGAAGTGAATGTCACAAAAAATGGTGTCAGCACCTCATTTAAAACCCTGACAAATAATGGGGAAGATGATCAGTTAAATTAACCAATAAGACTACAAAAGGACAGGGGCTTGTGACCACAGCAGCAATAAAATAGAGGCAGAGAGTATAAAAACATGATGAGAAAGATTAGCTTCAGAAGGAAATGAAGACTGCTAAACCTGGGGAGAAATGGGAGAAGATGGGATAACAACATCAAAGATTTCTCCCCTTCCACCCCAGTTAAGTCCATCACAGGTTTGCATTGCCATAGAGCAGCCAAAAGTGATCCTTCTGCAAATGAGCTCAGCACTTGCTTAGCATCTGAAAGGTGCTAAACAACACAGGTGTCACAGTGTGTCTTTCTTATCTGGAATACAAAGGAAAAACAAATGGGAATAAGCTCACAAAAGAGAAGTAAAAATGATAAGATGCTCAAAGGGAGAGTGTTCGGAAAAGATTAAAAAGTGGGTAAACAACACAAGGTAAAATGAATATAGTTTGGTCAAAGCCACCCAGGGACAGCAGGTACGTTTCAGTATAAATTATTCAGGTTACCACATAAGGTTTATCACTGGACATGATAGCACCAAAATAAGGACAAGAAACAAATACACTTCTTGGTCATGACAACTGCTGAAAATGAGGGGACATGGTGGCATACTTCATTGATTTGAAATGTGGAAAGTAAGAGACACAAAACACTAGAAATCTTTTGTGTTGGTGAAAATGGAGAGATGAAAGAGAGCTTTTCCCTAATTTCTCCAGTTCTGTGTTTCTGCAGCTTTGTTGATAGCATGATTGATAAATGATCCCTACAGTACTTTACCATCACTGTGCTCCTGCTTTCCAGTAATGAGAAGACTTTCCTTAAAAGGGCAGCATATGGGAGACTTTCTCTGCTTTATAAATTTTATCTTGAAGCAGGCTAGCTGCCAATTACTGCAGAAGGTTAGAGAACCTGGAACGTGAGTGCACAATATGCTTCAGATCCTCTGAATGGCTCTCTAGAAAAAGGCATTTTTTATAAAGGATGTCGATGTGATTTCAGTAAAGCTTTAGAAGCAAGGGTCAGGCTTTTCTGAAGAACTTTGTATTTTCTGTCATGAACTGCTCTCTAGGAAAACTCCCTTTCATGCCTACCTTTTTTCCCAGGGACAGCAAAACTGACTTAACCCATTACACAACCAGACCAGGTTATCAGATTTAACTCTGATTAGTAGCTCTTGTCCATTCCTACTGACATTTATGTATCTACTGTTCTTCATTCACTGAAAGAAAAATAACAGATGTCCTCCAGGGGTCACATAACCATTAGAGCAGGGATCAGTCCTGCAAGTTTTCCCAAACCAGGAGAGGAAATGGCTCCCAACCTTTTCAGAAAGCAAGCAAACATCCAAACAAGCTTCAGGCTGAAACAGTATCTGACCTGATTGATTTTCCTTTTTCAGTGCAAACTTTGATGCATTATGTACTTTGGCACAATCTTTTGAAAGTGGCTACAGAAGCATATGAAGCATTCGTGCTGTTTACCAGTCAGAATTTGGCAAAGAACTCCTATTTGCAGGCATTTAGGATTAAAAGTACATTCTTGAAAATACCTCTAATGAAACTTTTTTTTTTTTTTTTTTTGGATGGTGAGGTAAAATCCATGACAGATTAAAACTCCAATCATGATAGTTATGCTTATAATGCTCCAAAAATAATAAAAGAGCTGTATTTGTAATACAATTGAATAGTTCTGCAGTCATTTAAAGAGCTCTAGAAAATTAAGAGCTGAAGGAAAAAGGGTAGTTTTTCAGCACCTGCTGTTCAACCCCCAGTTGCCATGTTCATCAATCCTGTGCAGCCATGAATGCCTGCAAGTATACTTCAACACAACTGACACCTGCACACACACATCAGCAACGCCGTTAGAGCCTGAAAAGAGCATTTATGAAAGCTCAAGGGGATAAACTCTAAAACCCACATGCACTTTACTATTGTGGTTGTTAACCTGCACTAGTGTAGCTGCAAAAACATCTGTTTGCAGCAGTGAAGGAGCACATTTTAGAGGGAAACATGGTAGGAAATTTGGTTTCGAGCACACAGAGACTGAAAACAAAACTGCTGAAGCAGGTGTGAGGGTCAGCACTAGTCAGAAGAACAAGCTGCTGTCACTCTTTAACACACTAAATTTTCATCACTGAAGACCAGGGTTCAATATCTGAACCGTATCTGTTAGACTACAGCCAGCTCATGCACAAGTCAGTCCAAGGGGCTGAACACTTCTCAGTGCTTGGCAGCTTTTTCTGGCAAATCCTTGTCAATGGAGCACATTGCTTCAGCTTGGAAATAGATGGAATTTTCAAACTGTTTTCTGTACCTGCTGAAGTCAAAGTGAATTGGATCAGGATGCTATGAGGAGTATTTGGACTGTGTGCTTGACACTATCAAAACACTCTTAAGTTTTTCATTTGCAATAATGAATAAGACATTTAGAGATCTGAAGTGGAAAGTGGTTTCAAACAACTTAGGAGAACTATATTTAGCCTGTGTAAGTACAGAATAAAATCTAGAGGCAAGACTGCCATTTGAGTGGCACAAGCAGGGAGGTACATGAGATCAAGAGAGACCCTGGCTTCTGCTGCTCCAGTGGTACTGCCAGACACATCCAGGGCCCCAATTTAGTGCAAAATACTTTCAAAATTATGCCTGCTCACAGGGCTGCACTTCCACTTTCTTTAAAAACCTGAGGCAACCAAGAATTCAGCATTTAGTCCTCAGCCCCATTTCAGTGAGGAGCTGGAGAACCCAAGTGCTTAGATTCAAGTGCTTTGCCCAATCAGGGGCTAAATGTTGAAAGTGATTAAAAACCCCTCATAGTCTGAAGGAGAAGTCATTACAGTGCTCCTGCATAAATTTAGATTAACTACCTCTCTGGAAAAAAAAACAAACCACCAAACAGCTTCAGAGCTTTGGAGCCAATTTGTAAGAACCAAATGGCAGCACAATTAGCGAATCATGTAAGTCTAAACGTTGCTTTTTTTTTTTTTTTTTTTTAATAACCCCCAGGCTAATTTTATTTTGAAATGGGTTAGATGACAGAAACAAAGTGAAATGCTTCATGGCTATGTTTGGAATCTGAAGGCTCTGCTCAGAGGGAAATTGAGTTGCTGCAGCTGAGAACTGCGAGTGACATGCACTGCGGCTGTTGTCTTTGCTCTTTGCACTCTCAGCACGGGTGACTTTCTTTGCCACAAATAACTCAGAGGTTATGAAATGCACTCCTAAACAATGCCATGATCCACGAGGCATGCTTGCATGTCTTCTTCATTACAGCAAATGAGAAACTGAAAACATTCCTAAAAGGTAAACCTATATCGCTAGATCAAGCATAATAATATGAATAATTTTCAACATACTCTTCCTGCTGGCCTTTTCCCAGCTAACTCATTTAAATCTGTCCTTAATGAACCCCTACAGACTAGGAAATGATGTCCGGAGGCAGGTAATCTGAAAGGATTTTGCAGGAGCCATCTGCAATAAATCTGTTTGAAGTTTAGTTAATCTGCATTTTAATAGTTCACCAGCCAGGAAATTCAAGATCTGGAAAGTTGGAGGCTGGTAATGCACTGAGCTCTATCATCTGAAGTCTGTAAACATGAACAACTTGGAAGTCTTATTCACTGTAAATAATCTTTCTATGGACTTACAGCTGAGGAGATGGTGCTGAGCATGGATAACTCTGCATCCACAGACCCTGATTAGAGTGACTGAATTATTCCCGTGCTGCAAGTGCAGTTTATCACTTTGGGCCTTCTGCCTTCATCTGCTGGACCATCAGGTCCCATTTACTGTCCCTGTGCATTAATCTACAGCAGCAGTTGGTAGAACTTTGCTGGCTCTGTAGGAGAATCATTTGTTGCTGAAGGTGGAGAGGCACTTTCTGTGTCTGGCTGGCACTGAGCCATCTGCAGCAGCTGTGGTGCTCCAAACAGGCACTGGCCCTGGAGGTTATAGACTGCTAATCCAGTTTCTGGACATTTTAGCTACAAGCTACCTTCTTGTCTTAAAAAAAACAAAACAAAAACAAAACCAAAAACCAACAACCTATTTTGTTGTTAAGTAAGCTGATATTTGCTAGTTTTCATATGTGAAGTATCTGAAGAGTCATTTTGTCTAAGCCTGCCTTCATATTGGCAGGGTAAAGCACCAAGGACAGCACATTAATTGTATGTACATGTAATGATGCCAAAGCACAATGAAACCAAGGGTTTGGTGTGTTCTTTTATCCCCTTATTTTCCTGGCTTGGTAAACCTTAAGAGAAGGACTGTTAAAAACTCTTCTGAAGAATCCAGCACAGACTTCAGTGTTTGGATCCAGTTAGATGAAGGACAAAAATGTTACCAGAGGCACCTCCAGGCTGTGTTTTAGTTGTGTTCTAACCAGTGACTTCTTCACTGTATTATAACTTGGTTGCTCCTGCTTGGTCTTCGGTCCTTTGTGCCTTGTTTTGCAACAGACACAACACATGGACTGTATTTTTGTGCAGACCAATTCAGACTTTGTGTGACTAAACAATTATCCCTGGAGTTAAAGGCAGCTTTAACTGCTTTAACATAACGTGACCACACAAGCAACTTCAACAACACAGTGCAAAGAACCCCCCAAAAATCTGGCATATATATTAATCCCCTTACTAGAAGGTAAGAAAAATCATCCAAAAGAGGAAGCAAATAAGTATTTCTGAGTTTGAGCTATGTTTTTATCAATAGTCAAACCAGAGCTAAATTCCTCCCTAGTGCAAGCTGTCTGCATACCTGTACATGGATTGAATTTGGATTTTCCTCTTGTCTGCTGTTTCAATTAGTCCATGACTGAGAAATAACTAACTGTTCCAGAGCCCTGCCTGAGCATGTTTGGATACTCAGCATCTCTCCAGCAGCAGGTGGAAAACCTCTCCTGGTTTGTCAGCTGCATCCTCTCCCCTGAGCCTCAGACAGATCATAGCTCCAAGTCTCATCTTTCCCACATAAGAGATGAGGATTACAATTCTCTCTTCTGAGTATTATTTTGTTGTCTACTGGTATAAAATGATGTACATATCATTAACAATATGTGTTTGTAAAAATCTTTGAGGTTGCTGTAAGACACTTACATCGAGGTCCTTTGAAAGGAAGAAAAAACAACCTTACACCTCCAGAAGTTCCAAAATGACAGTAACAAGAGATAATGCAGACTCCAAAATTGCCTTTAAGAAACATTACAGGTTATAATAACTAAAAACCCTGTCATTAGCATGGCTGTCCTAGGGCTTCTGTAAATCCGCACCTGATAGCTGCTGTCACTCATTAGCAGATTGCTGATGAATGACTCATTACCTCTCAAACAGGTATTTATGAGGCTAGATTTTAATATTTCAGTACTGTATTAACCCAGAGATAAATACTGCTTCAGTCTCATCACTGCATGATCTGTGCCTGCTCATCAGCTGCACTTGTAACACTTCTTGTTTGCTCACCAAAGCAGCACAGCAGCCTGTCAGCAGAGATGATGCTTTGAAAAGAGTGTCACTAGATTGCATCTGTTCTCAACTGCCTGGGTTTTAAACTACCTTAGAAATGGCAGGTTATTTCTCATGTATCAGGTATTTTCATGTCACATTCTCACAATATTGGAAACTTCCTACTCTGTCAATTACTATACCATTAAAATGGGCTGCATCAAATTACAATTTTTCCCTGGGTTTAGAGATTGGCTGGGCAGGCACATCTCTCCCATCATGAGAGTAGAGGTTGGAAAAACAGACTTGAGCTGGAGGATTCCCTTCCTCATGCACAGACAGGTAATATTCCCCTCTTATAAGAAAGAATGATAGCCTCATTTAAATTCATTCTGTAGGTGTTCCATAAGGAAAGGAAATTATTGTTGCTAGAGAGAAAATGAAAGGGCCATATTTTGGCTACCATCTGCCAGCCAATGAAATACTGTTGATTCACATTGGGGGGTTACTTCCGTGGTTGTGTAAAATAATAATAGTTTAAAAAAATCTAATCCTGGGTCATTTTGTGCTGTGAAAACACAATGAAGAGAGCTGATCTATCCTAAAGGGGTGGCTGCATAACCAGGCACATCCTGCGCTGCCAGCTGCCCTGTGCCCTCCTCTTGGTAATGTGCAAGGGGCAGAGTGGGTGTCACTCCGTGGCTCCTGCTATCCACATGTTCCACGGAAGGGGCTGGTTTGCACCACAGCTCCTTCATGGGAACAAGTGTCAGACCCCAGGGTCACAGGTGCACATGTATTGGCTACTTTCCACAACGAGCCCAGTGTTTACATCTCTTATCACAGCTGCACTTTGAGGTGGTGAAGGTAATTTGTGGTGTGGTCAGAATAAGTGTCTCAAATACCACTGTGGAACTATTACCTTCTGAATGTTACAAAATGACCAGTGACATGTCAATTAATTGTCATCCACATCATGCTCTGAAAGAACAATCTCTTTTTTTCCTTTTCTTCAAAAACTAGCTTCAGTTTTAAGCTCATCTTTACTTCACAATAGTATTATGCTTATCACATTCAGGTTTTTGTCTTTAAAAAATCTTTTCTATACAAAGCCAACGTAGTGTTTCATTAAAGAAATGTAAATAGGCTCTGTAGATAATTTTTTTCATCTGAGTTGGTTCAGACCTTGCTGTAATCTAAATAACCCGATTTAGCTGTGAAAGATGGAAATGAGGATGCTGAATATAAAACAGAAAGCATTATAAGAAGGTTTTATTCTAATTCTCATTCAAAAGCAACTGTGTAGCTCTTGGTATTTTTGGAAAAGCCATAGATGGTTAATCTTAGACTTGATGAATGGAGGTTACAGTGCTTTTGGGATGAAAAATAACAGGGGAACAGAATATTGAATTAAATGAACAGATACATCCTCATGAATAAGCCTGGCAATAGAGGCCTGGATCAAGCATACAGCAAATCCACTTCTCAGTACCTAGGAAACTACCTATCTGGCTCACTTACTTTCAGGTCAAAAACCAAATTAAAAGTAACATGCACAAATCCCATCTCAAAACCAATGGATTGTTTTAGAATATACCCATTTCTTTTCAATACAATGATGGGAGCCAGAACAACTAAAGAGTAGAAGAGCACTCACTCCACCAGTGCTGTTCTCTGACCTGAGATGAACATTATGGAGAAATACAGACAGAGTCACAAAATCTGCTGCTGGCATTGTCAGAGAGGAAAGTGCAGCTCTGCCTAGTACGGTATTTAAAGGCCACACAGCATCCTTCAAACTCTTTACGTAAAAGAGATTCATATTCAAGCAACCCTTATGGTGGTGATGAGAGACAAGGTGCTTCCAGATAATTTGAAGTCCCTTGTAAATACCTTTTATAACTGGGCCAGCAAAAGTTCTGTACCTCTACAAACAGGTAATGCAAACCAGTGTTAACAGAGACCCACACATGTGAGAACGAAAGAAATTACTAATTTGAGAAGAAGCAGAACACCATGCAAGAAGCTGAGAATTACACATGCCTGATGCCTGTGCAGGAAAGCTAACATCAAATTGTGGAGCTGGTATTTTATCCAGCTTGCCCACAAGTTGACAAACCACACCTGGATGTATCTATGCAGTGATGGAATTTTAAAGTGAATGGAAGAAGTACCATAATTTAGGTCATATATGCATGTTCTTCTTTCTTGTCTCAAAAGGTAAGAGATTTCAAGAGCAAATCTTCCAATATTTAAACATGTTGAAAGTTAAGGTTTATATCATTCAATAATTTAATTGCAAAACTGAGTTACAATGCCACAGTTGGCAGTGTGACACCTTTTCACCCTGACTCTGTCCCAAGTGTTGTTATGTTCCCATTTATTGAACCCCCTGGATATTGATGTCACAGTTGCAAATTGGCTTCCCTCCCAACCTAATAACTTGGAGACTCTCTCTAAAACAGATGTAATATTAAAATGCAGACAAGTGACCTAAAATTGGCCCTTGAGGGCAGGCCTGCAATTTCCTGAATCACACTTTCCTTATTCCCTCATTTGTTAAGTTTCGCAACATCAATTTTTATACTGTTGCTGTTTTATTCTGTCCAAATGATTGCTGAATACTAATGAACTGTCTCTCTTTGACAAATGAGTTATTGTTTGATATATTACATTAGGGACATTGAGACTAAACTACTTACAGATACTAGACATTTATAGAAAATACATTTACATAATAGTATACTATTAGCGTAATGAGGTCCCATATATGGAAATAAATAGGGGTTTCAATAAACACAAATGTTGACAGTTATATCGTAGTAGTATTTCGTAAAATAAATGTAGGGAAACCACAGAAAATTACTTTCTTTCCAAATACTTTTTCATTTTGATTTTTTTATCCTACACAAGTCAGCTGTGCAAAGCCGGTGGCCATGGCAAGTACAGTACTACATTTTATCATGGTTCACCACTACAGCTTTCATTTATAATGTAAAGATATAACTTTAGGGCCTGAAAACAAATGTATCCAAATTATTCACCAGAGGCATATTTAGTTTGGACACTCTTAACCACCCTCTATAGGAAAACAGAGGGAACCTGTACAAAAGCATCTCGAGTGGACAAGCCTCATCTATATAATGCTGTACAGAGCACCTGCTCAATACTAGAACTTCTGCATTGCTCATGATTAATTGCATTTTCACAGAAAATAACAAAATTCTGCAGAGAAATCCTGTCTTCCTCATTAATTGTCAGAGGCTGAATACTCTCAGACCTCACAGAGGGAGCCACTGACCCCCCTTGAAGACTAACTTCAGTTGTAACTACATTTTCTTTTGGCAAATAAAGTATTTTCTCCTTTTTTCCAAAGTTTGGGGGCTTTTTTCCAGATGGAACACCTAGAATATTTTACATTTCCACTGATTAAAGAATTTTATCTGCGAAGCCTTTCTGTAATCAAAGTGTCTTTTTCCTACAGTTTGCTCTGACCACATATAAAAAACCCCATTGTAAAATATTGCAGTCCATCCTGGCTTCAGTGTTTTGTGGCAGGATTTCCCAGTTCTAGTTGCTGTGGAAGAGCACGCAGTCCTGAGCTGTCAGGGGCTGCTGTAACAGAGCTGGTCACAAAGCTTCCTCTTCAACGTAAGTAGAAGATTGAGATCATATAAACACATTAGGCTGTCTTTTCTTTGATTTTTGAGCTTCTTGCTCTTACACTGAGGCATCAATATTTTTCTTTTATTCAGTATGGCTTGCTGTAGGTGGTTTGGTTTTCCTTTCATAATCCACTTCTGCACAAAACCTATCTTTCCTTAGATTTACTTCACTAATATTGGCTGGCATTTCCATTTGAACCTCTCAGCTAAATAAATGTATTTCTATTTTGTGGTCTGTGGAGAACAAGGCACCTCCTGAAAGCATGAATGGAGCTGTGTGCAGCAGTATTTACTTTTCCCTGGCTGGGATCACAGACTATAATGCAAAAAAAGTGGAAAGAGGTCTTTCATTTTTTAAATCTTTCAGATTAAAAAGAGGGGAAGGAGATAGATGTGATTCTTCCCTGCTTGCCTCACTATTTGTAGTCATCAGTACTTGTTTACAAGATTAAATTTTCAGAATTTGTTTCTACTCAGTGACTACACATACAACATGAGAACTAACATCATAAATGAATTTATACACTTGATTCCTGTTTAATTACATATTCTTTGTTATTTTTGCATTTTATCTATGGTCATTAAGCTGGAGGAACACTTCAATTCAGTAATGTAAATATTTTTCTTCATTTGACACTTCCCTTTGACAAAATGCTGAGCTCAAGCTTTTTTTCTTTATGTTTCTTCCACCCAGTTGAGTCAAGCAGCACTGCAGATCCTGAATTAAGCCATCAGCAGAATGTTATGGCGCTCACTGGGACCTAAACATTTGGCCTAGAAATTTTGCAAAGTGGTAAAGACCAGGATGGCTCAGGAAATATTCTAATCATTATCAAAGTCAGAGACTCTTCTAAGAACATGATACTGTTTTTCAAGTTCTGGGCTACCTCAGCAGTGAATGGAGGCATTTAAATGTAAAATAATTTATAATTTATAAGAAATTTATAAAGAAATCTCCCAAAGAACCAATTAAAACCAACACCTTGTAGAAATTATCCTTCACTTTAAAGCCACAGAAGTTGCTTAGGATAGTGTGTTTACTTTGAAGTGATTGCTGTCTTTTATGTCAGTTTTATTTCATTTGTTACAATTAAGTACTATCCCCCCACAGAGTTCACTGAAGCAATTTACAGAGATTATCTACCATTTATTATGAGCAAGCAGGTTTATCTGATTGAATGGATAAATCCACATACAGAGAAATAAAGAGGGGAAAAAATTGATCCATAAATAAACATTTAGTATAGTGCACCTCAGCAACTGAACAAGAACTCTGTAAAACTACATTTTGATTCCTTCCCAATTCTCTTGTCAGATGTGCTGATCTCAAGCTCTCATTTATCAAATCCCTCAGTCGTCAGCATTTCTCTTCCTTTCGCTATTTCATCTTTGTCACTGCTCTGCTCCCAAATGTTAAATGCTCTTCTCTTCCTCATTCAATGTCTTCATTAAATCTCATTAAGAAGTACTCACCTAGGAAGCCCATTTGTGAAAGTAATATGTACTTTATGCCCAAATCACTATGAGATATGAATATTATCTGGCAAATAAACCAGGCTTCTGCACTGGTTTCTCAAAAAAAAGAGTAAAAATCCCCAGATAATGGTGTTTCTAAGGAAATTTCCTGTTCATAAAGGATGGCCATGATATTGGCAAAGTACCATAAGGCTTATAAACTACATCTCTGCCTGCCCTAGTAAATACAGTACCAACAATAAACCACTGCATTTGATATTTTCAACACATTCACCAATTCCTGCATTTGTAAGTTAGGAAAGTGCAAACATTACTGCAAAAGATGCAGCATGTCTGGGTAGCTATAGCAAGAATTATTAGCATTACTGTGAGCATTCAAGATGTTGCTACCAGCAAGGAAACATTATCTGTCTCCTTCATTTCTATTCTTATTTTGACCACACAATATTTCTAATTAAGCATCCTGTTACAATGGTACTTTATGAACAACATTTATTAAAGGCATTGCTGCTTTCTCATTTATTTTTTAAAGGTTATTAAGTTAATGCAAATGTCACTTTTAAGTTGTGAGGAAATAAGCCCAAGGAGTATTATAATTAAAATCAAACAGAAATTACAGGTTGATATACTATGTATGAATTAATACTGAATGAATGAGGCATTTATTGAGTGCAATTAAGAGGCTTGTGGATTTTTTTTTGAAGTTCCTTCTAAAGCCTTAACTAAAATAAACAACTAAAATAAATTCCTTTTTTAAAAAAAGAACATGAAACCAATACACACAACTTTGAGCTTGCAGATATGATGCAATTTGCTGCTGCTACTCTAAAAATGCTGAGTATCATTCTGAAAGACTCTGCTACATCCCACAGATATTAAACCAGCCAGGTCATTGCATGCCCAGTATAGAGATGGTACTTTGATTTCCATCTGCTTTCTTTTAGATCTAGAATATTGTCTTCCATTTTTCTACACTTTTAAGACAACTGAGAACAACTATGTGAAAAATATAACGGGGAAAAAAATGCACATTTATACCCTGCTTCAGTTTTTAATTTGGAAGTGTATAATAATAATTATAAACACTTGGATTATGAAACCTTGATCCAAGATCTGAATGAAATCTATGTCCAAATTTATTGTCAGAAAAGAAAAATACCATTCCAGCTAAAAGATCAAAACCACCCGAACTGATGTTGTACATGATGAAAAACATTATCTTTAAAACCTCTGATCCAGGTCAAAGTATTGAAAGGAGACAACATGTGAAGAGATGGCAACTACATGTGAACTTCTTCATTAAAAGCATTTTCAAGAGGGTCACTTAGTGATTTGTTGTGACAGACAGAATGTTCCATGAGCTCCATGCACTGGTGTTTTGGGCATCAATAATGGAATTGGGTTTCAAAGCAAGTGCTTTGAATGAACCTTTGGCAGGCAGCTATAAAATTAATAGCTGTTTAGTGGACAGTACAATCAGGAAATGTCAATTGAGGAACTCTTCTTTTATGTTTATACTTCAAAAGAGTAGCAGGTATTATGGAACCTGCTCTTCTATGAACCCTGGTAACAGGTTTAAATTCACATGGCAATTTTCCCCTCAGTTGGGGCGTTAAACTTTATCTTCCTGTTCTATCTGGCTTCTCACTTTCATAAGGGACATGCAGATACTCAACACATTTTTAGAGCTTTACCTCCAGTCATATTTATTTGAAACTGCCCATCAGAGTAACAAGCTACTGGCATGGGAAACCAGACAGGAGGCAGCACAATAAAAGCAGCAGACAGCATAATCACTTAAGCCCTGTTTCTTTAGCAACCCAAACTAAAAGTTTTCTTTGGTACAATTTTCAACTCAAGTTTGACAGAAAAAACACTCTAATACTGTAGCTGCAAATATAAAAAGCACTCTGTCTTTTTTTTTTTCCTCTCTGTCGCTTGTAAGACTCGGCTGAAAAAATAAAATAGAATAGTAGGACTAAATAAATAAAAGCAACAAAATTATATGGGTAAAATGGAATAGCTTTCAACAACTTGGGCTGGAACCTGAATTATTGTGTCTTAGATTACAATAAATGACATCACCCTGTATTAATAATGATTTCAATGATATACAGAGAACTCACCATGAATATTTTCCATTGCATCACTGCAATCTCCTTTTAACAGTGTGTATGATAGAAAGCTGCTTAAAGAACATTGTTTCTTACCTGGCACTGTTGTGATTATGCATTACATCAACTAAGCAATGAGGCTGCAGTGATATAATACTGCAGGACGTTGTGAGAGTGGTCCTTTATGACAGATGATTATTTGATACCTCAGGAGAGCACTTTTGGAAGCACAGTCTGGGATACAGATCTGCTTTAGTAAGGTTTGAACTTTGTGAAAATTTGCCAAGAAGTAATTTGAGGCACAGATCTGGAAAAAAGCCTATTGTGAGCCCACATTTCCTGTTCCTAGGGTGCAGTGGGCGCAAGAGAAAGCTTGCCATTCTAAAGGAAGCGTGGACAGAAGACCCTCATGTTATGGGGCTGTGCCGAAATGTCTCCTCAGAGTAGGAAGGAAAGTGTTTGAGAAGCAACTCAGGCTTATGAGGGACTTGAGAAGAAAAAAGATGGCAGAAACAGGGAACTGGTGTGGTGACTGTTGGATTAATGGGAATGAGGTGTAACAGAGATGACGGGAAGATGATAAAAAGGTGATCCTATAGTCTTAAATACTTGATGATACACCTGCAACCGATATAACCAGGCATATAAAAAGGAAATCAAGCAAAATAATACAGTTTGTAGAGATACTAAAAACACAGAAAAACATTGAAGTGTTCAGGAACACACATGAGAAAAATAACGTGTGGGTTTTGCTGTTAGAGACTGATTTCACATGGTGGAAAAGCTGCACAAGCAGATGAACTCTAACAAAATGAAAGGCCCCATCCTTACAAAAAACATCTTGAGTAATTAGACACCAGGGATTGATATGGCACAAAACACAATGTGGGTGGGATATTTTCTAACTCACTTTTCCTAAATGTAAAGAAAGCTCATATTTGAGTCTAAATAAGCAAATTCCAAGTTTCTGAAAGTCTCCTATTAGTCTCAGCAGTCTGTCTGAAACAAACGGGAGCAGGGAAGTTCAGCAGGAACACATCAAACAAAATTCAAGAGCAGCTGACGAGTTTTGATTTCAGTTTTATCAACAAAGCTGTGGGAGAAACATTCAGTCCCTTCCTCTTCCACACGAACATAGTAAAAGGACCTCAAGGAGCCTCAGTTGTTCTCACTTCCACATCATGAGCAGATTGCAGGGCACACTGAAAATTTATCCATCAGAATGTACAAAGGGTGCAGGTCTTTATAAACACTGGCCCTCACTTTTCACAGATTACTAGGTCATTTCTCTCCAGCTGCTATTGCTTTTTGGTGAAAACAAAAACACACACACTGAGCTTTCATATGACTCGAGCAGGGTCAGCAAGCATACCTGGCAGATTTTTAGGATTTCAGCAGCAAAATAATAACAGAAAGCTGAAAACTTATTTCAAAAATGAAACCGGACAGACTATTTAATTTATTTTTATATGTCTAATTTTAAAAAGTTGTACTTGCCTTGAATCTTTTGATTTCCATTTGTCCATCATAAAGAGTTCTGTTAGATCTGGTCTAGTGGAAGGTGAATATACTGGAATTAAAATAGCCCAAGACAGTCTAAACACTGCAGTGATGTGTATATAGAGCCCTTACAACAGGATGTTCTGCAACACAAGAATAAGCTGGGCTGCCTGGACAGCTTTAAGATCCAAAAACATACTTGTGCATTTCCTCTACTTCCAGAGTAAGCTGGAGGAATCCTATCACTGCTCTTGCAACAGCTTACTTTTAAAAATACTTATCTGTAAGCAAAGTGAATTCCCTTCTCCAGTAATTTCTTTTTCAGAACTTCACCTCAGCCTTAAGAAATTTCTTAGTCCACATCTTTGAAGTGAGCAGCTGGTAATGACAGAGAGCACTGGGGAAAGACTGGGGCAGATGGATGCTGAAACTTTCAGTCCCCAGCACCAGGCACTGTCACTGTGTCATTTGGGTCTGAGCAAAGACACAAAGTAGATAAAGAAATTGTGGATCCTGGTACCTGAAATTCCCCTGCAGCTGTGGCAGCAAGGGGGAGAACAGTTGCTTTGGTGCAGAGATGAATGAGGAAGCCATTATTATGAGGTGCATTAACCTGGTGGTTTTGCCTTTATTGGCACTATATTTACCACTACAGATCTTCCCTGAAGAAGGGAAAGACACTGCTGCTAACTTTATTTTCCACTCTTTCATCTGCAGTCTGTGCTGATGCTGCACCATACAGTGTTTTACTTCAGCAGTGAACCAAATGAGAACACAAAGCAATTTAAACTTCTTTTTTTCCCACGAATCCAAATATCATCATTTGCAGAATTTTAGAACAGAATAAAATGGAATAGAATAGAATAGATCTGGATGTCATTTACATCATCAAAACACTCATTATAGCTTAGACATTGAAAATCATGGTGAACAAATGTGTGTCACTGGAATATAAATTAAGCATTGTGATTGTTATGAAGCATCTGCATAGTATATGTCAATCAGTAAACCACCAAAAAAATCTCAAATTTTAGAAGAATCTATTGGGCTCTTTTGCACTGAAGCTCTCCCAACCTGGATGTTTTTTTCTACTGTGTACTTATGTTCACATATAAATCCCTATTTAGTAAAAGATGTTTTGGTCAGTCTGATAAATTCCAGCAGGTTTCCCTGCAGTACAGGCAGTTTACAATAAATTTAGCTTGGATTATTTCTTCCCTCCAGTTTTTGTTCTTTTTCATACAGACTTTACACTGAAAATTTACCTTAAAAAGTGATCTTAGCAACAGACTC
This sequence comes from Corvus kubaryi, assembly GCF_017639235.1. Classification (NCBI taxonomy): domain Eukaryota; kingdom Metazoa; phylum Chordata; class Aves; order Passeriformes; family Corvidae; genus Corvus; species Corvus kubaryi. Next base: position 16,134,082 of record NW_024581136.1, read on the forward strand.
TGACCTTATGGAAAACACTGAAAAGACACTAAATGCCAGTGTTTGTATACCAGGTGGGTTAGAACAAATTCCTCTAAGCAGTCCAGAATTGAGCCTGGCTTTCAGCTACACACGAGCTTACAAAGTCAGAGAAAAAAAAATTGTGAGTGATATTTCTAAATGGCTTTATTTTCTTTTTCTAGCTTGACCTGAAATTGACATTTATATTTGAAAAATTGACTTTATAGCCTTGGAGGTTGCCTGAGCTATTTTAAGTACCATGTAAACCACATAGACATAACAGTGTTTCTTCCAAAGTTGCTGTATGAAAGAAATTGAAGCTTATTCCTGCCATATATTGCTCACCAATGCCTCATTGTCTCTTTGAAAAATGGTCTGTGGCAGATTGCTGAAATAATCTCTTGCACCACTGCAGCTTAAAAGATTCATGCTATTGAATACTCTTCCTCAAAGGCTAAAATCCAGCCTCAAAATTCTAAATATTGCAGCTTAATAAAACGGTAAAGATTGAGAGACCCTCTCTCAGGATCAGCTGTCAAACAACTTTCGAAAAAAAGAGATGTGAACAGCCTCTACCCTAGAGTCTGAATGCCTTAGTCTTTTGGAAAAGAAAAAAAAAAGGAAAAAAACTGCACACAGCAAGGGGTGTTTTTCACTGAAAAGAAAAAGAAAAAAAAAAAAGGAAAAAGCCGAATGTGCCTTTTGATGTTAAAATGATGGTGGTTTTGATCTTCTGCTGAGAACTATGGCAGGGATAGTTATTTTAAATGTTAGAATCCTGTTTATAATGGAAATGCACAAGTGCACCTCTCTCTCTTCTGACATTTTAAAATATCCATTGCTTTTGGGGACCTTGCTTGGGAATTGCTTCTATGTTCTCATCACACAGAGAGCCTTCCCCTGATGGATGCACTCGGCCTTGTCAGCCCAGCCACCAACCCGGCTCCATCCGGGCTGTCCTCCCTGCCCCTGAGAAACAGCAAAGTTCAGGGGGTCCATGACACTTTGGATTTTGTTTATTTCCTTCCAGTCGAGCCTTATCACAGATTTTTTTAGGAAGTTTCGGTAAGGCTCTTTGTCACTGTATGCTTGTAAAACTAATCCCCCTGTAGCCTCTTCCAGGAGGGAAAACTGCCTCACGTCTGGTGAAGGGAACGCATGGCAGCGCTTGCAGGGACGGCAGCTGGCTGAGGCACAGCCTCTGCCCCAGTACAGCTCACTGGTGGGTTAAGGTCACCCACGAGCTTGGGAAGTGGAGCAACACATGGGGACAAACATCTTGTTCTGCTGCTTCAGTGAAGGAAAGGAGCAGTGGACTTACCTTTCAAGAGCAACGTCGATAATTGTCACCACTGGAGCTCATCAGTCAGAGAACAAATGGGATCATTTAGTCCCAACCCACAAAGGATATTCTCTTTCATCCCCCAAATCCACATCTTTCATTATGGATCTCATTTATATTCACGTCTAACTTACTCTAGATAAAGATACCTCTTTTATCATGCCTATCAAACTTATTTTTGAATGTGAAATCTGGGAAATCTGTTGCAATCACTTTAGATCCCAGAAGAGAAGAAGGTGGGGAGCTATTTAATGAGAATTAATGGGAGGTGCACTGTAACCTGAGATCTGAGCATTTTCACATGCCCAGACTTGCACTGGGTGGATATTCAGAGACAGTTTTAAAACTTTCAAATTCCAGCCTATTAATCAATACCAAAACACTTAATAGTGAAACTCTTGTGTGATTAATGCTTAGCTGAAGTTCTAAAGCAAAGGGTTGTTTATGCTGTTTTAAGCACACCAGCAAGAGTCCATGTTCGAACTACAAAGTGGTACTTAGGGAATAATCAATAATTTCTACCAAGTTAGTAAAGATTATTTATTTTGAGTACTAACTGCAGAAAATAGTTCAAACTACTCCAGTTTCAAATACTTTTTCTGTGCATTTTGACAGGAAGTAGAGAACTCACACCCACATCCTACTAAGATGAGAAGACTCAAAACTCCACTAACACACCTATGGCCTCATTATGTATTTTATAACACAAGGTTTCTCTGTGGCAGTTTTGCAATCATTGCATTCAAGCCTTTTGGTTCACTGCCCACAAAAATTAAGGAAGGTGCTCTTACAGCTTCCAGAATCCATCGAGCGAGAACCCTGCTCTTGTCCTTCATCTCACAGAACTGCCATGCGCATATCCTGTAGGAAATGTAAATGCAAACGGAGAAGCCTCCTCTGCCTGAACAAAATTAGGGCTGCAGAACTAAATGAACTGCTGCTTAACCCCAGTTGCACTGCACTGGTGATTTGGGCTTTGAACGACACCATTGCTCAGTGACATTTCAGCCACATTGGCACAAGCACGATTTTTTTTGTTTTCATTTTTAGCTGAATTGTAGCATATTAGTTTATATTACAAGAGATTATATAATAATCTGATGCATCTATGAGAAATGTAGAAAAAATTATAAATCCATTTGCTTTAAGTATTAAACTACATTTTCTGCAGTACAGACTTTTTTCTGTAGCTAGCACACCTGCCTCTAACACGCTTCTAAAAAGTAGAGCTAAGATAATAGAAATGACCCTTCACAATTCCTGAAAAGTCCAGCTTTTTGAGACCATCAGAAGAAATCAATTCCCAAATCTGTGATTGCAGCTAGAACGCAGCTTTATGAAATTTATAGCTACATTATCTCAGGCCAGTCGCCACATACGAGGTCAGCATTGAAGAGAGGAGGTCTCTAAACCAGAAGCCTTCTACAATGTTATTACATAAAAATAACTGCAGATACAGGTCAGGGGGTGACAGGAGAACTCAGCCATGCATTCCAGATGGATGGCAGCAACGGGTCAGGAAAGCTCCTGTGGCACCCAGTGAAAGCAGCTGCAGTGCAGCTTTTCCATCTGCATGCAGGGCACACACAGCTGGCTCAGCTGGAGGAGCACATCCTTTGCTGGTCCCAGCGTGGAAGTGGCTTCCCATCCCAGGCACACAGCACTGAAGCACCACAGCAAACTGCTGCTGAGGAGTCACTAGGAAGGCTTCCAGAGCCCTCTACTCCCATTCATTACACTGAGAAATCTGACCTAAGGCTGTCATGGAATTATAGGATTAGAGAACCACAGAATGGTTTGGATTGGAAGGGACCTCACAGCTCATCCAGTCCCAGCCCCTGCCATGGGCTCCACATCTTCCACCCGACCAGGCTGCTCCAAGCCCCATCCAGCCTGGCCTTGAACACTTCCAGGGCTGGTGGATGGTGTCAGTGGCACTGCAGCAGGGCAGTGTTTCTTCAGCTCTTGCCTGAATTACAGGTGACACAAACCTTTCTTCTTTTAAACTACAGCTCAGAGCAGTCTTTATTTCCACGTTCAGGTACCCTGGCATATACAATAATGGTTTAAATATGGATCAGACAGAGTGACAGAAGTAAAAAGAACTAACTTTAAAAATGGAATAATTTTGTAATAAATTGGTTGAAGAGTTTAAGGGACACATTGAAGTTCTGAACGTGACAAGTCCATGAATGGTATTGCCTTTTAAAGAAACATTTAAAGCCTAAATGATCACTGCCAAATACTCTCTGTAAGTAATGGAGGAATGCTACCATTTATGGGTAATTACTCATTTCCACCTGTTTCTAAAAGCACTGGCAGGAGGTGAGACATGAATTGTGCAGTGTTTCATTACATAAGGACGCACTGGGTCTTTTTTTGGAATGTAACCTGCCAAAATCTAAAAGAATATATCTTATTAATAAATTATGCTTTCTCAAAGGCACTTTGCATTTCATAGAGGACAACAGCTCAAAAGGGTAAGAAGAGCTCTAAAGCTGGAATGATGAATGTGATGGTTCCCTTCCTGCCAGATCTGCATTACTCCACAGCCCCGTGGTGCAAATACCTGAACTTCAGAGCTGTGTACGATGTCATCTGAAACTTGAAAGGGATACAGACTTCACTGCTAGCACCTGCTGAGGACCAAGAAGAGGTTTCTGACTCCTGGAGTGCCAAGAGACTTGCTGAATCCTAGACTGATGTCCCAAAGAAACACTACCACTTCTTAGTGGGCAATCAGAGTGAGACAGCAGAGATTTGAAAGATGTTTAGTCTGTTTTTGTTAGGCTGCCTTTCATGCTTTGAAGTTATGGGTGAATAAAATATTAATATTGATGCTTCATAATGAACAGACAAGTTAATTGTGGCTACTAAGGCTTGTGACAGCTTTTCTTGCTCTCACACTCTGTAATTCATCGGTAAAACTTTCTGCTTTGTTTAAAACTTGAATACCAGAGGCAGAGCTCTGCTCTTCTCGACTACCAGCTCAAAGATCCAGAGGAGAAACCTCCACACTTTGCCACTTGGCCGTAACAATAGGTGGGACGAGGAATCTGAGCAGAAGTGGGATCCAATCACTGCAGCAGGAATGCAATGAAGCAGGACATTTGTGATGGAGTTATTGTGCTGCTGAAAGGGCCAGGGATACACAGGAAACTCTGAGCAGTGTCACAAGAAGGACTCCACACAAAACGTAGCAATTAATTAAATGTTGGAATAAACAGCAGGAAAACTGCATATTTTAAATACTGCTAATGTGCAAGGAGCTGCATGGGATGGACACAAATGTAGCAGTCCCAAAACCAGAGAAGCTGTAGGGCTTTAATGACCTGCCCACCCTGACAGGGCCTAGACCCAGCACAGCCAGGGAATGGGCAATTCCCAGCAGCGCCACAGCCAGGGATGCCTGAGTGACTAACAGTGCCTCTGGCAAAGGGAGAGGAAGGGAAAAAGCTCTGGATCACCTCGGTGGGTAAAGGCTGAGCTGGGATCCCCACTGCAGTTTTCTCCATCCCCAGAGCTGAGCTCTGCAGAGATCGGCCTACGAACGAGTCATGGGAGCAGCTGTGACAAGAACTCCGGTGCTGGGGGACTTGTCACGAGACACAAAGATGGGGTGGGCACGGAGAACAGCTTTGACAGGGCTCTCTGCTGAGGGTCTGCCTACATAATGCCAGAATAACTGCCTTTCTCTTGAATACAGATCTCTGCTGTTAACCCTGGCCTCCCTGGTTGCAAGCAGGCATCCCCTGACCCCAGCTAGGGGTCAGGGAGTGCCAAAACAGTGCCAAAACAGCATTGTCCAGGGGCTGTTTACTTACATGGGAAGCTTTAGGAGCTGAACCTGCTCCTTCCCTCCCAAGCTTTTTTATCAGCTAGAGGGTTTTTAATTGGAAGGATGGTAATTTTTAAAGTACCCAAAGTGAATGATGGCTGTTGCCCGAGTTTTCACAGATCCCTCTGAGATTCGTGCCTCACATGGATATTTCAGTTTATTCTACAACTCTGTCAGGTAGGGAAAGACAGGACCAGAGATAACTCCAACAGTATAATGTGTGCCACTATTGGAAGTATACTTGGTATACCAAGTATATCTTGGTATCCTGATAAACAAAATGAGGGTGGTTATTTTTTGGAACTGCAGCATGTAGGGCAAAGGCAACATAGAGGCTTTGATGCCTCAGTAATATTCACTATATAATTTAAGTTTTATTTGTGTACTGGAGAGCCTTGCTTTAGAAAACCACACAAAAGCATCCTTAATTTTAACCCTTTATTAAAGTATTGCACTATTCTGTGGCATAAATATTTAAGGATATTAAGTAATTAGTAATGTAACCGTTTTTGAAAAAGGAATGCTGCAAGTTAAAACTGTAATAGAATAAGAATGTTATTTTTAACCTGCCAAGTCTCTCAATACTGACTGTCACAACATGAACTGAAAATATGCATAGCAGCCTTCTCTCTTCTTCATATTTTATACCCCTCCTCATTTTATATCTTATGTTGCTGCAAGCAAGTCCTGCCTATTCTCACATTAGCAGCCACATCTTTCCAGGTCAAACGCCAAAGCCTCTATGGTTTTTAGTTAATTAGTGCCCCCCCCCTTTTAAATCCACTTTTTTTTTTTTTTTTTTTTTTTTTTAATAGGTCATAGGCTTTGGTAGGGGTTTTTCAGTCCCTGTGTTTAGGCAGATGTTTTTGTCCCAATGAATCCCCTCAGCAAGCTCCCTGTAGTCCAGGGGACTGGGAAAGAGTCAATTGTCAGGATTTTCACCGAATTCTAACTCATGATTCTGAAGCCTTGGTGAAATCATTGGTTTGTTCTGTCCTGCACAAGTGGTTGGGAATGCAACTGTGCTTCAATTGAAACTTTTAAAAAGTAAATAGCACCCCCTATTAACCTCCTGAAAAATAATTTCATGCCAAGGGACTTTTTTACCCATGCTTTTTCCTTTCTTATTAGAGAAGTTTACTGTATCGCTACATCAACAGAGGAGAAAAACAAATCAATCCCCCCAACCCTGGAGTATTTTTAGGAGATCTAGAAAGCAATGTCACAGATGGAAAAATAATTTTGCAGTAATAGTTACTTGCCTACATTCTGTCTTTCTGCTGTCATGAGTTGGGCTGCACCAGTACAATTCAGGGTAGAATTTGGCCTGTTTTATTTAACTTGTTTACAGCCTTTTTTTTTGCAAAATTCTCACATGTCCCTGGTACTTAGTTCTCAAATCTAAATACTGAATAACAGCACGTTGCAGAAATTAGAAGGAAAAAAAAAATAAACTAGTTGTCAACATCATACTGAGTAATTCAATAGTACTAGAATATCCCGAGGGTGGATATGAATAAACAATTCATGAAGAGCTGGTAAATTACATTTCAGCTTCTGTTTATTGCAAAACTAGTCAAATACTTAGCTCTATTGAATAAAGATAGCCCATTGGGCTTAGAACAGAGAACATTTCTTAAGAGTTTTCCTCCTATATTTATTTTGTGCAGGATAGGTTTAGGCTTTTAAGCAGCCAAACACAACAGATGAGATGATATCAGACAAGGTCAAAGAGGAAATCTGATAACCTGCAGCAAGCTGGGTTAGCTCTTAATTCTTTTACAGTGTACACATAATAATAATGAACCAAAAAGAATATGTCTTTACAATTTTCGACCAGATTTTAAGATAACATGAAAAATTAATATGATTCTGAATATCTTGATGGTACATTTAGGAGTGTTCATAACAGTAGATATGTAGTGGGTGAGCCAATAGCACGTGATTCTTCTGTGTCTGCAGCTCACATTCATCCACTATCCCTAAATAAAATGCATTTAACCCTTTGAAGTCAGTCTTTGTAGCAAATCAGAGAGGAAGAGAAGGTCACCAAATGCTACTCAGTGTGAAACTGCTGGCTGAGAATCACAGAAAAATTTAGGGTAGAAGGGTCTTTTGCAGACTATCAGGGAAAGATGACCTTGCACAGCAGAGAGCACTTGGAAGCTGAATCCAACTCAAGTTGGGTCACTTTGCTCAGGGCTTTATCTGGTCATGTTTTTTATATCTCTAAGGATGAAAACTAAAAAACATCTCTGGGCAACTTGTTCCAATGTTTGATCATCCTCATTTTGAATATTTTCCCTAATATCTGCTCGGAACTTCCCTTGCTGCAGCTTGTGCTCCATTGTATGTGCTTTTGAACAACACAAAAGTCTCCACTAACCCGTCTCAGGTCACATCACTGGTTTATTAGGACAGCATCCCTTAGAAAGCTGAGAGCTGTGCGAATTTTCTCTGCCTATTTGTGCTTTTGAAAAATTCCTTAAATTGGGAAAAACCCCAAATCCCCTGTCACTGTATCAGGTTTCAAGGTTCACCTGTTTGTTGCTGAATATTCTCCACTGAAATCATCTTTTTTTTCAGTGGGGAGATTATTAGAAGAAATTCAACAGAAAGGTCACACGAAAGAGAAATCCCTAATATGCTGCAGCTTTTACCAGTGTCAGTGGAAAAATCGCTTTTATTATGCTAGTGCTTATTCATATACGTTAAGAACAGTGTGATCAAGAGCTACTTGCTGCATAACATACACCAAAGAACCTCATTGTAACACTGGAATTTTTATTTCCATGCATGAATTCAAAAAACCTCCTTTGTTCTGTAAAATTGCAGTTTGATAAAGTTGTCAGGACAAGCCTGAAATCCATAGTTAATTGCCTTAAACATTATTTATGTCCAAACCGCCAGATTCGATGAATCTGCTACTTGATTCCTCAGCAGTAATGCTGGTGAATCAGTCTCTACCCTCTTAAATTGGTTGTCCAGTTTAATTCCACAGTGTCCTATAAAGTTCATGAGAAGTGCACTGCTTTTGCTTTTTGGATATAATTTGGCATCTAGTGCAAGATCCGTTTGCAGGAGAGGCCCTAGGACTGCCGAAATGTCAGGGCCATAAAAGCTGGATGCTGTTAGTCTTCAGGGAAGTGTAGTAAAGGAGAGCTAGGAAAAGCCTTGCTAGCCTTCTCATCCCAACAGGAATGTGTTTTGGGGCACTTTAGGAGGAGGAAAACTTGAGAGTAGGGGGAGCAAAAGTACCGCAAGGTGAGCTGGCGAACGAGCTTCTGGAATGCTTAATCAGCCCACTGATACTCACTCCTTTTGACCTGGGAAGGGAGGTGAGCTGGGCCTGTGGGGTTGTTACTCAAGAAAATTACCAAGACAAAACTCATCTTGTTTACTTAACCATGATGCTGTGTGAGGTGCTGATAAATTACACTGAAGTGACAATCTCTGTAATGAGATTCACAATCACTCTCGTCACAAATCCGCATGATTTCTTGGTGTGAATTGATACCTCAGCCAGAGATGTCCTGACAGTCAGATATTAACTGAAGGCTGTAGGTAATTTTAACAATATTTTCCCGTTCAGATGTTATGTTTGATTTGTTTCTACCTGCTCCCATGGTTTATACTGACAGCATTAAAAATGGGTTACTGCACTGTGGCATTTTACAAAGGTTCATGTCACTTCTCGTTACTTCATCTCACGTTGCAACATGACAGAGCACGGTCTGATATAATGTGGTGTGGCCTCCTGTATTAGAAAGGGTCAAACATTTTCTAAACAGTAATATTTACATTGCAATGGATATTGATGCAGAGGCATTAAATGTTATATCAAGCCCTGGCAGCACATTATTTTCCTTTTCTGTTAATTTGTATGGCTCACACACACTGGGTTACATCGGTCACAGCTCTGCACCAGAAAATTAGTTCTGTAGTAAAGAGAGAGTCTGAGGAGAAAAAAATGAATAAAAATAAAATAAACTGTCTTTCCTCCTCAAAAAATGCACCAAAAAAAAAAAATTTACACTGGAAATTGCTAAGTTTATAGATGTGCACACCACTTTATGGTCTTAGTAAAGCACCCAGATGAGCTGGCCCTGCACCGTCCTGTCAAACACCTGCCTGGTTGTGTACAGGGTAAGAACTATGTTTTCTCACCTCTGCAGCTATTTTACACCTCAGTTTTAGCCCTACTCCTCTCTGTAGGTAATAAGCAGAAGGGGAGACCAGCTTTTTCTCTTCTAGAAACAAACCCATCACAGCTACAACATGGATATGGGAAAACCCCAAGTTAATCTTTCTATTTCACTTGATCTCTTCCAATTTATAGTGATGGGAGCAGAGAATTAGCTCCAATATTTCCCTACACACTTAGTGAACTTACAATCAAATTAGCAAAACTCTCCTCCTGGTCCCAAATACAGCTTTACTTGCCTTTCTCCTAATAACATTTTTAAGGGCCACAAGGGAAAGTTCAGATGAAGCCTAGTGGCAGTTTCTCCTTGTGTTTGAAAGCTCTGGAATTAGGGACAAAATTTCAGCAAATGGAGGATAATACCTTTACTGCTGCCTTTCCTCACCACACAGAATCCTCCTCCTTTTCTGCTTTGAGTTTAGCCTATTTTGCATTAATTTGGTATTTCTCATTAAAATTATGTAAAGAAAGGAAATCATGTCAGAATACTAAAGCAGATGAGTGTGAGCTCTAGTACAAATCACAATAAAAGCTGGTGTATAGAAAGCACATAATATATAAATTACCATTTATTTGACTGGATAAAATATAGGAAAATTAGTGCTGAAGGATGGAAGCTCCAAGACGTGGTACTGATAAGTTTCTCAGAAGCTTATACTAATTGTTTTTTACTCTACAAATGATACCATTGAGAGATGAGTGCACGTAAGTAATCTCGGATTATTTCTCTACTTGCTACTGCATAGCAGCCCAGAAGTGGGAGCTTTCTGTGTGCTGGCTGCCACTGATGGGTGGCAGCAGTAGAGCTGTTGGTATAAAATTAAACCAATTTAACTTAAAACAGGTGCAAAAGATTCTGTTACTTGGGCTCAAGCCAAACTCATTTAAGGTAATTTCAATCAATATGAATTGACTTATGTTAAATTTAATTAAACCAGTCCTTAAAAAAAAAAAAAAATTAAATGGAAAGTGTCTTGATGAGAAGCCATACAGAATTAACTTAAATTAGGTTTAAAAATTACATATGGTAAATTGTGCAACCATCTTTCACAGAAAAGTGTCTGAAGTTAAAGATGTAAGTCAGTGATGTGAGAGAGTTTGTGTTCCTAAATGCTCCCTGAATCAGTGGTGGAGTGGTGGAGCCTGAGCCAGAGCTCCTGCAGACCAGGATAGGAGCAGAAGTCTTCTCCAGCCAGCCTCTTCTCCCAGGAGTAGTCTCACTACAGAGCACAGTAAACAATGGCAAGACATTTCTTGGAAATTATCCACCAACTTTTTTTCAAAATGAAAAATGGCAATTTCTCATAATCTTAATGTTTTCAAAAAAAAAAGCTTTACAAAAATTCCAGGTCTAAACGTGCTTTGACTAAACAATTCTTTGTTTTTTTTGAAAATTTTAGAATTCAAAGTAATTTCCTTTAAAAATGTATTTTGACGTTGTCTTTTCTTTCTTTGTGTTATTGCGCTCTATACCAGCAGTAGTGAACCACAACGAGAGATAAAGTCATCTATAGCGTAAGAGTTGTGGATGCCCCATCCCTGAAAGTCTTCAAAGCCATGTTGGATGGGGCTTGGAGCAACCTGGTCTAGTGGAACGTGTCCTTGCCCATGGCAGAGAGTTGGAACTTGATGATTTTTAAGGCTTGTTCCAACCCAAACCATTCCATAATTCTGTGATGTTTTACTTTTGAGCCATCAAGGACATATCTGCCACCCAGCATTGGTTAAAACACATCATTTTTTCTGGACTGAAACACATCCTGCTTTAGTTTTCAATGGAACTAAATGGAAACAATTTGTTATAAATAACAGCTGTCTTTAAAATTGCTCTAGAAGGAGACCCAAGTATTTCAGTTATACTCTTGGATATTATGCCATATCAAGAGCAGCACAGAGAAGTGTGGCCTACTGCCTCCTCCAACATCACAGCCATTTGGCTAAAGTTTATAATGAAACCTCAAAGAATTTCCATGAAACATCTAAGTTTCCTTGAAACACCATTTTCCAGGAAAAAGCTTTCTGCTGAAAAATTCCTGACTAGCTCTTCTCTCTCATTTCTTTCCATTATATGTACTTAGCAACTCAAAATGTCCCTACAACTGGTAAGTGCATTACAAACCAGACACCTAGCTTAGCCTCTAACAATAAGAAAAAGTTCCACTGAACTTGGAAATATAAAATCTCTGCAACTATATCTTCCATTAAAATACATGGGAAAAAGAAAACTAATTTTGCCTTCAGAAAGTTGATAAAATTTCTGGATAATCTGATATATCACACTTTGGATTATTTATCATATCCTCAGAATACCCAGTGTCGTGCAAACTTTGATGGGTTGTTATGTAAAAAACTGTTAGATGTGGGAGGTTTTTGTAATCAGTGATTTCACAGAGTCCTCTTGGGCTTGGTGTTGAGTGGGAACCTTCCACCTCGTGGTTCCCACCTGTGGGTGAAAGATCCCAGCTCCAGAGGGCCCAGGGAGACCACAGAAGAACCAACCCCACTGTTGTTACTCACTTTGACAACTGCCTTTGGGGATAAAACTACCAACAGAAGCAAAATAAGAATATTCTGTGGCAGAGAAAGGGAGGTAAACAAACTAAAATCACCTATCCAAATGCCCAGAGCCAGAGACCAGGGAAGCAGAGGGACACCAGGATGCAGCCAGATAACTGATCTGGGTCATCAGGCAGAAATGACTGAACTCCACCTTCATCAGAGGAAGAGGTGATAGGGAAAGGTGGGAGAAAACGGCAGCAGATGGGAGGAGGAAGAGGAGGAGGAGGCGTGGAAGAGCCAAAATGCAATTAACAGTTTTCCGAGTGGTTTAAATGGTCATGAATTGAGAACTGCTAAAATTCACAGATAACAACAATGAACATTTTCCACCTGGAGGTGCCAAGTGCTCCGAGATGCCATTAACTCCATCTGCAGAGAACAAAGCTGAGGCAAACAAAGGGAAAATAAAAGGTGTCCCACAAGTTGGCTCCAGAGACAGCAACAGTGTCAGGAGGGCAGCTCAGGCTTCATCCCTCACCCAGCTACACATCCCTGGGTCTATTTTTCCTCAGCTTGTAACTGATTCTGTAATTATAAATATTCTGGGGAAAGCAATGCAGGAATGGGGGGAATCAGTCAATATGAGAAGCAAGCAGAGCAACATGCATCAGGGTTGTGCAGGGCCTGAGAGTGCCAGATTAAGGAACTAAGTTTTCAGAAACATTTATTCTTAAATGGTCTTCCAGAAAAACTTACTGACCTTATCCATTTGAATTAATAGAAATTTATTAACATGGGAGAAAGACATTTTTCAAAGATCTCAAACTCATATTTTGCATACGTTACAGGGAACGGAAGGTTCTCAAAACTTCAAGACAGCCATTAGAATTTCACAATATTTTAGCATTTAGTATGTAGCCAGGTCATTTTTAATTACAAAAGGAAGAACTCTTCAGACAGAATGTAGTCGAAAGATGTGTGCTAGAAGTGCTACAAAATCTTGCCATAATTGGTGATAAAAATGTTAGCCAATGTAATGACATTTGGGAAGAAAATGTGGACAACATTCAAATTCCAGCAGAAAAGTAGACTGACCTTTCATAATGAAAACGACTAACCACACATTGAAAAAAAAGAAGAAAAAGACAAAAGATCAGACCCAGTAAAGTGCCTAAAAGGGAGGGGAGAGGCAGCAGCATGTCCAGCACTGACTCCTCCAGCAGTAACAAAGAGTCAAAGGACTGTTGTGGGTTGAAGCTCTCTCTCTTTTTTCCTCCGTTCCTCAGTTACTCATTTTCTTGCCTTATTAAAGAATCCTAATGGTGAAAGCTTTAGGGTCAGGCCTTGATGTGCCAGTGTTCTACTCTGGGATGGAAGAAAAATTCTTTCATTCTCCACTTTTGTTTCCAGTTTTAATTTGACTTGATAGCTTGTTGCACTTTGACTTGCAGCAAGTGCTTCCTGCGTGAAGAAGTCACATCCAAAAGTTAAAACACTGTAAAAATCAAAGTTTCTATACTGAGCTGCACAGCCTGCCTGACCATGCAGGGAGCATCTTGCCCTGGATGTAAAGAACAGACGCCCACAGAAAACCCTCTCTGGAAGAGCTCTTCTAGGAATGCTTTATTCTAAAATTAATCAACCAGAGGCATCAGTGAGTCCAGAGAGAAGAAAGAAAAAGGTACTCATTGAACTACCAAACCTGTTGTATGGAATGGCTAAATGGAAAAATCTGTGCCATCCACTAAAGCTAGGATGCTGCAAAGATATGAAGGAAGAAAAGCTTTTTTAAAGTGCTTCATAGTTTCATATTATGGATCAAAAAAGACAAAAAACCCAAAGAGTAACCTTTATGTGTACAAGATTTTCAAATCCCACAATGAAAACATTCCCTTCCTCCCACTAAGACCTATTCCACACACATTAATTTTAGCAAAAAGAAAAAAAAAAAAAAAAAGTCATTACTCTATGCATCAACCTCTAAAATAATGAAGTCTCCAGTGGTGTCCTGTGACTCAGAGCTTTACACAGCACAACAAAGGCCAAGAATTGATAGGTAACACTGATGCCTGCAAACGTTATTAAGTACAATAAGCTTTCTTTCATCTCTTCACTGGTTGAAGGTGATACCTGAACTATAGAAATTCCATTTAGCAACTCATGTCAGGGATCACATGGTATGCTGGTGGCATCTCTTACCTGATACCTGTGTGCAACATTTCATTTGTGCTAAAGCATGTGTAAGCTTGGCCCTTACTTTCCTGAGAAAGCCTTTTAATCCTTTATTCTCCATTGTGCCAGACATCTCTGCCTGCATTTATCTTGAAAACAAAGGTCTTGCACTTACTGAGCTGCTGAAAAATTACTGGAGAAAGGAATCAATGACCTTTTCAGGGGAAAATACTTCATTGTTCTGTATACTAGGGAAGTTTCCAAATGCTAGTATTGTTTAATTTAATCTCATAGTATCATGAAACAACAGAATTATTACTGTATATGCCCCAATGAATTTAGCTTCCTTTCTATGCAAAAATTCTGCAGGTCATTTCTGTTTGAATGGCCAGTTCTTCATGTGGAAAGAAAGCTCAGACAATGTCTTACTGAATAAAACAGGCTTGTTTCATGATTCATTACACCTCTTTTTGTCCTTATGTGTAAGCCAGCTCCTCTCAGGTCTACACCAAGAGTGTACAATGGAGGTTGTGCAGAGCCATAAAAATAATGCTGGGAATTCTCATGCATACAGTGAAATGCTCAATAAAAATAAGTACATTTTGCAAAAGGTACTGATAGTCTCCATTTTAGGACTGATTTTTCATTCCATATAAGCTCATTTTTCTTTATACTTAAACAAATGACAGATGTTCATAAAAATGATATTAAGGATTCCTTTTGGCACTTCTGTTCAGTGTTCTCATTTATTACTCTTCTGGTAATAGAGTATGCAATGTTATTCTATTGAAAACAGGATCATCAAAATTGCCAGGTGTCTGATGTGTGATCATTCCCTCTATATGCAAAGCAAAGTGTTTCCAAATGCATTAGGCTGGTGAATTCTGTGCTTACGGCTCAATTCTTCAGAGTGTTGTGTACTTTGATTATACAAACCCCTAACTCCATGAGTTTAATGTCAATAATGTTCAGCCTCCTGTAAGATTGAGCCCTTGCAGAAAAAGAAACTCTAATTGTGATTCTTATAGCGGAGAGATTAGTGTTCTTGAGCAAATCTATAAACTCAGGTTCCAAACTGTAAACTACATCCCCACTTTCAAGCTCTAAGGAACAGTCTTTTCTTCACAGAAATTCTGGTCTTCAGATCAACTTTGCAGTAAAGTCAGTGGGAATAATAGCTGTCTAAATATGAGGCCAGGCACTTAAATTAATATGCCTGGAATTGGTGCTGTTTGTGTAATATTTTGCCTAAACGATTTATACAGTTCCTCTTCCTCCCACTCTACCCCTCCTCCCTCCAGAAAAAAAAAAGTTTAAAAAAAAAAAAGAAAGCTCAGTGCCATTCATTTCCCAATCTGTATGGATCTTTCAGGTACTGGTGTGCAAGACAGCAGCAGCAAAGCAGGATAAAAAAGTTGATAAACATGTTCAAGGAGGCATCTGATAGCTGAAACACACTCTGTGTATACACCACATTTGCACTGTACATACCCATGAAATACCTACTTTATGGAGCCAGCAAGGAAATTTTCAGGGTTGGTAGAGGAACAGGACAATCTGACAGAAGCTTTGCAGATATTCAGTGGCAGTGAAAGAAAGGGGGCTCTCCAGAGGCTCCTTCCAGCCTTCAAAACACCATTTACTATACTAGGGAAACTCTTTCTGCCTCCCTGCATTTTCTGCCTTCCCCTGCAGTCAATCAAACTAGTTCCTCTCCTCTTTCTCTCATCCCTTTGTCACCTACACAGTCCACCTTCTTACTCACTTCCCTATTTCCCTTTCCCTCATTTGTACCTTCAAATGTACCCTCATTTTTGTCATCTTGTGGAAGCATCTCCAAATTCCCCTCAGCTCCTGACCTTCAGGGTCTTTAAATCACCATTTAAATTCCCCCTTCTCATCATAGCTTCAGATCATCTCTGTTCCCAGCTCTCTGTTCTCTGGGCATCTCATATTCCCCATTTCTACTGTCTCCAACTCAACAAAAACCACCAGCAATAAAATACTGTATAAACTAATGCATCTTTTAAGTGTTTATGTGTACAAGGGAATGTTATTTTACTTGAACTGAGCCTGTATCTTTCCAAATAATCCAAGTGCTATTGTATATTAATAGGATTTTTAGCTCAGCTACATTCTCCCATCTTATAGAAAAAAAATCCTAATGACTTCAGTGTCACTATGAGGATCATGTTTATTGGCATATTTCTGGTTTGGGATAAGCTGTAATTTTATTACCTTAGCCAGAGGGTAGTTAAATGGTGAGGGATTTACTAATCGCTACTTTAAGAGGGATAAATCTGTTTACCACCCAAATAATAGAGAGATCTTGACTCTGGATACTTCCTTCTGCTTCTTCTAAAAGTTTTTACCCCTTCAGTAAGAACTGTGCAAGAATTAGTTAAAGGGTTTGTGAGATGTAGCCTAGCAATAAGGAGTAGTGAGAAGTCTGGGAGCTCAGAGAGAAATCTCCTAATGTGCATCAGAAAAACCTCCATTTATGGCAAAAAAATTAGAAAATCGTAACCTTCCTACATTTGTTCCTGCCATCTTCATGAAGGTTTACATCCCTTCCTTTAAGCCGCTCACTCTAGAAATCAATTAATTATGTGACCACATTCTGAGCTAGAAAGCATGAAATGAGGCAGAGGAGCAAAAACGGCCAAAAAAATAGATTAAAAAAATTTATATTTGATTTTTAGAAGATGATTACTGTTGTAATATAAGTCAAAATTTAGAAAACTACTTTAATAGACTAGCATGGCTTCTCCATCCTCCCCAGTGATCACATACAAAACTAGAAGACACAAAACTAAATTTCTCACAGGTATCTATCAGACTTGTTTGAAAAGTGAAGTAAGAGGGATTCATACAAGAAACAGATGCTACTGAAGCAAACCTCTCTATAGTTCAGTATTTCAAATCCATGTGCCAAAATATGTGGGTGACATTGTGTTTTTACAGACAGAATTTTTAAGACAATATAAGCAAAACCTCTTTTCTCCTCTGGATTAATATTTTGATTAAAAGTCAGTCCAATTTCCCACTTAATTTGGCCCGAGAAAGATCTGATGGGGGTTCTGTCACATACAAAGCATAAAAATTTTATAAAAGCAACTCCAAAATGCATTTTTCCATCAGAAGTATCAAAAAAAGGGAATTATGATTTCTCTGTCTATACTTTACATAGAAACAGCAATCTTACAGGAATCTGTGAGTACTCTCCCAAATCAATACCTCATATAATATTAAAACTAAAGAAACCAATCTAGTTAAATGCTGCCAACTTTCACACTGTAGTTGCTTAAAAGCAGAAATGAAAAACCATTACTACAGTACTTTGAAAACTTCACCTGAAGAGAAACCAGATGGGAAAAGGGTGTTGTGTACCAGAATGCCCTGCATTAATCCTACAAATTTACTTGTGATTCATATGACCAAGATTCTGCAATTATGCTATAGCACATCCAAGGTTACATTATTACTTTTTCAGTATGAACCTTGAAAAGTCAGAGTCCCTGTAAATGAGCAGAATATTTGGATGGTTATAGAAGACCTGAGCAGGACGTGCAAAGCAAAATCAGTCATCCAAAGGTGCATGACTCATCTTTGCACTGATAAAAATGCCTCCAAGACCTACAGATGGGAAATACTTCTTTCTCTTGATATTATTAGTACATCTTAGGGCAAAATTGACACCCAAATTTGTGTATACCTAAGGATTTAAGCTCAGGCCAAATCTCTATTTTATAGGTAGTCTATATTTTGCCACCACTGAAGGCATGGAAGATATGTTTCCTCATTCAAAAGAGATAAAATTGTACAATTAAAAATGACTCCAACATTTCCTGCACTTTAATCTCTACATCATCCATCATCTGTCTCGTTCATTTATTATCAAAGTATGTTCTTCCTTCGTTGTTTATACATAATCTTGTTGTTCCCACTTTTAGCCCAGCAGAGCCATACAGCTTTTCGTCACTCCATGGCAGATAACACTGTGTAATCAAGCCTTGGGTTTGACAAGCAATGAGTGTTTTCTTATAAGGTTACAAGTCAAGGGTAGCTGTTGCAGTGTTGCCCTTGCCTCTGGTTTATGAGCATCAATTATCATCAGTATGGGTGAGGGAAGGGTTCCCTTGCTTTGAGAGATCTATCCCCCTTTAATGACTTAAAACTAAACTCACTTCAAGCTTGAAGGGCAAATTGATCACATAACAGTCATGGAGAAATATTACAAATTGTTCCCCACTTTACAGCCTGTCTCCCTGATGAGGCTATTGCAGTGTAACACTGAAAAATCAGAGGTTAAAATAAAACCTAAAACCTTTCCGTCTTTGGACCAAAACCAACTTAGGACAAATATAATTTTTTTTTCTTTTTTTTTTTTTTCTCATTCCATATGAAAGAGCTTCCTTTCTTTCCAGTTTTATCCTCCTCTAGTTCATTACTAGGCATAATGCAGGTTTCAGTGTCAATCTCCCAGTTTCACAAGCTGACAGATGCCAAACCTTGTGCCAACTGCTACCCAGGGAGTCACAGTTTACTCCTTCTCAGTAGCAATGTGTGAACTGAAGGGCTGTGGCACCATGTCAGCAGTGGGGCAGGAGCCTTCCAAGCTTCCCAAAGCACACACAGTGGGAAAAATACAAGATGACATCGAGGGTGAAGAGCAAGAAAGGTGTGTAAATCTCTTGGGTATATGCTGTGTAGGATGGAGGTTAAACTGGAGGGCTCTAGATCTTTTTGTGGCTGGATTTCCACAACAAAACTGATTATTTTGTGAGGATTAGATACACTTAGGTCAGTCATTTCTCAGGTTTAACATCTGTTTCTAGATTTTGCACCAACACATAAGCTTCACCTCCCAGCAAGTATCATCATTCAGATGCTTTTGGGAGTGGTTGGGTCCTTCCTCCCTGTTTCTGAGGGAGAAAGGAGGATATAGCAATTAATTACCCTGCAAACACAACATCACCCCTGGTCATCTATCACCCGTGCAGTGTCTCTGCTGTACCGTGGTTTGTGCAAGGCAGCAGGCACACAGGCCTGACATCCATCTCTGTAACACATCTCCAGAGCAAGAGCCCTGGGGGAGAAGATGCACACAGAGCAGAGTTTTTGTCTGGTGTTCAAATCAGTCATAAAGCCTGGCTTTTTTACTCATGAGCTGTGCTGATTCCTGCCCACTCCAGCCCTCCCAGTGAACAAAACCGTAAGGGTGAGGGCGGAGTTCAGCACGAAGTTCATAGCCCACAGCGTCTGCACATAAATAACAGGCCATAGTGGTTGAAGGCAAACTGCGTCCATTTGGGAATTTCAGAGCAAATTGCATCCTGGGACAGGCACTCGTTGCACTCAGGATTTGAGGACAAAAATCTCAGGACCTTGGGCACAGGAGAAGGTCACCCAGCCTGCAGCTTGAACTCTGAAGCGTTTTCATTCTCCTGCACATTAAAAGCAGCCCTTGCTGTACCAGGGGTACATTCTGGCATGTTGACCTTCATTCTTTTATTTTCCAAGCTCTACAACACATCAGTAGAGGAAAGCTAATGCAATTGGCATCAAAGAATTTACATGCTGTCTGATGGGCTGGCGAGCTGCCAAGCCTCTAATCCACCATGTGACGGACAGGACCACAGTCCCCAAGAGAAAGTGATTTTTAACACAGTTTTCTATTTCTCTGAAGTTATCAGCAGTTGCATTCAGATCATACAGATCAAATGCCTTCAAGGTAAGTGATTATTTAAGGAATTATTTTCAGTAAGAGCCTTTGCTCCTAGTGTTCATTCCGATAGTAGTTGGAAGAAAAAAAAAATACACTTTGGTTCCCTGATGTTGAGCTTTTTTGTACCAACTAGTGCCAGATGAGGCTTATGCTACCACAAAAAAAAAAAAAAAAAAAAAATCAGAATAGTTGGACTTCTTTATATTAAAAAAAGAAGCAAAAGGCAAAGTTCACAGCTAAATATGATATTCATGCCAGGGGTCACCTAAGCAGATGAATCCAAATCAATATTTTAGAATCTTATATCCTTATACTGCAGTTTAAAATACCAGTTTAAAATACACATTAGAGCTGCATCCATGGTGTTTGCCTACCAAGGGCTCAGATAGGGCTGAAGAAGAAGGATGCCCAGACTCAGCAAAGCACTGCAGCATGTACTAACTTTCCTCAGAAAAAGTGTCCTCAGGTAATAAAATTAAATCACTTCAATGGCTTGTAATAGGACTTTAACTCAGCTAAGGCTTTGAGGTAAATCTGCCTAGATCTTTGCCTTACAGTGGGTTCACAGAGAAGACAGGCAGTCTCTTAAAATTAAAAAGGCAAAATATCATTAAAATAAGAACCAGAATAATTGACTCCTTAGGACAGAGAAAATTCAAAGGGATTAGAAGAAAACACATGGAAAGTGGCTTTAGGAAATAATTCCCCCCTCCTTCTCTGCCCTTCCAGGCTGTTCCTCTCTCCAAACTTGGTGTAGCTTTTTGGACTGTAGCAAACACTGCTTGCCCCCTGAGCTGCTGAAAATATCTCCCTTCTGATTTCCAGAGCTCTGGAGGTGTTTATTGCAGGGCAGCTGCCATAGTTTACCCCCTCTGTTTTTCCTGTGCTGTAGGTACTCTCCTTGCTCATGGTCTTCACCCACAGCCACCTTGGGCACTGCTGGGACATCCCTGCCTTGTCTTGTCTGCAGATGAGTGGATTGCATAAACTGGAGAGATAAGATGGAGAAGCTGCCATGGGGCCTTAATCCAGGGATCCCCATGTGATTTGGTGGCCCAGGTTTCCCAGGGAAGTACATGCTGTGCATCCATAAATCTCTCTTGAGGGCCTGTGAGGAGCAAGGCTCCCGGTGAAATCTATGCCCCTCAGAAGTGCCATTGATTTCAGGAGGATGACTTAGGCATAGGAAGTAAAGCCCATACATTCTGAGGGCTGGAGCTTTAGCTTTCATAGGAAGTGATAAAGGAGATTTACAGCATTGCTTTTTCACCTGGGTTTTTACCCCATTTTTCCACTGGGTAGAAAAATGACCAAAGCTGGACAGTAACTCCGGTGAGTGAGAGAGCAGACTTTCACTGTGCAGGAATGTGAGCAAGAGAGAAATTATTTGAAATTCTCACATTTATAGAAGTTATATGCTCCTTTCTTTTCCTTTAAAGTCCCAACAGAGAGGACTGGCTTCCCAATCAAGACAATGCTCCCCATAGACCAAGCACTGAAGAAATGCCTAATAAATGATGAACCCTGCCAAAAATACCTTGAAACTTATACATGAGATGCAAATTAATGCACATATGCACCCTCTGCTCCCACTTATATAAAAACAATCATTCAAAATCCTATATTTTCATGGAGTCAGTTTTGCTCATTTTTACTACACAGTAGAGAATAAATAATTAGGCAAAATCTGGTTAAAATTCTCTACGCAATGTTCATTTATCTACACTGCAGTTATCTTGTCTTCTAATTTACTAGTTAAGCTCTTTAATATATACTTTACAAAGTCTAAAATCCAGTGCAAGAGAATCAATTTTGGTATGAGAGATTCAGCCAAGGTATTTGCTAGGATTGGGGTTTTCTGCAGTGATTAAATACTTAGCGTAATCTGCCATCAAATTATTTTTGGAGTTTAACACAATTTCTAATTTCAAAGTGCTATGCACTGTGAAGCATAGAAAGATGTTGTACAAATCAATATATGATCATATCGATTTTATTCGTGCTTTAAATATTTAGGGCAAGGGGGAGGGACAGACAAAAAGGTGGACTGATATCTACTTCTTCATGCCAGAAAATAGCACAGGTTCAAAAATGATTGGAAATAAATAAAAGCTAGCCTCAGGTGCACATTTTGTATTCCCTGAGATGGTTTTGAAACATAATAAATTATTGGAAACAGAGGCTTTGCATCCAGCAAATTAAGTCAAAAAGCCCTCCAAGGCCAATACCACTTATGCTCTGCACATCACTGACAAAGATAAAGCATTTATTAAGGCTACACTCTAAAGATAACATGAGCATGTGCAATATCAAAAGAAGCTTGGCCTTTGGGAAAGCAATGAAATCAACTATTTCCATTTCTTTAGCATATCTGGCAAAATGCTTTCAGATATTGCTTTCACAACCTATACAAATCTATATTCTATGTTTAAAAGGTACAGACAGCACAAACACATTTAAAAGACTGGGGAGAATGGACTGTCTGAACCCAAATCCAAGGTCAGTCAATCTCAACTGAATGCAGCTGGAAAAATTCCAGCCCCTATGATTGCAGTGCTAATAAATTGCAATGCAGAACGTCCTGTGTAAAGGGAATGTTAAACTTCTTTCTTCCTTAAAGACAAATTGGATCCATTTTACACAGAGTATGTTCACTGAAGGTTTAGCTCCATTATGCTGCAACATGTCTAATATTCCATAAAGTATATTCAGAAAAGAACAATTTGTTTTCTAATATGCCTAATGGAATGTGATTTATGATCCTAAACACAAACTGGTCAGCATGCTCAGGATGTCTCTCTCTGCAGACAGTGGGAACTTGTATTATAAAGACTGTTTTGGTTGAATTGAACCAAAAATTTAGCTGAGTAAGTCCTTCCCATGAAGTGCATAAAACCATGTATCCAGATGGCAATGGACTCAACATTAAATGAATTTAAAATTTAAGGGGAAAATAACACATTTTATATGTCTAATAATTTATAAAGAAAAGGACATGGGTTTAAATTTTCCTTTTTGTGACAAACTGTAATCGTTCCTTTGACACAGTCTAGTTTAAATTTATAGTTGCAATGAATGTAGCATCAGAAAAATAGGCCTGAACAGCTCAGTCAAGTATTTATAGAGCTACTGGAATTATCTATATCCTGTTTTAAAATTTTGGAGTATATACACATTAAATTGTAACTTTATAACCTTTTCAGTCTAGTGAGTAAGGTTTTAAGTTTTCACTCACAGCCTGATCTTCTTTATTACTTCAATTCTTCCAAGTACTGGCAGTGGAATTTCTTGGCATTATTTACAACCACAACTGACTTGCAGTCATCAGTACTCCTGAGGTCTAAATCTAAAACGGGGACTTTAAAAATGTCAATAGATACTAATGATCTAGGAGTTTGGGGAAAAAAGAAATACAAGCACATAACAAAACACATTCCTGGGCATCAGAAGAACAGATATAGAAACGAAAAGCTGTGGACATTGTCTGAAATGCAGTTAAGAAACAGACTTTCGTTCTTGCCTGCTTAAACAGCCTCTGCTTTGGACTGTGCTTCAAGTGGTGCTGCTCAGCCTTAGTGATGGTTTAGCAAGGACTGAGGTAAAAAACAATTCTAAAGGGACCAGCATTTGAAATGAAAATCTTTTAGTTTATATTTGTTCTCTTTTGTAAAATTGTGGAATGATCACATAGAGCTGCATTGTGTTTACAATATAATTTGAACAAAAATGTCACCATTTTTGAATGGTGAATGTCAGAATTTAAAAACCATGTGCCTTCTTAAATTTGTTCACATTTATCACTTTTATGAAGTTAGTTGCAAGTGAAGACAAAATCAAAACCACCTTACGAAGATTGCCAAGGACTTTCTGGTTAATAAAATCAAACTAGTTTTAACATTCTTTTAAAAGCCAAAGCTAGAAGTTCTGCAATATTATCTTAATTCTTACTAATTTTAAAGGTGTATCCTAAATAAATAGTAAGTATTAGCTACTTTATCAGTGCAATGGAAGAGCTGCTTTCCTGAATTCCTCTTAAGCACTAACACAGCTCCTCCTCCTCAGCAGTATTTAATTCTGAACAGCACAGACTGAAAATTGGAATGTTAAGAAGTATCACTGACACACCAGTAAGTCAAAAGAATGATTTGCAAGGCCACATTTGCACTAGCCCACTATCATATGTGTATTGCAATGGATCAGATTTCAGCCAGACTGCCAAAAACCTCAGTATTCCATTTGGAATGGATGTGTTCGACAAGAGCGCATTTTGCCAACATCAATACAAATGCATCAGGGAGCTTCTCTCTCCTCCAAAGTTCTAAAGCGCCAAACTGAGATAAGCAGAAAGACCAAGGCTGCAGTATAAATAAGGGGCAGCTGCTGCCAGGCTCTCAGTTTTGCTGTCCATGAGGGTCTCTGGCTTCTGTATTAACTCTACCCTTTAAAAAGAGATCCTGAGTCTTGCTGCCTCCAGGGAAAGCTCGTCTGTTTGGGTCTTACAGTGTGTGTTTATTTATTTCGTATAAATACACTGTAGTAGCTTCAATGTGATAATTTCAGGGAACTGTTGGACTTTACTGGTAAAGTCCTTTCTTCATTTTCACTTTCTGCCTATTTGAGACTGAAGAATATGTAACTGTGTGGTAGCCCTATGCCTTCTAAGGGAAGTCATCTTTGCTGTTGTACTGTGCACCGTTTTGATTGAAAGTTGTTAATTTTTTGCACAGTCAGAGACCACAGAGTCTCTTATCAAGATGTGTTGATGCCACTGCGGGCTCAAAAATCTTTCTCTTTAGAGGAGGCATCAGACTCAGACTGATGATGAACCTTGACTTTGTAACAATAAAATCTAATCCCACGCTACACCAAATTCTTATTTTATATTCCAAATGACGTGGCAACAACACATTGATCAGCTTCTGCAAAGAGAGGAGATGAGTCAGCAGTATCCAAAATACATTACAGCTCCCTGCAGTAGGACCTGAACTTAAATCTGTGCTCCTTTAAACCTTGGCTTAATGAAATGCTGACCAGTGCCAAAAAGCGTCTCAGAGCACTGGATTCCCAGCAGATCCAGCCCCCTCAGTGAGACATTCTCAACACACCAGGAAATATCAAACACTTTCAGACTCGGGCCCTTGTGCTTTATCCTCCTATGAGTCGATTGGCTCCTCTTCATGACAAGTCGTGAACTTCTAATGCTCTACAAACATTCTCCAAGTATTAAATCAAAGGTCATTGTACTGACACCTGTTTCTATTCTACTCTGGTTTTATTCACAGCAGATGTGAAGGAAGGCTGTACAAGGGATTCATTTTAAACCACTCTGTCACCTGTCATTTATTTAACCTACTAATAGAAACAAACTGATGGAATAGTGCAAGAAACCTCCTCAATATACATTTCAAAATCAGATGGTTTTCTTCCTATATAATACGGACCTATGTAATACATTTTAAAGCAAAATCACCACGATCTATAATAAAATCCTGATGAAAAGGAGATCAAATGACAAGGCATTTTCTTGTGAAGAAAATGTGAATATCTTTCAGCTAACCCCTCTTTGAACCTGTGCTGAGTCCACACTGAAGGGAGCTATGTCTTAATTTCTCAATATTAAGCCTAATATAACCAATGGAGTAGTAGAAGTAAATTAAAAAATAATTATCAAAGCAAAATGCATTTTGAGATGAAGAGCAACCAGTTGATCTTAAATGGATGTAAAGTAAAATAAGGTATGGTAAATAGCAGAAATTAATTTGATAAATCTGAATTCAGCTGAATCCAAAGGGAAGGGAATCCAATCAAATGAGCATTCAGCTACAAAGAACACATATATGTGTGAAAGAAACTAATGGCTCATGTGTATAGCTCTATACCTGCCAAAAAGCTTCCTGTACCTCTTTAGATACACAGATTTATCTAAATTAATATTCTAATAAATATTACACTATAGACATAATAACAAACATAGAACAAGGTAAAAAAAATTACCTTTCATTTTGAAAGGCTTACAAATACAACAACAATAAAAAAGGCTGTAATGACCTTCTTTCTAGATAGCTTTCGTAGTTCTGTTTGAAATATCTACTCACAGAAACACAACAGAGTGCAATAAACAGCATGGTCCTGCCCCTGAGCCTACTTGGGAATTTAGTGGATCTTACCACTTAGAAGAGTTTTGACAAAGCAATCACTCAGTGTAAAACCTTGATTGAAGAAGTTTTGTAAAGTGTTGGAAAATCCTTTCACAAGTGACTGCAAAAGTCTGAGGTAAATCCCTGGTTCCAGAGGTGTGCCCATAGAACCCTTGATTGGACATTTGGAGCCCTCAGCAACTGATAGCACTTAATCAAAATGGCAGGCCAAAAGTATTAAGAACCCAAATTATATATTTTCAATTTCCAGTTGCAATTAACTATGTATAATACCCACTGAGTTCTTACTTATAAAGCAGCAGTTTGACTTTAATTTGCTACAGCGAATAGCAGCTACCGAGCAAGGAGGAGGGGCAAGGTAAAGGAGTTTGCTTCTCTATAACCCTGCCTGCAAAAAAGCAATGCAAAGCAAGGCCCATCAGTCTCTGAGCACTCACATGATCCTCCAGCAGTGGCCAGTTTAAATGCTGCAAGAAGAACAGCAAACACGGGCAGAAAAAAGGCTGCCATTACTTACTGTAAAATAAAATGTTCTCCCACAAGAAATATTGAGACTAAAACCCTTCATCTGCTCAACCTCACTGATTAGGAAAGAGATAACAGAAATAATAACACTATACATTTGCACGTGTGTGAATCATCTGAAGCCTTGGAGAAATTCAGGTTTAATCGAAATCAGCAATTTCCTGGAGCACTGAATTCTGGTGAATGTGAGCACATTCCTAACACTCCCAATGTCAGAAGCATTATGTTTGCTCTCAGGTTTGAAGGAGATATGCACATGCCAATTGAAAGAGCCAGATTAGTTCCCTCCTGGATGGCAAGAAGGAAAAAGGGAAGGGAACTGAGAGTTGCCCTGTGCCACTGAACTGGCTGGCATGTCCCCAGATACGCCGTGCTATCAGCAAGCCAGCAGTGTCAGGGTGGGTATCAGCTGTAATAGTGGAAGAGTGCAGGTCTGATGCAGAGTCATTCTAAGGAAGATACACACTCACAGGAGCAGAAACTTTAATTTAGAAAGCTCATCACTGGCCAATGCATCTACAATTTTTGTGACACCAACACCAAACCAACATGAACGATAGGGCACACAACCATGAGCTGATGCAAGATTTATGATCATACCAGGCTCAGCCTTACATTATAGCTGCCATATGAGATTTTATTTCTGGAAAGAAGCAGCATTGATAAAGAGATTTAATTGTCTGTCACCATGCCTTACATTGCAGTTACTTCATTTACTTCAAGCCTGAATCTCATTACTACTTCAATTCCACAGGTTCCCCTCTGTCTCAAGGTGGGTGCTTAATTAGAGCAGCCCCCATAATGCAAGCAAATACAGCAGACTTTCACTCTTTTCTCTCCCTGTCAGCCTGACAAATCTAATAGACTATTGATTTTCCATCCTCAAAGAGATCAGGCTCCACTTTTGCCATTCAATCATGATATTAGCTGTCCATTAACTCCAATTCCCTGGCCTGACAGCTTGTGAACACCTCCAAGGCTGTTCAATCAGCCAGTCAACACCCAGACAACAACGCAATTACAAACCTCTTCTAGACCGTAGCCCAGGTCTTAACCTTCAGCTTCCTCTCACTTCCTCAGAAGTTTATGTTCCTTTTTTCCTATTTCTTTTTTGTCAACTTAATAATACTATTGCTTATTTATTTACTGTGCTTGAAAGAAAATATATTTCTGATTGACAGTATGATTGTGTTATTCCCTGGAAAAATCATAATTTTTAAGTGAAGTTATTCCTACATCTCTGCTGCACCTGTAATTGCTCAAAACCAAACCAAGCACTACAAACATTTGCTATTTGTCAGAGGAAATAAATTTGTCAAATCTCACAGTTCTTCATTAACTTCAGCAGTGCAATCTGTTCTGCCATTTCAAAAATCTCAGGCATGATTAGCCCACTGAAGAGACCACTCAGGATTTGGTGAAAAGAGAAAAGGCGTGATGATTTTATAGTTTCCACTTGCTTATTAGCTGGTCTGTTTTGTGAAGCTACAAGGAATGGCCGAGAATTGTCTGACAACTGTTCTTCCCTCCAATATTTTGGCATTAAAATGTACACTTAGCCAAATTAACTCCACATTATTGGTACACCTGTTCTTTATTTTTTTAAGTGCTGACAATCACCAGTACTTATCAGCCCACGGCATTCCTTCCAATTGCAAAATGAACGCTCTAAGTATTTCATTCTGAGTTTTAATAGCTTGTAATAACAATGGCATGAATGACCTCAGTTTGTTAAGCACAGCCATGCAATTTGGCATGGACACAAAGAAAACACTTGTAGCTCATAGAAATTCCTTATATAAATAAATTATATATGGAAAAGTAAGTGCTTGTGATAATCTGATCTATTGGAAGCAGCTTAAATGCTGGTTTATTTTTCTCTTAGAGACTGATTTTGACTTGAAATTGATATTCTTTAAAGCTTTTTGTTTGCAGGGTTTCATGAGAAATGGGGCATTTGGTGTTCACTGAAGTTCTGTCTTCCACACTACATTTGACTCAAATATTTCACAGCTGAAATTTCAACAGATACCTAATTCTGTATAATGCCACCTTTAATTACTTTCTGATTCCATTGCCTGGCATCCTCCCTGCAGATACCACCTACATTGAGCACCTTGGATAACGTACATAACACACATGGAAATATTTTAGTTCTTTGTTGAGAGGATGTGCAGCTGTTTCAGCATTAAATATAATTTATCTTTAATGAACAAATGACTGGTTTTACATACCCCATGCTGAATGCAGACTAATTTTTTTAAAAAATAGATATGTTTTCTTTTCTTATTGGTAATATTGTTAATGAGAAATCTGTAAAGGTTTTAGAGTGCATATTCAATTAACTAGTTCTGTAAACAGATTTTCTGTTCCATTCCAGAGATCAAGGATGCAACAAATTCTGTACTACACTTTATGCATTCTACAATCAAATACTTACGAGTTTTCTAGTTTGGCCAAATGAATGCACCTCAATGAACAGAGTTCATGTCCTCTATTAATTTCTCCCTAGGATTCTTCAAAAAGGAACTCTTAACCTAGTGAAGCACATTTCTCTGCTGTGATGCAGAAAAAGATGAACTGGGAAGAATGAGACTGTCACAATCAGCCCATTTGTATTCTACTAAGTCTATTTTATGAAGGCATAGAATACTATTTACACAATACCTGTCCCCTATGGTAAATATTTGACCAACTGCAAAATTACTCTCATCCCTAAATTGCACATCAAATCCAGTAAGATATCAACAGTAGTTTAGCAGCTCCCTTAAACAGCCCTCAGAGTAGCCTGAATTTAAGATAATCATGTGGTTGTACTTCATATAGTTGGCAAAATTCAAAGACTGTATGCAGGATGATAGAAATAAGACCTATTTACCCTCAAATTTCGACACATTGTTCACACCTCACAGCCTAACTGAGAGTAAACAGAGGCTTTTAATTTTTGTAACAACTTCATCCGCTTCCATTCCTCAAAGGATCCACTATAAGTAGGTCTGCAGAAAATATATTCTTAAATTAAAAGCCAGTGTTTACAGATATTATCCAGCATTCTTTCTTCATTTGTGGACTTCATTATAGAAGGGTAGGTTTTGTGTGAAATGAAATTTTCCTCTCATAAAGCAAACAGGCAAGAAACAGTCATGAATTCTAACTGGATTGCTGAATGTAAAGAGCCCAAGCTCACATGGTTTTTCTTAGAGGACTTATCTTGAGACCAGAGATGGGCTGTCTTGGCCAACCAAAGAAAATCTGTTGATCAGATCTTTGATTAATCCCTCTTTAGTAACCCTGCAGCCTTTAGATCACTGACATTATCTTTGCCCAGTCTACAATGGGGACAGAGCATGGTGCCACCAAAGAACTACTTCACCTGAGCCAAAATAAACAGGACCATACAAAACTAATTTCATTGAATTTGCTATGATGACCTACATAGATGAGAACAGGTTTTGTAATGGAGGTGTAATTTAAAGCAGTAATGATATAGCTTGCCAGCAAATCTACTCAATATGCAAATAATTCAAATAATTTTAAAATCCACTGTTCTTTGATTTATGTAAAAATACCCGTTATGTCACAATAGTTTTTATATCTATTTATTTAAGTTTTAATACACACTTATAGTCTGCTTTCATCCAGATTCAGTCATCTTTATGAAGATTCAATAGCATGTACTTAAGTAGGCACAAAGTCAACCTGGCTACGGGGGTGCTTAAAGACTACCAAAATGAGCTAAGGTAAAAAAAAAAAAAGAGCCCAGAGAGAAGTCTTCCCCGAAAGAAGCAAATGTGTAATTACAGTTCCAATCTCATTCAGAGACTGAAAAATTAAAGGGAGGGACTGATCTAAATAATACATTCTATTTCTAAAAACTTTGAACATAGTCCTTTTTCATCTCCTGACCTTACCATAGGGAAAATTGCTGTGTTTCTTTTAATAAAAATTACGTCTCTCATTTGCAGCCTCCCAATCTGTTTCATGTGGAAGCTGTTTCATCTATTCCCTATAGGTGGAACTCTGTCTTTAGACCTTTAATTAGGTGGTGTTGCCTTGACCACTGTAGCTTAAATTCCGTTTAGTATTCTGATTCTAAAATGGCCACTTGTGTATTTGTGCTCCTGTACTGACCCTACAAATTTGTGTCAGAATTTGTAAGAGTTTTAAAGTGCTGGGGTTTTTTTATTCACCTTGCTCCTTTTCACTGTGTTTTCTCCTAAGAAGACCAATATCATTCTTTGATGAACTTTGATTTTATTGTTTCAGAACTCACCGCTGTCTCTTTTGAAGAACACTGAAAAAACTGGCTTATGGGAAGCACAGAGATTTCACTTCCATCTTCTGCAAAGTGCTGTTTCCCACACCTCAGTAAACATTTCTGATTAGCATTGCTACAGGTTACAACCATGACTTGTTGATGTGATTTATCTACTGAATATTTCATGTATTTTTGATACTATCAATGATAAGATTTTAATGAATTGTTTACAAGTGTTATGTCAAAGACCAGTGAATAATTTCATCTTTCTGTGAATGTGTTCAGAGCTAAAACAACAAACAAACCAAAACCCCAACAACAAGTGCACAGAAGATATTTCCCAATAGAAGATCCTGTCTGATTTCTGCTTTACTTCAGGGTGGAAACTTGGGTTCATATTTTAATGTTGATCCCTAACTGTTAGGGCACTGTTACTTCTTACTGCACTTTGGTTTGAATTTTCATTTGTATGCAAATAAGTCTCTGATTTATGGCACCAGTAAAGATATTACTCAATGACTCCTATTTTTCAAACTTGCTTTTAGGGTATGTAGAATTAGATAAGCAACAATTTTCTCTGAGCCTGCATGCTGACAAAATCCAGTAGAGTATTAAAGCATCACCTTGCTTTTTGCTAAAAATCACATTTTCAAAAGAGCTTATTTCTTTAAAATATGAAGAAATAGATCTATACTTCAAAAAGCTCAATATCTTTGATTATCTGGTTCTCTGGTATAGCAGAAGCTAGCCAGGCTCTTCATTTACACTTTGCTTCCAAGAGACTATGGGATTTGTCATAATACTTGAAAGTCACACCTGAGTTTTATTGAAGTTCAGTCACTGGTGACAAAACTGCACCTACAAACTAAAGGAATTAAATGAAAACAATAAGTAGAAATAATGATATATCCTTCAAAAAATTCACATTTCCAAATTCTTCTTTCAATATAATCAACCAAATTTGGATTGATACAGTTTTATTTTAAAACAACCATGACATAGTTGTCACGGTACGTCTGCTGAAGAAACTGGAGAGCAAATTTTTATCCATGTAAATCACCACTTTCTAACACCTTCTGCACCTTTACAGAGTGTTTGAAAAATGTGCTAACAATCAATGTCTCAACGCTCTTTTGCAATATTTAACTTCTTACTGCACCCATTCTATCACAATTAAGCTTCTGGCTGCTTACTTATTAAGTCCAGAGGAAATGGGAAGAAAAAAGGGACAGTGGGAAGGGCAGCACACGAGGATTTGCTAAGGAATTCTCTTCTATTGTCCTTCTGTACTGGATGTAGCTGGAAGCAGTCTCAGGTCTGATGGTCTGACGTACTTGCTAAATTAGAAATTAAATGAATCTCTTCGTGCGCGTCCCCGGTGAGATTCACAGAGCCCCATTTCCTCCGTCACGTTACCTCCAGCTGAAGGAACCCTGGCATTAGTTAGATAACTGAGCTGCTGCTGGAATGAATGGGCAATGGATAATTGCAGCTCAAGGCTGACTGTTCTCACGGCCACCCTGCCATGGGAGGGAGAAGTCACCACTGCCCCAGTTCTGGTGATTTGTCTGCCCATGGAAGTGCCACAGAGAGGAGAGGTGGGAAGGGGCAGCAGGAAAACAGAACCTCTGTCCATCAGGAAATGGGAAATGCAGAGTGATGCTCTGTAAGTGGGCATCGCTTTTGTTCATTGTTCCTACTACCCACAGATTTTACCACATCACTTCACAGACTGATAGGCCAGATGCTCAAACTATGTGATCTAATTATGCAGAACATTATGTTTTGAAATGAGCAATTTATATTGGAAATGCAGACTGAAAATCCTTTGATTTCACCACTCTTCTAAACGCAAGCCTGTCATTTATTGTGTACATGGCATTCCTTTTTATGAAAAAGCATTCTTGTAGTTAATTTTTTTTGGGTGTTTTTGTTTAGATTTCCCCAGGGCAATAACCAAATTAATATGTTCCTCATGGGAAAACACATGTTGGTAATAACACTGTAGACAAATTAGGTAGATAACCTGGAATCACAGTCAAAAGTAATCAGATCAGTGCTGAGCTCTAAAAGAGAAAATGGGAAGTTTTGCCTTCTGTAATAATTCTAAATTAGGTTTCCTTGTATGACCTAAAGAAAGTATTGTAGAAGATTTTATACAGGGCATCTGTACTAGTGAAAAGAGATATTCTTTGCTAAATAAAGAATAAACTTTTAGGTTTAACTTCAAAATCCACCATTTGAAGTGTGAAGTCTCAGGAGGAGGAGATTTTTCTGAGCTACAAACTGAGTCTAGCACTAGAAGAGCACAGAACTAGGAATGCATAAATGGTACATCTTCACCTCCACCTGTTTCTTTTAACTACAGTCACCAATGTGTCTCTGTTAACCAGAACTTTCACCTTGAGACACAGATGGCTGAGCCACAGAACAGTAAACCCTGTTCTTCCCTAAATTTCCTGTGCTCTGTTATAGCCTATTATGCTGCCTACAATCCCTGAGCCACTCCAGATAAATCTTCCTCTACTTTGTACTTAGAGTCTCTGGACATCCAGGACAGTTATCCTTTCCCTCCCTTCTATGCTTCAGCTTGATTCTCCTTTCTTTACAACAGTGTAAATCAGGGGCCACACCAATGAAATCAACACATTTGTGCTGATGTAAAATAGGCACTAGAAATATATCAGACCCATTGTTCAGATTATGCTAAAAAAAAAAAAAAAAAAGAAAAATCAGTTATGGTCAGACATCAGATGAGTCCAAAACACGTCCTTCAATGTTAGATATGACAAGTAATTCAAATTTTCCTGATTATTCCTCATTTACATGTTCTTCTGAGCTACCTATGTAATATATACTTCATTTCCTATCCCTCTGAAGAGACTGGAAAAGATTTGTTCACATGAATGTATGTGCCAAGACAGACATAGAGGAGTGACTGCACAAAACATGAATTAACTCACTGTCTTATTTTATACTTAAGCACCATTTAATACGATCCATTTCCAAAGAGAAAATAGTTTCTTAGTATGAGTGGGTGCTATGAAGATTATGAGGCTTTGAATATGTATATTTATAGAGAGAAGACAATTTCTTCTATTGTTTCAAGTCCAAAAAAACATGGTGGAAGAAAAAGATAAGTTTCAAATTTCAAGAGAGGCAATTCTCTAAATGACGGAAAATTTTCTGGCCTCTACTTGGCAGCTCTTCATGATCACCAAGAACCCCTGAGAAACGGAGGAGCCTCAAGCCACGTTTTACAACTCACCACACCATCCCACCATCATACTGCCATTATACTACTTCTAAAATCAGCAAAAAGTGCCCCATGATCAATTTTATTATGTGTGAAATAAAGAAAATGTATTTTATAAAATCTTTATAACATGCCTGTCTTGGTATATGACACCTTCCAGAGCACCTCTAAATAAGCATTTGGGAAAAGCAATCTGAGTAAATGGTTTTAAAGACAGGTTATTTATTTATTACACAAGACACAACTTCTCACATTATTGCCTCAAGTAAAATGAATGCTGATAATGCTCCCACCTCTGAAACTGAACACATTTATATTAAAAATGTAGAAAGTACAGTATACACTGAGGTGCAATCTATTGACTGTGTCAGTAATAGCAGCTTTTTCATTTTCCCCCTTGTAATAGAAGTCATTGCTTGCATTCAGAATGTATTGTCAAGCTTTATTAATCTCAGCACAGAGGCCATCCTGGGCCTTGAAAGCTATTGGTTTTTTTTAAAGAGATGGTATTCTTTTTCTATGGCCTACTCGAGATCTTTTTCAGATCTGTCACAACAAGAAACCTCAAATTACAGGACAACTTAAACAACACTTAATGATCACTGATTTGTTTAAAGTCTTCCTTGAAAAGCTTGAAAGTGAATTATAATATTTTCAATTTTAAATAAGGAGTTTTTCTGCAGGTTGGCAATCAACATTGTAAGGTGCTTCTTTGCCTCATTATTCTCAAAAGAAACTCGATTATTAGACACTGAAGGTGATATTCTGAGCAGAACTGAATGCATGATCTCGAGGAAGGGTTGAGGAACATTCCCCTTCAAGCAGAACAGTCACTTTGGTGTCTTAATTCCAGAGCTGGAACTCTGACCCTAGCGAGGTCATTGGCATTTTTCTATTTACAGGGTTGTTTGGTTAGGTTTTTATTTCTAAATCTATGAGTGCACAGATGAAGTATTTACACCACAAGCAGCTCTAGCATTATTTGGACTGCTCCAGTGTGAAGCTGAAATGCCAGGTAAGCCTGTAGGACTGAGGAAGGGGGAGATTTTATAAGGTATAATATCTGCATTGTATTTGCACTCGGGTTTTCTCTAAAGAGGAAGAATGCAATGGTATAGAATCCACCAGTAACCCTTCAACAGTCATCATTTATACTCAGACTTGTTACAAACATAAATCCTCTCCCTATTTTGTAGCCCTAACAGTGTAATATTCTTACAGTGGATATCTGTGTCCAATAACCACAGAGGGACCAGAGACAAAGGATCTCACAACCATTTCAAACGCTGCTGCTCTTCTGACATGCCCCTGACCTACCCACATCCTTTTTCCTGCATCTGTTCCAAAAATTACTTTGTCAAATGATTTGCATGAAAGATCCTACACAATTCTTATGGCCCTGAACAAGGACCAAATTTCAAACTATATTACTAAAATACAGGATTTTCTACTACGTGTGATAGTTGAATTCAAACCCATTAATAGCAATATAGAGTGGTAAAGACCCTGAAATATGAAAACACCAGTTTAATTGTTTTATCAATAGTCTGAATTACTTGTCTTTGGCATGACTCTGTGCTTCCAGCTCCTGCTGTCTCTGGAGAAATGGTATAAGTATTTTCTAGCTTTTAGTAAGACTGAAAAAATTTATGTCAGGGCTTGCAGTTTTCTGGCTTTACATGCAGGTGGCATAGGCAGGGTTATCAACTTGTTCTTGCTACTTGAACATAAAATAAAATCACTCCACACAACCTGGTACCTGCTCCTGAAACCCAGTCCCTGTAAAAGCATAATGGTTTGTGTGTAGCAAGTTAATAGCAGCACCAAGCAAGATGTCATTCGGCATCTTTCAGTTATTAGGTCATCTTGGAAATTAAAAAAAAAGCAACTCCAATAGCAAAGTACAGAGATTTAAACTTGCAAGGGATGTGCACAAAATGAAATGGAAAATCAGATGCAACCAATGAAATAAAAGCCAACTCTAACGCCCTGAGATTTACAATTGAAGTTTGATAAGTCAACAAGCACTTATACAACAACTGTTGTGATTTTTTTTTAAGCTTGATTTTAAAATTTTCTTTTAAAAAGTTGAAGGTAGTTTCAAAAGCTTAATACAAGGACTCAAGATTCAAAGCAATATGATAAAAAGCTACTGTTGTGTCTTGGTGTAAAACTGGCTAATTGGAAGTGCTCTTCACCAGGGAAAATAACTTTGCCATTACACTAGAAGACCAATAACTCATTACTAAGTTGGCACCTTCCCATTTAATAAATTTATTTGCTATTACTTTGGGGGTGAATGTTACTGACATTCAATCAAGACACTTTCCAGGAATGGGCTGCAACTTCCTTGCACCATTCCTTGCATATAGGTGGCACTAAAGGTATGCAATGAGTTATTACAGCCTATTTATTATATTCCAATTTTTAACCTATTTTATTTAAGATACACACTAACCATAGCTCAAATATTGCCACCATTTACTATATTTTATTTTACACATTTTGCAAACATGAGAGATTATAAATTCCAGAAATCAGTTCTCCTTCAAGCAGGAATTCTCAAGAAGTACATAGGAGTTTGGTATACTGTTTTCTTCTTGAAAATAAAAGATAACCCTTACTAAACCTTTGGTCTATGAAAATCAGAGTAATTTTCTTCTGTATGAATTGCAAAATCACACCTTAAATAAATGTGTTGAGCAGCCTTTAAGAATAATTTATACTTTTTTCAAAATGGACTCACATACAAAAAAAGAACCTTTGCTGCAGTTACAGAGTAAGGACACTTTGTTTAATACAGGGAATTGCTGTTGAAATCAGCAAGAAATTTTTATGCCAAAGAACTGTAGAACCGAATAAATTTTGGGTAATTTGACAATTCAAGTAATCAAAGCACTACCATCTACTCGGTTCCTTCCGGACTGAGTACATGATGACAATATCCTGTTTTTACTGCATTATGAGATGCTGAGAAAAATTAAGATTCTAGGAAGAACTTGTAGCATTAAATACCACTAACAGCATTTAACACTATGTATTGATGGAATGACATTTTGATGTCTTAACTTTGGCTACAGCAACTCTTTTTATATTTTAAAATGTCTCTTAATTAATAATTTATTTTACCTTTCAATTTTCAGTCTCAGTATTAGTAAATATGGCAGATGTTGGTTACATGTACTCTGAAAGTATCTTTAATTGAAAAAATACTCCTATATATATTCTATATTTTATGTACAAATGAGTGTATCTATATATGCAAGAATATGTCTTTTAAACTGAAAAGACAACTTCCTCAAGAAATAGGTGGCTAAGACAAGTGAACAGATAATAATTGAACCACTTATTTGCCACTTGAGCTTTGCAACAGGTTTAATCAACTCAAAGAGGGCTCTTCAAAAGCACTCGACACTACAGGGGTATCTATAAACGTCATTCCATGGGCTAAAGGTAGAGCTGATGATAAAGGCATTGTCTTCTGCTGGATGCTGTACGGATTAAACTGCACCTATTCACTAGGAGAAGCAGTGAGACTTCACCATCTGTGAATCCTGCTGAGAATAAAAGTAATTTGCAAAGAGAATAGGGTCAGAAACTGCTATCAGACAGTGCTGTGGAGAGCAATTGTGCCACACAAACTATTTCCTGTATACAAAGCGAAAGAAGGGAATTAAAAACTCCAGATCACTTTCCAAATTACTGGAACATTTGCTGAGGGTGGTGGGGAAGGTGCTTAGCTGATGTTAGGTTTTATTAGGTGCAGAAGTAGGATGTAGAATAGGAAAGAATGTGTTAATTTTAACACAAAGATCCTTACAATAACATATGAATTAATTGATCCAAAAGAAACAAAAGAAGGATCAATAGCAGTTAAAAATTTTAAATGTTTTTCTATTGTTTGAAAAGCAGCTTAGTCCACTGTGTTTGTCATAGGATCAGGTATTCTGATCATAATTACTGTCCTCCATAGGTAGCAACAACTGCTATCACAGAATTTTTTGACAGTCAAGCAGTCCCTGCCCAGTGTGGAGGGTCCTGTGTCTGAGGGCTTGTGCCAGCAGATGTCCAAACCCAATCTTTGGCTGGCAACCTCTGTTCTGGCACTATATTATCATGGTGGCAGAAATAAAATGAAAATAAGAAAGGAGAAATAGTTACCACCCAATAGTGGGGCATAAACTATTCATCCTGTGATATTTATTAAATGCAAACTGCATTTTTTTTCATATAGCTAAGGTTTTAGTAAGGCCTATGAGTTAAATATTCCCTTTCTTAAAAAAAAAAAAAAAAAAAAGCAACAAACCCAAGAGCTAGGAATACAGTTCTTCCTCCTTTTCCTCCAGCAAGGTAAAAGATGCTAATGTAAAAAGGCAGAACAAATGGGCTCTTTATTTTTGCAGGACAAAGAGCATTTGAACTCCATCAGTGGCTCTTTGACTGCCTTCAAAGCTTGTCTCTGACTAAATTAAAGCCTCTGCTCGGTTCTGATTTGTAGCACACTGTAGGCTTTCCATTGCACTAGCAGCTAGATGCATGTAATAGCTATCTTACAATAATACAGCTAATGAAAAAACTCAGAATTGAGATTTAGGAAGGGCTATGTCCTCACTCGATGCAAAGTAGCGTAAGCTCCCCTCAGATCAATTTTTATGATGCCACTTTACAGTGGCTCAGAATCTGCCCCCTAATTCAATGAGCTAGCACAGAGAGAAAAGTCTTAACCTTACCCTGTATAACCAGGGTAGCACATTTTGAGGTCACTAATAACATGAAATAGTTTAACTGGAATTAAAGTGATTTTGTGAAGTTAGGAAAGCACAATTTAGCAGATGAACCAGCAAAATTGGCCCCAAAGTAGGAGACCACTGATCCTCATCTCACTTAATTTAAAAGGCACTCCTGTGAAATGTGTGAGGTTATCTGGGTACAAAAAAACCTCAATCACAACAATAAAGAGGAGAGCAGAAAAGCACACAGAAACCATTTACAGGGCCATGCTCCTGATGCATTGGCATTTCTACATCATAACACGACAGTAACTGGGTAACACCTAAAAATTTACGCATGGGGGGTTAAGGTGTTAACCTGTGCCATCAAAGTAAAAATTTACATTTCCCCTTTTCTCACTACAAGGCTGCCACTGCACTCCTGAATGAGGAAGAGTTGTAGCTGTTGGAAGATTTTGCTGCAGGAAGATAAAAAAGTGACCTCTGATCTTCTTTTAGATTTGAGGAGGGCATAAACAGCACTAGTTTGCCTCATATTCTTCCTGCCCATGAGCATAAACTGACAGGAATAGATTGGCATTGTTGAATTAAAGCAAATAAATTTGCAATTTACACCTGAATTGCATTTAGTCGACTCATACCAGCATCATCCCAGTTTTCAACCAGGTTACACTACAGCTAATAAGTTTTGAAAATGCTTTAAAATCACTCATTGATTTTCATTAAAGAAATCCAAATACCAACTCGCGAGAAACTCCCTAATGATAACTAGAACAATAACCTTGAAATGCTGTAGTGTTTTCTTTCAGGCAGTGTAGTTTACCTTGCCTTCAGTATTCAGAAAATGAGAAAATATTTCAAGGAGATGAGCCTCAATGGGGATAATATCTCTATAGTAATACCAAGTGCTCTTATGGTGAGAATATCCATGAAAAGAATTCACTCACAAATGCAAGGCTGGTCCCAAAAATTTGAAGTTTCAAGATAGTGAAGAGAGAAAGCAGAGGTGAACTTTCTTTTGGACTCATTGGAAATAAAGCTAAATTGCTGGAATTGGAACAATAAAAATCATAAAAGATCTACACAGGAGTCATGTGCAAGGTTATTTACCATAGGTACTTGTTGAAATCATGAACACAGGACCAAAGTAAGCAAAGATGCACTGAAGGCTGTAAATCAGGAATGGAAAACCTCTACATTCACTTTATAGAGAGGAAGAACAATATGTAGTCAGACCCATTTAAAGCTATATTTTATCATGTGTTTTATTCATTCATTATATTATCATTCAAATGATGAGTTCTTAAGCAACTGATTATTTCCTTCCTATCATTTAGAACTGTGCAGTTTGAAAGAGACCTTAGGACAGCAGTAAGCTGGGAGACAGACGAATGTATGAATCATAAATAAAAGAGAAAACATACATGCTTAGTGTGTGTCACAAATTTGAAATAAGTTGCTTTGGCACAGCCATGAGACAAATCCTTCCTGGAGGAAGCAGAAGGGATTAGTAATTACGTCAAAATATTAATGTCCCAGCTGACCTCAGTGCCCAGCAGGCAGATGCTTTTCCAAAAGTTTCGAGAACTCACGTGCTACCATGTAAAATCCATGAGCTGAGTATTAAGGGGTAGGAGGAACTGGACTGCTTTTCTCCACTTCCTACTCAATTACTTTGCACACAGTAGAGGACCTGTATAGACTTCATGGCTCAGTTAGGGCATGAAATTAGCAGAAACACCGGCAGGATAAGGTCCTTCTACATTTACCATACACCTGGATACTGGGCTAGTTATTTAATGAAAAGGAAATTCGATACCTTCAGCTGCCCAAATCCATGGTTTGGCTAGCAAATAAGGTTTATCGTAATTTTACCCTTTTCAGAAATCAGGACATTGACTTATTAAAGCATAAATCTTAATTTAAAACATAAATCCCATTAATCCTGTGGGATTGGGATTTCATCTGAGGGGCACAGTTTGGATGTTCAGCATTTTCTCAGGCTGTGCACTGCTGTGCCTGCAGCTGGAACCTGTTGCAGAGCTCTGCACATTGGGGTCTGGACACATTGCAGACAGGGAACAAACTGGGAGGAGGCATTTCTGCAGGCTGCCTGCCCCCAGAGCTTGATAGAACACAGACAAGCTATTGCCTCCAGCCACGTGTCCCTACAGCACAGCAGACAAATCCTCCCAGACCTCTCTGCCATGCTCCTCATCTGCCCCATTCGTTTAATAGTACTTTCAAAACGTTCCACGTTTCGTGCCTTGCTACTCATAAAGCACAATAAAAGAAGTAGTGTCTATTACCCAGCAAACACAGCAGAATCCTGTTTGTTCCTGCAAAGTACCTATCAATTTGCTTTTTAAAGGGAATGTTTTGCTCCTAATGATACCAGGCTAATAATCCTGAAGGTTATTTTTCAGGTAAAGCACTAGAAGTGTAACCGAAATGTTTTTATGAAGGCCTTTATGTTGTGATCTTAAAAAGAAAAACCCGAGTATTTCTATTCTGGAAAGACCAATACACCCACAAGCCTTAAGCAGTCTGCAGTTCTCTGAACTAGTAATAAGCAAATAAATAGGTTGGGGTTTTTTCAGCATTCACTTCAATATATGCAAATCCATGAAAAGCCATCAAACAGAAGTTTCTTTGGCTTCTACAAACTCTGTACTCAAAACATTTCAAATTAACAGGCTCTACCTCAGCTCACATCACCCTATGAATGCAAGTAAATAAAATCTGTATTTTGATTGAGATGCCAGTCTTTGCTCTAATCACTCACATTTCCTGCTGTCTAATTTGATTAATAGTTTATTTACTGGGAAATTTGCTGCCTAAAAGTTGCAACTGATAGCATAGAGTTTTCTGAAGGCTGCTGGTTGCTAGTTCTAGAACTTCTGACTGTTA
Organism: Corvus kubaryi; assembly: GCF_017639235.1. Classification (NCBI taxonomy): domain Eukaryota; kingdom Metazoa; phylum Chordata; class Aves; order Passeriformes; family Corvidae; genus Corvus; species Corvus kubaryi. The sequence goes on from NW_024581136.1 coordinate 16,175,702, forward strand.
CAGGTCATTGCACCAACATGTTGGTACATTCTTATGACATTTTGCTGCACAGCACTAAAAAAAGCAGTGGTATGTATGTGAACAGGCATATAATCTTGTGTTTCTAAGACTTTAAAACACAGTTTTATCTTCTTGAGCTCTGTCAGTCACAGAAGAGAACACAATTTATACCCGAGTGCCTCAAGCATTGCAAATTACTTCCCCCCCTCCCATTTTCTCAGCAGATTCTGTGAAATATTGAAGTTTGGCCGTAACCACGACTCTGTGTGTGATTGCTGCAGGCTCCTGAGTGCTGTGCATTGAGGGTGCACACGAACAATGTAAACCCAGTCAAAAAATGCATCATCTGTCAGGATGGGAACTTATGTCTGTAGACTCCCTGGCTCTTTGCCTTGAACGCTCCACAAGCAATTTTGTGAAATATTTTCTCTGAAACCACCGAGGCCACAATTTCTCAGCGATCTTACTCAAACCTAGAAAAGAACGTGCCAAAACCAAGCTCTCCAAGGATGCAATCCCTGTTAGTTCAAGTTCAGCCCACACTGAAGAGCATTACCAGGTCTGGGAGCAAGCTTCACGCCACCCTGCAGGATCCAGCTGAAGGTTTTTCCATGCAATAAGGAGGAATTATGTGGTGTCTCTCTGTCTTACAGCAAGCACACACACACTCTCAGATAAAATCTGTGGACAACTGAAAATTAAAGGAACATATTTCACTTGCAGCTTCAGTTTGTCACTGAAATCCTATGCAATAAGGCTTTAGTTTCAATAGCCCTCCAATGATTAATCATTTTCTATAGTTTCATGTTGTCTGTCATTAGTATATTCTGACTTTCTCTACATTGTTTAGAAGTCCCAGACAGATTAGCTCAAAAGCTGGTGCTGTGCAGCCAGATTTTCCCCAAAGAATTTGAAATCTTGACTATAATCAACATGGGAATAAAACCAAGGAGAACAAGAGAGACACCAAAAAATTACTCTAGAAACCTTTCCATAGAGTTAAATGCTGATCTCATACCTGTAGGATTACTATTTACAAGTACTATAAGTAATTTTAAATGAGCTTTTAGAGGCAGAATACAGTGCTATTCATCTTCACCAGAAAAGAACAGAAACGGGTGAGGGGATTCTCTTTTAGATATGATGAATTTAGCTTAAAACTGAACAGTCATGTAAGATCTCTGGCATTGCTTGGGTGTTAGCTTGGACAGATGACAGGATGATGGACAAGGTTTTGATTCAGCAGCACAGAACAGTTTTTTTTAAGCTTGTTGCAAATAAAACCAACCAAAGATGACTCATGGTGGGAAAAGAGAAAGCAAACAGGACATATCACAGTAAAAAACCCTCACAGAAAGCAGGATAGCTTCAAAGACTGGTTTCCTGAAAAGGAGTCTAAAAGAAGAGGAGGAAGATGAAGAGAAGGAAAGAATCAGCTGTCTCGACAACTGTCGAGTGGTCCAGGCTAAGAACTCATCCTGAGGTTTGCCTAGGAAATGAACATGTTTTCATTAACATAAAGGAAATACAGAATGGACATTTCGTTCAGAGCTCCAGAAGAGAAGTCCAAGACAACTTTTGGATATACACTGTTCATGAGCTGAAGATGAAAAGAAGAGGGAGGTGGAGAAGCTGTGAGAAGTAACTTAGCACACAACCATGGAGCCCTGCAAATTCCACTTGGTCTGTCTTTTCTTGGTGTTCACGTGCCTTCTCCAATCAGCAAGACTGTCAGAAGTACACAACTCTGAGAAAAGCACCCTCTTACTTAACTATTTTTACTGTAAATTCAGCAAGAAAATAAGTGCCAAATGATTCCCCCATAACAGCTTCAAGGAAAAGAATGCAATTTATCAGATGTCACTGTGGGGTTTTGCAAATATTGCTATTTACAGACTGGGCTGCACTTGAAACTCTAAGAGAAATCACAATTTGGGTCTAGGATTCTTGAAATGATATTTTAGAAATGTCCTTCCCACCTCTCAGAATGCTCTTCTCAGAGACAGCATTAACTGCATGCACATAATGTGGCATGTAGGTGCCTTGTCTGTTAGCAACAAAGTAACCACGTAAAAAATATTCTAGCCGGGTTTGATAAATTAGAAAACAAAGTAAACTAGACAGGTAATTAAAAGTAATAAACCACGTTTAATTGGTTGAGTAACCACGTAGAAATTCAGGGCCAACAGTAAAGGTATAAAACACAGCAACTTGGGTTTTGATGTCATAAGTATCCCTGATGCTGTGGAGCCACAGTAATTTCAGATACTGTGGGGAAGCTACTACTTCATTACTATGAATGTAGAAATCATTATCACACCTCATTCTGTACACTTCGATAAAATATGCAGTGCAGATAACTGACATCCCAGACATATCAGGAAGGTGATTAAATAGCAGGTACTCAAAAATATTGCCAATGGGGCCCAAAAGGCATTTTTATTTTCCTGCTGGGCAAGTTAATAAGTGGCCTGATGACCCCATCTCACAGCAATACACCATTAAATTTCAATAGGAGTGATGACAAGCTGCCATAAATAAAAACATCCATCTGCAATAGCCCCCCACTAAACAGGGGTTAGGTGAGGCACTTGGCTGGCGTGAGTACTTGCAGCTAAGAGTTTTATCCTTCAATGCCATGACAAAGCTCCGGGACACTTGCACAGGCACAGACAGTCAGGACTGCCCAGAAGAAGTGGATGATCTTAAAGCTCAGTGATCTCCTGAAGGCCACAGCTAGAGATAGCAAAGTTAAAGCTGTCAAATTACATTAAATGTAACACCATTCCCTTTTGACTCTCTCAGCAGAAACGCGGTCGGAACAGCGGCATGGATGGGCCGGGCACGGAAGGTGGGTAACCTAAGGAGCACCAGTGTGATGGGAAAGATAATGAGTAACTCCAGAAGTTATTGGCTCATTAACAATGCCCTACAGGACGGAATTTTCTGTCTAATAATAGAAGGAGAACAAGCACAGATTCTCAGTATGATCTGAAGCCTGTTTAATTCCACTGCTTTGGGACTAGGGCTCTTGATTTCTCCCTTTCTCTGTCACTTACATAATTTGGGCACTGAAGTGCTAACTCTATTATATGGTTCAACATGAAAACGGAGACTTTTCTTCAAGCTTCATTAACACACCATCGCAAAAATTGGCCTCAACTGAAGCTCAGTCATTTTCCAAGACTCACAATCCCTAGCACATTTTGTTGCTGAAAATAATGATGCATTTTTGAAAAGTAAAAACAGGATTGCAAAATATCGTGTGTGATTCAAAATTGAGAACTCAGAAGAGATAAAAACTCTACAATGTAATTCATCTGAATAGTATTCCTTTTGGGCCACTCTGCTAAATTTAATCCTAGCCATAGCACTACTATGCCAAAAATGGCCTGAGAAAACAGTCCATATTTTGGCCAGTCAGGTCAGTAACACCTTCCACAGATTCAAATTGTCTATCCCAAAATATTTACCTAAATTTAAAAGTATAAAGTTACTGTTTCACAGGGAACAAAGAAGACTACATTTTCTAAACCAAAGGTATTGCAAATCTCAATCTAATAAAAAAATGTAGGAAAATAAATCAACTGCAGTTTCAAACTCAATGTCTACTGATTACTGAACTCAAGCAAATATTTCTGTCTTAGAAACAAACTTATACTTCAGGTTTCCCTGAATATACATGCCAAGTAGTTTTATTTGGGTACAAGTCACATTTTTAATAAGAGAAAAAAAAGGAATCAAAGAGCAGTTTTTATTTGTCAGTGATTGTAGGAAAACAGATTATATGTATTCTACACAATTCAAGGCACATGTATTCATTATTCATTTTTATTCTGAAGGTGCTATTTTTGATAACTTATCTTGTTTTTTATACATGTTTGCACTCTCCAGCAGTGAAATAATTGCACTGTCAATAGCAGAGATAACTCACTGAAAGAATGATGCTGTAATAGGAATAATGACATAATGTCTCATGTATCTTAACTGATTGTAATTAGCAAAACATTCACAACAGACTAGCAAAAGAGAATTGATACATAGAACTGAAAGCCTTATTACCTGATGCAATGTACATCTTGAGAAGTGAATATAAATAGAAAACATTACCACAGTGCCATATACATTCCTCAACACAAGTGAGTTTTCAAAACAACCTGCCTTAACTATGCATAATTCTGGTTTAGAAAGAAAATGAGACAAGAAGGTGCTACTTACTCGACAGAACTTTGTCTTATGTGAACGCACAGAGAGGCAGACGATTCGTAACTCCTTCGTTTTTACTTCTTCACAGCCTTGTGCTCCTTTCGTGCTTTACAGATCCTAAACAGTGAAGTCAGAGCAAGCGGGGTAGAACTAATGAAGCCCCTACCTGGATATGCTGGTTTTGTTGGCATAGTCCAGATTCTTAACCCTTGGCAGCCCAACTGGATGCTAAAATGCCATACTGGGAGTTTCGAAGAAAGACTTTGTAGATAATTAAGACTCTTTGCACCAGATTTGGGTTAAAATGCAAAAAAAGAATCAATGCATTTTAACTGCGAGACAGAGTTTGAGCCTGCAGCTTTTGAACCAAACAGATTTGGAGTGGCAATGACAGGGGAACAGCGGGCAAAAGGTGACAGTGACATCAGTGCCCTCCCTGCCCTGAATGAATCTGCAGCTTGGTCTTTATCCAACACTCACGTGGTTCCACAGAAGCCTTTTCAGAAAGCAAGATGCACAAACAGAAGTAGCACCTCTAGGACAATCAGAATGATCCTTTGTGCTCCAATAAGCATTGGAAAGGCTTCGTCTAGAGGGCTGCTTCTGCTTTTGAGCACAACCTTCCCAGACAGGAACTAAAAGGACAGTGAATTGTTCAGGGAACAGCAGCAGCGACAAGAAACAAAGAATGTGAAATGTTTAAGCTTTAATGTCAAGGAAGATGATGTAAAAAGAGACTTGATAGTATGTGAATTACTCCTTCATTTAATCTCTCCTTCATGGACAGCAGTATCAGGAATAAGTGAAGCAAGAGAGATTATAGCTAATAAATAGGAAAAAAGAAATCTAAAGATAGGGATAGTTATATACAGTCATCTCCTCTCTAGAAGTGCCCAAAGATGGATGTTGACACCTATCAGGAATGACAGCAGTATGGTTGATCCTGTTTGGTACAACTGAGTGAATTAGACAACCTCAGGGAGCCTGACTCTTGAGACTGCACTTGAAATACCTACAAACTGTGTGTCTTTGAAATAGCATCCACATGCATACATATCTCAATAGCACTGCAACAGACTTCAGGGATTTGATTTTGTAATATAGTTAAGGAAGAGGGGCCATGTAGATACAAAAATGCTGCTAGCAGGGATTTTATTGCTATTTTCTAAGTCCATGAGAGACTTTTCTCTCTCACAGAAGAGGTAGCAGAGTATGTAAACAACCAAGCCACCTGCAACCTTGAGAAGTCTTGTTTATGGTACAGTAGAAAAATATTTTGACAATGGATGTTTTAGGATTTTAGCCAATCACCCCAAGGGGTGGCTGGCCCTTTGTCCAATTAGACTATGAAGAAAAAGTCTATAAAAGAGTTTGTAAAATAATTAAATAAATCAATCTTGCTGCACAATTCCTGCCTGCTGGATCTTCTCTCCTCCTCCTCCCTACGGCTGTGGGACACAATGATATACCCTAGGGCCCAGGCCTGCAGTAATAGGGCCATACCAAGATATGAGCTTTTTCCATTTTTGAGAGAAACAATGGATAAATCTGGGGGTTGAAATTCTCAGTTGTAGAAATCTCTACTTATGATGGAGCTTGAGACCAAACACATAAAAACTGTCCAAAAAAACTCTCCAAAAGGGACAGTTTTGGATTAGCAGGACTGTTTCAAGTTCATAGGATTGGTGGGCAAGCGTTAAAAGAAATCTTCGAGCTGGTGTCAAAAAAGAATTCTGTAATTTTCCATTATCGCTTCTTCAGTAATGTTTTCTCTATTAGAATAACATCTGTTGATTAATTAAACACCTTAGCATAATAATCAATGCACAAAAGAATAAGCCTCCAATATTGATTAAAGCCTCCTTTGAAAACCCCTCTGAGCTCTTTAATCACAGTTTGTAGAGAGATGGCATTTTCTAGAACAAAACAGAGCTGCATAGCAAGTGTGAAAGTGTGACAGAAGAAAGGTACAAGATATGTAACTGTTTAACTGAGGATGTTGAAACAAAGCATGTTCAGCAATGGAATAATGTGACAGGTAATTTACAGTGATCTGATGGAAGCTGACTGAATGCCAAATAACCTGGTTTAGTCACTTTTTTTTTTTTCTTCCAGATACTTTGGGTATCTTTTCTCAAAGCTGGCTGTAATTGATACATTAGATTAGTTACAAGATCACCTGCCAGGAACAGAAAATGATGAACTTTGATGTTTATGTTCTTAGGGCTATTCAGGAGTTCTCTACCTTCCTCTACCTTCCTCTACCATCCAAGTACAGTGGATGTACAGAAGTACAAGAAGATTATGAGCCTCCATGTGGATAACAGTGAGGATTATATCAGCTTTTGCACACGTTTCCTCTTTTGGGAACTATTCCCTAAATAACATATATGCATTAATAAACATTCAGATGACATGCAAAGACTTTGGAGGACAAGTTGGGAATATTGCAGGCTCTGGTCACCAAAAGCCACAGAAAGACTCTTGATGACTTCCATAGATATTAGATTAGAATTAGAGATATTTGGTTTTTTAATTCCCCCGAGAACCTCTAAGTAATTAACACAAAATTTCTTACATTGGTCACGCCAGGTTGGTGCCTCATGTTAAGGAAACCACTTCCCAGAAAAATCAAACTGGTAACATGGCAAACTATTAAAAGTTACCATTTTTTTCCATATGTATCAAAAAATATCTAATTTTATAGAGCAATTGAAGAAAGTCCTGTATGCAAGACTATAAAAGTACAACAAACCCACGTCTTTTCATATATGTTTTTGTCTATGGCCAGATTGTGACAAATTATGCCAGAACATAATTCAGCATATCCAGAGAACTGGAAAGCAAAGTTGTTCCATACATTTTAGTTACTCCCAATTTTTGTAAAAGCATGGCAATTACAGTTTCGATTTATTCTTCCACATTATTAATTTCAAGTAAATTATAATGCAAGGAAGTTACATGGTCTGTTTAATGTTGCTCTGACAAGCACCTCTACTCAGGGCTGTTTTTCTGAGAAACAGGGAATGATGAAGTCTATGGGACTGAAGGATATCTCCCCATGTAAATACGACTGTGAAGGGCCCCTGCCCCTTTCATGCTACAAACTAGAAAGGCAACATTTATAGTTATTACCACAGCATTCTACATAGATATGACACAACTGCCAAGCAAAACCTGCAAACCTACAATTACCGGGTGCAGCAACTCCAATTATTTGCATAAACATTTCTGTTTGGTACAATCCTTCTCTTTCTGTCACCAATACCCTGTTTGTACAGATGAGCCACATCCAGTTCTGTTTAGCTTCTGTCTTTTTACCTACAATGCATTAACTAGTTCCAGTGGCTTTCCTGAAAGCATAATGACTTTTCCTGTACTCTAGTAAAAATATATCCCCACAAATCAAGAAGAAGCAGGCTCAGACTAAGTGGTTGAGAAGATTTACATTCTATTGCTAACTCAGTTATTACTCTGCTGAAAACCCCATAGCATCAATATAATGAATCCCTCAACCTCTGCTGCTAGCACAATTTTTCTTCCCAACCTCATTGGCTCCCAACTTTCTGCTTGACCTTTTACAATCTGTGTGTGGCAGAGCTTCATTACAACCTTTTAATGATGCACAAATGGCACACAACACCAAGGTCACAGCATGTCCCCAGTGAGAACTTCTCCAACACCTCCTGAGCAGGCAAAGAGTTTTCATTTAAAGAGACAGTTCAGTGGGGAAACAAAACCTTAGGATTTCGCATGAGTCTCAACAGCTACTAATATGCACGAGAAATGGCCGTGTCATAAAATGAGTATCTGGTGCCCCAAAAAGATTTTTTTTTATAAAGCCACCAGTGACCAAATGCATAAAATGTCTCATTAAGGAAACTCACAAAAATTACAGTGCTTTTCTTTATAAAATGATTATTCAAATCTTAAAAATATTAAAAAATATACTAAGGGATTAACAACGTTCATCCATCTAGAATATCGGATTTTTTTCTAATGTCCCAGCAGTCAAATGACTATCAGATGATGGATTCTATCCCAAATAATCACCAGCTTTTTGTTAACACAGTTCAATCTCTGTTCTGCAATTGTCCAACCGAGATGTAGGGATACCAGTGCTTAAGCCTGTTTCAAAAGTATGTCAGGTTTTTTGTATTGAGAGTCCTATATAAATGCAAAGCATCTTGCTATTGAAGCATGTAGACTGTAAAGCACATTATTCAGTATTGGTTAATGCAAAATCACTGCATACATGCATATATTGCACCTCAGTTACTGCTGAAGCAGAGTACAATGTTTCAAATGAATATTTAATATTACCTTATATGCTTTTCGTATATGAGGCAATTAATGCTCAAACCCATAGAATTACATCTAAAGTTAGATGTAGGCAACGGTGTGCTCCTTTACTGATGGCATTTTGAGCTTCACTTTGTAACACACATATATGTATATATAATAAATATTTCCATTCACTGTGTGCAGGTACCTGCATACGAAGATACACTCAATGCACTTTCCTTGCTCAGTTCTTTCCTCTTACAATGGGGGAAATTAGAAATAACAAGAAATTCAGTGCAGGCAGACATTCCACTGTGCAGCTAATCCATGAGGAGATTTAGGACCAAACCTGTATCTCATGACATGCCGCTGAAATTACAGCGTTCATAGAACCATAGAACACTTCCAATGATGAGGACCCACAGCTTCTCTGGGCAACTTGTTCCACCACCATCATTGTAAAAAAGGTCTTCCTAATGCCCAATACAAATCTTGCCTCATTCAGTTTGAAACCATTGCCCCTTGTCCCGTCTGTACTTGGCAAAGTGCTCTCTCCATGCTTCTTACAAGCTCCTGTTATATATCAAAAGGCCACAATAAGGTCTCCCTCTTGTCCAAGCAGAACAATCCCAATTCTCTCAGCCTCTGTCCACAGCAGAGTTGCTCCAGCCCTCAGAGCATTTTTGTATCCCTCATCTTACCCCACTTTAATGAGTCCACACCTTTCTTGCACTGGGGGCCCCAGAACTGGATGCAGCACTGCAGATGGGGTCTCACCAGAGCAGAGGGGCAGGATCACCTCACTCAACCTTATGATCAATTAATTTAATTAAATAGATGGCATTCTACTCCCTGAATTGTCACTGACACTTTCTACTCTCTCACTGTACTTCCATTTGCCTATTTGGAAACATTGCATTAAATTTACTTCTCACCCATGGAAGAGCATAATGATTGCTGAAGTCATGAAGATCTCTGAAATCCTTCGACACTCAGCAATCTAAAAATGCAAGGCCATGTTTATGATTTTAGATATTTGGCTATTATTGAAAAGGAAATGTCAGGAATCAAACACAATCCCTGATACTAGAGCAGTTTTACTACTGGCACATTGCCCTGGATCTGAAACAGTGTGGAAAAAAACCCAAACCAACAGAAAACATTCACCATGGACACTTGAACTCTGCTTCCTTTGGACAAAGGCTGCCAGGGTCAACCTCTCCTTTCATGACTTTCAAAGAAGTAACTAATAAATTGTTCTGGATTTGCAACAACATAAATAAAAGCAGATACTGGCAGTGATCCTTTAAACAGTTTGTACAAATACATAGATGTGGTGCAAGAATACAATGAAAGTTTTATTACCCATGAAATAGTCTGGAAAAGCAACCCATCTTAAATGTTCACTCTTATACCCTTAAAAAACCCCAAAACAAACAAAACCAAAGACACAGAAACAACCAAACCACTCTGTGGGTCAAACCAAAAATCTGGTCTCCAAGTCAGGCCAGAGACAAACCCCCAAAGGCCCATTTGTCACATTGCCCAAAAATCCTCACCCAGCCTCTAGCAAGTCAAAGCTCACCAACATCGTGAGCCAGACTGATGTTTACAAGTCATTAATGGATCGCTAATCATTAATTTATCTGCTCACCTCCCTCTTTGGTCCTATGTTCCACAGACTTGGCTCGTTTGGTATTTACACCAGAGAATTAATTTGAAGTAGTAGGACTGGAATATGTATGTGAAATATTTTAAAAAGAAGTCAAGCTCAATATAATGCCTGACATAGCCACTAATAAAATTTCAAGTTCAAGGCTTGGTTTTGATCTTGCATTTCTATTACTGGAGTTACATCTGCACAAGATAATACACGACATGGAGACAGAAAAACAGTAGAGGACATCATTCCTTCCAAAACTAGAAAAAACCCACAACCTACCAAAAAAACCTCCAACAGACTAAGAAAGTTCACTGTGAGTTACCACTCCTTTGCAAAATGTTCTACAAGTTTCTTGCTAGAATGACTACTATGGCTATGGCTTCTAAGGGAGAAATCCAGGATTTTATTTTAGGGACTACAGCTAGACTTTCCATATGCCACTTAGACAGTAGGAGGTTCATACACACTGTACAAAGCAGCCATAGGCAGATGCCTCTATTCACTTTTTGAAACTTTTTGTCATATTTTTCATATTTAGAAAATTGCATTTCACTTTCCTCACATTTTAAAAATATGCTTAGTAGCCCCCAGCTGTGCATCCCTATCCAAGGTGGGGACTGGAGACATTTTACAGCATACTGCCTGGTCTGCATCTGCAGATCTCAAAACCAAAGAGCTCAAAGAGCTTCTCAGTTTTCTCATAATGGAAGAACCAGGACTTCTCTTTTAATTAATTAAATATAAATTAGTCTTAAATTGCAAGTTCTTGAAGGTTTTTTTTTTTCCCCCCTCATTGTTAACAGCCCCTAAATGACAAAAAGATAAGACTCCATGGAAATCAATCCATAGTCCCAATACTTTCATTAGCATGGTCATGAAATTATAGCAGAATAACAAAGAGACTGCATGTAATTAAGCAGGAGGAGAATAAAAACAACTCAAACTGTCAATCAGCAAATAATGAAGCATAATGTATGAAAACAGAAAGCAGTAAGTGGGGTTTAATGCAATTGTTATTAAAAAACCTAACACCATCAAAACACTCCCTTAAGGACCTGGAATTTCTGAAGTATGTTGGAAGCTCATTTCTTATTAATTTTATCAGATTCACATACAGAAGGACAATTAAAAAGATTCTCATTTCAGGAAGCTGAGACTTCCCTATGTGTGCAGCATATTGCTGTTCACAATGGTAAGATTTTAATGCATTAACATGCTGGGAGAGGCTTTTTATAAAGAAAAAAATATATCTTTAAGTGATATGTATTAATATATACACCCACAGAGAATATAAGGACTTAAGTTCAGTTTGTGGCTTGATTACAGAAAATTCGGGGCTAAATATTGTTACTTATTTTTTAAGAGTGGAGGAGGATGTGCTCTGAGGGAACAGAAAGGCTGGAGGAAAGGGCTCTGGAGAGAATAGAGAATGGAGATTTATTCATGTGTGTGGAGAAGTAAGGTCCAAACCTTCATGGAGAACAAAGCTCAAATTCAGTCTAAAGCACTGAGAACAAATTGGAAACCTGCATCTGCTGCATATGCTATCAAGTAATGTGACTTATTTTATCTTTTCTTCTTTGTACATTAATTAGCAATGAAAATCACTAACATTAAAAACTGTATAAAATTATACTATGGAAAGACGTGGTTAATTGACCTAATTGTTCAATTTACTGAGAACTGTGTATGCATCACATAACATAACTTCTGTAAAGTTTGATGTCAAAGGTACCCCAAGGGATCTTGAAGAAAACCCACTCTTGGATGTTTTCACAAACACCCAGACAAGAACCTGAGTAGTCCCAAACTTCGATGGTAGCCCCCTATTTTGGCATGACACTGCAAAAAAAGACCTTTGCAGGTCCCTTCTGTCTTAAATAATTCTATGGCTAGTGGCTTCCTCCTAACAATACACTCAGATCAAAGCAGTGATAATATTTTTAAATTATTTTTAACCAGAATCTGACTTAATTAGTGTGGAGCAATTATTAAATTTTGGTTTAAGCTGGTGGGTTTGTTTCTTGGTTTGTTTTTCTTTAGGCTGGTGGTTTTAGCCATGTCTTTTGAAGAAGTGAAAATAATACTCTTCAGTCTTGTAAAGACATGGTTGGTATTGAATACCAGTAAACATGAGGAAATGCCTTTTCCTGCAAGTCTTGCTCTTGCAAATTCACTCTGCCATCTCACAGGAGCAAACCTTAACAAAAAATTACTTCAGAAGATCTTGCACAAGCAGCAAACATTTACTGGCATGGCCATGTTCTCAAATTCAGTACCTTCTGTCTCTTTGCTCCCATCCAGAGAGTAACTGTGCATTGCCAGAAGCATCTGTATTCCTCTACCTCTTGCACTAAAATTGCTTTTCATCTGTTCAAGAGGCTTCTACAGGATTAAAACCTTTTGAAAAAGTACAGCTAATATACACATGGATGCAGTCAAACCAATTTACTGAATTAGAAAATAGTTTAGTCTGAATTTCACTATTAGTATATATAGTAATGGAGAAAAAACCACAATAATTAGTACATTGATTTTTACATTACCTTAATTACCAGGATGTGCTTACTGTTTTTCAGATACAGAAATAGGAAGGCCTTTCCTAAATAAAAGACAAAGATTTTTCCAGAAAAGGGAGTCACTCACATGCAGGATGATGCCTAATCTTTACCTGGGATATTTTATTTTATTATGCTGTTGGTCCTCCTGAATGTGAAAGAGACTTTTGTAACAAGTATAATATATACTTGACTCCATACTTGCCATAACAGTCAGTTTAAGGTCATCAAGACAATGTATGAGTACCTATGCAAATATATAAGACGAAACTTATTATTTTATATCCACACCAGATCCGTAACACCCTAATAAATCAGATTTTTTTATTAATACAAATACTGCAATAACCACTCAGCCATATCTTGCACGAGGCAGTGCACCACGTTGAAAAGCTATGCTGTCACATGGCTCTCCAATTTTTTGTTATTCAAACTTATCCCTTACTTTTTCATATTAAAAATTGGTAATGAGTTTCCCGTTCTTGCTGAAGAACTGGCGGAAAGAATCCTGTTACTCCCCTAATGAAGTCCCCAGACAGAACCGACAATTTTCTAAGGAACAAAAGAAAAAATGTTGCTCTAAGCTTCAGAACTGACCCTATTGACTGAAAGCTGTGTCTTACCTTGTTGCAAATTAGTGCACTGAGCAAATTATCTCATGCCAAAAAGACAAGAGAAAAGGCTTGACAGCATTCATGCCCCACTTTTCCCAGCTGGTATTGTCAGCAGTTGTTTTGTGGCAAAACCAAGTAACATCTTAATAAGAGCATACAGCTGGAAATAAGAGACAAAATTGCCATCTTATGGCAGGGCTGCCTGGGATCATTTTGAAGAACTGTCTAGCACAGGTGGTGCTCTCCAGAAAGGGAAGGAAACCATTTTGTAGAGATGTGGGGAAATTAAAATTGTAAATCTGGGCTTTCTTAGTGTCTGTTCCTTTTAAATTGTCTCTGTTCCAGCCCCATACCAAGAGGGTTAAATTTTCTTACTCAAAGGCAGAACTGATTTCAATAATAGAAACTCCTCTCATGAATTAATGGTGAGGTCTGTTTTCACATTTTATTCTTCTAATTCACGTTACCTTTTCATTCCTCGGCTCCTTAGCATCAATAGTGCAGTGCTCTCTCTGCTACCTTGCCCATCGGCAGTTCTGCTATTCCTCCTTTCTCTGAGGAGTGCAATATAATCTGGCCTCCCAGCTTTTGAATCCTACTCCATTTAATAACTTCATTTTTTCAGTTGTTGCTTTGTTGCAACTCTACCTCTTAACTGTGTCCTGTTTCCACCTTGAACTCTCACTAAGAGAATCCACTAACATGATGTCTCAATGTTATGGTCATCTATTTTTATATTGCAATTGTTTCAGACTTTTAGCACAATAAACACTTCAAAAACTGAAGCACAGAAAAAATTATTGAGTATGTTGGCCAAAAAGAATTCTTCAAATGCAACTGGTTGGCATGGATTAAACAGAAGTGGTCTTGGTTACAGAAGACATCCAAACTATACTAGTACCTTTAATTTCATGAGTTAAATTTGTTTAATTATGAGTCTCAGATTCACCTTGTAATCATCCCTCTATGTCACATTTACTTGGGGGTTGGTTTTTGCACACATTGTGGAAGCAGAATCAGCTGGGATTTAGGAGCACAACCTGAGCTCAACCTTACTTAGAATCACAGCCTACTTGTGTCATAAAAATTATTCAGCATTTTTCTTATATTTATTATTAAAGAGCCAGAAGTTTATCTAGGTATTGAATTTCGAGAGTCAAAACAGGATTTCTGCTTGTTTCATTTGTTAAAATCGATTTGAAATCAGCATTTTATATTGCAGGACCAAGCCAATCTCATAGTATTGCCACAGTATAATAACAAACTGTTGAAAATTTCTATTGCAGTTCCTTCCTTGTAGTAATTAGTAACTAGTGTTTTGCAATATAGCATTACTTAAATTCAATTGCTTGACACACTTGCTGCATTATTAAACTTTTTGCTCTTGGGGCTTCTATTTCAATTTCTGATTGTGGGGGTAGAATGTCAAGTGGCAATTTTCTGAAGTTCATTCTTTCTTTTAAGGTCCAGAACACCCTCACTGACAACAAGTTCATTTACTTCCAGGAAAGAAGCAAATGATTATGGTTAATTCCCGCTGGCCTTCATTAGGGAACAGATAGGAGGTATCAAGTTGATAACTTCCATTATTTAAACATATTTAACTTCAGCAATAGAAGGCAAACAGCTTAAAAAGCACAATGATCATTTGTGTCCCTGTTGCATGTGTTGTCTAGAACTGGGCTTTCAAAGGGGAGTGGAAGAGTACTTTAAAGAACTGCTCTTTATTCATCTGCAGTGAGGCAGCTGGAAATGAAAGTCTGAGTCAATCAGTGGTGAGATCCCCAATGTGGTGCTAATAAAGGACTTCCAGGCCTACTGACAACAAACAGGACACAAATCCAGCCTTCATATATAGAAAACCCAGTGTGTGCTGAGCACAGAGACACCACCAGGCTTCTGCTAAGAAAAATAACACCTTACTGCTAGCATTTATAGTATGAAATAAAAAATTATAAATATAATAACATGTAGTATAAAAATTAAGTTGTAATATATAATACACTAACTATTTGCCCATACATTATACTAATTTTATACAAAACACATATGCATTCTCACACCAACACACTGCTGAAAGACACACTAATTATTCCTAGGGAATAGTCACAGCAACGGCACAGGCCAGGATATGTCTGGGATGACATGGCAGCTGGGAATGCCAACGAGCCTCCAGTGTGATATGAGCCATCTCATCGTTTTAGGGATAGGAAGGGACAAAGAGAAGATGCAGTTTCATTAAATACAGTAAATCATTTAAGGGGAATAAAATTGTTCATCCCAGAATAGTTTCCTTTAAAATATCTGTATGGCTGTGAAGCAAACTGCAAATCCTAGCTCGTCTTATAAGAAGGAGGCCAACAAGACTAAAAACTGATTTCCAGAAGATCTTTATCATGTAATGATTCATTATTCTCTATTCCTTTCATTAGGGAAAAAAGGAAAAAGCTCAAACTGTACTTTGACATTTTATCTTTTTGTCTGTTGTTTTGTCTGTTCCTGGAGTAATCCAGGTACAAGAAGAGTACTGACTCCACCACAAAACCAGAGACAAATTCCAAAAAATGTGGTTTAAAGAGCATCTCTCAAGTTGTGACTGTGCAGGGACACATGTACAGGAGAACAAAACCAGCAGATATTCTGGGTAAAAGAAAAGCAAAGAGAATGCTTTGATCCTTCAACCATAAGCTTCTAAGATGAAGCTTTTTGTTAAAATAAGCAAGTAATTTTCAGCTTTTATGGTAAATATCTATGATAAACTTTGAGATATCCCCAGGTATCTTCTCTCAACACCCTGCAGTTACGTGGTGCTGCAGAGGATGAGACACATGCAGCTTTCCCCTGTTCAGTTCCCCTTGTTACTATTTAAGGATATTTCTACTCTTCACAAACTTGCCTGCATTTTTTTTTTTTTCCAAATGCTTGAAGGGGTTTGGTTTTTTTTCCCAAAGGTGATATATTACAGATAATTTTATTATGTAAAATCTTCCTTTTACTTATCCCTGACTACTTATACTACTCCCTGCTTTCTCCCAGGGAATCCCCTGGATATTTGAGACTTTGCTACACCAGGAAACCAGGAACAGAAACACTGAAAGCAGGAGATTCAGAGGGGATAATCCTTAACCCAGCCTCTTCACAGGTTCATTGGGAAATAAGCACCATCTCCAAAATAAATAATTCTATTGTTACACTGTTACAGAGAAGAAAGACACCTTTGAACGTGAAGCATAGAATACCACTAATTTTATGGTCAATGAAGAAGAATTGCCCATTCAGGTGCAGCAGATATTGTCACCAAATATCACCAAAATTCCAGATGAAACTGATACAGACATCCAGACCCCTTCACCAGCAAGGATTGATGCTTCTTGAAACACCTGTCAGAACAGTTTACAAATCAACTTCAAAAAGATGTAAATAGAGTCATAATAAAAGGAGAACAACCAACATAAGTAGTGTTCATATTTAACATAAGCCAAAATGAAGATATTTTTATTAACATTTTGGTTTTGAGGAATATAATTTTTCTTGAATATAGGGATGGCCAGATGTGAAATGCTGAGATTTTGCTCCTAATCACATTTTTACCCTGTGTGTTTTAATTTGAAAGAAACCCATGATGATATTTCCTATCTCTCTGCTCTTAAACTGATCATATCCTCCCACATGCCACTTTCAGGAGAGCCAGTTTCAATTACACTGATTGGACATAGGCAGGATGAGAAAATACATACAGAAAAAGGTAGTTCAAGCAATTTTAATAACTATTGAGCAATACAAGTGATGACATTATTAGCTATGTCTTCCAAACTTCAAACTTCGAAGCCCCAAGGTTACCCCCAGCACTGGTGCCTTTTCCTGGTCTTAAAATCAAGAGTCAGACACAGTTAGAAGGGAAAAAGGGATTTTACTTTGGTATTTATTTTAAGGATCCTTAGGTGCACCACGTCCAGGTGAAATGCACCTCAGTGCCCACTGCAATGCCCCCAGCCAAAAGATCTGGTGTAACATTATAGGTGTTACTAATTAGCAGATCTATCAAAGATTCCCCAGTGAGAGGCTTGAATGAGCCCCCTCCCCAAGGAACCTTCCCCTGGCTGGCTCTATCTTAGTTTACAGAATGTGTTCTGGAGAGGACCTTGGGCTCTGGGGCACACTGATCCCTGGCTACGAAGCTTCTAAAATGTTGAGTCTCCCAGCTGAACAAACAAGTCCAAGAATGCAGGCAAAAAGCACTAAGAATACAGAAGTTGTAAAAAGGTATAAAAGGGGTATAAAAGAAAAGGCAAAAAATCATCATGGCATCAGCCTGGGCAAAGGTGTGACACTCACGCAGTTTAGGAAGAGGAAGGTTTTAGAGTTGGGAAACACACAAATTACTGAGAGAACTTGAGAGTTCACAGATACAAGACTGCTCTCTGTGGGTTATGCCAGGGAAACTTGTTATTCAAAAGCCATAAAGGAAACTATTCCCTCATCTGAGACCTTCTGCAGAATTTAAAAGAAAATTGTTTTTCTTGAACAAATCAAAGAAAATATAAAACCAAGAAGCTTTTCTGCAAGAAAACAAAGAAATGAGGAAAAAGCTTCAGCATTGACACGGTTCCCTGTCAAGCTATAGATCTGAAGCAGGAGGGTTCTTGCTAGGATATGTGCCACAGAGGAATTAGAGCATATCTAGACCTTGCAGTGTGGTGCATCACTGTTTCCTGCATAATGTCATGGTAAATTTGTAGTTAGAAGCTTCACTAAGACTTTATAATATTAATTGTGTTGCTGGTTCTGTTTTCCAGAGTGAAATAACCAAATATTCAATTACTGCAAGGGAAACTTTCCCTGTTTGGAAAGTGTGCTGTTATTGCAATTTGCAGTTTATCAATCTGTTCCATAATCTATACAGGACATTTTCTTAAAAATTGCCAGTGACCTATTTTATAAATATAACACACTGTGGGTTGAAGACAGGAAGAAAGGAATAAATACGAGCAGAGGAAGTGAAAAACTAAAGCACAAGAATAAGTAGTCTTTAATAAACACCAGCTGGCAATAAAATCAGGGGTCTGAGTGAGGTTCTAAGAGCTTTTCTGTAAGTGATGGAGTTAAGAAAGGTAAGTCATTTTAAAACTTGGTTGGCTGCACCACTGCAGACCATAAACCTCATGAGTCATGGTGCCACCTTCTCAGCATTTATCCTAAAATCAAGTATTTCACTGGAAAAATAACCTTTACACTTGATGTAACATGAAGTGTGTTTCTTATTGGTTTGAGTGTTGCTAGAAATTTATACACGTTGGTACCTGCTAAATAATGGAATAATTTGTCCTAGGCTTCAGTTCTTAAAAAAATAAGAAGACAAAAAAAAAAAAAAAAAAGAAAAAAAAAAGGACAGAAAAATAAAAACAAAGCAAAACAAAAGGAAAGAAACTCAACCCCAAACCTCTCCAACTCTTGCAACGTTATCTTGCTGAGAGCTTACAGCAAAATTTAAAAACACAGCAGCTGTCATTTACCAGATTCTCCAGCACTCTTCTAAAGCCAGATAAGATGAATACCAAAATCTCTAAGGACAGTATATAAACTGCAGTATAAATGGGAAAATGTGAAACAGAATTCATTAAAATACATCAGTAGCTCTACTACCAGCTTAGAATGGATTGATTCAGGAGAAAATCCTGTGCAGAACTTACTGAAGTGCTGCTGGCAGGCAGCAGAGGCTGAACATGTGCAGAAGTGATAACTGGGGAGACTGCAGAAGGCCTCGTGGCAATTTAAATGCAAAGGCTGCAGACAGCCCAGGCAGATTCTCCACAACCATTTTTACTGTTTTATTTCATTGCTTTCCAGAGCAAATGGCTGGGAACAGAAGGGTAGCTACATTTTTTAAAAAAGTATCAGTGCCATTGCTGCCTGCTCAAAAATTTGACTATGTCAACTCATCACTCAAGTTGTGTCCTTGCAAGAGGGAAAACCTCTGTGATCGTGATGTGCTCTGCCAAGGTTGCTGGTGGCAAGAGAGACCCTCAGGTGAGGGACACAAATACAAAAATGCTGAGGATCTATTTACCTTTGCATACAAGGAACTTTTCAGTCTTTAAATTCTCAGGCATAATGAGGCAAAATTAAACTATGAGTTATTCAACCAAATACCATTCAGGGAACTAATGGTAAAACCAGATTTAATGCCCTGAAACATTATCCCATGCCCTTGAAACCTGTGCCTTCACAACAATATTGGACTCTGGTACTTTTCCTTGACATATTAATACCAAGACACTGAGTTAAATATAGAGGTACTTGCAAAACACATTCAACGTTGTATTTTATCCCGGTCATCTAAACATATTAAGCTACCCTGGAAAATTTACTTGGAGGAGGGGAGGGGAGTTGGGCTCTGGGCTGTGTAAATTGTATCCAATCTATCTGGATTTGCTCATTTTAAGGTCTTGCCAATAAGCAAACAGATAAATAAATCATATCCACAGCTGATCCAAATGGCCACATCATCAAAAGTCCTTAGGGAAGAGCAGAAGAACAACAGATGTTTTGTAAATAAAGCTATGTTAGCATAGATGTATCAACAGAACTTTCAAATGAAGGCTATGAGCTTAAATTACACACCATCATACAGGAGAAGATTCTGAATAAGGCAAAAATAGATTCAGATATCATCCAACCTTACTCCAAGGTAGTTTGTTCAGGTATCCAGACAAGAACATACAACTCACAATTGCCACTGGCAGCAACGTTCCTGAAACTTTTTAACTAAGGAACATTAACTCTGACAAAATCCAGGCTACCTTCTGGATTTTCTTTTCCAACCAACTAGGAATTATACTGTATTTTGGAACATAATTCATTACTGTTGCTTCCCTTAGCCATGCTGGTTTTGCTTGCCTGATCTTTTGATATTTATTCTTTACGTTTTATTTGCTTAGATTCTTCCACTAGTTATCTTAAGATATTTTCATCCATCATGGACTCATTAGAATTGTCACAAGACCAGTCCTCCCATGTAAAAGTAGATATTTTTGTTAATTAGACATGAAAATGTCCTATTTAATAGTTCCTAGTTCTTCATGCACAGAAGTAATGCAGAGACAGCCAACTAAAGCCATCAGCGCTTTGCTTCATGGTGTTTTTCCTGTAACAAAAGCACAAAATATGAGCAAGGGCTGAAATGAAGGGAACAGAGCTATGCTTTAGCTAATTATGGTTAGGAAAAAAATATAAATTCATGGCTGCCATTTGTCACAGCCTTAACTTTGAATTATGGGAGGGGTAGCAAAACATCAGCATGACTTAGCCATATACCAACACACACCAGGTTGTCAGTCCCTTCTCGGAAATTCTTCCAGAGATAATACTTCTGGGAATGACACTAATTAGTCACCAATCAACATCACCAGCTCTGTAACCCTGTTCCCAGAAACAGCATCTTTATATAGTGGTTTTTCCAGGAACAGTCCATGGTATGTCTATACTGGCAGGCAAAAGAGGCAACAGATACTTAAATATACACACAGCCAACAAGACCCAGGCTCTTAAAAGCTAGAAACTTTGCTAAGGCCTGTTCTTTCAAAACAACACTTATGAGCATGTTTTAGTCAGAGAAAACATTACTATTGATTAAACTGATACAATTTTTATCGAACTGGGCTCCTTTGCAGCATGAAGTGCACACCATCCTTTGTGTTGTGTAGCATATAAAAATCAGGAAACTGTGACTGATCTCTTTGCTTTGGCACAGTGGAGGCTTTTGCAGCTGATCTGGAAAAACAATCCAAGTCCTTTACCAACATGAACAGACACCTTCCACAGTCTCCTTAACTGCATTACAGGATTTGGACCCCAACAGCAGCTTCAAAGGTAAACAGGAAGGAATTGGGATGCTTAAAAGGCAGCTGAACAGGTTACAGACATTGATTTTATAGGAATTAGGTCCCTAACTTGGTTATGTGCCTTATGAAAACCCAAGCTCCTGCACTGTTAGATGCTCAGGCAGCAGTGAATCTGGCTCTTGTTTTCAATAATTAAAGCTATTGCATAAATTACCAATCCTTTTATCATTTCAATGGAACTCCAACTCCCTGCACAAACTAAGATGCTACTTCCAAGTCACCACATCTGAATCCATTTTCCTACCCAGATTTCTGCAGCTGGTTTTTTTGCCCCATGGAATCAGGCTCAAGCAGTGATTGGATGGGGGAGCAGAGTTTAAATAGCAATGAATTTAATTTGACCACTAAAATTAAGGTGAAAGTCACTCTACTGTGTAGCATATTCATGGCCACTTAAAATCAGCTCAAGCATTCCAATTAGCATTTATGTCAGAATATGGCATGGATGCTAATGAAAAATAAATCCTTTAAAAGTTTGTATGGATTTCCTCAGATAGATACTGTAATAGATTTCCTTGTTAAAGCAGATCTAATTGCAACGTTGGGAAGTAGAACATACTATGAAATAAATATCTACATTGAAAGAATTAATCAGAATTATAGTACTACCTCATCAGACAGACTGAAGGGGAGGAGCTGTTTTTAAGCAGTCAGCAAAGGTAAAAATTGATTTATACAATCTATCATCCTTTAAAAGAGATACAAAAAAATCTGTTTGGTCTACTTTTCTTTTATAGCAGATACTAGAAGTGCTTTCAACAAAATGGAGCCAACCTTCTTTTTTTTTTGTTTCCTCACTAAAATCCTTAAAGTTTGGTACAAATATAAAAATACGTACATTTTTCTTCATCCACGATTTTTTTTACAGAGAGAATCAGAAATAAAGACAATTTTGAATGATAAAATTGACAATTTACTTGATCAGTAAAAAAAGGGTACCTTAAAACCTTTACTTGGTTCCAAGCGTAGATTGTACCAGGGATAACTTCAGGAGCTCTGTGCCAGAAGAATGCCGAGGAAATCGCTTGGAATGAAACCTGCAGAATGCATGTGCTAATTTTCCTGAAGGCAATGCGAATTTACTCATTTGAATCTTGGCTTTAGTTTAAGGCTTATTGGAAGATCAAAATATTTTGGGTAATGTGCCTGGCTGAGGTTCAGAAGGCATCCTTTCCCCATCATCACTTCCCTTACTGACCAGACTCCAACAGAAACCACAGCAACAAAAAGAAAGTGGAAGCAATCAAAGCTATGAGGATTTTATTTCTTAGCCCAATTAAAGAACGTGAAGAATATTTGATTGAACTTCTGTTGTTTTTATTGGCAGTGACCATGAAGAGGCCAAAACAGTTTGGCAGCCATGAGACAATAAAATATTGCCAAAATATTACATCTAGAAGACCCATCAAATGGTGGAGTTAATATAATATGTGCTCAATGCTCTTTTTTTTCCTGCCATTTGGAATTTCTGCTGTCTTTTCCCTTTGTGCTCGTTAGGGGAAAAAGGAAGGACCAAATTGCTCTAAAGACTACTGGCTCAGACAACTATAAAAGAGGGTTTTTTTCATACAGGTAGACAGCAATGACTGCTCATGTTTCAAAATTTTATTCCTGCCTCATCATGGAGACCTTTAAATAGGAACACAGACCTATGGAAAGTCCCTTGGCTCATTTGCTGAGAGCAAACTGACCACACTTAGCAAAATAACCCCACAAACAAAGGAACAAAACCCCACAAACTGTAAATCTTTGGTCAAAGATATTACGGCCCTTGTGCATCAAGAAACCTCACCACAGTTTTACCTTTACAAATGCTCTCAAGTGTCCTCCAATCAGTGAAAATAAACATGGCTTAAAGTCAACCTGGTGGCTATTTTGTGACAGAGGATAGGAAATACTGAAAATGATAAATGCATTGAGGATTGTGAGTGTCTGTTCTTCTGGTTATTTTAGTTTTCTTCCTAGTGATGATCTTTGTTTTCCTAGTACCATTCCTCCCATGCTCTACAAGGAAATATAATGTGAGGAAAAGCACATATGCCAATTTTCTGATCCTTCAAAAGGGCTTATTCATTGAAATAGTCTTTAAAATGTAAAGTAATATATGTATCAACTACTAGTAGAATTTTTTAAAAAACTGTAAATGTAAAAAGAAATCTATTCATATCAAATTCTATTATCTATGCAAGATGGCTCAAGAACATATATATTCAGATGTGGCATATACAGCATCAGAAACTAGTAAAATACCAGATAATTATGAAGAAACAGCCTGCAGATTTGATTATAGATATGAAGCCTCTCAAGATTTTTACACTTATTTTAAGCAATGTTGGATTATGTGTCTACACTGTTATTTCCAGAGCTGAAGGAGAATGAACACGATTTTTTTTTTTTTAGTACTGCTCTCTGTGAGAATGCTACTTCACATTTCCAGCCTGAGCTCTGCTAAAATGCTAATGAGGAATTGTTACTAGATGTCGAGAAGGGGGGGATACATCTGCCAGGCAACCCTCACGTCTGCTAGACCTGGACCAGCATCAGGATCTGGTGTGAGGCCAGGAACTGCAATTCAGCCAAGGCCAGAGGAGAGGTTTCTGCCTGAAACTTCCCACACAAAACCAGCAAAACCCGGAGAAGGAGCATGAGCAGTAAGGGGAGGATGCTTGAGCAAAGCTGCGTGGTGATGACCTGTGCCAGCTCTCTGTGCCTCCACTGGTTAGTGCCAATTCTTACCCACAGTACACCTACAGTCTCGAGAACACAGCATTGCTGGTTTTGAAAACCAGTATTTTGTTTGATTATTCTAACCTTCTGCTAGGAATTTGAACGTATTTTCAAGTGGGCAAGACCATTCCGAAAACTGCATTCATTACAATATATTCCCATGCTTTTCTTCAAGCGAACGAAAACACAGTAATTTATGTCAGGAGCCTGAGATGACAATGACAACAAAACAAGATTAATAACTGCTGCAAACACCTTGCCAAAGAAAGTCATTCAGTTAATGCTACAGAGAATTCTCCTGCCAACCCACTGAAGAAAAAAAGCACAATTCAGAGATTGTTTCATTTACTCAGTGTAAGTATATTTAGCAAAGGCCCTGGATCAGAAACAGAGATGACAAATGTTGATGTAAATTATAGAGTATGAAATGGGACAAAGGCAGAGTAAATGGGAATAAACTGAAAAAATGCAATTTAGAACTTTTACTTCTAAAATGGGGTGCAACATGGAATTGTGAGACCAGTGATGACCCTCTGGCATTTTGTTGAGAAAATTTTAAACTGGTGCTACAATTCTTATTCATACATCCCTCTCTACTTGGAAACGGACACATTTCCACAATTTCTAAGTGCACATTTAGAGAGTTGTGAAAATACTTACCAGAGACTCGTATGCCTCAACCGCCACACAATTCATTAGCTCAAAATTGCAAACACACAAACTGCTCAGCAGAATGCAAACATACAGAGTATGTGCAAGAGGAAAAAGAAATTAAATGGCTAAAATTGAACTAATAGCACTACGAACTTCACAGCACATTTTTATCATTATAGATTCAACTTTTAAGGAAACAGACATGTCACATTGACAACATAACTAGGCCCATTTTAACCTAAACTTAATAAAAAAATAAAAGCTATTCAGTGAATAATAATGGGAAAGTAATACATTTATTTGATCCCTCACACAATGGAGCCAACGTGCCTACCAATTGGGCTATTCACACATAAATTGTATTTAATGGCTTCCTGTTAATATGCTGTAGTTATATAATGAAACCCCAGCAATTTTGCAGCTCAGGTATCTGCGTTCCTCTACTGCCATCAAACTGAGCAGTAACTGAGTCACTCAGGAAAGGACATTTGACCTTCGAGTTTTAAATTTTGATTATTCCCCAATGTCACAAAAAGAGATGTAAAGTCACCTGTAATTTTCTTTTTCTTAAAAAGGGGGGAGGCAGTAATCGACCTCACATTTTAGTAGTTTAGAACTGATGCAATTTCACAGGAGTCAAATAGAAAATTGAGGTTTCATTTCAATACAAACTGGATCTGGTGATTTCTGCAACAGTCTTCTGGGACAAAATTGATTAGGTGAAGGGAAAAGAAAATAAATCATCAATAAGTTCATAAATTTTCATTCAGAAAACTAGAAAAATTGATGAAGCAAAGCTTTATCTCACACAGATTCAATTTTTTAATTGTGTGTTTCACTAACCATAAGCCATTTAACTAATAAGCAATTCAGAAATATGTCAGAGGAGAATTTGTAACTGTATTGTATTACAGGAAAAATATTGGTTCAGAAACACATGCAGCATACAACAGGCAGGTTTACTGATACACACCTTACTCCTACAGTATTTAAAGAAAACAAGTCTGGGCCACATGACACTTTCAGGGGATCTGCAAAGCTTTGTGCTTTACATTGACTACATGGAATATGCAGCACGTGGCACAATGAATTCTTGGCTTGATTGTATCAACTGGTATTTTAGATGTTACACAGAAACAATTATTTTTCTTGGCCTAAAGGTCTGTCATGCAAATTGGTCTAGCAAAAAAAAGCTTCATCTGAGCCAAAACTATTACAAAAAATAATGTCCCCTGCCAAAGTCGTGTTTCCATCTCCCTGTCTACCTCTCTGCAGAGAGAAAACAAATGCCTCCACATCCTACAGTGGTGTCTACAGCTGAAGCTGTTCTGGTGTCACATCACAGCCTGTGACAGCTCAAAGAAAATTTTAACTCTGCTGACTACCTCACACATCTTACAGGCAGCACTGCTCCCCTGCACTCGAGGAGATGAAAAGCTGGCTCAGTACAGATGTGGCTGATGGAGAACAAAGCTTTAATTAACGAGGCAGAGACACTGAACTTCAGCAGATTCTAAATGATGTGTTTGATTCTTAAATAGCAAACTGACTTGCAAGTTCTTGAGTTCATGCTTGAGTACACCATAAGGGCCTTTTTATGTAATTTAAGATTCAATCAAGCAGCAGCATCTCACTACAGTGCTCTTGAACACAGAAGCATAGGATGGCTTGGGTTGATCTTATCTAACACATTAACTAACTTCCTTTTCTTTCAAGGCTCACTATGTGACTGACAGTGCTGTGCATAGGAGGAAATAAACTGGAGTCATTTTGGTACCGCTCCCTGCAGAGCTTGATACAATTCATGCCAGTAGCAATGGTTTCTAATCCAAGTTTCTTTTAGAAGAATGGCTCTCCAGAGAAACTCAACAAATCCATTGTCTGTATATCAATAAAGTTTTATCTAGCCACTTTATTGAACATTCTCATTCACTTTATCCATGTTTTCTTATGATACTGTGTATTTGCTAAGTTGTATCCAATGCCACTCTTGGACATTATTTATGAAATTTAGAAATACATCATCATACTTAAAGCCTAATGAGTTTTATCTGAATTTACTAATATAAATTAAACATGTCCTAACAATAACTTTACATTATTGACCCAAGTACTGGTCAAAATTATGTCATATAGGAAAATCAACATGTTTGTAACCTGCTGCACCATCTACTGACCAAAAGATACTACAACAGACATCAGAAAAATACACACGAGTCAAAAAACATACTTAAAAGAAAAATAGGTGTATATATGATAGACTGGCTTCTTTAAGGGGCAGTGCTGGTGACCCTGATACTCTGGACTTTGTTGCAGTGGTACTATAGACAGTACATATATGTAGGGCATAATTACTTGAAGTTCTATATGGCAATAAGTATAGTTTTGGGGGCCTTTTTGTTGTTCTAATATTTGACTGAGTTTCACAATGGCTAACTACCCATAAACACTTTTTATGGGAATTATTCATTGGATCTTTAAGGTATAGCTGTCACACAACTCAAACTTTCCAGGCAGAAGAGCTGAAATGTCACCTTTTCACTGTATATAGGTCACATATTATAAAAATGTTATATTTCCTTGGTGACACCAAAAGCTATGAAAAACAGCTGCAGGATGTCTCCTACGTGTTCACATATTAAAAAAACCAAAAACGAAACTCAAGAAACAAGAAAAGGTCTATTTGCCCATTGAGCCTGGAGATCCTCTTACTCTCTTAAGCTTTACAATTATTCATTGTAATTGCCTCACTTTTTTTAAACAAGCATAGAAAAATAAGTAAAGATACTTTTCCCACTCGGGAGGAAGATACATACTGCAAGTCCAAACTGTCCATAATGATCTTCTGTAACTACAGATGAGCATCTTTCCTTTCCAAATGATTGCTGCAAAGATGCAGCAGCGCATGACACATTAAAAGTACTATTCCCTCTTTACAGAGCAGCAGCATAATTGCAGCACAAAGAATACACTTATTTCTAGCCATGTATATACAAGGAAGAGACTAGAAAACTGTAAGGCAAAAGGAGAACTGCAAAAGAAGTAATTATGAAAATGGAAGAAACAGTTTATGAAGTAAGAGTAGAAGAAATAATGTGCATAGCTGGGCTATTCAATTACTAAAGGGACTCATTGTACTGTGTACAAGTTTTTCAAGGATGGAAACATGAATGAATTTCAAGGGGACTTTGCTAACATTAATGTGTTGAAGGAAAGAAGAAAAAAGTTTAACTGTAACACTTCATATTCTTCATTTGTAAGCAATCCTAGGCCCTTTAATTCCATTCTACATTCACCAGTCTTGCTGGTGACTTTTCATAGAGATTATCAAATACCAGAACTAAGCACACTTTTTCTTTTAAAACACCTCCTTGCAATACTACAGGTGGAATGTTATGACTATAGGTTTGTTAGGTATTTCAATTAAAATTCAGGGGGTAAAATCCCACTTAACTTTATTCAGTTTCCAATCTTTTAAATAGGAAAATGACAGCCAAAGAGGAGAGCAATGCTATAAATTACTGAAAAAGCTATAATGTGAAGGATCTTGACTTGTAACTTTTCCATCCAATCCCAAATTCATAACACTTCCATCAGTAAAGTGAAAAGGAAAAGCTTTTTAAGCACTTGACAAGGGCATGCACCCTTCCTAGAGCTGATGGAAGCCCCTGTGTGTACAGCTGCACAAGAGCTACAGGAGAGGTTAACCAAACTGAGCAAAACAAATCCTGCACCAACAAACCATCAGCTAATGCTTAAATGTGTTGGTTAATAATTAGATGAGAACAATTCATTTGTTCCACAACACAGAGACACTACCAAAAACTGGACAGATGTCACCAAATACATTTTCCCTCTCTACACGGTAGGGATAAAATCCTGCTCTTTACAGCTGGAATAAGTGACAAGAGACCAACATTTAAGTCACACAAGCCACAAACAAATTGGGGACTTACAGACAGGCTGCTCTGGATAGCAAAATTATTACACCAAAAAAATTACTGAAAAATTCTACAAGAGTGCCACGAGGAACTGTTATGAATCAACACAAGATATCCTTGGAGCATAAAGTAAGTCACGAAAGTCATGAAGTCAAATTCAAATCTTGTTCAGATTTGAATTTGTGCCAGACTGCAAACCCAAATCAATAAACATAGCTAGCTGGGTAGGGATTTGCCTTATGCTACTCAGAGGTACAGGATGTACAGTCCATATGGTGACCTAACTTGACAGCTCATGGTGCCCAACAACATCTCAAAAAGCCTAAATGATGCTCCAATTTATGCATATTACTCCTCCTTTCTGCTTACTTCCCTCTTTTTGGGGCTATATAGCCTAATTATTCAAGCTGAAGTTCCTTTTCTTCTATACCCACTGAAAATTTACAGGATTTTATAGACTTCAGTGAAGCCCGACCTCCATCTTCAGCATGAAATGCAAAATTCCTCTATCAAATTATTGTGATTTAAAAAAAAAAAAAAAATCAATCTGATTTCTTCCAGGACAGGATCCCTAGTTCTGCTAGTTAAATGAGCATTAAGCAGAAGCATCTTAAGGAAAAGCTTTATTCCTTCTAAATTTCATTGGAGTTGTCCTAAATGTAATTAGTACCAAAACTAGTATTAAAGAAGCCCTCATTATAACAGCTTCTGCTTATTGACCACCTCACAAAATCTAGTTATACCTACATTAAATTTGTTTGTAAAATGGTCCTGTTCCCTTCAAGGCCGATACAGCGCTGAAAAAAATCTTAAAGGTGCTGGTGTTCACATCCAGCTCCCTTGGAAAAATAAAATAAAACCTATGGTCTCAGCTGTATAACTTTATACCAGATCAACAATTCATTTAAATCAAGGGTTCTAAATGTTTTTCAGCTGCCACTTGAGAGACAACACACTGTGAGAACCTAATTGGATCCACATCCTCTGGGAGCTTGGGGAAGAAAGGCAAAGTTACTAAACACTAAGTGTTCAGTAAACCTAAACTTTCTCAAGAAAGGGCAGAACCGTGAACCACTGACTTTAGGCTGCTTCAGTTTATTGATTTTCAATGAATCAAAATTATAAAACTACCTACAAGCACTTGAAAGATGACATTGAGCAAGGCTATTTCAATTCAAAATCAATCATATCTTGCAGGTGAGAAGGGAAGTTTTAATTTCATATTCAGACTCCAGAAATTATTTCCACACAATCACACTTTCCACTTTCAGAACCAAGACAAAGAAATGCAGTTGAAGTCTCAGAAGGAAGCAACAGAACATAATTCCAGGACAAGCCATAAATTTGTACACTTTCAGCAAAAAAAACCACCTGCACATATAAAAGATGCCAAAGGCTTGGTTGGGCCTCCATTGCTTCAAGAAAGTCCCCAAATGTCAGAACTACAACGAATCATGAGTGCAATATACCTCAGGTGTATCAGACAAAACAGACATCATAATGGGTTATGTTGCTAAGGCTGTAGGAAAAACAAGCCAAGCTTTCCATCCCATTAATTCCACTGCTGTGATACAGCCCACACAACCCAATCCGAGTACTCCACAAAAGGCACAATTGAACCACAGCTCTGGAAAACATCCTCTAAACCAACAGACTCCAAGAAGATATTTATAATTAAAATGGGATCAGACCAAGAGGAACCAGAGCAGCAACATTTAAATATGCAAGAAGTGGCTAAAAAGATGAAAGGGGGAAAAAAATATTTTCCATATCTTACACGTACATGAGGCAAATAACAGACAGCTTAAATAGCAGAGATGAAATTCTGGTACAAAAGAATGATTTAGATTTGCATGTCCTGGAATCATCCTCCTCAAAAGAGGACAGATCAGGTTATATCTGTAAATTTATACATTAGGAAGGAAAATCTGTTTCATGGCACCGCTCTAAGAATAGACTGCTTCCAACTACTGGTATCTGCACTGTCTGAAACCAAGAACAGATCCCATGGGAAGAATCAAGGAACTTTTGCTATGTTTGGGAAGAGAAATGAACCCCTTGGGGTCCTATTCTACAGTTTGTGGCCTTGGTTCTTTAGCCCCTTCAGACCAAGCACACACATGAAAAAACATTTGCCTCAATGATATTTAAAAATTCTGCAAAGCAGCTTTTTGTGATGTTTAGTGACAAAGTACATGAAGGGCAATTCATACATCACTGACACCAGCCATGAAAAACAAACTGCATTATTTGCCAAACATCAAGTTATAAAGTATCATTTAGTTGTTTCTCTGCAAAAATCAGATTAATAAGCATTATTGTATGAAATATTCATGAATATGCATTACTATACAAACATTTTGTACAACAGCTGTGAGTTGTTTACTAATTCCTGGTTTAAATCATAATGACATTATTTTGAAGAGGTGAATATCGCTGATATGATTAAAATGAGGATTAATCAAGTAGCCAATGGAGTAAACAACCACATTATAACCACCAGTATCACATGATCTGGAAAGCCACAAAAATCGCCATTAAAGGATTAATTCAAATTTCTATAGAAGCAAAAATTTTCCTTTTTTTTTTTTGGTGTGGATATTACAACAGGTAGAAACAAAAAAGGGTTGTCAAATATCTCAAGAAATATATTTTTCCAGACACGTTTCAGTGCAGACTCAGAGAACAGAAGAATGAAATTTACAGCAGGAAGATATGATGGGAGCATGAAAAATGAAGGACTTGTGTTTTTCACCTTGTTGAGATCTTTCACTTAAAAATAAAAGATACTATGCTTTTAACGCAAGGCAGTGGACAGTTCTAAATAGCACATTTGTTTAGTAAAATCTATTATTATTTAATTTTTTTGATCCCTGTACTAGAACACAATTGCCTCTGCCAAATGAGATCCACTACCAGCATTTGTGCATACCCTTACATGAAAACAAGGCTGTTCCTGTGTTGAATTACAGGAAGAGCATGAGTTCAGTGTGATTTTTAAATTCTAAGTTTCCCCTTCTCTTCTTCTTCTTTTTCCCCATGAATTTTCACTTGTGCTTGAACATTTAGGAGATTTCATAAAGGAACTATTCCTGTACCATTGATTCTGTTTAGAGATCCTTGAATTCTGCATCTTTCTACTCAATCACTTCAGGACAAATAAAACCTCAGTAACTGCTACAGGATAGTCCTGTGATGGGACAGTGACATTGCCATGCCACAGAACATCCAGAGCCTGGTACAGGAAGATTCAAGCTTTAGGACATGGTCCTGATAAAGAGTCCTAAGAAGAAGTTACAAACCAATGAGATACCAGTCTTGCAGAACTGAATTCTGGGTCTTACATTCCCAGAATTTTTGCATATAATTAAAGGCTAAGACATATTTGGAAGCTAAAGACTCATATTCCTTAAGACTGTGGGAATCTAAATGATGCTGAAGGTAGGCTTAGGATCATTTGCATCTCTTTCTGAAAGCTGCAGGAGTCCAGTTCCAGTCCCAGCTGCATTACAGTAATGACATTAAAGCCTTTATTATTCACTTCAGCAAAAGAATTTATCAGGAGTTTAGCTACAGTATTTTGCTCAACACCTGAGTCTACATACACGGCAAACTACTGGTAAACTCAAACAAGACCCCAGTCCTAGACTTTCTTATGGATCAGCCCTGCACAAACCCTCAACACCATGTCTTTGCACAAGGATACACAAGACAAGTTCTTTTTTTGTTTTCCAGGAACAGAAACTTCAAAAGAAGACAAATAACCTATCCTTTTTCTAAATAAATTTGGAGAATAACTAACAGCAATTCATCTGCTGTTAAAATGGGTACTCTCTAGTCATTGCCATTTCCTCCCTTTTCCCTACATTTTCTCTCTCACCATTCCATGGAAAAGCTGGCTGTACATGCAGATATATATAAATATATAGATATATATACACACACAAATCTGTATATATTCCACTCTACTCCTGAATGGGTTGTGAGCCTCTACTTTAACCTGGAGGAATGGGTATATCAGAGGCAGAAAGAACTGAATTTCCCAAAACATTGGCTCTTCAGAACCACTTGTCCTCAGGAACTGCCTTTTTAATTTTATGTGGTAGGTATTTCCTATTTTGTCACATGCAGCTTTTTTTAATCTGTTACAAAATGCAGAAGTTTTCATAGCTATAAAGGTTTTTTTTCTTCTTCTATTATTAACATACATCTTTTTGCCAGCTGTTTCAGGAATATTCATTAGTAACTCACATATTAGGGAAACCGATTAATACAACACAATAAAGGGCATGAAATTAATCTTTTATGGAATATTAATGACAAGCATACATAAACTTTGATCTTCTGCCACGAAGCATTCTGCAGGAATTGATTTGATTTTTTGTTATCACAAACAATGTGTTTACATGTCACGCATATTTTAGGCAGGAAACTTCCAATAAATCTTTCATTTAACACACATCTGTAACTATGCACAGCAATCCTATACATACCAGATGATTTTTATCAACTCTAATTATTCATTGATAACACATCCGATTATGTGCCCCAAGGCAACATTATAAATTCTAAGTTGTTTTTTCACAGTTGTAATTACCATATGTTCCCATTAATCCAATTCTATTAGCTCAATCTTTGCCTACTGATCTTGGTGTCAATCAATTCTCTTCCGGCTCGTGCATCAAACCAATTAGAATGGCTTTTGGAAACTGGAAATGTAATTTTTTGGTTCAAAGGAATTGTTCCAACAATGTGAGTCACAAAACCTGATTTTTAAACAAAAGTGACAATACAACCCCTGTGTTTCCAAAGGGGCTGTAATTTATTCATCTGTACAACATCCAGCATTTCTGCATCCATTCCTTTAAAAAAACCCAATAAGGACACAGACACCTATTAAAAATCTTGGTAAAACCCAGAATCTTCTTTTATATTTTGAAGATGTCAGGAAGGGTAAAGGAGGAGCTGCTCAAGAGCAGCTGCACACTTCATGGTGTTACTTAGCAACAACTTCTCAGGCAAAGTTTGCAAGGAGCTGGAAATAGGATTCTGGCAGTACTTTTTATTTCAGAAACTCAGTTCCTTATTCCTAACTCAAATGACCCTCAGTCTCCCCTGTTTATGAATAGCATATTTAATATAGAATCTAGGCACCAAAGATAAATTTATAGTTAATAAATGTGTGCTAAATAATTCCTGTAACTTTGGTTGTGTAAGAGGATCCCAGCAAAACTGAACAAGTTCTGCACTTGGTATCTGAAGCAATTTAAATAACACGGACTGTCATTGAAAAGCAATTTTTAATTCACTTTAAAGAATGCCTGTGCATCATTTTTGCTAAAATGTGTTAGAATAAATTGGACATGACCTTTGTTTACTGTAATTAGTTAAAAATAAAATTTTAAAAGAGCCCTTTTAGTTTTTGGCTTTTATTATAAAAACTTACCCATGGAGCCAACTTTAGTCTACAGAGTCTAAAGTACTGGCTATAAAATAGATCCTACATGCAACTCACTTAAACTATTTCATTTCTGTTAATCTACTGCATCTAAGAAATCAAACGTTTTAAAAAGGAGCCTCCTAAAGGCATCTGCTGTGATCCAGAGACGACAAACTCACATACTGCCAAAGCAGAGTTGATACAGAACAAGATAGTAGGCATCAATGCTAAAAATAAAAATCAATAGACAAATAGTGTCACTATTTGCTCATTTCATCAAATTTAACTCAAGGGAAACATTTTTCATTGGAAAATTGTCTTATCTTGACAGTATTAATTAGAAATGATACGGAATGATCTGTCTTCAGTGAAAGGACATTAATGAGATGATTATGAGGGAAGACAAAGAACTTGGATTGCAAAAGTTTTGGTGAATATCTTAGTTCTTGGTATCCTTCTGGATCATGACCAGAACCATCCGCACTCTTACTTCTCCAGTAACTAAAAGATGCACTTTTCAAATCTATACAGCCTTGGGGTATTTCTGAAGCCTCTGGAGTAGCTAAAGGGCTGCTCCAGTCTAGTAAATCCCTTGAATAATGCCAGCAAAACAAGTGGCTGATGCACCTGCACACCTTCCTTTGGGGCAGCATCACAGTACAGCTGCTCCTTTGGGCAGGTGGCAGATGAGACAACTTAGAGCATCTCACCATCTCCTACAGCCACCCAAGTGCCTCTGTATTTTGGTGGGTGAGAAGCATTTAAGTATTTCTTTTCCAAGTGAACATAAACTGAACAGAAATCCAGTGCCTTCCTGCCAGCAAACAGCAACTTTTGATCAGCTCAAAAACTGCTTCATGTTTTGAGAGCAACAGAATCTTTCCTAAACTATGAGTTCATCCAAAGATGATAAATAAAAAGAAAAATTGAGGATACAGCTCTAAGGAGGTGCAGACACCTCTCAAATTGTCTTCATTAACCTTAAATCTTAAATTAACTGGTTAATTCTGACACTTTTTTGTCATTTCATAAATGGATACACAAATCTTGCCAAACTTTATATGATCACCAACTGCAAAATACTAAATATTAGAAATCCAGCCTCCTCATTTTTTAAAAATCCAAAATGTATCTCAAATGATCTGAAATATAATTTCTATGCTAAACAGTGAACATTAGTAACCATTATTTATATTTCTACATTAGCAAACGCTCTTCTTTGCATTCCTGACTTCAGCACAGACCATAAGTACATTTATAATTACAGCTTCTGCTCATGCAAATGACAGTTATGCCTCAGCATTTATCAGTGGAAACACTGGAGAATTCTAAGTGGAGCATGACACATCCAAAATCATTAAAAAAACTCTCTATCAACAATTGACATATAGTAACACATTGAACAGAGTTAAATGCTTGTCTTTGGAGATTCTGGCATTAGCTGAAGAGTGATTGATAATGCCAGAATTCATGATAGATTTGTCTGTGGCTTGCTGTCACCTGCTTATCTGAGGTGCATTACTGGAAATAATCTCTCAATATAAAACCAAGCTTAATTAGAAACGAAATGCAAGCAAGCCACTTATGAAATCCAAAACAAAAATGGGAAATTTTTGGGTTTTGTAAAAAAAAAAAAAAAAAAAAAAAATCCTGCCAGTGTCTTGTACAGAGATAAACACTTGTGTGTCAGACCATGCAGGCTGTTACCCCAACAGGTATTTTTCCACACAAACATTAACACAGAAAAGACACATAGTCACTGCCCTTAAAAAAACAGTTTAAGCCAGGAAAAAACATGTCCAAAGCCTGAGATAAAAAACCTAAAATCAAAGTTCACATGGGGTATCACTTTGTTTTAGACAGCAAGAGCCTTCTTGCATGCCACGTGTGCATGCCTCTGAGATGTTCAATGCAATAAATTCTTTAAACTATTCTTATAAAATAATTCATGCCAAGTGTTCAAAGGTTTAAAGCTACAGCACAGCCTGTTTGGGACAGCGTGCCAGAGGTTGAAAACCTCTGTCAGAGCTCTCTCTGAACCCCTCAGGGGGTGGATATCTTCAGCTACAGCCCATGTGTGGGAAGGGCAAGTGGCTCAGGCATCCTCAGAGGAGCAGAGATGGACCTGCCACCCCCAGGCAGAAGTGCTGGGGTGTAATTGGTGTTTTTACAGCAGCTGCTACTGTAAATTAAACAGCAAAGTGATTAAACAACAATAAATATTAAAATACAACAATGACTTAGTCCATTGCTTGTCCTAGCTCTGGTTGCCCTCCTGCCAGGCTGATCCCCCTTCAGTGGCTCTTTGGAGGTGTCTCTGCCCGGCTCCTCAGGGTTGTCTCCTCAGCCACTTCTATGGTTATATTCAGATAATCTCATACACAAATGAAATTTTATCTTACCAAGATTTTGAATTCTCCTCAAAACCTCTTTCTGTGAAGGACACATGGGCTAAGGCAGACATACCTGAACCCTTAATATAGCTCCCTTAGGTGGCAATTCAGGGATGATGATGTAGCACAGATTGGCCAAATAACTCACAAATTGCAAAATTTTTTCCCACAACCTTACACGAAACTTCAGTTGTTCCATCATTAGTCCCATCACTCACACATAATGCAGAATTATGTCTAAATATGCTACAGTCACATCTCCCGTGATATTCAAGTATGTCCTGGCACACCTGCTTGTCTTAGACCTTAGGTTCTTTCTGATAGTGGGGTTTTGATGCATATTTAGGTCTCAATGTTTTGATGAGTGAAATCATGGGGCATTACACAAAATATGTAGAAATTTCAATTTAACCTAGTCCTCTTTGCTCCATTTCTACATTTAAATTCTTTTAAGCAATGCTGTGCCCTGCAAAATTTTAAGATTTATGTAAAAGGAGAAGTATTTTTCTTTTTTTAACAACATTTTGGGAAATTTCAGTGTTTAAGTAGCTTCCTAAGTGGGGTGGGGGAGAGATTATGGCTTTTTTTTCCACCCCAGAAACTACAGAAGAGATGACTGAGAATTCCAAAATCCTCTAACAAATATACATAAGCACAGCATTACACAAAAGGCGTAACAGCATCTCTGTGGAGCAAACAAAGTTAACCTGGGTCTTCCACACAATACTGCAGAAAAAAGCAAGGTATTTAAATATTTCAGAGGCAAAGAGACCCATGGTAGTTTCAAATATGCAGACAGAGACTAGCTCAGCTGAGCAGATCACCTGCACTGAAACAGAAAAAATGTGAAATTAATTTGGTTTGCACCTATCACACTAAAAGACCTAATTTCAATACTAAAAAGACTCAATAGTTTTTCTAAAAATTTTAAAGTTCATAACATTCAAATTTTGTACCATATTTATAAATTACTATCTTTTACTTGTACAGTAGTGGAATAAATACATAGAAACTAAACCCTGAAATGTATGTATTAGACTTCATTTCCATATCTTTTGAGAAAGATATTTAGAAAAACACGTTATCCTCTCTTTATTAGCATCATCATCATCTAGAGTCACATCTACAGGCTAGCAATAGCTTTTTATGATGCTCTCATTTTAGAGTTGCTCTCAATTGTTCCTCCCATTAAAATGAGAGTTAAAAATATTAATTTACGCAGTCTGAGCCATGGAATGACTTCAACCAGACTAATTAGCATAACCTTCTCAGATGTCATCCATATTCATTTTGCAGACTGGGGCAATGCTTAATGGCAGAACTAGAACTGATGGAGCCTTAAGCTGTTTCAGCGCTACACTCCAAAAACCTGTGAGTTCAGCAAATCCTACAGTTGCCACCTACAGCAAGCCCTGTGTATAATGTTAAGTAACTGCCATAACTTCATTAAAGCCATCACAGGATTTCTGCAATTAGTCACAGCAAAGAGCAGGAATAACACCAGGGTGTCCATGCACCACCTCTCCTCAGCGTGGGAGCCCCTGGGCTGGTGGAAGTGGGGTGGTTGTGTCCTCGAGGAGCTGATGGATCATGGCCAGCAAGGACAGCTCTGCATCTTTGGTCACACAGAACATGCTATAGCAATCACCAAGAAGCAGCAGGTCCAGACCCCCATGACCTGTTCCAAATTTAAGTGCCACCACCTGAAGCAGCTTCCTGGGCTCGCACTCCTAATGATGTGACTCCCAAGCCATGCTGGGCTTTGGGAGGTTTGGTAGTTGCCAAAGTTGCAAAATTAGCTTTTATTAACATTTCCATCCAGTCTTGCGACCAGCAAATAAGGGGTCAATCAGAACTGCTACAAGCAAGTAGATTTGTGGGAAAACAGATCATATAATCACAGAATGGCCTGGGTTGGAAGGGACATTAAAGATTGTCTAGCTCCCAGTCCCCACCATGGGCAGGGACACGTTTTACTAGACCAGGTTGCTCCAACTTGTCATTACACACTTCCAGGGATGGGGCATCCACATCTTCTCTGGGCAACCTGTGTCACTGCCTCGCCACCCTCACAGGGAAGAAATTTTTCCTAATATCTGATCTCAGCTTGCCCCCTTTCAGTTTGAACCCACTCCCCCTTGTCCTGTCAATCAATTCTCCTGTAAAGAGCCCCTCTGCAATGGGGAAGAAGATATTTTATTCTTGTCATAAGGTGCATCTTCCTGAGTGGTGCTACACAACAATTTGAGTTTCCATGTGAAATGCTGTATCCTCATTAAATATAAACCAGGAGTACGAGTTTAATATTCCTTATCATTAATACCATACAAACATTCTGATGAGCAAATTCCACAGGGCTGCAAGCCTATTCCTCATCCCTTTGACTTTGAGGACACTTGACTGGAAACAAATGCCTGATATTACCACCTAGGATCAGAGTTTTTCTCTGAGCAGCCTCTCCTACACTTCTCTCCAGCCAGCCTTGGACAGACCTTTATCAGCCAGATCCACTGGCTAAAAACCTTATACGATATTTACACCTTTAAAAATTACAGCCGCACTGCTTCTCCATGACAGTACTTCACACTCAGCTTCCTCAAATATTAACTTTGCATGAATCTCAAGAAAATACAGCCTGGCTTCATTAATGTTTATAGGGTCATTCAAAGTGAGAATATATTTTACAAAGAATTCAAATACACGCAAAGTGGTCACCAATGTACAATGTTTACTCCTATTTTAATCCTTTCTCATACCAAAGGGCAAAAATTCCTATTAAATATGTTAACCTACCCTTGTATACACATAGTGCAAACACCATTATAGAAACCAACAATTTATCCAGAAGCCCCCAAGCCCTAATCCTGCTTCTATACCTTTCTATACATTACAAAATGTGAATACAATTAACAAGCAAAAAAACATTTCTACTAGACAGAGATGCCTGTGGCTCCCAGGACAAGTGGCACAAACAGCAGCCTTCCTCTTGGTGAATTTTAATTGGAATTTTAATAAAGGCTTTACCACACTGGAGAAAACTGCCTTTAGCACAGCTCTGACTCTTTTAATCAAATTCTTTGGTGATGGTTCCTGGTACTGAATGGAATTCGGGAAGTTATTTTAGCAATATTTGTATTTTTCTCTGATTTATAATTAAAATTTTTACTCAAGTAAAAAGATCAAGAAATTGTAACATTCTTGCATATATTATATTGAATGGCTCAAGCTAGGGGGTCAGGTAAAGTTTTTGTAATATTTCCATTCCAGCACCCAGATACACTAACAACTGGATTTCCCAGACAAGTGCAAAGAGGCTCATTCTGAGCCATTCTTCAACATGCATTTTACTCTTCTTATGGAGCTACAAATCCCTACAGAACTTCTGCGCATTAATATCTTTCCATAAAAATGTGTCCCTTATCATAGAAATGATTCTATGATAACAATATGTTACAGCAAATTCAACTAACTAAACTCCACTCTTCTTTGAAAGTCTCCTCCCCAATTTACCAATTCCATTTTATTTTTAAAAAGACATGCACTGGCCACCACA
Organism: Corvus kubaryi; assembly: GCF_017639235.1. NCBI lineage: Eukaryota > Metazoa > Chordata > Aves > Passeriformes > Corvidae > Corvus > Corvus kubaryi. The sequence continues at coordinate 16,215,636 of NW_024581136.1, forward strand.
CTCATATTTTAAAGGGCAAACTTTGTATTTCCTGTCTCAAAATAAATCCAAGAGGCAGAGAAAAGAAAGTCTTAGCTGCTTAGTTGAAGATTTTAGAATGTGAATATAGATTTCTTACATACTGTGAATCAAACTAGAGACATCAAATGATTTCACTGAATGTTTTTTCTGAAAATATTTTTGTAAATTGCAGTTAGATTACACATATATATTTGTCATTGGTTTGTATTCAACAACACTTGGGTCAAACAGCATTTCATCTCTCTGCAAATTAAAACCCCTCAGCAAATGGATAGCTAATATGCTTCAACAGGAAGAGATGGAAGTTATTAGATCCCGTTCTTCACTGGCACAGTGAATCAGGTAATTGATGCAGTAATGCAAAACATTATTAATGCCATCACCTCTCCTATTTGTAAACCTCTCATACAGTCTTTGACATCCACTGTGGCAATTTCTGTCACTTCCACCACCCACTCTTGTTGCTCTGCTTCAGATTTCTCCATCAGAAACTTCCTTACAGAATTTTCTGACTGTTATTTCAATGAAGACAAAATTCTGAAATACACCAGTCAAAGGTTTTCAAAACTAAGGAATGAGATGGAAACTTAACTCCAAGTTATATATCCTTAGTCCATTATCTACTTAAAATTATAACTTAGTGAAAATTCTTATTTTTGCATCTAACATTTCTATAATATAATTCAGATATATAGCTTACAAGTCCAGGCTAACTGCCCAAGGACAGTTCTTCAAAACAATTTTCTTAAAAAAGGTAAGCATCTTAAAGGCTTTGTATCAGGCAAATATTGCTTAACCAGTATCACTTTGCTAGCAAAATATTTTGACACAGTTGTTCTTTTAAAAAAAAAAGTTTAATATCCATTTTCTGTTTCTGATTATCTGAATCCAAGAATTATCTGAATTCAAAGGTGCCACCAAATGGACACAGTTCAGCAGAGTGATGCTTGGCAGCAGGAAGGTGGGCACGGCTGGGGGACAGCAGTGCCCCTTCTGCAGCAGCAGCAGCCTCTGGCTGGGCACACGTTGATTCTGCAGCAATTTTCCTTTCCTGTTTTGTAAGGAGAGATGAAGCAGGAGATGTGCTGCATGGTTTAAAGGAGGCACTGAGCAGCTCATTGGAGGGGAAGCAGGTTCAGAAGAACATTGTGTGTTTGGTTTTCAGGATGGCAATTGTGAAACTGGTCTCAGCTTTGCTTCCCACGGAGCACTCAAACACGTCCCAGCTTCATCACTCCGACATCATTGCAGCAAGGGAGGTTAAAAATAACACACCACACCAAAATAACATGCACAGAAAGACTTGATTTATAAAACCTGTGTTCAGAGCTGATGAGAAAGAACTTCAGGACATTGTGACTTGGATAGGTGCTTGAACTGTCTCAAACTCCAGAATAATAAATTAATAAATAACTGCCTTCAGTTCCCCTGTATTTTCTCTTTGTACAAGACAAATGGCCACTTAAACCAGCAACATCTCTGGCAGATTGTGCTGACTTTGGGATCGCAAGTGCCACAGTTTCAAGATTTAGCCACTTTAGGCTTGATAATCTGAGCATCTGCTGGTCTTATTCTTTTACTGATTTCCAGTCCTCTCTCAGAGGTCTGCATCTGTTCTCCCTCTGAGGTGCAAATAATACAAATAAGAAGTGTGTGACTTGCCCAGCACTTTGGTAGATGCTCAATCAGAAGTGATTTAGTTCTTCACCACACTCTGAAAATGAAATAACCTTCCCTAAGAACTAACTGGCACATTGAGAGCAATGTAAGAGTGAAGGTTAGAAACAAAAATCCCCAGAATCAACATCTGATTAACTACTTTAAATAATACTTTATTCGTGGTTTCAATCTTTGAATATTTCTTACCCTTAACAATTCACAAAGCTGTCCTTTCATTTTTTCAAGATCCATTATTTATGGATAAAAGGACAAGGAGGAATCGCATTGCTTCAATTGAGCTTTGCTCTGGAGTAAATGGCTTTTATTTTTAAGAAAAGACTGTTTGATTTTGTAATATTAATATTTTAACACCTGAACAGTTGTTATCACATATACTCAGTTCTATATATGAAAATTCTGTGAGAACTGGTGTTGAAAATGAAGAACAAGCAACGAAAACAGTTTTCACGATCATTAAAGATGCATGCGCCGTTATTATGGGAAACATTTTAATTAAATGCTGTTAAATAACTTCATTTTTTCCCCTTAGCTTGCTACAGTGCATCACATCCTTCAGACCTTGTTTAACTGGCCCTGGTAGTAGCAGGGGGTTTGCTCCTGATGGGACTTCTCAGGGGCTGATGTAACATTAACTCTGAGGTTCCCATTCTCATCTTCATGCCTGACATTCACTTAACCAGCCTGGGTGGTGAAAAGTAACCCAGAGAATCCATTTCAGAGAGGCCACAGGCTAAACCATGAGCATGTTAAACATCTTCCTGATGATCTTTATGACCTTTTCCAGTCATGTAAGCAGAAGAGAGGAGCTGTCTTGCAGTCACAAACAGATCCTACAGCCCTGCCCCTGCAACATACACAACCTGGGGTTGTGCATTTACATGTCCCTGTCACACACTTGCATCAAAACAATAACCAGAATCTGCTGGTTACATAAAGAACCCACCTAACCTGAGGGGCAGCAGATAATTTGTAAGTGTGTTTACCATACTCCATCAATAACAACTAGAAATGATAATTTACTTTCATCTCTTTAATTACATTTAAAAAACCCCAAAGTTATTAAAACACCGACTACATGTCACAAGGAAGTCTCAAAGCCAATACTGCAGGAATAACACCTCTAAGCAACTCTGAGCTAAGAAACAAGGCACTTTTCTCATCACTGACAACAACAGCTGAATTAAAGATGCATTGATGCAGCTCACTAATGCCTGTATTACACACACGAACCACATCTCTAACACACAAGAAAGCATGGCTTCAAACAGAACCAGAATCTCCATTGCAGAGAAATTCTGGCTAAGGGATGATGGGAAAGCAAAACAAAATAAACCCCAAGCTACTGTACCCCATTCTGTTTCATCTCTATCCATGAAACTCTACCAAATCATTTGGAAGATGTTCAAATGTGGTTTGGAATAGCAAAAAGCACAGCTTCATTTCAAAGCCAGTGTTGACCATTATTTTCCACAGGTCAGCACATCCTCTCAAAGCTTGAAAAAGCTTGAGCAGAATGTAACTTCCTTCCTTTTGTTTTTTCTTTTTTTTTTTTTTTTTTTGACAAAATTAAGAAGTATCCATCCCACAATACTGCCACCTCCATTTACTTTCTCACGTGGGATTCTGGATCAGCCTGTGAAGTCAGAAAGGGAGAAAATGCTCTTTGTGGAGAAAAGAACAGAAGGCAGGCAGGATGGGGACTGCAGAGCAAGTTCCTCTGCTGGCAAAAATGCTCCCTCTTCCAGATGGTGGAAGAAGGGAGCTGATTACATTCCTGTGGGAAGAACTGCACAGCCAAATATTTCCCAGGTGCTTCAAGTCTCCTGCTCTGTACAATTGTCCTGCCCTCTACTACTCCCTGTTGTTTAGCACAGAAGCTCCACTTCCAGGACAAATTGACAATTTAGAGATTGGAAGAAAACGTTCCCCCTGAGGCCAAGACTGGCAGACATTTTTAGGAGTGTGACTTTAGTACACTTAGGTGTGTACAACTCAGAAACCTGAGTAAATAGTCTGAGGGAAGGTTTAGATTAGCACACCTGTCTGACATCCAAGAGTGTTAAAAGGCAAAAAGGAAACTCAAGGCAACACAGGAGATGCCAGTTTTCATAGCTGGACATGAAGTTGTCATTAAATTCTTTATTTTCCCTTAAAAAGTTGAACTGCATATAGCACTAGGTAGAAGGAAAAGGGCTCTTCATTAGAGGTTTGCTTTACTGGGGGCATAAAGAACCACTCCACGACTCCTCCACTAGTACCACTTGAAAAATGACAAGTGCATTAACAGAGCCGCAGTGTGAAATTCGAAATCATCCCTTTAATCACATGCCACTCAAGATGATATAAAAATCCTAATAAACATCAGGCTGACCACTTCGGAGTGCCCACCACTGCTCTGAAGCATGTCATTTACACTGCTGACATGCAGCAAAAACAAACCACTTTAACAGAGTATTTCTAGTGAATAAAGGAAAGCTACAAATACAGTCAAATCCAATCTTTTCCTGCCTAAAAAAAGAAACATCTCCACCAAGTTCAGAGAGTGGAGCTTGTGTAAGCACGTATGAAATTTTCCATGATGCAAGAAGTATTCCATAATGATATTGGTGCAAATTTCAACTTCTTTGTTCCATAGGCCTGAGAGAAATAAAAAAGTTAGTGCTAACATATGATCCTAGCAGTTTTTCATGTACAAAGGCAAAAAAAAAAAAAAACCAAAGCCCCAAAACTTGCAGAGCAGCAAATTTTCAAGGATTCAGGGTATGAGAACACACTCATGACCCATCCCTGCACTGCTGCTGGAAATCAAAGGCACAGGATGAGGACAACTCTTCACCAGTGAGCAGCACATGGACTGAACTAGCACTTAACTACTGATTTGCCAAGTTGTGCCTCATTAGCTGCATTTCTGGTAATTTCATCTCAAAAAAGATTTTTAAAAAGCAGTATTGTCATTACCAACAATATATGTACGAAAGGCTCCATGTGCTGGTAGCTGCATAATGAGTAAATGCTTTTAGTAGCTATTAAATTTGAAATGTAAGTAAAAAAACATTTTTCTCCTGACACAAACAGGTCTCTTAGCATACCAAGGCTCTCTAAGCTATATGATATAAAAAGAAAAGGCTTTGTCTTAATCTGCAATGATATTTCAGAAATTACTTTTACAGTACAGTAATTCTGGAAATGATGAGAAATGAAGACTAGCAGTGACAACTGAGTTTAGAGTTAAGCCAACGTTCCTCTGGGGAGAGCACAGCTAGCAGCATAAAAATATTATCAGCCTGAAAGAAGGCAGCCTTCTTGAAATAGGTTGTTTTCCTCAGTTCACAACATTTTCACTGTAAGAGGGAAACTAGATTCGGCCCAGAATGGTCAAAACATATGAAGGAAGATGGAAGTTCAACCTGGAATGCAGAAAAGGTGCTTATTTGACATGTATTAAAGCCCTGGCAGGGTGGTAAAGACCACAGGAGGAGCAACAGGAATAGCCAAAGTTCACACAAAAGAAACACATTATGAAAGTCATAGAAAGGTTTATGGAAAGCTCAGGATTGTAGAACAAATTTTGAGAGATCTCCTTAACATAATCCTAAGCATGATCACACTGTTTGTTCAAAGTCCAGGCTCCTGCAGGTGTATAAACCATATCCATTTCTACCAGTGCAATATGAACTTAAGGCAGCCAGACTCTGAGAGGCAGAAGACTCTTGGAGGAATAAAATGAAATGGGAAAAAAAAAAAAAATCATTTTGCAGAGCAGAGGAGAAAAAAAAAGATTACCTTATTTCTTCTTTGAGATACTTGAGGGCAATTTCATTCTTTCTCCCTCTCTTTGCACATAAAAAAGAAATACATGACATAGGTCTAAACTTGTCCTCCTTCCTCAGGAAATTATCCCAGTAACTCCAATGGGAATTAGATGCCAGTAGGAGAAAAGAACATGAAGCATAGCTGAGCCTGACTGAAAGTCCAGAAAATATCAACAAAGAATTGAAAAGTCTTTATTGAAAGATTCAAAATGTATCACAGAGCAAGGGTTCACCACTGTGATTATCTGATCAATATCCAAAAATCAAGTATAGTTTGACTGCCACATAGTTAGACTTAAGATTTTACAGTCCAAATTCAACTCAGCTTTAATAGCTCTTCCATGAGCACAACTTTATGCAATATTTTCTGGACACCCAACTTTTTCTCTAGATGTTAAAAATATGCAGGGATAGGAGAAATTGAAAGATTCCAAACTTATTCTACCATTCTATAGGTCTAGCAATACTCCTGTTACATCACCACAGTCCAGGAATTACCTTGAGGAAATTGGTGTAATTAATTACAAGGCTTCACTTCAGTGAGAGAACAGGAGAACCTAGACAATTATTTTTATCATCCCTAATTATTATTATTCTACTCTTTCTCCCCTTTCTCTAGGAGACAAATTATATCTGTTCATATCTCTTAGATAAATATTTGGGACTCAAATCCTTATTTTCACACTAGGGACACCCCTACCTCAGCATAATCCAGGAAGATAATTATTTGAAGAATACCTGGATAAGGTACATACTGCTTTCAAATCTCACTGACAGGAGGCAGAATTTTTTAATAAAACACTCCAATTTTTATCATCTCCAAAGTCCTTATTGGAGATATCCAGCAACCTATTTGATTTCTTGTGTCAGATGGGTTACTTTTTCCAAGTGCTAACCAAAAACATTACATTCACATTAAAAACAAAGTATATTGCCATTACAAGACATTAATCTCAAATCTAAAGAGACTCCACAGCAGGAAATGTCTTTATTTAATTTTGATTTGGTGGGTTGTGCCAGTCTTTGGGATTGCTGTTGCAGATGAAGCATTGTCATGTGTTTAATTTGATGTAAAGGTGTGAAAGTTATGTTAGCCAGCTTCCCTAAAGAAAACTGTTACATTTCAAACTGCAATTCATAGGGAGGTTGGGGGAGGACACAAAATGATCTAACCTGCCAGTCACAGACATTTTGAGATGCTTGATACTAATTAAGCGTATCAGCCCTGATGCCAGACTTCTCTAAAGACAAAAGGTTCCATCAAATTGATAAGACTGTGCTAAGCAGGGTTTAAAATTAATTCATAATTTCTTTTATGTTTGTCATGTTTTGTGAAAATGAACTGCCACTCAATTTTTCATAAGCTCTGCACAAGCAGAAGCTTAATTTCAGGCACTGTGCTGACAGGCCTGGGTAGTTTTATGAACAGATTATGATTACACACAGTGATCAAGCTTCAGATAATTGAAGCAGCAAACCAAACTATCCAGCATGCAAATATTAATGGCTGTCCCCAAAGTCTCACTGAATTTGCATAATATAAGAACTTTTAGCTTCCTGTTGCACTTGCAATATTTTCAGCGTAAATAATTAAAAAGAAGTAACTAAAGGGTCTTCCGATGAAGATCATTCCATCTTAGATTTCTTACTGTTTGGAGGTGGAACAGAGCAAGCTGCAGCCTGACATTCAGAGCACATGCCTGGGGAAGGCTATTTCTGCATCCCATTTCTGATTGCAAAAATGAATGTTCTCTGAAGCCAAAACTTCACCCATCTATTTTTAGGGGTGCTGAATGCACTGTTCTCTAATAAATCAGCAGATCTTTGAGAACACAGCACCTCCAAAAATACCAGAATGAGTGTTTCTGAAGCTTTAAGGCACAGCCATGGCATGATTAAACTAGAAAAAAAATGTAGGCCAATGACATTAACTTTGCCTAAATGCCTAATATCTGACATGTGTTTATATTAAGGTACATTGCAGTTCTAGAGTTAAGGTATGTCTCAGTGCAAAACATTGGTGTTGTCAAGAATAATCCAAAGGCTATTGTGAAGATTTAGTTTACTTCTACATCTCATCTACTTCTACATCTCATATCAAGCTTGTGAATTAACCAATCACTGTGAAAACCAGTAAAGAAACCTGTCTTTAATATTAAAGTCTAAAGCCACAATCTGTTTCAGCCTGGCAAAGAAAATGGTGAGACTCCTTGCTTTAGGCATTGGGAAAAAAAATAGCGTTAATATTGTCAAGGCAACAATGAAAATACTTTACTATTATTAGGTGGAAAATTGAAGGTGCAGAAATCCTTCACTTGCTTTGTAATAGCTTGTTTAATAAAGGGGGACCGGAATAATCGTTTTTCAACTTTAATATTATTAGAGAGAAACAGAAAAATGGTGCCTGAGATCTAATGCTGCAAACCAGTTTCCTGCTGGATGCAAAGAGCTCTGTCTGGTTTGAAAAAGCTATTGCTGTGGTAAACAAAAAAAGCCCCTTTCACTATCACCTCATTAAGAGAGTCACAAGTGGTTTTCATTGATTAGCTCCCATTATAGCAATAATCCTCAATATGCTGCATGCTGCATACAAGCACTGTTTTGTGTAAACAACTGCCAGTGATTAGTGATCAATGAATAATTTTAGCCAAATGTAATTGGATGAGAACACATTAAGAACTACTTCATTTCATTCTCTTGATACTAAAAGGAGGAGGAGAGGTGCAGAGAGTTATCCCACCTTGCTAATTAGTATTTCCTTTTGAGCACAAACATTAGATTTAGATTTATATTAGGCATCACATCTGAGCTGCATCCCCACAAATAAATTTAACATAATCAAAACTAAGTCCTGCATTGCTCGTTTTTTGCCCAGATTTCTAAAAGATTTCTAGTTATTAGTGCTGTATATTTTTCTACTTTTCAGACTAATTTCACAGAGAATGGCTGTAAGAGGTGCAGTCAATAGTTGCAACAGCTCCAGCTTTCACATTTGGTGAATGGCAACATTAGAAATGAAAGGGGGCTGCAAATACAGCATCTCCTGGTCAGGCTGTTCCCCCAGAGCCCTCCCACACCAGCATCAGACAGTCCCACATGGGGACTGACTTCAGGTAAACATCATTTTTGATCCAGGGTTTGATAGCTTTGGCAGGCACCTTCCTAAAGACGCACAAACACTTCTAGAATCAGTGAGAGGCACAAGGTCTTTTCTTCCCACATCTGGTTTCCAAACAAAATGCAAGTGGAACAATATTGAGCAAAACACAAATATTTTACACTTTTGTGAGAAACCACAGAGAACTAAGTTCAGCCTTCTTTTAGCCAAAAGAGTTTCCAATCCCTTGTAAGAGCTGGTCCAACTTTTGAATGGTGTTCTTATTCTCTTGTGGAAATAAAAGTATAATATTACCGTCAGTGGCCCCCCTAAACTTTGTCTATTGCTAGAGATACTTGTCCACATTTTTCCACTCTCACTCTCCTGTCTTTAAGGTGACTCACTCTTTCTTTGTTCATTTTTCCTTTTGCTTGAAAGCAAATCACAATGCTGCTGATGCCCACACAGTCACACACAGTGTGTTCTCAAACTAAGGAATAGCTACATTTCAGATTCAAGTAAACACACCAGGAACGTCACCAGCAGTATAACTGTCCTCAAATTAGCTTTAAATGTAAATAAGACTGTTCTTTGATGTTTGACTGCTTTTGACTGCTCAGTCTCTATGATGAATCCATAGGTGTACTTTATTCTTAGTCTCTCTCTTCCTTCAGGCTCAAAGATTACATAAATTTTTGAGGGGGGAAAAAAAAATCGCTGCAAAGTAAAGCAACTTTTCCCTTTCAGAAACACAAGAGCTCAAATCCTGTGATATACAAGTAGTGAGCTACGAAATTTGATGGAAACTCACTGAAATGCCTCACAAGTTTTGATTAGAGACTCCAGAAAGTCAGCTGTGGGGATGGTCATGGAGGCGACTGGTACAACAGGGATCGCTAAGAGGAAGTGAGTTTTGGAAACCTACTTAACTGGAGCTATAACAACTCCTGCAGCACACCCAAGAGTGCAGAAGCACAGTTATTACAAAGATAAAGATTATACTCAAGAATATGTATAAACTGGGCTGTGCAACTGCAGTGGGAAAACAACAGAGGGCAAGGGAATGGTTGGCCTAGCCACGCGTGGCTTTCTCCCTGAAGACAATGAGATGGGCACCCTGCAGGTACTGACAGAGCAGCTCTCCTTATTTTCTGGGACATTTTTACCACTCCTCTTCACAAAGCCCAGCAACAGCCTCTGTCTTCAAAAGTGTGATCTCACCCTTTTGTGCTGCCCTTAGTGACAGAGGATGTGCTGTCACCATCTGAACTAACTCCCAGAATGGATCAGGTCCTTCAAATTTGTAACAGCTGGTCATTTATGACAAACAGCAATGCAGTATTTCTGGTTTCTCTTCCCGATGGCCAGACCTTGTAGTATTCTCTTGCTTCCTCTCAAAATTACTCCCAATTTTAATGGTGCTTCCCCAGGTGAGGCCTAAGTGAGAACTTCTGCCAACACCCATTTCAGTCTTCCTTGCCAGGATCACACCTCTACTAAGGAACAACTGACAATCATAAGGCTTGCCAATATCATCCCGGGGCTGTGTACCTCAATTAATTTACAAGATTAATCTACACAAACAAACATTTTCATTTGTGAATGCTAAATCCTCTTGACTTGAAAGTTAGAAGCCTAAATCAGACACTTTAAAGTTTTCATTGTGAATCATCATTTTCTGTTACTGTACATGTTGTAAATTGTCTTTCATTTACAAGTACTTAGTAAACTAAGTTCCATTTTATTAGCTACAGCATGTAAAGTTTTGCGAGTGCATTATTAAAAACACCTAATTGTTCTTTGAAGCAATGAGTACATATTTCTCTTTCCAATTGAGAGTTAAGTTTCTAGAGCACCAAAATATCCTGTTGTGTACAACAGGTTATAGAGTGTTTCAATTATTTGTGCAAAGCCTCAGAGTAAGTTTTCTCTCTCTCAAGGCTTTAGCTATCTTGCTTAATCTAAGCAAAAGATTATTCACAGGATAACGACCAGGGTAAGAATGAACTTTGGTGAAAAAAACCAGTAAAAAATAGGTCAATAATAGTTCAAAAATACATTTTGTTATTTTATCACCTCCATAACACATGGTGGTAATAGTAATGCTGAAACAAGAGTACCAATTCCAGTGGTAGCTACACTGAAGGGAGAAGTGTCTGTCTCCAGGCTGTGACATTATTACAGGAATGGCACTGCAGAACCAGGCACACACCTCAAGGCCTGCAGGAGTGATAGATGCAACACACTAATTCCACAGCTAAAGGATGTTATTACACTGTAAAGGTCATTTGTTCAATTTTGTGATACATCTTCAGCTGAGAATAGCAATTTAGAAAGTTTAGTTAGGATGCTACAGTCAAGTTGAAATGGCAGCTCTGCAGGTAAACAGATCACTGAAGGGGACTTCAAAATTCAGTAATAGTCTCAAATGAAGACTTCAAAAATCAATAATAGTCTCATTTTGATGGACAGGTAAAAGATGAAGACTACTACCTGCATTAATTTATTCTCATAATTACAACATCTGTGATTGTTTCAAAATGATGGCATCAAAATTCTAAAGGGATGTAGAAACTGTCTGACAGAGCACAGACTAATAATGAAGGATTCAAAATAACTGCATCTGTTATTCTTCGTGTCTCAAGAGTATATATCCTCATGAGCTCCCCCTGCCCCCCTTTGTATTTGTTGCAGGAGGCATATACAGAGAGAAAAAGAGGATTTGGCACAGCCTGTGTAACATTCAAAGGAAAAGGAATTTTTTCTGACTATTTAGCAATGTTAGATTTCACAGAATACTGAGAGACTGAAACAGAACAAAAAACTTTGAGAAACTTTACAAACATTAAAGTTCAGTTCTATTATGGTGTGGAATAAGAGGGCCAACACATCAATGCACAGTGTCTCTGTGTGACACTGCCAAGCCAGCTGCCATCAGGTCTCAAGAAAGATATTTTGTTAATCCGTACCAGGAGCAACCTCACCACCACCTCAGGTCTTCTCCTACCCTTTCCATACTGCTTGTGAGAGCTACTGCAGACAGGAGGTCTCTGCCTGGGCTGAGCAATAGCAAAGCCATCAAGAGCTGCCATCAGGGATGTGCTGTGTCTGCCCCCAATTTGCAGCCCTCCCCTAGCTGTGCCTGGGCAGCAAAAAATCAATGAGATTTAAAGAGGGGGTGTATCTCCTTTTTTTAAAAAAAAAAATCGTCTTCTCTGGCAATTATTTTAAAAATAACAGAGCAAATTCAGTAAGAAAACTTTTACTGAAATATAGTCTATAATAATTGTTTTTATTGAATTATTTTTTCTTTTAAATGAAGAATACAAATCACTTTGCCTTGCAACATTTAATTAGATTTACCAACAGTTTTTAGCCAAGGCAGCATCTTAAATAATTAAATAGTTACATGGTATGCAAATATATATTATTTGCTTGTAGTTTGTGTCAAAGATGAGCAGCAATGGTTTAATATATACAAAATCCTGTATGTTTCACTACATGGAAGATAAGCACTTCCTTTCCTATTTCCAGACAGCATGACACAATATGTGCATCGTTTATGTGAACACAGACTAAACGAGCCATGAAGGCATCAGGAAAGGATTAAATGCAACACTACAGCAATGCCAACTCTATGGGATGTTGAGGGAAAAACTGACTCCACCTGTTCTTTCAACAAACAGCTTTTCATTTGAGACAAGCAGGGGAAAATTTCTCAGTTAACCATGGAGACACCACGCATCTGCCCAAAAATACTTCCTTCAGGATTCAGCTCCCTCACACTATCCTTTCGCAGGCAGGGTGAGAGTATCCATGAAGTTGATTTGGCAGCAGAAGACCCTCTGAATCCCAATCAGCCCTGGCTTTTCCAAGTGTCCATGTTTATTTGAGGAGCTGCTCTGACACCTATTCTGTCTGCTTCTCAAGAGGCACTGGCTGCAATTTAGAGGAGTCACATCTGAGAAAGTTCAATGTCAAATTGTGTTAAAAACCTGCCCTTTCCATCTTCTTTCAGGTTATTGCACTCAAATGAATAGGGGATTTCTCAGCTTGGAGACCTTCTGGAGCACAAAATGCAGGAAAAGCACAGGAGGCACCAATAGCCTGAGGCACCAGTAACTCAAGGCACTGGGATTCCCAAGACAAGCAGGGAGCAGAACCAGTGTCAGCTCTTGGGGGACAAAGAGGAGTAAATTCACCTGGGAACCCAAACTTTGCACAGGTTCTCCAACACATGGAGCCACTGAAAACTGCTGGATGTGAGAAAGACAAACTGGAAGGAAAAATCTCCTCATTCTAGGGCACAAGGAAAAAACTTGCTTTTCTCATCTTTTATTTGAATTTCTCTCAACCTGCAAAGTTCTCCCTATTCCAAAAGCCACCCCTTTCTGAGAAAGCCCGTCTCTAGAGATCAGCAGCCCAGCAGTACCTGACAGCCTATTTATTTTGAGAAAACAGAGCTGGCACTTACAATTCAAAGTCATGGCTATCTCAGGATCCTGTCAAAACTTCCAGAAATGCCATCTGGTTAAATATGCAGCACACCCTGAGGCACAAAAACAAAAATTATACTCTTTCTGGGGGTCTTAATAAAAAAAAAAAAAAAAAAAAAAGAGAAAAAAGAAAAGTAAACAAAACCTTGCTGGTTTTAGTGTGGACAACCTTGCTGATGACCTTCACAATGATCATGTATTGCACACAATCACATGTATTGTATTCTAGATGTAAAGAAGCAAAAATCCTGACACAATAATGCCACGGAAGGATATAACTGAACACAGGTCCAAGGAGGCAGAAATTTTACAGTATTTCCATCAAAAGCTAATGGAGCTTCACTAACAGCAGGACAAGGCATTTCACTGCCATTAACCATATAGTGCTTTTAACATCTTTCAACACCAAAAAGCAAGTCAGACTTCATGCTACTTAACTTTTCTCTTTCCTATCCTGTTTTTGAACATGCCTAAAAGAGCTTCTCAACTACTTTCATTCCATTACCTTAAGTACTTAAGTTTCATTTTCAGCAAGGCCCTGTTTAATGAATATTTATGAGCAAATCCTGCAGTGTTCATTGAAATTGTAGAACTTCCCTTCACAGCAGGCTACAGATTTACATTTTGGGTTTTATTACTAAAATGCTAGCCACACAAATCGATGTCACTCAGAAAATGCGATGACAGCTCTTCCTCCAACCCCTGCCCCTTCATCCAAATAATGTTATGTATCATATTATTCTTTGGCTCTAGAGAAATATAGTTTATATTTTTGATATGCAATATTTAATTAAAAATGCATAATTAGAAAACATCCAGCAGCCATAATTTACACACGGCAGCCTCAAGCCGGCAAACCACTGAGAGCAGTCTCCCTGAAGTCACGGAGGAGTGACTGGTGTGAATGAAATTACTCACTTGCATAAGTGATCACAAGACAAGATCTTCATTACAGCTGTACACAACCTGATAAACAGCATTAACTCAGGTTTTTCCTTCTCTAGGCACTGGTTAGAGGCTGTGGAGCTGAACAATGGTGATGCAGGGCAGCGGCACAGCAAGGCCATCTCGCCAAGTGTTTGCGAGGTCCAGAAATGCCAAACCTTTCTCCCAGCTGGCAATGGCCACTTAAAGAAGTTGCTCCATTGCAACAAACAGGGACAACTAAAATTGGCTAAATCACTCTTTATTAACTTCACCTTTGCACTTCTAAAAGCAGGGGTAAGCTGATCTAATTTTATTTAAAAGTATACCCACATTCAGAGAACAGAGTCCATTTATTCTAAGACAGATAAGTGACCCAAACATTTCACACAAACCTAGGCAGGTAACAGCAAATAAGCAACAAGTTCTTCTCTGTAATCAGCTGCAATCCAAGATGAACTTAAAACAAGATCAATTGAAATAAAGCAGCTCAGGAAGTGGGGAGAAGAAAAAAAGACAAAACATCATAAAACCAGACTCTGTAGCATTCCCCAATTTCTTTATTATTGTTAAATTGAGTTTATTTCTTTAGAGTAGTAAAAGGTGTGAATAACATAACCAAACTTCTGTGGTGTCAAACATATACATACTTCATAGCGTTTGCTTAGGAGTGCTTGTTTCCTCTGACTAAAGCCATCCCTATGGGCTATAAACAGGTTGCAGCTGCCTGTAATGCAGAATTTCGATGGAAGATGTTAAAAACATGCTTTTGTTTATTTATTTAGACAAGCTTAGCTGTCTTAAGCTATATACATATATACGAACATCATTTCTGAAGGGCGAACTACACGTGGGGTTTCAGTAGGGAAGAGGCAGCATTTCCATTGCATAACCTCCTGGGTAGAAATTTCACAGAAATGAGAGTAAAAAACATTCACATGAAATAAAAAACAACTGGGCATTGTCATTTGCCAGTTCTAGAAATACTGCAGATGCAAATGACACAACGTAATCTGGCTTTCAAATTGCAATCAGTGTTTGATTTGTAAGCTCACCACAGTAGTTTAACTCTTGCTACCCCAGTATTTTCTATCATATGGGGAAGGCTTTCTTTTTTTCTTAAAGCTGAGACTGAGAAGAAATCTTTTATCCAAGTTCAGCAATTGAAGCCTGTAGACAAAATTTTTCCCTTGACAGTGTGTGTTACAATAGGGCTTCAAAATAACCTGTGCATTGCAGTTATTCGTGGAAGAATTATAAATGTTTATCATACAACTGGAACTGTACAGTCAAAGCCAACTACCCATAATTGCTCTTGGAATTGCTATTAAAATGCATCCTTCCTTTCTAACGTGGGATAATGTTTTTGAACATGAACATGGCTTTGGATGACAAACATCAGACAGGAGTTCCAGATGCCACTTGAGCCAGAGAGTAACTGGCTATGGGCCCACTCTTAGCCTATTGCTACTGCAGAGTAAAATGAACAAAAATGAGAACCAGGAGATGAAATTCATTGAAGTCATTAAAAAATTAGTCAACATGAGACCCCAGATAAGCTCGACACTTGTGTAATAGACAAGGGAATTGCAGGTCATTGAAACTGATAAAACTGGGAGTACATTTTGATCTTAAGGTCTACATTAAAAAAGACCAAACAAACAAACAAACAACAAACACACAAAAAAAACCCCAAACAAACCAACCAACCACAAAAAACTCCCTAAAACAACAAAAAAACCCACCCCCCAAAAAACCAAAAACCCCCCAAACAAACAAAACCAAAAAAAACCCCAAAAGATAAATTCAACAAAGACAACCAACTCCTGTATTTCTATTTAAATCATCCTCATGGCCTCATGTGCTTTCCTGTTACTGGGTTACCTCTACAAAAGTGGGTCTCAAAACTGTGAGCACAGTGCAGTGGGAATGCCATGGCTACCAATCTAGTTATAAAATGTTGGTTCTTAATATACAAACTCTTTAAGATACAGTCTAGTTTCCAAGTAACCAAGGAGGGATTTTCTCCAGAATAAAACATCCTTTCTATACATAACAATAATATCTAAGCAGCCAATGTGCTTTCCCCATGTGCACTCTAATTTGTTACAGAGCTAGGAGACATCTAGTTCCCAAACTCAGTGGTATTTCCCTAACCCTTAACACAAGGTACAGCTATAATATCTTGCTGATCAAGGCTGTGGGATGCTGCAGACCGAACAAGACTCTAAAATTACTTACAGGTATAACCAGATCCTAAGGCAGATTCCCTTTTCATAATCAGAAAGATAGAAATAATGCAAATGCCAAACAAAACACACCAGAGGTTTATATTAACACACAATTTTACAGCATTGATCTTCTGCCATCAACAGATGGAGAGATTAAACTGGTACTGTTACACCTCAGATTTGAAAGAAGCACAGTATGAGATACCAAAGGATTTTCCAGGGAACATTGTAACAGGAGAGTCTCAATGGGAATTCTGCAGATAAACACAGAGGAAAAAGCTAAACATAAAGCATGGTACACGTAAGGTTTCTCCTTGTTGAAATTCAAACAGCTGAATTGCCTACATAGAACAAAACCAGATTTTCAAACAGAATCAACCTCACCTGGAGATACACAGCTGTCATCTGCACTTGCATTTTAGCAGCCTGCCTGGAAGAGCCTGGTAAAATGTTTGAACAATTACTACAGTCACGTTTCACTTTGTCCTTCTGCCAGGTTTGCACTTTTTTCATATATGAGCCTTCTACAAGAACAACTAATTTCTTGCCAAATTGCTTACTTCCATTCAAAGGTCCATGAAAACCAGGCACCCTAACAAAGACTGAAAGCTCTCAAAACATCCAGGGCATTTATCTGCATCAGATAAAATCAGACAGCACATGCCCAAGATTCTTGCTTGGTTGTAAGTCACTTTTTCTGCATTATATTAAAATTAGCATGGGATAGAAAGTCAATAAAAAGTCTATCCAGCATTAATTTCTATAAAACCTATGTATCACAAGTATATAAGTAATACTTTGGGCATTATGCTGTTTCATTAACATCCATCTTCACCAAAATCTGCTTTGAGGTAACCAAAATATAAATCAGAATTGCCTACAGAGTACAACAGTATGGAAATGACTACACGTTACACTTGCTAAGGACCCAAAAATTTCAAGTAAATTTCTCCAGGTAAACTTTCATGGATCCTTCTGTTATGAAGGTGAATGTCACCTTTACTGATTTTTTTGTATCTTTTATACAGAGAAGCAAAACCAGGGCTGATGGAAGAGTACGATCACATAAAACTCTCCCACAACACAAACCAAACAAAAATCAGGCCAGGGAATCAGCTGAAAACAAACAAGATTTTGCATTAAATCCAAAGAAGCACTTGTT
Source organism: Corvus kubaryi (assembly GCF_017639235.1). Taxonomy (NCBI): domain Eukaryota; kingdom Metazoa; phylum Chordata; class Aves; order Passeriformes; family Corvidae; genus Corvus; species Corvus kubaryi. The sequence goes on from NW_024581136.1 coordinate 16,233,059, forward strand.
GATATTGCAATTATTAGATATGAGACTTGGATGTGGCACTGTAGGTATTGATGTCAAAAACCATGACTGAGAGCAAATAGTTTTCAAACAACCATGATAGCCCCTGGGCTGTCAGGGACAATAATTACTTTTCCCCCCTTCCAGATCAACGATGTAAGGACCAGATTTTCCCTCCTTACTCGCGTTCAGCAATGTATTAACTCAGAGCAAACCTCATTGCAGTAAACAGATGCAAGTAATAAGGGTATCAGACTTCATCTGACAGAGATAAATTCGAGTTATTATGTTTGTTAACAGAATTGGTTTGGTCCTATAAATAAATAATTTCCCCCCAAATACACAATATGAAAGCAAAAAGTAGCCAAAGATATGATAATGTTTTCATTCCTTAATCAGGATCACTTCAACATCGTAAAGATAACCAGAGAGAGGGGAAAAAAAGAGAGAAGCCAGTTTGAAGCACTTACTGTCAGCAAGCCTGTGTTAAGCACCTTGTTGTATAAGGCATAAAGAATTTTTTAAAAGTTTTTAAAAAAAACTTTTTTCACCACTCTCTAGACACTTGATTTAGTGGATTCCACCGTTAAGTGTTGTTACTAAAGAGGGACCTTCCAGCCTGCTGCTGCTTCTCCCACTACAAACACAGAGTGTGATTGCACAGAGGTGTGCTTCCTCTTGTGACAACTCCTCATGAAATATCTTGAAGTCCTCTTCTGCCTTTCACTGTACCTTTTACACCAAAACATGTCCGAGGAGCTTGAATACGGCTCTAACAACTCTGCTGGGGCTCCTGGTGCCTTGTTAAAACTGGAACAGAATCATGTTTCTCCCTCAGGCACTGCCTTAAAAAAACTTTAGGCCATACGTTCTTGAATTATTTATCAGAAGTTATTATGCAAACAAGGATTAAATAATTCTCTTTGAGCTGCTGGTGGTAAGCACAGCAGCTAGAGGCACAGTGGCTGTGTGATATCTACATTTTATCCAGCCTTCCTGGCAAACAAACTGCATTTTGCTAGGTAGATCCAAGACCTGCTTTTCCTTTTTACTCACACTGGTGTAAATGAGAGAACCTCCTCAAAATTTGATGCAATTATATCATCATAATACTGCGTAAGTAAATCAGGCCACTATTTATTTCCAAATGCATTTGATTAATGACTGTTGGCAAAAATAGTAAAGACTTCAACTTTACTCTGCCCTCTTGCTCAGCTCATCTGGCCTTGCTTTATAAAACCAGCTACTCTATTAATGAACATAGGAAATAAACAATTACCACAGAAAAACTTCAACTTTTAAAAAAAAGCTAGCTGTGACATCCACCCTATGCAGTAGATAAAGTGCTCAGTGTTCTCCAAAATAGGCATCACTTTCTAAACACAGTCATAAAAAATATTTGCAATCTATATACACGTAAGCAACTCCTGTTACTGCTGTATGATCTCAATTCAAGAAAGTTACACGCCTGTTTATAAATGTGGATTTGCCCAGTTATGCAATAAAAGTAATTAAAAAATAATAGAAACTATGAACTTTATTCAAGTGTGTTACGTGGCAGAAAAGAGCTAAGCAAAGAGATAAAACAATCGTTGCTGCTGCCTAGGATAAATACTAGTTTATTAGGGGTTTTTTTCCCCCTACAGGCAAAATTCAGAGCGTATTTGAAATGCCCATTCCCTTTATTAAACTCCCTAAGAGGGCAGATTTCTTGGCTCATTTCTCAAAATTGACTCATTTACACACACACACAAATACGCACATCAGGTTTTCTGCTTCTTAGCACGGCAAGGCAAACATTCCCTCTGCCCCTATTAACAGGAGGGATACTCAAAAACTAACCACAGACCTCCAAGGAAACGCTGTGCCCATGCCAGTAGTCTCTGAAGGCTGCACCTTTCTAAATGCTGAAGCAAGAAAGAACACCGAAAATGCAGCACACATTAATGTGGAGTCAGAGCTACGAAAGGCTTAGCTGAACTTCCACCACCTCCACAAAAAAAAAAAAAAAAAAAAAAAAAAAAAAATCAATGATGAAAAAACCCTGGTTACTTACCCTGGAGGCAGAAACTCCAGTTCTTCTGTACCAAACTGCTCCATCTCCACCAGTGATTCACTAGCTCTGCTCTCCATTGCCAGGTTTACCTGTTTTATTTAGTCCAAAGGCTTTTTAGCCCACAATAACAACAATAAGCTCAGAGTGAAACTTAGTCTGATCTTCCTAAGGCCTTAACTGTTAAACCAGGCTCCTCTTCCACACCTTCTGCCTGGCTCACATGAGACATTTCCTACCTGTTAACAGGCCCTGAGTGCCCCACCCCTGCAGCCAGGAGAGCTCAGGAGAGCATAACACATCCCTGCAATGTCAGAGGGTAACTGAGAGAAGAGAAGCAGCTGGGGTACAGCCAGCAAATATTTATGGTGCAGCTCCCAAAGTGAACCCCTCAGACTGAAAGGGCTGAGCAGCTATAGCCCTAAACCTCCTAAGCAGCCTCTGCTTGCCACCACCTTTTAAAAGGTGTTTCTCATCAGATCAGGCTCAGGTGCTGCAGAGGAAGAGCCCTCCTGGCAGCCCTGCATCAAACAGCTGCGTTTGCAAGGCAGGTGGACATTCAGACTCTCCTTCCTGGCTTCAGCTATTTCAGTGGGTAATTCTGAACACTTCCCCTGGGTGAATCTGGCCCCAAGCAAATGCAGTGACTGATAGCTAAAAGCCAATGGAACTTCTTAATTAATGTCAGTGGGTACAGAATGAAGTCCTTAAAGAAGTTAATTAAAATTGAGGGTTTGGTACAATGTAAGGATGAATAATGTGCTTCATGTATTAATACACAGCTAAAAAGAAACACCAAAACAGTAGCTTTGGTTCAGGAGTATTACAAAGCTCCAGAGCTGAAAAAATAAAAATCCAGAATGCTCTTTACTGCATTTTAACAATAAATAATGAAAAATAGTATCTCTGAAAAGAGAGTTTTTCACCATTTGGAGAGGAACACTAAGAAAATTCAAAGACCTTTTACAGTTCAGACCAACATATACAGCTGTTTGCTGATTCAGGTTTAACCCTTAATCTGTAGCAGCAAATCAAACCAGATTCAACTGAAACACAAACCAGAGCAAACAGCTCCAATGTCAGGCTCCCCACATGCTGCCAGCACTTGAATCTCAGGCCATGGAACCTGTCCCTGGTTGCCACCCTACTCCACTGCATCTGCCTTCTGCTGCAACTTTCAAAGAAACATTAGTAGCAACATTTCTTTTTGATTTTGTCCTTGAAAATTAATGCTCTGTGAGCTGCTGCGACACACGGGCTGGTCTTGCCAGGTATTAAGTGCTCTCTTTTTCCATGCACTAAGTGCCTCTCAGAACCAAGATAGGAATCAAAATAAAGCACACAATCAGATGCTATTCAAGTAGATTATTTTCTTTTCCCATGTTTAAGTTGTTGATAGACAGACGCAAAAGACTGTATCTCTTCACACCTCATTAATTTTTATCTTTGGCACCTTAAATTTAAAAAGTCCCCAGAAGATTAACACTGTTGTTACACTTTCTGTCTTAGAAGGGGAAAAAAAAAAAGTGTCATGTGCTTTGGAGTTTTTTAAGTCCTGGATGAATAATGATTCAAAAAAAAAAAAAAAAAAAAAAAAGATGTGGTACAAGTACCAAATACACCAGATATGCGACTAAGTAAGTGATCTCAGTGCTCTCTGGGCATTACTGCTTCCCCACAACCTGTTGTTACCGAGCACTGAGGGGAGATAAATTCCTCCAGCTGCTGAATTACAGGTGATCAAAGTATGGGGAGGGCTGTTTGCCTTGTAAGCAGGTTTTGGTGTGGTCTGAGGAGCTGCGGGTCCGTGTTGGAAGGCGCATTACAGGAGAGGTTAATGGGGATTTGGTTTAGGTCTAGTCAATTCTCTGTTGGCTGATAATTAAGATAAACTGCTCGATTTAAAGCTGGGCAGGGGCAGGAGGGAGTTTGGTGGTTATAATGGCCCAAACAATTATGTCTTGTAGACTAATGCCTTCCTGCTGTGTTATCTAAGATAACTTTCATATGAGTCACAGAATTTGATCTTAATTTGGGCTTGTTTTTGTAAGTGAAGCCTTTTCCATTTTTCTATCTGAAGCTTTTTTTTAGGTAAACACCTCTACATTAATCCAGAGATAGCATGAGATAACCTTGCTGTTGCAGTTACAAGTTTCCCAGAAGACAAATGTTTCCACCATAAAAGAAACTAATCTAATTATTCCACTCACATTGCTTCTTGCATGTTAACTAATGCTCGTTCCATTTGATCCTGCAGTGTACCCAGTAATTTATACACCCACCACCTCATTAGACCTTTGGAGCATCCCATACAGTCTACCTTCAAGACCTGCAGTGCACCTAGGAATTGTTACTGCTTTCATGGACCAAATTTGTCAGACCAGCTATCCCCTTGCAGGGGATAAATTCTGGGATAAAAAACAAGTTCTCCTTATCAGGTAAGTTATGCAAGCTCTGAGGAAGATAGCAGGTTCTCTGGACCCAGTGGTTTAATCTTCTCCAAAGTAAATGGTTCATCAGTTTTAAGTCCAAATCCAGTACACACTTGTGGGAGCAATTTCCAAAGGTAGGGAAGCCTCCCTGTATGGATGCTTTTCCCCTCATTCATAAATAGGTATGTGGTCATTTGGTTTGGTGAGTTGGATGCAGGAGAATGCAATATTAGCCATAAAATCAAAGGAATTCTACTCTAAATTGGTTTGAATTGAATTGAAAAGAATTGGTTTTTCCCTCATGTGGAGTTAAACTTGTCACTACTGCTGTTTCATCCAGGAGAAAATACAGGTAGATGCTATCTCTCTTCAAGACAGACCATTTTAAAAAGAGATCTTAATTAATACTTATGAGATTTGTTTGGAAATCCTAAGGCTTGCAACACTTCCTCATGTGAGTCTCACTACATTTTAAGTAGCACACATTTTAAACAAAAAATTGTCCTAGCAGGTAACATGGGCACCATTTAGTTTCTCAGTACCCACCATAAAATATCAAAGATTAAATACTAAAAGGTAGTTATTAAATAGCTACACAGCTTTAAAGACTCATGTTCTGAACTTGTACTGCACTTATCACTTTTTAAAGTAGAGTTGAAACTTGTAAGTGAAAGCTTATTTCCTTCCATACACAGTATATGGTACACAGAATTAAGAAGCTTTGGCTTACATGAATCCACAGGGACTCATTACTTCTCCAGTCAGTCCATGTTTCTATTACAAAGCCATTTGCCACAGCTTGCAAAATATTCAGATCTGGATTGTGTTTGATTATGTGGCGTAATTCTAATTTTATTCAACCCTTTCTTTAAAATCACATTCATGTAAAATCCATGTTCATATTTTACATAAACCACTTGCACCACAAACTCAAATTATTTTCCAGACTAGTTGTGTTCGCATTCTTTAGAAAAGCTCCTCTGATATTAAAGCAGTTCTGACTCTCTAATTAAAATTTGGGAATTTAGGAATGCACATGATCATGTTAGCATCCAATCTGAGCCACTCTTTTGATAATAATATAATCTCATCTCCTCATGTCCTAAGGGGATCCCATTCTTTCTCTTTCCTATCCCTTCCACATAATCTCTCATTTCATCTTCTTGTCTCTTTAGAGAAAAAAATTTTCAAAGTATAAAAGCCCATCACTTTGGAACAAATGTGATATTGAATCTTTTTCAAGTTTTGTGTCTTAAAAACAAGACACCCTCTTTGAGAAGAACCTCTTTAGTACTATGTCCACACAACAAAGGCTCCATAAGATAAGTACAAAATCTTTATAGCAGTTAATGTCTTAATAAACATTTTTCTAACTGTTCTGTAATAACTTGAAGGAATCAAGTTGTCTGATAGCACTTTGCTTTCATTTAACGGACTGGTGAGTACATAACTTTGTAGAAAAGCAAACCCAAAATATTATCTAAGTTATATATGTATCTGCTTTTGAAAAGGAAGTACTGTTGAAGATTCAAAATGAAGAATTCATTTGTCTCAGAGCAGGCTCCTGAACACATCTCAGCCAATATGAGAGAAGCAGGCTGGTCAGAGAAGGGGAAGCTTAACCCAAAAAATTGGAATCTGTTGGAATCTCCAGCACACTGGACACAATGGACATTGTGCAGGGATGAGAGAGGCACATCCTCCTAAACTACTGGATAGACAACCCCAGAGCCAACATCTGCACAGGAGCTGAGGGCTGGTTTCCTTCTGCCTGAGAAGGAAACTGCTGAAATCTGCTCCTGAAAACACTGCCCCAGCTCTGGCAGATGCAGCTCAGGCCAACGACACACAACACAACCCGTGCAGGCAACAGATGTAAAGACCATTTTGAATCCTGGGAGAGCGAGACAAGATTTTTTTCACAGTTTCCTTTTTGTGTCAGGAACCGTGTTGCGTTCAACTCCACTCAGTTTGTTGTGTTGTTGAACTTGATATAATTGACAAACTGTCCTATAAATCTTCTTGCCAACATCTCAGTGCTTTATAGGTCATCAATCTCAGCCTCCTTGGATGTTTCTATTCCATAAATGCAAGCCAGTACAACAAAAAAGGACCAAGGGAGTGGAAATTCAAGTCTCATCTACTCCATTTTAGCTTTGCCAGGGCTGGTAACTACAGGATCTGGCTGCCCCAGAAAGAAGCCCCAAATCTCAGCATGACAGGGTAGTTTAATTCATGGTGAGACAGGTGTGGTTGTAGACAGTTGTGAAGATCTTTGCCAGACATCATTATGCTCTCTAGGTAAATTGGGAGCTTTCTAGCACAGATGAAAAATGAGCAACAAAGCAATGCATACTCCTGAAAAATCAGCTGTGCCTGTGCCAAACCAGGGTTGAGGTGAACAGGGCAAAGGTATCTGTGAGATTGCAGGAATGCCTTTGGAAAAGTAGCTTCCCTGGACTCTCCAGAGCAGCAAGCTCAGCTCACCAGCCTTTGCTATGAGAGAAGATGGTGATGGTGTGGGGATTCTCACCCTCAGACAAGCAAAAATAACCCCCACCTATTCTGCAGTGAGTGAATTCACCCAGAGATTACAGATCAAATCCTGCTCTGCTTCACTGCACGTGTATAAAGCCCTCACCTTCCATTTCTTTATGGAACTGGATATTCCAAGGAGTGAGGCTACAGCTGTGGACTACTGTGGACATTTAATGGCATAATTGAGAGTTATAAGACCAGTTCTCAAAAATGACTTGCTCCTTGAGCAATCTATTTAGTGGGAATATGACTCACACCTTGCTCTGTCTGACAGAATCCAGCCCTTGGCTCCCTGGTAATGGAGATGGATATGCAAATCCACCAGTGGCTCCTGTACTGCTCAGTGCCTTGGGGCTCTCAAGTTTCCAATTTGTGCACTTAGAATAAGAGCTCTTGCTGCAAACATCGCGTGTAGTCGGCTGGAACGTGAGCGATCACTCCATTGCAGAGAAATGTGCAGTCCCCTGTATTTTTCACTACACCACAGAACAAGAACTTTTATGAACATAAATCTGGTAACCTGGGATGGCTCAGACCAGTACATGCCAGAGTGCCACACTGCCCCGCTTGTATTGATTCTGAGTTTGAGTGGTACATGCACCACAAAACAAATCTATTGCCACACTTGGAGAATGAAATCCCTGAAACTTATACAGGTCAGTAAACACAACTTCCCTGCTGTAAAATTTTTATCACATATCCTGCCTTCCTCATCCTTTATAGGGCTGAGATACACCTGATACATTTACCAGTGTATTATAGTGTGGTAACATATTTACTCTATTAAGCAGTGTTGTCTGATTCCCTTCCTGAGCAAAGGAAACATAAATAATGTAAACACCAGTGAGAACAACAGAGAATGGGGATTAAAAAGCTCAAGTCAACAGAGGAAAATTTCTGGATAGCCCAAAGATATGTAGAATCATAGAATTATTTGGGTGTGAAAGATGTTTAGGATCACTGAGTCCCACAACTAAACTATGTCCCCAAGTGCCACCTTTACACACCTATTCAATACCTCCAAGGCTGGTGATGTCACCACTTCCCTGGGAAGCCTGTTCCTCTGCTTAACATTTTTGGTGAAGAAATTTTTCCTAATACCCCATCTAAACCTCCCCTGGTGCAACTGGAGGCCGTTTCCTCTTATCCTGTCACTTGTTACTTGGGAGCAGAGCCTGACCCCCACCTGGTGACAACCTCCTGTCAGGGAGTTACAGAGAGCAGTAAGGTCCCTCCTGAGCCTCCTTTCCTCCAGGCTGAGCCCCCCAAGTCCCTCAGCTGCTCCTGATTAGACTTGTGCTCCACACCCTTCACCAGCTTCATTGCTCTTGTAAGTAGAAGCAGATTGAAGTAGAAAACAGGTGCTGAAGTTAAAAAAAACAAAACAAAACAAAAAAACCCCAGTAAAAACATACTGTAAAAACAATTTATCTAACTGACAGCCAGCATGATTGTCCTGGAAAAGCTCTGTCTATATGTTATTCTTCTTCCTTTGCTCTTTCTTACCCCAAACTTAGTGCAAGGGTTTCATATCTACGTGCTGCCACTGCAAACCCCCAATTACAGCTTTTTTTCTATAGAATATTTTCAGTGATAACTCCTATGTTGAAAGAGATTTTCTCTCCCTCCTCAAATAACTTTATAGAGGAGCACTTCTGGGGGAGAAAGAGGCACATCCATAGCTTGGTAGTGGAAATCCTATATCATCACAGCAATTAGCAGAGGGAGCTCTGTGCCAGACCCTGTTGTGCTGAAGAAGTAATTTTAACCAGTGAGGCATATGGACAGCATTTCTGCATGGCTATCAATATTAGCATTTTGATATCATTTTTATCATCATCATCAATATTTCCATTAAAACTCCATCCACAAATGCTTTAAAATAGAAAAGTCCCTTTAAGTGTAGGCATTCATAAAAGGTCAGCCTTTGAGCACTTCTTTAAAGCACAGAAGTTTTTGAAAAGCACACTCTCTTAAGTCAATGCAGCTAATTTCAGAATTAGAAAGGAATTGACCAGTGTTTGTTTCTCTCGTGTACCATCCTGATTTTTTAAACACTGAAATACAGAAGTGAAAAACATTTTCTAGTGCCACAGAGCACAAAAAGAATCCAAACAAAAAGCTGAAACATTATGAAGTCTCTTTTAAATTTTTACATTTTATGCCAGGCAGAACAGCAAACTTGCAATTAATAGCAGAAATTCAGAAAATAGAAGAATAACCCTTCCCAGACCACAACCCAACATCAGAGCACCTGTGATTCAACTCATGGGAAGGGTGAGAATCGGGATTTCTCCTGTGCTGAGCCCACTTCAAAACAGCTGGGGCTGTAAATTTCCTCAAGCATAAGCATTTATATCAGCATTTCATGTTGGTAAACTGGATTGCCTGCATGCAGTTTGATGGAGGTTTTTCCCATTTTCAGAAGTTATCCCATAAATTGTGTGACCTTCCCCAGTTTACCCACCAATTACTGCCTATAAGATATTTTATTACAATCCAAACTATAAAACACTCAAGCAGAAAGGATCTACCATTTTATATTGGAGCACAAGGGCAAGAAGTGCTACTAATTTGCAGCTAAAGATGAAACTACTGCAGGTCCCAATTGAAGCTGAATTAAACGTAATCCTTTAACCGTTTAACACATGTAGCCCAAGCTTACATAAAAATCAGCAAAGAGGCCTTGTCTCACACAACATTCCCACACCAGCTTTACATTTCCTTGGGAGATGCATTTTACAGATAATGCTCAGGTAGCTTGCAGCACCAGCGAGTGCCCTTGTAAGGACTGAGCTAGAGGTGCTCTCCTTAACAGACCCCAGTCCTCCCCTTTCTCTCTCTGTGCTAATCCCATACCTGCTGTAGCTGTAGTGATAAATCACCCCTTTTCCAGGATCTTTTCCACCCCTTTTTCTGGGATGCTTTTTGGCCTTTAACTCTGCCACCTGAGTCTATGTCAAAGAACTGTACAGAGTTCAATTAAATCTTTCTGAGGTCCTCGTAACTGCAGTTTGTGAACAGAAGTTTTTAATCATTTAGCTTTGACCCGTGGTGTTTCACTGTAAGCATATGCACATTATATCAATACCTTGCACAAGGGTGCTCAGTTAAAATGGAATTATGTCTTTAGCTGTTTAGATGGACTGTGGTGAAAAAGAAAGCACCATTTTTTCATGTCACCAGCAACTGCACTCCTGAAACCAGCATTATACTGAGAAAATAAAAATGTGTTTTCCCACACTAAGAGATCATTTCAGTAATCACCATGCTGCTACTACAAATTTCTTTCTGCTTTTCCTGTTTGTGCTGCTGGTTTGCCCTAGAATTCCTCAGCTCTCTCTAAAGAAGGCTGAAGCCAGAATATCTATAGAAATTGAAATGTAAATTGTGGAATATGCTCTATACAAACAGCTGAGGTCAGAAAGGAAAGAAGGCTGCTAAGGTACGTTGGCACATCTTGTCATATTGCACCAACACAGATCTCCTGGCTGCTGTTCTGGCCTCTAAATTATGCCAAATGTAAATTAACTCTTATTACTGCCACATTCCATGATCTCCCCAGTGCCACCCATTAGAAAGGAACTATTTTATAGAGAATATCTTTAATGCCTTTTCTTGATCTATTGTTGCCATGCATCTGTTATTCAGCTGTGTAAAGTAATTAAGGAATAATCTCATGGAAAGAAGAGCAGAGTTATCTCTTAGGGACGTGTGTGAGCATACAAAAAATCACTATCAAAAAGTACTTTAGTAAAAAAAGTTAGACCTGCTACCACCTTATGTCAATTCTGCAGTTAATTGCAAATGCAGATTTTGAGAGGGGAACTACTGTGCACAGTAGACTTGTCTATTCAGAAGAATAAGTAGGTCTCAGTTGTGAGATGATAGCAAGAATTCTAATTTCAGAATAAACCTCTGCTTGATTTTTCACCGAAAGCTTTTACTTTCAGCTTGCTTGCCACTACCCTCTGCCATGTAAAAAAATCTCACCACATCTGAAGAGTTCTGCAACACAGCACAGGACAGTGAGCTATAAATAAAAACTATTTTATTGTTATTGTTGTTTTTTCAAGTATGTTTTTTAAAAACAAGCAAGGCACGTGAATGAGACGAGCGTGCACATACCAGTGCTGGTTCATGTACGTGTGTGTGCAACACCACAGACTCAGGAGAGACTCTGCAATTACTAAAACCTTCCTTTTGAAGCCAACAATTCTCCACTTTAACCATCTGTAACAAAGTAACTATAGTTCTGTTTAGCTTTTTCCTCCTTTCAAGCTTTACTTCACATTTATTAAAAGATCCTTTGAAGCAAAGGCTTGCTTGGGTGAAGCCTGTTATTAAACAAGCCGAAATTGCTGCTTTCATTGTGGCACTTAATTGGGATGTTGTGCGTCAGGAGCCATTAGAGCTCTCCCGTGGTGCACTTGGTAATGCCCTGTGGTGCCATATGGGAAGGCTAAAGCTTGGAAACGATTTTTGGGATGTTTGATTTTTGTGTCAATGGAAACTGAGAAGAAAAATAAGGTGAATCTGAGCTCCAGGGACTGAATGCACAGGTTGAGAAACTCTTCGATGTCCCCTGGTGGCTGACAGAATCTGTGGGGTTTAAAAAGTGTCTCCTGTTAGTCACAGACTTAATTGTGTGATGGGCAGGTGCAACCAGGTAATTAATATTGCTTCTCCCTAGGTGATTATCTTAGATTATTGTTTTAGCCACAAGAACTTTCCTGTGGCAGAAAGTGATAGAAAAACTGGAAGGGACCTGCAAAAATTGCTGGAAGGAAGATTTAAATTTAACATTTCCATGATGCAACAGCAATGGGAGTAGTTTTGCAACTGCTGTAGATATTAGGAGGATGTTTAAAAGCCAGGGATATATGATTTATGTATGTTTTTATCATTAATGTTACTATAAATATTCAGCATAGTCTTTTAAAAAAGTAATGCCATCCTTGCTTTCTGAATAGAGCCCCAAATTTATGGGGGGGTTGACAATGGAAGATTTTTAATACTTTTTATGACTAATTAAAATGAATTCTGTTTCCAGGCATACTGGGCTATAAGGATCATGGATTGGAAGCTCATTCTATCTTTCAAATTAAATTTCATTAATTGGAAATAAATAGAGTGTTCAGAACTTGTTTATATTGCTACTTTAATTTCCTGCAGAAAATATCTTCATTTTTTCCCCCTCAGTTATTTCTGACTTAATTAATAAACTGCCTCAAAAATAAACTAGTTTTGCTAGGTGTAATAGTCTGGATGTCAGGGCTGGGTTACGTCTCCCTCTTTAAGAATAATAGCTGCAGGCTGGATTGCATTTTTAGTGCAGCTCTTCGATGGATCCCTCCATCTCTGCCTCTGACTCCTGCAGCAGATTTTTACAACTGAAGCTCCATTACATTCATAAAGCATTGCCTGACCTTCTAGTTGATAGATTTTAGGCCAGAGCTTGCTCGAACTCACAGCAGAGCATCTAAAAATAATTTTACCTTCAACATTGTTGCGCTATTTGTAAATCCCCTTATGCAGCGAGAAACAACAATTACTGGAATGTTGACTATATTTTTCTCCTTCTGCATGAAGATTTACCAGTTCTAAAAAGTGATTGCTATGAAATAGTGAGCAGCCAGACTGGCATGGAACGAGGTGCAGAACTTTATTGTAAAATACGCTGTCAGTGTCAGTGCAGAGACTCATGAAACATTCAGTCTACTTTATTGAACTGATACAGCAAGTTGCGCTCAAAATTAAAACTAATTGTTGCAGTAAAAAGGCTAGAAAAAGCACCTAGGGTAAACACTGCCTCTGCCCAAGGAAAATCCTTGGGATTCAGCTCTAGTAAAAGCAATTCAAAGTACATTCATGGGGTCATGGTGTTGCTGCCTCTTCTGGATACCTCTCTCATCATGGCTGTACAGATTTGTAGGCAGACCACAAGAAAGTATAGCAGGGCAGGTATGCAAAAATAACAATGCTGAGGCTTCTTAGAGATCCCAGAAATGCATAAAGTCAGGCTGGAACTCAAACTTCAGTGCTGGCAAGATTATAATATTTACAATATGAGTAATTTATAGCATGGTCAGTTTAGGGTCACATACTACAAGGTCAGAGTTTGCAGTAGAGAAAACCCCTATAATTAATTATTTTTTTCTTCCAACTTTATGATCATGCTCATGCTTTTTTTTTCTTTTTGTTTTTTTTTTTTGAGACTGAATTGTGAAATCAAATGTTTTTGATTGAGGTTATTTTTAATTGGCAACTTTTTAAACCACCCCACAGAAAAAAGCAGGCATCACTTCAGAGTCTCTGGAACTTCCCATCTGCAATGGCAATGCACAAATCATCAAAGGCCCAACCAGAACAGCAGAAAAAAGTGAAGCTGTGGGAGGTGTTCAAAAAGTAAAAAAACCAAAAACCTAGAGGTTGCCCAAGGCTTTAGCACGAGCCACCAGTAAATACAGGGAAAACACAGCAGAAGAAGATTATTTTTGCAAGGTAGATGCTTTTGCTAGGGGCATCTTGGAAAAACTAAAGACAAGTCTTTCCTCAGCTGGAAATTTACTCTAGGCTCCTGTCTGCTACATGAAGCCAAACTCCAGGAGCAGCAAGCAGAAAAGGCAATCCTCCTAACTAAAGGCGTTTATTTGTCTGTTTGCTTATTTAATGGACATTCTTTTGAAGGAATTAAGGGCTTCTGCAATTCTCATGTTGAGTGGGGTACGTCCTGAAATTTTTCTGACACCACTGCCTCCATCAGTTAGGGGAAGTAGAAGGCATAGTTATGCAAATGAACCATCAGCTTCCCAGGTGAAATCACTCGAGTGGGAGGAGGGGAAACATCTCTTTCTTCTTTTCTGAAAGAGCTATAAAGGTACTGCCATTTCTTTTAATAGGTTTGCCCTTTGAATCTTGTATTTGTAGCCAAGAGCTCAAAAGGTAGAGTAAGTGGGGGGGAGAGAATGGAGGAAAAAAGTAGAGTTGACTAAATAATAGGGAGAAAAAGATGAAAGAATAAAAGTAAGAAGGGAAAGAATGAAGGGAATCTAGACAGCTAATAACAAAAGCAGTTCAAAACATCCAGGAAATACTGTTACAAGAAAAAAACCAGATACATTTACCAACCTTATGGATAAAATTGAGATAAAAAGAAGAGATGTAGGAGGAAATGGTATTGCTTTAGTTCTCTGACTGTTAGCAGATTGTTTGGTGTGTTTTTTATTTATATGCGTGTACATGTATGAGTAAATACATTTAAGAATAGAGGCTTCACTCGGTTTTAATTCAAACTCGAGCACCTTCCTAAGGGAAGTGCATCCCTGCACCATCCCCAAGGAATGCATTGAGCAGATCTTCACAAAGTAATCATTCAATATTTTCCTGCCTTTAACGCTCTCAAAGCATTATCCTGTGTATTCGTCATTAAATCTGTCTCCATGTCTGCAGAATTGTTCCAGTATAATTTATTTTTTTTAAACTTAATCTTCCAAATGTACCTTCAAGAATTACTCCTGCAGCAGCACTGCTCAGTAATAGCTGCTGTGCCCTTAGCAAACCACCCCCAGAATAATTTTCAAAGTTACATCTGTGCTGCTGAAGCTGGGGGAAACAAAAGCAGGCAAGTATTCTGTGGTTTGTGCAAGCTTGGCAGTGACATGCTATAAAGTAAGTAAATAGTTTAGAAGACTTGTTTTGTTTTATTATCTCGATCATTAAAAAATCCCACAAGCTCTGGCACTGCAGGAATAAGAGTGGCAGGACTGCAAGACACACAACTGTTATCATCATCTGCTTCAGTGAAACCACTATCAATTAATTTAGTTAATTAGTTCTTAAAGGCCCTCCAAATTGAATTTTGTTAAAGAAAGTAAGTTTCCTCTGTTTGACTCTATTCACATCAAATCACAAGTTTTTGAAAGCTTTCTAAGCTGTTAAGAATTTGGAATATTTTGCTTTCCACAGTGAACATCCTACTTAATTAAGCAATCAAGAAAAATAAATTCCTTTGCTTATGTGGGATTCAGAAAGTGAAAATTGAAAGCAATCTGATTTTCATCCGTTAAAACATTAAAAACACACATGCAGAGAACCAAACACAAATCCAGGCCATGATCACCTGCATTTGGGATTTGAACAGACGCTGCAGTAAGAACCATTCCTCCCTCAAAATGAACACTGTTCATTGGAAGATCTCTCATACTGAGGGTGAAACATAAAGGCTTCAACACTTTCCCAAGTGTACAAAAAAGGACTGTACAGGAGAAAATATAGAAAAAGAAAATAATTGAGAAACATTTTGAATAGCTTTCATAACCACAGATTATCTAGATCCATGGAGCTATCTGTGCCCTCCTGCCACGTGAGCAGTTGTTCTGGAATATGGAGGAGAAAATAGTCCAGGCAAAAATAAAAGCCACCATTCTGCTCTGAAATGTATGCACACAACTCTCAAAAAATTGTAACAGACTGCAAATGAGCACAAATGAAAGGATGCTTAAAAGCATAGGATAAAGATATGTTCTTTTTGGATTCAGAAAATGAAGTCAGGCTCCTATTCATGTATTTCTGGGCTAAGAAAAATGTAGATTAGAAGCCTCTAAAAGCCTGTCATTGCATTATACATACCTTCACACATATACATACATAATAGACATCAGCTAAAAGTGGTGCCCTTGGGCCTGGGTTCATCACTTTGTATTTTATTCTGTACAATGCTATCTGGATGCTTTAGCTGGGGAAAAAAAATGTGGTTTCATCCATGAATGGGTCACTGACCTTAGAATTGAACGATTTATCAGGGTATGTTTGCATGACAAAATACAGCACTACACAGAAATATACGAGCTCTAAATGTGACATTTCCAAAATGGAAAAGGATTTAACTGAATTAGCACAGTCCTCTGATCAGCCTCCTCTGCCCTGCTGTTCCGCAAAGCTACTTAACCCAGACAGAGCTGTAGTAACACAGTTATACTTGTCCTGGTTTCTGTGCCAGCCCAGCATGACTCTCACTGAATTTAACTCTAAAGGAATTTACATGATGCCTTCCCAAAAGGACCCCTAAAGCTCCCAAAACCTCCTAATTTCAACTTAAATAAGACCTGTAGCAGGTCTTATTTAAAAAAGTAAAAAAAAACACAAACAAAAAAAAACCAAAACCAAAGCAAAACAGCAAAGTCAAAATATTTTACTTATTACCATGACTTCTGAGAAGGAGTTGGGGCCAATAAGGTTTTCAGAGCCTTTCTGTGGAAGCAGTGGAAATGTGTAGAACACATGCACAGCACCAGCACATCCTAAAAACACCTGGACTCCCAGATGGCAGCAACAGAGCAGTTAGTGGGACACACAAGGACAACTACTCAGGGGAAAGTTAGGGGGTTCACTGCAGCCAGAAGCTTCTCTGAAAACAAATGGGAAAACGAAAAATAATCTTAAAAAAAGAGCAAGAGGAGCATTAATTTTGGTCTAAATGAGATCTTGAGAACAGAATATGTCCAGGACGCTGGAATGTGGAAAGCCAATCTCCCCATGAGATGCCTGAGAAATGACGGAGCACCACTGGAAGTGCCTCTTTGTGAACACAACTGAAACCTGGCTGACAGCACTGAAACTCAGTGGGAAGAACATAATTGCAAACGTGGTGTTAAAATAAGTCTTCAGAGAGGTCTGTGGGACAACAGGGAGGCATAATAATATTCTGTGTCAAGTAACTCTGTGATTATAATAACTAATGAAGCTTGAGCTCTTAGAGATCTTCGTGTAAATGACTGATGTCACCTAAGATAACGTCAGCTAGGCTGAAAGGTTTTTCACAGATCACCATTTATAAAAACTCCTCCATGAGGATTCTTTGGCATCCCATAAAATAGGCACTCCTAGACTCCTTTTTGGCCAACTGTTTTCCTAGCTAATATGAGCCCCAATTAGAGAACACCAATTGTTTTGAGGCTGCCACTTCAGTGCCAAATCTGTTTGGAAAGAGTTCAGAGAAGGAGACAGTAAGAAGCTCCCAGTGTATGATTACACTGTATTTTTCCATGGGAGAACTGTCTTTAAAAAAGGTTCTATTTGACTAATGGACCCTGAATAATAGAGACAGGAGATCTGGAATGCTCATGGATACATACTGCAGCTGACCAAAAGATAAGGTCCCTGTTATCATCTGCTACACAGCATCAAAACCCCCAGGAGAGGATGAAGGGACACATCAACACCTGACTATGACATGCAGAGGGGCAATTGTGTAATCATGGGAGAGTTACATCTGAGAGGTCAAGGTCTGGAAATCCCCCACTGCTGGAAATAACGTGGAACTATGGAAATTACAGGAGAAGGACTCCTACCTCAAAAATATGTATTAGGGCTAGAGTAGAGTCCTGAGGAAGGCACATCTGATTGGAAAGGTTACCATCTCCTTCCTTCATTTGCTTTCTCTTTCTCAACCTGAACTACATTCAGACCTTTGTGGAAAAGGTTACTGCTCCTGAGTAAGGGCAATTCATCTGGTCTTTTTCATTAAAATGACTAATTCCTTAAAGATGAAAAATATTATGAATCAAATCACTAAGAGGAAGAACTAAGCAGGGAAAAAATAAAGATAATATCTTAGTAGATGCTCAATTCAAATGGAAAATTATGAATTTTAATTGGGAACTGCTTAAGAGCATTTTCCTTGATGCTCAAAATAAGACATCAAGAATGGCAAAACTCAACTTTCTAAAAACTGATGACAAAACCAAAACAATGTGTTTCAAAGCAAAAGTGAATGCAGCTATTTAGGCAATGTAAAAGGATATTATTACAGCAAATATGGGGAAAAGGGATAAATAGCAATAGATATAAAATATAAGTAGGGCCTCAAAGAAACTAGCAATAGAAACTAAAGAATATAAAATCAAGGGCTGGCAGATTTGATTAAGATGGGAGAAAATTATGAAGCATATAAAGGAGGAAGAGATTCTTAAAATTGATCTAAATATTTAGAGCAGTTACCATAATAAAGATGAAAATGCAGAACTCAAGGATTTTTTTTTCCCACATTTTGAACCTACTCATCATTGCCATATAGGAGCATGATAGAAAAATATCTATTCCAGCATGAACAAGCAGAAATTCAGTGGGACAGCTTTCATACAGTAGGTCTGAAACCATTGCCCCAGAACCTCATTGGGCCATTTATATCAAATATATTATCTAAACGTATTAAATGTATTTTGGATACTGAGAAAATTCAAGAAAACTAGTAAAAAGTTTAAATTGTTCTAATGCTACTGTAGAGAGAGATACAGAGAAGCATTTGTACTTAACTTCTCTTGACAACTTTTAGAGAAATTAAGTGTGGCTTCTGAAGTACTGACATATTATACAGCTAGAGTACCACATGAGATTTTTATTAATAAAGTGGAATGATTCAAAACTCAATGTAATAAATATTTTACATTAGTTGCAAGCTGATTGCCTTCATGAAACTGTAATTAAAAAAGGAACACCAAGCATCATTAACCCTGCAATTGCACTGGGTTATGGCAATCCATTGACATCAGCAATAAAAATGCTGACACCCCAATAGCCAGCGTGAGCACCCACACTGGGACATTTGCACAGAGTCCTCAGTTGTGAAGTGGAAGGTCTTAAAAACCCAGTCAGGGCTTCCTTCAGGTTTGCTTCTGGTTTTCCATTCAAACCATAATCTGCTGGCAGGAGAGTAGATCATTTTTCATGAACTATTATTAGTAGTGTCATTTCCTGAAAGCTCTTTGCTATATTTCAATTCAGTCAAGAAAGTATAAAAAAATCTCTGTGAAACAGCAGGATGAACCTGCAACCAGAGACCAGAATTTACTTTAATACTATGCTGTAGAGTACCATAATGTAATAAAGGTTACAAAGGAAGCCCAGGTGTCACAAAGCAGTTCCACTGACTTGGGCAAAATATTACACCTGCTGATTTTTCTATTTTCTCCACATTTAGACTACATCTATATTTATGAGGGGGGGAAATGATGAACTATTTAAACAGTAAGCAGCTTGAAGACCTTCTATTTGTTTGCTAAAATTTAACACATGCTGCAGTAAAAGACCAAAGTCCTGGAAGCAAGCTGCAGGGCTGTCAGGTGGATGAGGAGCTGTCTTGGTACATGCCCTGCAGCCACATCAGCTCACCCCGAGCGTTTGGGAGCTCTGCACCAAGGGCCACCACCACTGAGCCTCAGGGAACTCATGGGCTCTGGGTACATTTTAGAGAAGGACAAAAATAGGATGTAATACCAAAGCAACATTCCTGAATTATCTGTAATAGGATGTAAAGAT
This sequence comes from Corvus kubaryi, assembly GCF_017639235.1. Lineage (NCBI taxonomy): Eukaryota > Metazoa > Chordata > Aves > Passeriformes > Corvidae > Corvus > Corvus kubaryi. The sequence continues at coordinate 16,252,397 of NW_024581136.1, forward strand.
GAACAGTTGTGTTTCTGTTTGGAAGAGTGGTTCTCCACTTTGTGTGAACAGAACTAGGAATGACCCACGCTTTTTCTTTTTTTCTTTTGCTCTTGCTTTAGATTTCATCTTGACAATTACCGTAAGTATTTTATACTGGCATCCAAGCCTACCTTAGGAGAAAAAACCCCAAAGGTCAGAAATTCTAAAAAGTTTTAAAACTCTTGCTTCTGGGTAAGGCCATTACATGAGATATATTTGTGGCAAGAGCAAAGTAAATGAGACAGAAATGAACTCCAATCTTCTGTAGTTACTCTGTGGCCTCAGTCACTATCTAACTGTGGGTAAATGGACTGTACCAGTGAATCTTCCCTTCAAAATATGAATGTCTCAGGTACCAGGGATTTTAAAACTGAAATACTCTTAACCCTCCAAAAATTGCTAGATCTTTTCCACCAAATCTTCCAGGCTGTAAACGAGGAGTAATAATCAGTTCCAAATATAACCAATCAATTAATCTGGATATTAAATATAATATTAATCTGGATATAGTTAAATTAATTAACTACAATTTACCTAAGCGTTTCTAGGCAGGGAGATGCAGGCAGGAACCTGTTCTCCTTCAACAGAGAAAGCACACAAAGCCTTTGAAGCTATATTCTCAAATTGCTCCTACAATCCATCATTGCAAGAGATTTCTTTGACTGGGGGATACTAATTTACACTGAAAAGTGCAAATAGGCACATAAACACTGGAAATATCAAGTAGTGATTTACAAAGTTTTGTAGAAATAAAAACCTCAGCAAAAGAGATGATAAGACTGGATTTAAAGGCTTACTCTGGACCTCTGTCTGTGAAATGACCCCAAGAAGATACCTGGGCCTTCCTCTGCAAATAAATTTGGGCTTTGTGAACTATTAATAAAATCAGAAAGATCATGTTAGGATACTGGCAAAGTGAGACAAATATCTTAGTTTGAAAAAGGTGAACAAGTTAGAGTTTATCCTTACCCAGTGCTGTAAGATATGGGCAGTTTCTTCACTAACTTAATAAAAGGATGAACTATTTAAAGGAAATATCCAAGCAAAGGGAGAGCAAACCCATCAGGAAATATTAGAACAACAAACCACCTAATAAAGAACATATAGAAATAGAAACAAATCCAACAGTTAATTTCTCAATTGATTTGCTTTGGATTTTCTAGAATGAATTTTTATTTACACATTTAAAGGCATGCATACAGAGATGACATAGTGAAAGGAGGAAGTAATTAAAATAGAACTTTGTGTTATGAATATTAATATCAAGAAATAGTAGCATAAAAGGTTAAAAAATGGAAAACTTAAAAAGACTAAGAAAGCACTAATTCTCAATCTTAATTAAAATGCATGTCTTAATTCAGAAACTCACGAAAAGAATCCCTTTTTTCATAAAAAAATCTGATAAAAATTGTGAAATACAACAAATTTCCTATTCTGGTGGATTGTTTGAGGAGATGGAAACAACCATTTAGGACAGAATGGAGCAGGGAAATTTGTAAGAAAGATTACAATTTCTGTTTCAAATGGCCACATGCTCCATAGTAGAATTTGGGGACCCAAATGATTTTTAACTTCTTTGAAAGGCATGGTGCCAAATACCCAACAAGAACAAACTCTCACAATTAAATTGTCAGAAATGTGAAGCCTTTCTCTAGGGAATATTCTTAATTTGGCAATGTCACCTTGTTCACACCAAGTCCCAGCTCACCTCTACCCTGTGTTCAAACCTCACTGGAGCAGTCGGTGGCTTGATGCAGGAACAAAGTTGAATATTCCCACGTACACAGTGACAACACTAAGCAGAAGAGGGGGAGTAAAATAATTAAAACATTAACTAGATTGAAAATTAAATGGCATGGATCGTTGGGTAGCTCTGCATTGCCTTATTGGGTGTTGATAGGTTACCTCAATTATTTGCAATTTCTCCTGCAGAGGCATTAAGGGCCCCGATGAGCCCGTACTGTGTGTACAGACCTGCTCTTAATGACTCAAGACTAAAAGGACAACACATGGGAAATGACGCAGAGCCATAAAGAGGTTAATGGACTTAACCAAGGTTACAAGACGAGATAATAGGAGAAATGAGAATAAAATAAAACAAGCAAAGACTACAAGCCGTTCCTCCTCTCCCGCTGTCATGCTTAGAGAAACTCCTTCATTTAGATAAATGAGCTTCACAGCAGTGGGCTTGCAGAGCCTCAATGCACTGCATCCCAAAGTCACCTGAGGACTTTCTGGTGGTGTTAGTGGCAAGATGTGTCTGTTGGAAGAGTTGTGAGGTGCAATTTTGGTTGAACTCTGCCAAATTTTTGTGTAGTCACGGGCAATCTGCGTAAAGCTTTTATAGAATGTCCTGCCTCTCCAAGTGCTGTGAAGATATGTTAATGTGACAGCAGTAAGGCCAAGGAAAGGTATTTAGACCCAAAAAGCTCTTTGATTCTGAGAATTTTCTATATAAAAGCAGACCTCAATCATAGTGGACTAAAAGTCAGAATTTAAACTGTTGTCCCCAGTTTGGACTTCCCAGTTTCTTCTGTCTTAAGTCCTAGCAGCAGTAACAGCTGATTTCCAACACTGATTCAGTTACAATGGCTACATGATTTCATAATGTTAGTATAATTAAATTAGGCACATTTATGAAAATATAATAATGCTTATCAAAACAAGGCTTTGGCATGTTTAAACATGCTGATAAACCTCAGCTCATGTTCTTAGAAGAAGCCAAAACATCAGTTTGTGTCCACTTCTTATGAGTTCCCCTTGGCTATTAATGAGTCTAGTTCCTATAGATTTTGAAACACTGAATATAGTGCTACTAATAAAAAAATAACTTTTAGACTAAGCCTCAACAGATGCACCAACATGTTGAATTAAGTGGTATTGTTGAAATTTATCATTATGTGTGTTAAAATCTGAAAGTTCTATTATTAATACGTATATGAATGTGAAAAATGAGTACAGAAGAAATAGTTTTTTGTTCCTGTTCTCTGATTCTGCAATATGTCCACAGTTACTAGAAACAAATTCTCTGAGACAGCACATATCCCTGTTATGGGACAAGGAGTTCCTTAAGCTTATATATTTCATACTTTCCACTTTTAGAATGATTTTACTGTGTTCTATAACGTTGCATTAGGTATGATTTTGCCAAAATATTTAGCATTTGCAGGACTTTGTTGTTAAAGAAGAGGCAAATATTTCGTATCAAATAAAAAACCTTTTTGAGATGCTATTTGGTACTCAGAGTTCGTTCACATAAAAGCAGGAAGAAATCAGGCCAGTGGAGGAAAATTTAAGAAAAGAACTGCCCTTTTCATTAAGAAAATATTTTCTTTTGCTTTCTGTGACCTTTGGGTACAGCTCTGCTTCCCCTTTCACATCATAGAAAACATCTCTAGGAAGGAAACAGAAGCTTGTGGCATAGCTTTTTCTTCTACATTGAAGTCGCAGATGACATTTCTTCAAATGATTTTATCTTCTCTAATACACTGTCTTCACAAAGCACATCCCTTCCAGCCTATTCAAACTAGAGTCCAAGTCAAACACAAAGTGAGAATATTATTTCTTTTCCATTTGTTTTCTAAATGCTTTCTTTGTGAAGAAGCTATTTCTTTCCATAGCTTAGAGCATCCTGTTGGAAGTAAAACATACTCTGGTTCATGCCATTATAAAGCTGGTGGTGTCATCTGAGCTAATAAGGGCAAACTGACCATTCATCTTGTGAGAGCCAGGTACTTTATGGTAAAACACTGACATGAAATCAGTTTTTGTTTACTTCCCAGTGGGCACCTGCTATGCCAGCAGGTCCAGATAAGGTGTGTTGCCTGTGTACCATGCTGTGCAGACAAGCAGAAGATGCTGTTTTCCCATACAAACTACTTCCCTATTGCTCTCATTGCTGCACTTGTAAGTGCTTGCAGAACTTAGATTTTTAGTTTTCAGCTAGGAAGACTCTATTTTCTATTTTTAACTTATTTTTTGCAGCAGCAAAGCTCCCAGCCTGAAATATCCATGTGTTGCAAGAAGAAGTTATCTGAAGCAAGAAAAGTGAGATTTAGCCACTTCCCCCTCTGTTGACTTCAGCTGAAAGAATGGTAAGGTAACATCTCCAAGAACCTCCACTGTTTTTTCAAGCTGAACATGCAAAATCAGCAGTCACTCTTGTGTGATGTGAATGTTGTAAACTCTTCCCTGCCAGGGCAATTCCTGACGCTTCAAAAAACAAGCTGCACTGTATTTCCGAGCAATATTATTTTGACAAGTAAAAGAAATAATTTCCCATGTTATAAATCATGTTAGGAGAGCTCTGAAGAGTCAAAGCAGTTAGGGAGTCCATTCTGCATTTGGAGTGAAATATGATGAGTTAAAAAAGTATATTTTTCTAAGAATGACAATAAATAAATAGTCAAATTTCAGAATTTTAAATTCTTACAGTTTTGGGTGTTCTCTTCATGTCAGAGTTCAGGTAAAAGTATTTTATGGTAATAAGGAATTGCCCTTAAGCGAAGAAATCTGTCATCCATGATGCAAATAGATTAAATACAATGGAAGACCACATCCTAAATTTAAAAAGTGATAGTAAATGCTAATCTGCTAAGCAGATTTCCAACGTGTGCATCTATTAGCTGTCAGACCAATGAACTGCAACAAATTTCACAGAATCAATTAAGTTGGAAAAAACCTCAAAGACCATTAAATCTGACTGTTGACCAAACAGCTCCATGTCAACTAAACCCCAGCACTGAGTGCCACATCCAGTCATTAATTTAGTAACTAATGCTTGTATTTCCACAACTGAGAGACAAAGATGTTTTTCTTCATGTAGATTCACAGCTAAAAGCAGGGGTTTATGGGAATTCTTGACCAACACTCAATGCTCTTTTTCCATTTAAAAATGAAATTTGGCAGTCTACTCTTCCTACTAACAAAGAATCTTATAGATTAACCTATATTTTATGTTCTCACTTCTTTTGTTTTAAATACTATGTATTAGTAATTTAGTATAATTGTACTGTGTTAAAGATGATACCAGCTATTATAATACTCACCTTCTGTTATTTTCTCCATCTATTCTTCCTTTTGGCTCTTCTCCACGAGAGCTTCTCTTTGATTTAGGCTGAGATATGGAGTCCACAGACAAAGGCAGAGCTAAGGTGATTGTTTAAAACACCACAATAGCCCCAGTCATGCCGGTATCAAACATAAAAATCCCAGGAAAAAACCTCCCACAAGTGACCACAGCAACAAATAAAATTGCTATTGGTGCAAGTTGTTCCCTTTCAATACCAGCTGCATAGAACAGAACTTGGGAGGGTTCAAAACTTTTTTTTTTGATAGATAGATTAGTGCATTAAATTATAAAAAAATGATTAAAACTACTCTGATCCAGACACAAGAGCCAACTGGCTCCACAGTACCAGTCCTTTCATCTCCAAATTCCAGCCCACAGCACAGCTAAATACTGCACTTGTGTTAGCATCTTCTAATCTCTGACAAGAAAACTTCAGATTATCTTATTTCTAAATGCAACAACTGGGGATTTATTTCCCTGTTATGCACTTCTAGTAGTGTATTGACAACAGATCTCCAATGATTGAAGAATAATTTGAATTTTCAGGGACATTATTAAAATAAAATCTGTACTAAACCTTAGCTTGTGGGAAGCACAGAAAGGTGTTTCCTCAGGACACTGAGGAAACCTTTGTTTTCTCTAGAAAGCAAGCTTTAAAGCCAATAAATATTTGTGCCTTACTAGAGTCAATCTTCCTTAATTTTCAAGTTTAATTGTGAAGTGTTGATATCAATACTAATCAGAACAAAACCTTCCACATCTCTTAATTATGCTGCACAAGTCCTGGCTGGGTGTGTGAATGCATGACCCACTGCCTGTGGCATTCACCTAGTTGTGTAAACTGCTTTCATGATCTTTTCTATTTCCAACTGCCCAAGTGTCCCTACTAAAACAGAATGGATGGACAAACATTTGGCTGTTGATTTCTTTTTTTTTGGTCATAATTACATTTTCCCTTTAAACACAGTCACTCAAAATCAGTTTACTTCCATGAGAGAAAATGCTTCATGAGAAATTTTACTGTGATTTCTTGATCAGGAACCAGACTTAGTACAAATAACCCTTAACCAGGGTTCATAACTCAAGACCTTTCATCAGCAATGTATTCAAACCGATAGAGAAAAAGCATGAAGTCAATGTAATCTCTAATAATTATTATTTCACAGACCATGCGTGTCTGTCCCCAAAGTGCCAGCCAAAGTTTTGTCAGAGGGCCTTCCTTTATCTTACCTTAACCATTTCTAAGTTACTATTACAGCAGCAGCAAGCAAGATGGGAGAAGTTTCTTTCAGAGCTATTGTTGTAGAGAAATGTCCAGCACTTCATAAATGACCTGTTACTCCATGCAATGAATAAGGATCCCATATAAAATATTAATTTGGACTCAATACTTAAGGGTTTAAAATTGACATTTAAAAGGAAATGAAAACCAGTAGTGTGTGGGTTGAGGATTACCATAGGAATCAGGAAGGAAGATGCCCTTGGAAATTAAAGTTGTGTGTTTACAGTAGGATAACCCATGATAAAAATCATAGCCTATTTTAAAAAACAGCAAGAAGGAAAAAGGAAAGTGGAATATGCTGAACACTTGTCTAAATGGCAGTATTTGATAAAACAAATCTGTGTATAACAGAGGCTAAGTTTTTGTACTAGCTAGAGTAGTTAAATCCAAGAGTATTCTTACTTGGTATAATAGAGATCCCAGAAGGAGAAATAATTTTTTTTTGACTTTCTGAATTTGTGGATATACCCTGGAATGAGAAATTGCAAGCACTGTTGCTTTAGACAGCTTTTAGAATCCAAAGATGAAACCTAGGGTTCTTTAAAATGAAAAATAGTATATACTATTCCAATTTAAGTGATCAAGCAAACTTTAAAATAGTAATAATTATTAATATTATTTTGGTTGTAGCGGGAGTGAAAATTCACTTACAGGATATAGCTCTCTGGGGATCTCAAACCACTTTATAAATATTAATGAATTATGAAAGCTTTATAAAAAATATTATAAGTAGCAATTTTCTATTCTGCAGAAGAAGAAACTATGTCACAATCTTTTTTAAACAAGAAGTGGATAGGAAACAAAAGAAACCAGCTCTTATTCCCTTCTCCTGCATTACAAAGAAAGTTCTTCCTTTTGTGTTTGATGTGGAACAGTTTATTGCCTCCACAGTGAGGGTCTTGTGCCTGTGTCATTCCTAGAAATCATTCTGAAGGAAGTGAAGAAAAAAATTTCAGAGTTTTTTTTTTTTTTTAACTATATTCTATGTCTTGTATTCAAGACCCCTTGTTGGAGATGTTTCGTGATGCATAGATGGAAAAAAAGGAAAGCGGCCTTGGCTGCTCAAAAGTTCCTCAAACTTTAGTGTGTTCCTGTAACCTATATTTTTGTAATAAAGACATATGCATAGAAAATAATGAAATCACCTTGTTGACAAGTCATCTTCATGCCAATTTATATTTCACGTTTACCCATTCTCGAGTGCTACTTACATCACATTTCATTCAGAAATTATGAGTTTTAGATGTAATTTTGGGACAGTATATTCATTTGACCAAAAAAAAAAGCAGCTTAGATTGAGCTATTCACAAACCATGATTGAGCATCTAAGGTTTGATTTTGGGAGTTCATGAGGGAGCAGTACTGATCTGTAAGGGGAAAAATAGGTGTCCATGATCTTAATGTGCTTTAAGGAAGTGAATAATACCTTTTTGATTTTTAGCACAATTTCTGTGATCTTTCCTAGCTATATATATCTAACTAGGAAAGTCCATTTTTGCTTTAGGCCTTTCATAACCCATAGTAATTTGAGACAGTAAGTGCAGCAAAACTTTCTGATCAGGAAAAGGGTGAAGAGCTGTGCAACATCTTGAAAAAGCCCAGTCTGCTATGAGAAAATTTTTGTACCCCCTTCAGTTAAAACAGAGATAGATCTCTCAAAATAATGAAAACTGGATGTGGGAACACATTATCAGGCTGGGAGAGGGGGATGAATGTACAATTAGATAGTCCTACAGGTGAAGAAAGTGAGGCTTACGACCAGGTCGTTTAGTTTGACAGGTCTGAATATGAAAGATTTGACTTTTTTTGGAGGAAAGATGGGGAGAGAATGTATAAGCAGTTGGGGTGTGAAGCATTTGTACCAGCTCACTCTTGGTAAGACAAAGTTCCAAGTCAGGTGCCTGCAACTGCTTATGAAGGATCATCTTTTCAAGACCAGAAGGGACTGTTAAAAAAGTTTTCTTTTTCTCTTGGGATACTGCAAACCAGAGAATTAAGCACTGTTATTACAGTGATTTTTAGAGAAATAACAATGGAGTAAGGTAATAAATTTCCTTGTCATTGTGATGGAAAGTAGGAGCCCAACTCATTCACTCAACAGTTACCTAAGGATTGCCTGTTCTCTGTGAAGCCAGAGAAATCCCACACAGAACCAGGGCAGGGAGCAGCCGTAAGTGAAGTGGGCTGGAAGAGTTTTCAGGTCTAAGCAGATACCTGCAAACACAAACGTGCCAAAAGCAGGCTGTGGGGGAGTGGGAACGTGAGGGTTGCCATGGCTCCTGAGCAATCAGCCAGGCACATCCAGCAGCAGGGAGAGGTCTGGGGACAGTCCTGGGATGCTGTGCAGGGAAGTGCTGGGACAGGAGCTGGGCTGGCACAGGCTCTGCCCCTCTGACAGGAACTGTCCAGACAACTGCACCTACATTTCCTCCCAGAAAAATGAGCTTCCTCACTCAGAAAGCAAATCTGGGAGGGAAATAAAAAGCACAAGATGTGGCTACTTCAGCATAAAATAGGAGATACAATTCTTAAATGTATGCTAAGGGGGCTGGAGAACAACAGCTTTCCCAAACACAACACTCTTCTTTGCAGCTCAGCCTCTCTTGAAGACTCTGCTGTACAAAAAGGGGAATCCTTCTCATCAAGGTCATGACTCAAGCAGACTTGTCTCTTTTTGAACTCTTAATAATGTCAAGGAGCCTGAGATCTGCCCTCCAATCATCTGCCAGTCACTTTTTCAGGTGACTCCAGTGACCAGCACTCACAATGTCATGATACAAATTGGCAGATGCCTGTTGCCAGAAAACTTTATTCTTGTCAGCTCAGCCATGTGAGTAGCAGTAGGTGGTAGTAACTCACTGTCATGCACAATTATATTTCAGTGGTAATAACACTGCAGTGAAGGTTTCGCTGCTGGAGACCCTTAATATGGCTCAAGAGAGAGGGTAAGTGGCGAGACAGAGTCAAAAACTCAAAAAAGAAGTTTGGAGTCTGACTAGGGCATGTACAGAGTTCATATCCCCAAAGGTAATCAGTCAGCAGTGCACCAGAAAATTGCCCAAGCTGTTGTGAATGACATACACAAGGAAATCTATTCCTACTTTTTTCTTAATTATAAGCAAGGAATGGCATTAAAATTCTTTCTACCATTCTTCATATGCTATTCTTTTACAAATTACTAAAAACTAACATCAAAGAGAAACAAATGAAGAAGGGAAGTGAGAAAAAAGAAGTCTATTAGGAATTTCCCCTCAGGAAAAAAACAACCAACAACCACAAAGAAAAACTACAAACAAACCCCCCTCCAAAACACTGCAAAAAAACAAATAAACAAAATGCCCAACAAATCCCAACGAAAAAAATATTGCCACTTGGTATATTCTGTACCATCCTAAAACCTAAAAGAGTAATTTACTCAAGGATTTTTATGAGTCAGAGGAAAGTTATCCTTTTAGCCTGCATAGCTGAGCACTGTCATGGGACACAAGAAAAGCCAGAGGCAAAACCAACACAAAACAAACACAAACCCAAAACCAACACTCTTTCGCCCCAAATCCTCCTAGTTTGTAAAAACAAATTACAAACAAGAATTGTTTTTTGTCTCACAATAAAGAGGGTCAGTACAATTTCTTTTCCTGTCAAATCTGTCTTTAATGGAATCCCTAATTTACTCCTTTTTGCTTCAGGAAGGTGAATAAAAGTAATAGGAGAAGAAATCAAAAAGTATCTGCAAAAGTTGATAGGACCAAAGATAAGATCTTAAAATGGCCAACTGTGTACCAGCTTTGCTTTCTTAAAAGGCTGTTGCTCACACTTATTTTTAAAGTCTGACTCATCCTGGTTTGAATTTGATTTCTGCATCACCTGGATTACAGAGCACCCTGCTTTGCAGCTGACTCCATTCAATATTTTATTTTGTATTTTTTAATTTCCTTTCTATTTAAAAGCAAAATCTTGCCCAGAATTGGAAGTTTTCCACTCAGGTAAGCAAGAAACATCTATAGAAAGGATTTTCTAGCTGATTCACCAAGACTTTTTCATGGTGATTCATAGGCCAAGTGATATTATTAGATTTGGTGTTGCCAGGACATTCCTACAGTACAATTTAATATTAATTGGAAGTCTGGTTTCTCCCTTAAGTTCCTGGGGAAAGCAGCCAGACCTGATAATGGAAAATGAGAAGGTACCAGAGAATTATCTGTCTAAACTGAAATCACAGGACAAGTGCTTAACTCATAAAGTAGTACAATGAAGAGGAGAAAGAAAGAAGAAAAATGTTACTAAGTCTCTAACTTGTATCCTCACAAGCTCACTATCTCTGGTGCTCCTTCCCAAAAAATGTGTTATATCTGCAGTGTTCCACTGCCTTTGTACTGGTCCCTGTGGTAATTACTTCAAGAGCTCTCCTTAGCAGGTTCCCTTGATTTATCCAAATATCCCAGTTAATACACTTTAAAGGCAGAAGGAACCACTATTAGCATGTAGGCAGAAAGGCAAAGAATACTCTCTGTGGTGATGTCTGCAGAGACTTATGATTTTTCATAGGATGGCCAGGGTTGACAGGGACCTAAACATCAACTAGTTACAGCTGCCCTATTGTGGATATAAATTTATGTGACTTACACGTGGTTTACAACAGGTAGAAGGTGAAAACATAGTATTTTACATTTCAGATCTATATATTCTATTTATGACCTAGAGATGAAGAGAAGTCTGATCTGGACATTACTAAGCTAAGAATTCTAGGCAAAAATCAAAAACCTCAGACTGCTGGGAATTTCTTGCCTATTGACACTTGTCCATTGGCAATGACATGTAAATAAGTGGTATTTCAAAGACTGGTCGCTGGCTACTGTAGGATATATTTTTTACATTTCAAGTAATCATTTAAAGGCACAAAACAGAACTTGGTTTCAGCTGTGAATCCAGTTCAGTCATTTTTACCAATCCCTTAAAACCCTTTTCACTTTTATGCATTCCTAGTCCATGTATGCTTCAGAAATAGGACACTATTATAAGAAATCCTTTCCTGGTCAGAATCAAGATGTGTGAGAAACTGCTCTGAAGCAGATGGCTACTTGTGAAGGGGTTAGAAAAAAAGTCATATAAAACATTTTGATCCTCTAAGTATAGATTATTTCACTTAAAGCACCTTATTTATATTATGGATGAACCTATACTTATTTTAAAAATGATAAGTTTAATTATAAATTAAATACAATTCTAAAAGACATCGCTCTCCGACTGACTGACAGACTAAAAATATTTTTTCTTAAATAGTCCCCATTTCCTGAAAATTATGTTTTATCTTCTCATCGGCTGAGGGATTTGCAAAGCAGCCCATGAGATATCTGGACTAGTGGAACGCTGATCAGCCTGGCAGATGGCTCTTTTGGGCCGATGTTTTCAGAGGGTTTGATCATTAACTGGGATTGACCTGTTGGAATGAATCCAGAGGAAAGCCACTCAGCTGATCACAGAGCTGGAACACCTCGCCTGTAAAGACAAATTGAGTTGGGGTTATTCAGCCTGGAGAAGGCTCCAGGGAGACCTTGGAGCCCCTTCCAGTGCCTAAAGTGGCTACAAGAGAGGTGGAGAGGGGCTTTGGGCAAGGGTATGGAGTGACACGACAAGGGGCAATGGCCTCAAGCTGGAGAAGAGCTGGTTTACATTGGATGTTAGGAAGAAATTCATTCCTGTGAGGGTGGGGAGGCAGCGGCACAGGTTGCCCAGGAAAGCTGTGGATTCCCATCCCTGGAAGTGTTCAAAATCAGGCTGGATGGGGGTCTGAGTAACCTGGGATAGTGGAAGGTGTCCCTGCCCATGGCAGGGGAGTAGGAACCAGATAATATTTAAGATTCTTTTTAACCCAAACCTTCTGTCATTCCATGATTGCTGTTTTTGCTTCTCGTGGACTCAGGGCTGGACATTTGGACATTTTCTTGTATCTCACCTGGGATGGAAGTGTCATATCTATTTTATAAGGAAATCGTGCAGATTAAATGTGTTTCATAAAATGGTGTGACACATCAAGTACATCCCAAGTGTTGCTACATAGTAACTGTAACAGATACGTGTGCCTGAATGTACATATGCACATATAAAACATATAAAACCCTATATTCAAGTACAGAGACATTTTCTGTGGTCAGCACAGAGGAGTCACACTGTCTTCCTTACAGGACTGTTTCTCTGACTGATCTAATTAAGTATAACATTGCATGTACAGTGATTATTCTATAGAAAATAATTCTCCATATTCAGAGAACTTTCTGTCTTAGCATTTAGAGAAGTTTCCGATTTCTTCTTTTACATACTACCTAAACAAACAAAAAAAAGTTTATGAGATCAGCCATCATTTTTCCCATTACAGGGACAATAGGCTGGCATTCCTTGAAAAAGTCTCCAGCTACACAAGTTTCATGAAAGATATTTTCCAAAGCCAGTGCAGTCTGTTGCTGTGCTCAGGGTGTATTTAGCTGACTGTATTTAGTACCACATCACAGCGATGCTGCTGTTTAGGAGAGTATGACATTTGGGCTCACTTTTCTTGCTGATCAGTAAAGCAACAATGGTTTATAGTTCCTTATATTTCCTTTTGTTTCTTTGTTGTTTGATAAATATTGATACTCTTAGGCTCTCAGGCCCTGACATGGCAAACGTATCCACATGACTGCAACTAACTGAGGTGAAGCAAACTGGACCACTTACTGAGAAAAATATGCATGCACTTAAAAACTTTATGAGTACTTCAGCTAAAGAACATTGCATCAATTTTAGGCAACAGCCTTATTTCAGTAACATCTCTGATGCCCAAAATCTGCTTGAAGATACACTTGATAACACATCCCATTGTTTCCTACAGTTTCTCTCACTGTTTATCATGGGACTGAAACCTGGGTACTTGATTTTTTTTTTTATAGTCTCATATATAAATTTTCACACATAAAGATTACAATAGAATGGATCAAAATATAGCTGAATTTTTACAGAGGTTTAAAAGACCATTTTACAAGAAAATAGTGCTACTGTTACTATTTCCTGCACAGAGAATCAGCCAGTATCTAGGGAAGCACAATGATAGCTGTAACAGTTAAATTTTCTGGGTAAATGTAGAAATATTTTCCTGTGATGCATCAGCAAAATCAAGCAAAAAAAAAAAAAAAAACCAACCAAAAAGCCAACAACAACAAAAAAAATCATACAAAATGTCAGAATATTCCCAGAGGCCTAAAATATGAGAATTGCAATATCAACAAACTTTTGTGTGAGATAAATCAAGTAAATTAATTTGGGACATCTGTAGCTGCAAACACTAGTGGGAATGGCATACAGTCTACCTGATTGCTGTTACTCCCTATGTGCTGTAGACATAAAGTCAACAGATAATATTTTGGGTCACATCTTACCTTAAATACCCCAGCTGCTCTCACAAAATTTGGTCCTACCTTTACCAGAAACCAACTGGGTGTCCTGGCCTGTGCCCAGTGTGAGATCTGCACTGTGGTTTTGCCCTGATGAAAAGAACTTGTCCTTCAGCTTTGGTTAGAAACTGAAGCACCTGTTTTGTTTCAAAATCCTCTGAGAAATCTAACTCTATCATGAATATAATGTCAAAAAATGTCAACAAAAGCTGTCTCCCTCTAGAAATGTTTTTTTGGAACAACCTGTGGTTGCACTGCAGTTCAGTAGTTCACAGCTATCTGCAGGAGCACTTTGTACCTCCACTTTGAGGAGGCTGGAGTCCCACAGGGAACTATTATTTTTTTCCTGTATATTTGACATGTTCAGCTGTTAGTGCTCATTATGGTCATTATGAGTTATTACTCTTCATTATGCTGTTAGGCAGATGACACCTAGATTTACTGAACTGATGCTGATGGGGGTGGAAGAACCTTTCTTCTCAGATACAGATCTTCTTCTATGATCAAAAATGAGAACTAAAAATGGTTGAGATGAGAGGAAGAAAAAGAGGTATTGGAAGAAACACCACACTTTGAAACCAAAACCAGTGACATCAAACCACATCTGCCATTCAGTGTCGTGTGTACACAGCCCTGTTACATTCACCTCCCTCTGTTTGTTTCTCTAACAGGCTCTAGGAACCATATAGCTCAGCAACAGCAATGACTCTAAGCTAATTTAAAGAATAATTCCAATATTACTGTTCTATTTCCTCTGCTCCATCACGCATGCAATGACACCTGTCACTTTGGCCACTTACTTTACTGATAAAATTCCAGATAGCCTTATGCACTACAATTTAATTGTTCTCTAAAACAAAAATAGAAATATTGGCATAGACAGTTTCTGAAAATTTTACCAAAAGCTGTACAGCAACAGGACTCCTTGGAAAAACTACTGAACTGCAGATTTACTTTTTCCATTTTCTGTTAATACAAATCAGATGCAAATCTAGAGTCTGAAAAGTAGCAAAAATAGTCAGTCCCATAAAAACTTAAAACAGGTTAAATTCCTTAAATTAGTTATCAAGTTACTTTTTTCAGCCACCATTATTTACTTTTTTAAAGACTTTGATGAGCTATTCAGCAAAGGGGGGAGAATACACGACCAGCTGTGATACTTGATTTAGTTTTTTATGTGAAGAACAAGAGATTAAGCTTCCTAAAAACCAAATGGATCACGATGCCAGATTTTTGGTCTCTCTTCTGTTACTACTCAAGATGTAAGGATACAGTAAACTCTGGCTTTCAGATCGACACAGGTCCTTTATTAACTTCCCTGCATGTCACACAATTCAACAGAGCACTTGAGCTCCTTGACAAGAAGCCCTGGAATGGAGTCTCTGAGGGTGTGTGGTACTACAACAGCTTTAAGTGTTATGCACTCATGGGTGTAAAGTGCCTTGTACTGGATGGAGGATCAAGGGAAGGGAAATGCCACCACTACCTGCTCTTTGTTGTAAAACAAGAGAGAAGTGAATAATAATCGTTCCCCTCCTGGGTTCCACTCAGCTGTGCACAGGCAGCAGCCAGGCCAATGTTCCCTGGCTGAGAGACAAAGCAAATGCCATCGAGATGAAAGTCTGGGATAAGTTATCTTAATCTCCCTGTTACATCTCAGAAACCAAATATTTGCACTGTACATAGCTACAGTATTGGAAGTCTTGGAGTTGTAAGCCCCATCAATCTCTCTGTAATGAATCAAAGAGAAAGCCATTAATTAATTAGTCAGGTATAATTAACAAACAGATAAATAGCATGCAGTGGCATTTGTGTAATCCAGAGAAGTTTTAGCACTCTGGGTATTTCCAGTATTGTCTCTTCTGCTGGGAAATAATTGTAAAGGACACTAAAAATCTTTTTTTTTAACCAGACAAATCAAGCCAGAAAGGCATATCCCAGCACTGTGATACAAAATGCCAGCTCAAACTTATGGCATGTCAATTCTTTCCTGCTAGCCAAATTTTCAGTGGTGGAAATCTCTGGAGAGGAAAAAAAAAAAGAATAAATATGTATATCCTTCAACCTCTAACAGACTGAAATGGAATTTTTCTGTCAGAGACAACAGCTTGAATCTACTTTATGTTGATATCATTGTGACAGGAGCAATATCACTTTTAAATAAATATAAATAAATATATATTCTGACTTGATTTCCTAATCATTGATGAAAGAATTCTCTGAATAGCTTTTTGTTCCTGACTAACCATTGCCTGATGGCTAATCCTGCTCCAATAAATATAATCTAGTGCTTTCTTTATGATCCAGACTTTTATTGCCAGATGTCAGGAATGCAGTGGACAATTACATCACATTATAAATACAGGGCTTGATCCAACACAGTTAAAATTAATGAGTTTTTTATTGCCTGAAATTTGCTAGAATCAAGGACATAATTAAAAGATATGGTCTCACTTTTAAGCACAATCTATACATTTGTGATAACCCTATTCACAGTATGTAATAATAGTGTGACTATCTTGTACATTAAAAGGTCAGTATGGGTGTAGTTTTCACTGGGAAAAAAAGTTGTTTTCAATAGTTGGGTTATGTTTATTTAAAACCAGACAATTTTTATTATTGTGATCCAGTAAAATGCTAAAATGGCTTTATTAGGATAATCAAGAGCAATAAGTGTCTTTAGAATTACTAATATTTATTTTAAAATTGATACGTAAACCAAATATTGGTCAAGTGGAAATCACACTTTTTCCTGCACTGAGACTCCAAGGGGAAAATATTTATTTTTCCAGTTTCCTTAAGAGTAAACCTTCACTATTTTCTTTACTGTGTTCTCCAAGACTCAGACTCAATAAAAATCTATTCCACGTTAATTTTATCCATGTAAGCAACCTAACTGCAATCAGCAGAACTACTCATACTTATAGTTAATCAGGACCAACAGAAATCATAATGGTTATAAACCCACAAAAACTATTTTAGCAACAAAGAGCAGGCACACCAAAAGGAAGGAAATATCAAACCCATGTTTTTTTAAAGGGTCTAGACTTCCTCCTGTACTCTTTCTGTCTGTCATGCTCCTGAGATAGCCTTTCTTTTATCTCAGACTGCCCTCTTCTTCAGGCTGATGTGAAACAATGTGCAAATCACAGAATCATTAAGGTTGGAAAAAACCTCCAGGGTCATAAGGTCCAACCATAAACCCAGCCCTGCCATGTTCACCACTCAACCACATCCCCAAGTGCCACAGTTCCACCTCTTTTTGAACAATTCCAGGGACAGGAATGGCACAGCTTCAGATCTGAGAGCACAGTAAATTATGCTTGAAAAATACCAGTGAAACCAAGAAGCTTAAAAAGAAGTAGACGTCTTTCTCAGGGAATGAGTGAGTAGAAAAAAATGGAAAATAGGACTGTCCTCAGCAGGACCAGGAGTTGGAGCTTGATGATCCTTGTGGGTCCCTTCCAACTCAGGATATTCTATGTTTCTGTGGAATCATAAGGCAGAACAGTTTGGTGCAGTAGGAAATACAATCTTGTCTAACTGAAATAAAAGCAGCAGTTCTTTTTTAAGATATCACACAACCTACAATTTCATTCCTGGTTTTAAGCAATTTCATATATTATTAGTATTTTCAAGATCTTTAAAGTTGCTCAGTATTTGCTGCAAATCCATTCCTATAGTGTTATTTGTTAAAGATCAGAGAACTTTAAGGAAAACTTTAGCACATGTTTAAAGTTGCTTTAAATTACACAAATTGCTAAAACTTCTACACTCTCCCTTTCCTGCCTTTAGTGACACAGAATGTTTGCTAGCATGGCACAGAAAAAGGAATTGTGAACTTTATAGCGCAGCGAACAAGTGATTGTTTGTCCTGCTGAGTGTTAGTTCTGACCCAGGTAGCAGTGTTTTATAGTCTGAAGATCAAAGTGCAGCTTACCCATCAACATCACATTCCAGCTTTGTTTATTACTCTCTTAACCTTTCATCTGTGCTTTACACAGTGCTGAGAAATATATATATATATATATATATAATGTTCAGAAAGCCCTGTTTTGGTGAGTCATCTTTACTTCTTTACTTATCAGAGTATAACAAGCTCTTTACTCTTCTTGAAACTCTTCCATCTTTAAAACTACTATAATATTCCTTCTGAAAAATGAGTGACTTAATATACAAAATACATTTTCAGCTTTCAGAAAAAGTACTTCAACTTGTTTGATTCACCTTAGAAATATTGATGTTAAAGGGTTGCTAATATTGAAAACACTTAATGAAATAATATTTATCACTAGCATTGAGTTATATTTTTTTGTTGTCTTTTTAAACTAAAATTTTTGGGTTGTAAATTTCTTTTTTAAGGAGATGCAGCAAATAATATAAGATATATGTAAACACTCTCAAGGGAAAACACACCCATTTATCAGTTGTATTCTTACAGAGAAATCCCCAAAGATGTCTCTAAAACAGATCTCTAGGTTCTGCAAGTTGTTAAGCACAGGATATTTAACCTCCTTTTTGCAACTGCTTCATTTCAAAACATTTCACTACTTGGATTTACTGAGAAGCTGCTTTTAAAAGTACTTTCAATCTGCTTTATTCATGTCAATTGCAGAAAGCTATTAGCTGTAATTGGCAATTTAATTTTTTTTTCCTTTTTGCTGCTTTTAGTGTATGATCAGCTTCCAAAAAGTAAGGTTTTAGAATTTCACTAATGTACCCTAAGTGATGTATTCATCTGTAGCACAGGCAGATTTTAGTTAAGAAATTGGTCTTTATCAACTTGTGATTTTTCAATACGTGTCAAGAGATGTGAAAAAATATGTCCTCAGAAATTGCCAAATTGTCTGGAAAAGGAACAGTGAGATGAGTGACAGCACAGAGGAAACACTCTGGCATGACAAAAACAAAGAAAAAAACCCCCAGGATGCCAGTGTTGGAGGCTGAACCTAAGTAAATGTCACCAAATTAGAACAATTCAACACCCAGCTTACACTGGATCCTTTCCTAAGACGAAAAACAGGCAAAGAAGGGAGAGAAATAGTAGTCTTCCACTATCTTAAAACTTGCAGGCAGTCTTTAGGATTCCTTAAAATCAGGAGCTCCATTCCCAAAAACCCAAATTCCAGCTGAGAAAGCTACAGCATAAGACTTCACTTGATCTAACCTGTGACCATTTGATTCTCACCCACCTCCACCCCCCTGTTCAATTCTTGGGCAGTGCTACAGTAAATGCAGGGTTTACCAAAAGACCTGGAAAGGCTTAGGTGTGAAAATGGTTCTGCATCTCTGCTCTGGACATAAGCCTGGTTAAATTTTCAGGAGACAGATCATTATCTCTCACTGCCAGGCTGTCAAAACAGAGCCAGTTTACTCCACTGGAATGGCAGAACGAGCAATCCCTTCTGTGCCCATGAGCCACAGGCTGAAACCATAGCACATGTGAGTAGCTGATACATCTACTGGTGTCAAAAAAAGGTAGTAGTGCTTTGCAGAAAAGCGTATTTGTTGCCTAAGACAACTATAATGGGCTAATTCGTTTTCAGGAGAGCCCAGACTATGCAGAGAGAAGGTTTACAAAGAAAAGCAGGAGTTAAAAGAACAGGTAGATGTCTAGAGAATAATTAATCTGCCCTCTCACAGTACTCAGGACCCACTGCTCTGCCTTAAGATCACAGAATCACAGCCTTGAGGTAACTGGGACCTCTGGAGATTTCAGGTCACCATCTCCCCTGCTGGACCAGGGTCAACTACAACAGGTTACTCAGGCCTGTGTCCAGGTGGGGTTTGGATAACTCTGTGCCCTGGAGACTCCCCAGCCTCTCTGGGCAACCTGATCCAGCATCTGACCACCCTCAGAATAAACAAGGATTTTATTTCTGGACTTTCCTCTATACTTGGTGCCCACTGCCACTTGTCCTTTTGCTAGATGCCACCAAGAGTCTGATTTTGTTTTGTTAAATCTTCTTCATTCTCTATAAACTCACATTGAAGCTAGTGAAAGCCAGACTCGTCACAAGTTTGTTTTAATTTTCTTTGGCTTTTTGCATATTGTTCGCTTGGCAGAGAGAAGAACCACGTTCTGAATATGTTTCTGCTGTGTTCTGCAACTTTGCAGGATGACTTTAACAACAAGTAACTGTTAGCACACATTGATCGTCACAAGTAATTTTGTTTCTTTCAGTGAGATCGATTATCTTTACCTAAATCATACAGATCTCCTGGGAGGAAACACTGAGAAGATACAGAGAATGTGATGGGAAAAGCTTTTAAAGGACTAAAAAAGTTTTAGCAGCAGAGGAATAAGAGCTCGTGTAAATGAAAAGCACAATCTCATGACAAAAGCTCTCAGCTGTACAGTCACACAAAGGAACTTACCTATTTCCATCATCCAAATGCCAGCATTCAGTTGTTAATGGGAAATAAACCCTCTTGGGCTCATTTTTCAAAATTATTTTGTTGGAGTATTGTAAGGGAACAATATAAAAGCAGAGCAAGACTCACATACTCTGAATGCAATATCCAGAATTCGTTCAGAGTCATTCTGGAACACTGCAGACTGCAGGAGTGAGCCACAGAGGTGCTTAGAAGAATGGGAGTAAGAGAGAGAGAAACAAACACATGGACCCGGTTTTCTTTGGTGCTCAAGGCAGCAGAAACTAAACCTGCACCTCTTTCAGAGACACTGCACCAGGCTGTTCTACAGATGCAAAACCTTGTTGATACAAACACCTAATATTTCCTGTTTGTGCTTAGTCCTGGTAAAAATAGATCCGGTTCTAGCAAAGTTGATGATTCCTAATGACAGCTGCTCGCCACCACCTTGCAAGAAGAGCTGCTCTGTGATAGCCTGGAACTGGATCTGGTTGCAAGACAACATTGTTTGCAAGAGAAGGGCTTTTTTCAACATTTTTAAGATGATCCAGACTTTTTTCTAACTCTCAGCTGCATCTCTGATACACTATAGCCAAGCAATGATAGTTTTTGTTCATATTTTTTATGTCTCAGGGAAACAAAAGAAGCTTAAAACTGTGAATTTATTCTTCATAATACTTTTTCAATATTATCAGTTCCACTACACCTACTGAATATACTCCTGTTTGTAAATTTGTTTGTACACGGTACTTGCAAAAGAAACCTATCAAGAACATCTGCTGCCATGACTGAATTTGAACCAGAGATCAAAACACTACTTATGAAATATTTATAAAAAGAAACCAGCCAACAACTATATAGAACTTTCAAAGGATAAAAAAGCAACATTATGTGCTTATGAGGGGTAGAGGAAAAGAAATGTGTGCATTGTTTTAAATCCATTTAAAAATAGAACCTTAAATTTGAAATTGTGATCATTACTTCTATAGCATCTACCTTAGAAAAAACTGCAAAGATGAAATTCAGGCACTACCATAGGTGTTGAATTTTGTGATTGCTGGAAAATGCAGGTAATATCTTGTATTTATCAATAACATTTTTAAAGCACATATTCAGCTGGAGGGAACCCACATTAGAAAAGCTCTATGCTAGCAAGGTAGTTATCAAGTGATTTCTTTGTTATCAGAAAGAAAATAAATGAAATAGTGAGTACATTTCCACTTTAGGTTATCTTTAATAGTAATTCAAGAACCTAATGATAACCAAAATCCAAGCAAATGAGCTATCAGTTACAACAACAGGAGAAACCCAGTGATGAAAAGGACTTTAAGCTTTGAACACACAGGATGGGCAAGCCCATGAAGTATCAAAAGAGAAAATTTTAAGTAATAGAACCATAGAATGGTTTGGGTTGGAAGGAACCATAAAGATCACCCAGTTCCATCCCCTGCCATGGGCAGGGACACCTTCTACTATCCCAGGTTGCTCCAAGCCCTTTCCAGTCTGGCCTTGGACTCTTCCAGGCATGAGGCAACCACAGCTCCTCTGGGCACCCTGTGCCAGGGCCTCCCCACCCTCACAGGGGAGAATTATTTTCTGATATCTAATATAAACCTACTCTCTGTTTGAAGCCATTGCCCCTTGTTCTCTCATTCCAGGCCCTTGTAAAAAGTCTCTCTCCAGTTTTGTAGCTCCTTCAGGTGCTGGGAGGCCACAATTAGGTCACTCTGAAGCCTTTTCTTTTCTAGGCTGAACAAACCCAATTGTCCCAGTCTTTCCCCATAGGAGACGTAAATGATCAGAAAAAAATGGTGGAAAGAAAGTTAATATTCCTTTTAATGTGAACATTTCCCTTTCACTCCACCATAATTTAGCCATCCTAGTTAAGGACTGTATAATGGCAAAAGGAAAATATTTAGAGAACGTTTTTCAAGAGGCACGTAATAATAAAGTGAGTGATTCTATCACCAGGGTGCTCAGGAGTGCATTTTACAGGGTCATTAATATGGCTCATGGGTAGCTGAAAGCTCATGGCCTTTGGCCCCTCAGCACACAGGGCTCGGTGAAGGACACCCCCCTGTGTGACTGCTTCAGTAAAGCCTCACAGATGAAATGCAAACCCACCTCCAGTGGAGACACAGCATTTACCTGGAGCTGAAAGGAAAATTCCAGTCATTGAAGCAAATCAATTAATGTGCAATAAATTATACCGAAGAGTAGGGATGGAAACAAACATTTTGGGAAGAAATTCAGTACCCTGTGTGTTTCCTGTTGGAATGAGTAATAGGATACAAATAACTGCTTAGCAAACTCATGGGATATTAGAACCTAAGTAAGCAAAACAGCTTGGGGGTATGTTTGCCTTATCTTTTTGAAATTATATGGAGTTATATGGTTCTCTGCCTCCTTTCTTTTAATATTTTGTGCTTCTGTACTGAACACTTCATTCTTCAATAATAAAATAAATAGTAAAGAAATTTGTCAGCATACCTATGGAAATTTAAGACCCCTCAACCAAAATCCTGGTGGAAAGCCTTGAGAAAATGAACAAATTATAATGAATAAGGGAGATTTCATAAAAACAAACATCCAAGAACCGACAAAAAAAACCACAGCAAAAATGATTTTTAAAATGAGTAGAATTCTTGGATCTGTACAGAGTCACCCAGACAAAGACTTCTCAACTCTCTTTCATTCTATTTCATAAGGATCTTGAAAAAATAGTGAAAAATTACTGCAGAACAAAGAAAAATGCCAGTAAGATTTATTTCTGAAGTAATAACCACCCTAAAACATGGAGGATAGATTTCAAATTCTTAATTAAAGTGCGTAAGTCATCTTTCTTTTCTCAAAAATATTTTTAGCTTGCAACATGTAAAACACAAGATATATTCAAAATACTTTTGCAAATACATAAGTATCTAGTATTTATATTTGCTGGAAGGCAGTTTTCATACTTTGCTCAACAAAGGATATTAACCAATATACATAATTTCCTCTGGCCTTTCATAGACCTTCATGTAGCAGTTTTTCATGTAATAATGTATTCAAATGCAGTTTTTGCCAAAATAATATTTATTTGCCAGTACATCTTGGGATATAAGAAATCGGTGTATCAATCAATGCAGTCTTCTATATATTCTCCATTAGAAGGTAATGCAAATTGCAACATTTTTACTGTAGCATTTTCTAGGTTGGCTGAGGCAGCCATTTACACATGGATCACACATTAAATAGAAGAAAAAATTTAGGACTCTCTCTTGCAGTACTGCTGCCAAGAGAGTTTTTTTCCTCTAGATCTATTGTTCACATTACTCTTTTTGACCATTAAAAAGTGCTTTTACAACCTTAAAATACAGATCTTGTTCATCTGACTCAAAAATATCGTGGGGTACTACATCAAGGAAGGATCAGAATAATATTTGAGCTAGTACCCATATATGTAAACTAATATGCACACGAAAAACCCATAAAATGAGGAATTTTATGCAATTGAAATGTGTGAAAAATGAGAGCAATATTTGCAATGGAAATCCCTGTCAAAATATCTATTGCTTCCAAAGCCCCACAGTACACAGAAGTGCTTAATTTAAGCTTCAGAAAACTATTTCAATATATGTAATTAAATGCCGTGAACTGGGAATTTAGAAATATTCTACCTACTTGTCCTGCTACTTCTATCATAAATGTTGAAAGAATTTTCATTCACCTTTTTTTCTGGGCTTGAATTACAGCTGCATAAAACTCAGGAATGCAGAGTTCCCGACCCACCAAGGCTGGGCACAGACCTGACTTAGATGCTGAGCTGCAGCGTATTTCTTGATGTCTTTCTGCTTGGGTTGAAAAACAGAATGTTGGGAACTCAGAGGATTATTTCTGTGTGAGAATGATCTGCAGTGAGATACAAATTGCATAAAAATCCCAATTTATCCCCAGCTCTTGGCTTACAGTCAGACAGATCCTTTCCTGGGAAGTTTGGCATTCTGGCAAAGACAGAGCAGCCTAAATTCTCTTTGCTTCTAAGGATGGGGCCAAATGTGGCTCCCAACAAAGTCTCCCATCACAAGACAACCAAAGGCTTAGGATAGTGTATAGTGTAAAATACAGGTACTATTGTACAGCTGAAACATTAAAAATACAGCAGATTAAAGGTTTTGAAAGGAGATCAGTGATGGTGCAAAAATAATTCAGTCAGATATTACTTACAGCAAAGTGAAGGTAGCTACACATAGCTAGATGATAAAAATTACAAATAACATCACGTAGGACAATAAGGTCAAAGATTTTGGGGGGTTTTTTTGAGGCAGGAAGGTATTTATAACTTGTCCTCAGTGAGCGCTTTTTCTTTCCTATTTTGCAAATATTATCATGCTGAAGTTTATTATGCACTCAAAGATAAATCTGCTATTTAGAAAAACTGGGATACTTTTATTATATGATTAAATATTGATGAAGGAAATTTATCCTACCAAAAAGTAATATGTCTTGACAGAAGTGACACAAACTGCTCTTGTGCCAAAATGAATAAAGTGTGTTACTTGTTATTTTTCTGTTTACCAGAAAAGAAGTCTAGTGAAAAACATCAGAATAAACATGTTATTTAAAAGGTACCTGTACCAAGATAGAAACCTATTCAATGGCAAATAAAATGATGCCTTTGTGCCCTAAAAAATAGAGAAGCGGGTGTGTGTATGCATCTATCCAAGCAGGTGGATAATGTCAATTGGCTGTGCTAGAAAAAGCACAAATAGAAAAGAAATGGTTCATTTTAAGAGTGCACTGTTTATTCAGGGTTCCCATTTCATAAATATCTTGCCTGCTGTGCTCTGCAGTTGACCCTTGAAACATCTCTAGTCAATAACCCATTGTTTACCACACACCCATTTTGTCATTGTGGTGGTACAGACTCAAGTGTGGCAATCTTCCTTTCTCTGCATACCCCACCTCCCTCTGGCTGGCACCAACTCAAAAAAAAAACCAAACAAACCACTAAAATATCATTAATTACAGCAGGTCTGAGATTTGAATGCTAATTCTATTAATGGACCTATGAAATTAGGACACTGCAAATCTAGATGAGCCATGCTTGGGCCTCCTGCAAACTGGGCTGCCCCGAGGTTACCTGCTGTATTAAATAAGAATTGTCTAATACATTTTTAGAATTCTGTGTAAATCAGCCCTTGTTAAGTACAGCACCAGGGGGAATAGATAACTGCAGCACTCCTTCTATCTTAACTCCTTCTATTTATCTAGAATCAAATTCATTTGGAGGCCTTCAAACCAAGACTCTGTGATGCCCTAGGCTAAGGGGGGATCAGATCAGGCCTTCTGGACACCCTCTCTACCGCGTAATCCTAAAATATTAAAATTTCATTTATATCTAAAGGAAAACTGTTATGAAGCTGCCAGGGGTCCCTAAAAGTATTTATAGATTAACATTCCCTGCATGTTCTTCCATTTCAGAAACTTTGAATGATTTTTGACTGCACATTTTGATGTGTTTTGCTATTAATTTTCCATCTTTACTTTCAATGTAATGTACTTTTAATTAGGCAATAATATATAATCTTCTGCTCATCTATCACTTTTACTCAAACACGTTAGGAAATGGAAAATAGAAGTAAGGCTCATCAGAGACCCTTTAGAGGTGCAGCAAAGCTGGAATAAAATTCCATCTCCTGACAGTACCTTTAAGGTTTCATAAAAAGATAATGGATGTGCTTGTCACCAAAGCTAATGATCAAACATTTTCCCACTTTTACTGGATATTAAATTGTGAACTATAAAAGAAAACCCCACAGTCTAAGCAATGTAGGAAAAAGAGTCTTTTGTACATTTTTTATCTCCTTTGATATCTAACTAACATAAACCTTCTTATTGCACTGTTACTTTCACTGAATGGCCACTATGCCATGAGATGCTTACTTTTACTGAAGTGAAAAGGCTTCTTTTCAGGAGAGACAACTCTCCAGGTTGCAGAATAAGAACATAATAGGTTGTATTTGCAAAAATACTTAAGTGGAACAGAACACTAGTTCATCACAATATCTTTATGAAGTTGACCAAAGCTTTTTCATCTGATATGAAGCAATTTTTGAAAGGGTTATATCTAAATTTTATACATTATTTTGAATCATATTTTACAGACATTCTTCTTTTTAATATTTTCAGTAGTGTTACCATGCTGTCAAAATAGAGAGATGAGCAAGGCAGTATAAAAACCCATCCAAACTATGGAAACAATACAAAGTAAATAATTACCAAAATTAGGGTAAATCGGTTTGAGAAATCAGATTAACAGTGAAAGAAGTAGATCTAATTTGAAAGCAATGGGAAAAATTATGGTATGTTCTTCTATTTGAAAAGAGAAAAGTATTAAAACAAAACAAGAAAGTACCTTCTAGTCAATCCCAATGGAATTAGACTCCAGAAATAGGCAGGTACTTCCATGTTGCTCTGAAGCAGCTTTCATTACAATATTTTCTCATCTCTGTGACCTGCAAATGGTCAGCTGATAATTCTTCATCCCGTGAAAAGTTTCACCTGGCTGCATTCTGGAATTACCACGGCACTGATGCACATAAACTTGATCATAAAGGAAAGGCTGTGCTTTGTTTTTTTTGGCCTGTTGGGAATGTGCAGCTCCTTGCTGAGAGCAGGATGGATGAGGGCAGAAATTCTGGGCATGGCACAGGTGGCCCAACACTTACTACAGGGCTGGGTCCTTATATTCCATGTACCTCTTTGGCCAATAAGAGGTTGCAGGTTGGCATCATTCTGCACAGCAGCAAATGCATGTTCGAACCAGAGGTATTTTTCTCATGTACCCAGACACACAGCAACAAAACATTTTATGGCCTAATAAGACTCATCCTCTGTCACTACATTACCCATGAAGTTCCAACAGGAACTAAAAAAGTTAAGAAAAGGCTTTTGTGAAGGTATTTTTCACTTTTTCTGTTTTCTGTCACTAATCTGGGTTATATTTGGCATGAATGCTGCAGCCCAGCACAGCTGGCTCACACAACACACTGCTGAAAAAGGGACTTTTGGGCTGCAAAACACAACAAACTTCTAAGAACAGCTCTTCTCAGAAGCAGTTCTGTGCAAGAGGAGCAAATGCCTTTCCACTACCCTCGTTCCTCGTCACATCACTTCAAATTACAGGCAACCAGGCTCTGTCACAAGGGGATGCCCTGCACTGAAGAGCCCCATTGATTTCAGCGCAGTTATTTGGGAAATAGTGTACTGAATAATGTTAGCAGAGCTTTCAGTCTGCTGCAGTGACTTTACTTGTAACATTAAAAGTACTAACTGGCAAAAAAAAACCCCAAAATTCGAAGTGGTGGAACACCTGGATAAGTGTTTTCTATTCGGTAATCCCAGTCAACATTCTCAAACTAGAGCGTGACAGTGTAAATGCAAGACTTAATGACAGTAATAGTTCCTATACCTCCCTCTAAAGGGAAAATTTCATATAATTAAAGAAGGCATAAAGAAGACAATCTCACTCATGGGTGTGCTTCCATTGTAACATGAATTTTGATCTAAAAGTTTAGAATGTTTGCCTTCCTAATGCAGACATTATTCAGAATGCCTAACAGAAAATACAAAATACAGACCATTTTTTCTTTTTATTTATTAACACCTTTTAACCCAGATCCCTTGGAATAACAATTTACTGTTTCTGTAGGGACAACCACTGCCTCTTCAAGAGGTAAAAATTGGAAATTTAAAGCAGTGCTCAACACAGAGTTTCCTCTGAGTCATTATTCCTTCTCCCAATTCAGTTTGTGACCTTCAATAAAAATAGAGTTATTTTCTATTAAAGTTTTATTAAAGTCCTGTGTATTAAAGATAATCAAGAGCAAAGAGTATAAATTAATAAAATGAAGAAACAAATTCCCAGTTAGCATAAACCAGCTCTCTTCTTTCTCTCTGCTACTGAAATCAAAAGCAGTAGTAGCCAATGGTGACCAAAAGCAATCTCCTTCTCTAAATAAACCTTTCATAAGAAAGATCACAGAAAACAGCACTGGCAAATCTGTCGATCATGATCTTTTCTGGACATTGAATAGACTCCTTTTATAAATCTTTTTCATTTTCTTAATGAAAATTAAATAAAATGCTCCTGCTTTTTACCAAGTGAATATATTTTGAGTAAACATTTGACATCACAAATCAGCTGAGTTTAAAATCCAAACTTCATATTTGTCCTTTCCCAAAGAGAAGCCATAAAAATATATCTGCACTGTCCTTCAAGGCTATTAGACTGCTTCTGCAGTATTTCTTCTTGGTGAAATTGCTTGCACAAGACTTGCATTGAAAAAGAATCTAAAGAAGACATAAATAGTCTGTTTCAAATGGCTTCTTATTCAGTAGTCCCCAGTTTCCCAGGGCAAACAGTTCTCTTTTCCATCATCTTTATCTAAGGACAGTTTCTAACAGACTTTCGTTCTCAGACTTGTTTCAAAGACAAAATTGGCCCAGGGAACTCACCAGGGCTTTGGGGTTTTTCTGGATTGTGTGTTTGGTTTATTCTGTTGGTGCTTTTTTTGGTTTTGGTTTGGTTTTGGTTTTTTTGTAATTTAAATGCACTTGCTCCGTCCTTCTTTAGTTTTT
Organism: Corvus kubaryi; assembly: GCF_017639235.1. Classification (NCBI taxonomy): domain Eukaryota; kingdom Metazoa; phylum Chordata; class Aves; order Passeriformes; family Corvidae; genus Corvus; species Corvus kubaryi. The sequence continues at coordinate 16,281,192 of NW_024581136.1, forward strand.
GTTGTTGTTTTCTCTTTACCGAATGGATTTCACTATTAAGCATTTTCTAATGATTTATTTAGAAGTAAATCTTGCATCTCCACAAAATGCAACTCCTCGAGCAGATTAGTCCATAAAACGAAGGATCTTTCAACTCGGAATAAACAGAAAAATAATCTGAACTGCATCAAAATCTGTCTACTGTGTACTTAACAGCAGTACTGTGAGGAACCTAATGTCAAAATCCCCAGTCCCATCACGACTGATCTGGAAAAAAATGTTGCTATTGCAGCTCTAAACATTTATTGAATGATAGTGATTTATCAGGTTATTCATTTAAGAAAAGTCAACATCTTGGTGAAACAATGGCAGATAATTCACGGAGATCACCTAAATAAAGACATATATCCACAAAAGACTGATACAAGAAACCAGACCAATAAAGGTCACATGAAAGGGAGAAGACAGACCTTATTTTATCCCTACATCTTCTCCTATGATAAATAATTCTTTAAATATTCCTTCTGCCTGCAAAGCCAGGCATTTTACACAGTGGCAAAGTGAGATCCAAGCATCCCACAGACGCCAGTCAGTGGAGCTGGACCTCTCACCTCGTGGGATATGATCAGGTAAGGGAAGTTGAGAATTTTCCACCTACGTTTTCATAAAACCATATCTCAATGTGACTGCAAAGGGTAACATCCTCCTGGAACAAGGAGGAACAAGGGTTTCAAAACATCAAACTTAAAAGCTGATATCTACTACAATTGTGCAAAGTCCTACCCTGATGGTATCTGTAGATCAGAAAAGAAAGAAAGGCAGGAAAAACTTAAACTTTTCGAACTTTCTTTTCTGATTTTCTTTTTTTTTTTGCTGCTGTGTTTCTCCACTACCTATTTAATGATACATCATCATTATTTGTTTAATGCACAACCGATAGGCGTTGCACCAAATACAACAGATGTGTATGAGTTCTACATAAACAGCATTGGTTTTACTAAGAAAACCCTGCAAACCTGACATAGGGTTATTTTAGTTGGTTTGAAAGTAATATCAAGCATTCATACCAATCACTGGATTCTGCTGTGAATTTTAGAGGTTTTACTGTAATAGGTCCCACTTAAAACAAAATTAGCTCTTTGACCCTTGAGGCTCAGTAAAGACCACAAAGCCCAAAGAATCACAAAAGCATGAACAAAAATTAAATCCTCCTAAGCTCAGTGAGATGTTAGCTGTGGGTTACCTCAGGGATCAGTGTTAATTTAGAAGTGGAAAAACCATTATCATCAACAAAAGTGTATTAATTTTCGTCTTTCAAGCAACTAGCCCTTTTAAACACTGCAATTACTAATGACTGAGGAATAAAACTAAATAATATACAAAAATAAACAGCCCTTTCAGATAATAGATACTTTCTTTTATACTGGCATATAATACAGAGAAATGTTGTTTGAGACATCAAAGACAGGCACTGGTGTCAAATTGAAATGTTGATTAGAGGCACAGGTAACAGATTATTTATTAACTGCTGTACTAATATGTGTCCAGGACTTGAAGTCATCATGTAATTGGAAAACAGGAGGAAGAAAACCATACAAAATACCAGAGCTTCCATACTTAAAGTGGTACATCATGACTGAAGTTTCCTGTACCAAGGAAATAAGCCCAGACAATAATAGTTATGATCTTTCTGGAAGTCATTCAATTCCTTGTAAAACAGTTGTGGTAGAATAAGTTTCAAAATCTAAAGTCAAAATCCATTCCGTCCCCCTGAAATTAGTATGTCAAATTTTTAACAAAAATGAAAATGTTGGAAGAAAATTACCCAGATGAGCAAAGCAGAACCAAGGCTTTTGGGGACTGTGCTAACTGAATTCAAAACACCAAGAACAGAGCAACAACAAACAAAGAACGACAACCCAAAAGTAAACCAGAGCAGGTGATATTTGAAAATAAAGTTGACTGGTCTTCAGAACAAACTCTCTGCTGTGAATGACACTTGGTCTGTCACACCCCTTCAGATGTTACAGGGAACACTCTTACACCTATTCTTATACCTATATAAGTCTTCTGAAGTTACTGTACTGATGTCCATAATATCCCAGGATCCAACTCCTGCTCTCAGGAGTCTTAGCATGCAATATTTTGGTAAAATATGCAGAAACACCCACCCTACAGTCAATGCAGAAAAACCCCCCAAAAATCACATTGTCTCAAGAGCTGGTGGACTTTATCATGCATGTGACTACACTGAGCAAATAAGGGAGGAATTTTTTTTCCATAAATAAAAGGTCCCAGAGGGAGACCATACACCTCTACCAACAGCACGAGCACATCCTATTGAATGTATTTGAAACAATCAAAGGTTACTCTTTCATTCTGTAATTCATTATCTAGAAAAGAAATACTAGAGGTATTTGAATGACACCCATGACACTTCTCAAAACCACAATGAAGCTCAAAACAAACAGGTAAAAAGATGTTTTCAAAACATCCTTTTTCAAAGCATGAAAAAAGCATGGTACCCTAAAGTTAGTCTTTTTCATTCCAATACGAAACCCTACCCTCTATGACTTAACATTTTAAAAAAATTCATTTAGCTGTCCATGAATTAAAGCATTAGTGTTATTCATAGAAATAAAACAAAAAAAAAAAAAAAGAAAAGAGAAACTCTTCTGTCTGGACAGCTCAGCAATGGGAATAGCTGTTTCATGTAGCATGACTGCAGGCTCTTCCAGAAAATACCTGCCATGTCTTTATATCTCATCCCCAGAATACAAACCTTATATTTGACAAAGAAAATTTAAAAATACTTGTTTGCTCTTCTGCCTTTTTTTTTTTTTTTTTAAAGTACATTCTCACATGTAATATGAATTGCATTGCAGATAGCAGGGATTAGTGGAAAGCTGAAAGCTTCTTACCAAGTACCCCAAGGCGATAGTTGACTGTGATGACTATCACATTCCCATAACTTGCTAGGACACTGCCATCATATAAATTTCCAGTGCCTTCCATGTAGGACCCTCCATGAATATACACCATCACAGGCTTAGGTCCCCCACTGTCCCGAATGTCTGGAAAAAATATTAAGACACATTTTATCTCAAGAAAGCACCAAAGAAGATACATGCAATATGCAATATTTTATATATATATATTTTTTTTTAATTTAGTGAGGTTATTTTTTTCTCGAAGTGTTTCTCAAGCAACATCTTTTACATAAGGAAATGGGCAGGTGGGCATAAGTGTTTCTTTGTGGCTTGCTCATAACTAAAACTATTTTTGAAACACTATGCAAAGCAAGAAGGAATTGAAAATGGTAACACATTTGCTCAAATGCAGTGAGACATTGCTCTGATTCTGATCCTGCTGAATTGGGTGTCTTCTACATAATGTCTACTAACATAAGTGTGAACTCGTTTTGGCAGAACACTTCTGAAAGCTCAGAGCAGCTTTCTGTTCACTTAGCTAAGGGAAATCCAACATATTAAGATAAACAAGATTTCTGCTCATACATAAAAGTGTTGATTTCTTCCAGTCCACTGATTTGTAAAAATGGTGTACAAACAGCTGTCTTTGGATGGGTCTGAAATTTGAGTTCTCAAAAAGTACTTGAAAGTTGTTTAACACTTAGACCTTGAATAAAGACTATTGATAACTTGGGTAGCCTGAAGGTTAAGATGCATGGGTACTTCTTAGTTTCCTAAATCATGGAAAGGGCTGAATATTTGAAAAAATAACTACCTGGAAAAATACTGATAAATGCCCTCCCTGTATTCAAAAAAATTGTAAGATTCTCAAAAGTGACATCAAAGGCAGGGAACAGTTTTAAAATGTTAGATGCTCTGCCATTCTCTCCGACAACAAAATTAGATATTGTCACACTGTTTTGAGTTTTGATTTAGGTATCCCTCCACCCCCAAACAGTCCTATTTGCAAATGAATGCATCTACTCAGAACAAAATTTTGAATACATGAACAGTGCTGCTCCTCATGAGGAGAATTGTTCCTGAGTACCAATTCAAAACAGTTAGTGATTTGTTTTTAAAAGTTGGGGGTTTTCTGTTGGACGGGAAATAAATCAGCTTAGTTGTAAATTTAAACTGTAACATCTGACTGAATTGCATTTTGATCTCATTTACTGGGTTCCTGCATCTCTTCCACCACCCAAATCATAACATGCCATAATAGTCCCTCAAAATCAAGAAAGACAATAGCAAGAGAGCATAGGAAAATTTCCCAGTGAGCAACTGTTCTGAATATTCCGATTCAAAGGCACTTTTTTTGTCATCATAACAGTATTCAAGTGACTTCCCTGATTGCTCCCTTCAGCGTTTGAAGAAACCTCAGATGTATTGTTTATTCCTTTGATTTGGAAGGATCTTAGTTATGAAACTTTCAAGCAAGCTCTCTGTGAGAATTGTTTCTGAAGCACTGCAAGGAGTAGTGAGGGCAGTTACAGTAAGAGCCCTGCTTTTGGGATTCGCTGAAAAACATCCGCACAAATGTGTCTGTTTGTAGAAAGCCAACTGCTGCTATTATTTTGATATTGATTCTAATTTGAAGAAAATGCCAGAACAGTCAAGATCAGAAATTGGATCTTCAATATTGGAAGTACTAGAACAATCACTTATTGAGGACCAAAAAGACAATGAAAGGTTGTGCATGAAATTGCTTGTATTGCTCTCCTTGATTGAGCTTTTAGTGAGGGCTTTCCAACATGCGACTTTCAGAGTGTAAAGCTACAGATATTATTTATCTTCATTGTCCATAGGATGGAGTTATGTCCTTCTCAGGTTTAAAATCCACACTGAGGAAAAAGTCTTTCCAAATTCATGTACTGTTTTCAGTAGATGCTTTGTTTTTAATCTATGCTGCCTTTTTTTTTTTTTTGGATACAAATATGGAAGCAATAATAAATTATTAATCTGAAATCACTGTGTGACTGTACCCGGCAGAAATTGTACACAGTTAATTGTATGCTTGATGGTAACACAGGGGGAGACTGTCTCAGAATTCTTCTTTAATTAAAATTACATAGAATTACAGAGCACCAACCGTGAACAGCAATGAAATGTTGGTAGCACTGGCCTGTATATCTGGAAAATAATGCTGGGATATTTAGAAAAGAACGGGTGTCCTTTATCTGAGAAAGGAAGCACATATTCATGAATAAAATCTCATATATAAAGAAGTTATTCTTTGAGTAATTTCTGTCTCTACAGTACTGTTATTTTCTACTACTAATATCCTTATAAAGATTACAGATAATATAGATAAAGGAAGGCCAGTTTTCAGCTCTGCCTCTGTGCCATGTCAAAGCAAATGATGTGCAGAATGAATTTTCCTCATGCTACTTTGCCAAAGTCATCAGTCTTAAGAGGAATCCCTCCTACAAAAGAAAAATTATGTCTCTGTGTGTCTTGGGCAGTAATCTAGTGCTGGAGACATCAGTCAGGGTATGCAGCATTCAGCTGAGGCTGGTGGGACTTTGGGCTATGGATTGTACAAAAGCTATGGAACTCTTCATGGGAAGAAGAAAGATCACTGCATTTTGGTCAGTGGTTTCATATCAGTTGCAGCCTACAGCCAGGAATATTTGAAAGGTGCAAATATTTAGCTGGGAGAGTGTTGTTTAAGTGCATATGTTATTAGCAATGGAGCTTATGAAATTATAAGACCAAAGGCAGAGAGCAAAAATATCAGACTGTAATCAAGAATTGATTCCTACCTTAAAACGTTCCTCCATGAAAACTCTCATCCTTTAAAACTAAACTGGAGGAAGAATTAAGGTGATACTCTGTGAGGATAAAAATCTGTATTGGTATAAAAGTGGCAGGAAGATGCACTTTTCAAAAGTGACTATCAAAGTTAAGTGTCCAACTCAATGAAGTAAATAATTGCCATTTTTGGTACTCAGATACTTTTCAAAACCTGACCATAAATGATACATCTTTCATTTTTTCCTACAGGCTGATGTCAATCCTTTTTGTGCATGTGCTGGAGGGGTCTCAGGACACTGTAGTTACACTTTCATATGAAGATTAATAGTTATTGGTGTTTGTAGCTCATTCTGAACCTGAAGATTTTAGGTATAAATATGGCATTTCTGCCAAGTGTGGATTTATAGGCTGATTTAAATTAGTTGTGTTCTGCACTTTCTTTTTGCTTTTTATTAAGTGTTGCTTTAATTAAAAATGGACACATCTTTTCAAAGACATATGCAAGGATAGCACTGTTAAAACTCCTTCTCAATTTCAACTCAGTTCTGGTTTCAGCCACACAGAAAATCATTTTTGATCTTGTGCTGTGATTTGTTTGGCTTTAAATTGCTAGTTCATAAAACATCTAAGTAGACCTTACTGTACAGCAGAGAATAACCCTATTTATATTACATATACATTAACTTTCATGTAATTATTTCTATTATCTCCTCTGTACCTTTCTAACATTTGTTGCATCTACTTTTTATGTCTCATCTTAATTGCGTTACAGACAATTTAGGAATAGGGCTTTTATTCTAGGTTTGTGACATCACACAACAGGGAACTGGCTCTGGCTGTGAATATCAGTCACAATTGTCATATATAACAAAACATAATTATAGCTTCAGTCATTGGAAGCTGATGTTAATTGGCCACGTGACTTAACAAGCATAATTTGCAGGGAACAACCAAAATGGGAAAGGAAGAAAGCCTACCTGAAGACAACGTCACACAAAAAGATAATTAGTTTAGCACCCATGTCACAAGCATTGCTTTTCTAGATGTGGCATAAAAAATTGTGGCAGCCTGATGCAGATTGTTAAGTAAATCTTGGGTTTTGAACATGAAACAGCACTTCCACTAAAACAGTGGAAAACTTTTAGGCTGGTTAGTGCAAAATCTGTGTGTGCCCTCCATAGAATGTTACGTGGGTGTGTGCGTAACTCTTCCTTAAGCTTTTGTTGAAAAGATTTAAGTAGAGCATGGTACCAATCATTGCTACTCTTAATCATTTTAAAGCCTTTTAACATCATTTGACCTTTCAGTTCAAATCCATCAGGTGCCTTGTAAAGTAGTGCACTTACTCCTAATATGCAAACATCCATTATGGGCACGTTTTTAAAATGAGATATAAAACTAGATGTACTGAGACTATTTAAGGAACTATTGAGCTTGTGTTAGGAGTTTCAGATATTTTCTGTTTTAAAATACAGCCTGCATCCATCAGGCTTCAAACAAATAGAATTCTCTCTGTTTGTTTTCCTATCTGTCAAACCAGGGGATCATTCTGTGCACTCTCAAACCCTTAACTACTTTTACCTGAATATTATTTGAGATCCTGATGGAAGGCTATATGAATGTATATCCTAGCATGGAAAATGCCAAAGCTTTTACAGGTAAATATCTGGAGCAGATTCCCATTAGAGTAGGTCCTCAATAGCCAGGTAGGCAGTCATTTTAAATTATTAAAGGATGATGGTTAGAAATGCAAGAGCTGACAGACTCTTCACTGTAATGCTTGGCAGTGCTGAAAGTAAAATGAAGCCCTAAAGAGGTACTTAAATTCAAGGTCTGTCAGAATTTTATTATGCATGTTTTCAAGTATTAATAACATCACCACAAAAATTTGACACAATTTGAACTGAGGGTCTGTGTGTAAAGGGAAAATATAATCAGCACAATTTAATGTGCAAGTGGGATTGGAAGCTGTACTTTGGAGTGAAAATCATGGAACTAACATGAATGGGTGACAGCAGGAGCAGGAATCATGAATTTGGGTACACGCATCAGTCAACAAGCTCACCCAAAGTGGACAGATCTGTGCTACCCCAGCCTGGCTGGCACCCATTAAAGGCTATAATTAAGGCTGGAGCATGTGGTTGCATTTCAGGGTAGACAAATGTGTTCTGCTGTTTGCTGATCTCCGAAGTCCGAAAACATGCAACCAGTGCCAGATGGAAAGAGCCTTGCTCCCCCTCTTTCTTCCCATGACAGCTGAAGGCAGATGAAATGCTAAACTTGGCAACCCAGGGTGTTTTATTACCAATGGAGGGACAGAGGGGTTTGGAGAGCCTCAATTCTGTGATGTGCTTCTTTGCGCCAATGGTGCTACAGTCTGTTTAGCATAGGAAGGGATTTGCAGATGAATCCTGCATCACTAGCAACTTCAAATTTGAGTGGATTTTTGGCTTTTTTGAAATAAAACATGCTCTGGACCAAGAACTTCCTTCAGTCAATGAAGTCCAATAGCCCACACAAGACAGAGCACCAGACTAAATTATCAGAATCATCACAGTCACAGCCTGTGAGCAAACAGCAACATCTGCTCCTAATCTGTCTCCTTTTCCACAGGAGAAATTGGAAGGGAGGAGGAAAGAGCAGAAGCATCTATCAACTACAGTGCAGACCCCATTTCTGAGGCATGTACTCTCAGCACCAGACATGGTGTCTGCATTCCTCAGATTTAGCATCTGTATTCTTCCTTTCTAAAAATGGAATAGCAGCATTCCTGTATTGCAGAGGGATGCTGTGAGGCTGAATACATTAAAAACTGAGAGATGCTCAAATGGCACTGGGGACTAAAGGAGGATTTAAGATTGGCAGATTGATGTGCCAGGCAAGGTGTGTATGATAGAGCAGTGGACGGGAATTCATTTGTGAGCAATCCTTCACGGATATTTCATGCAACACTAACTACTTAGAAGTCCAGTTCTGATCCCAGAGTACATTGGCTGGTTAATGATTTGTGTTGCCATATTTTAAGTCATGCTTAGGATTTTAGTGGATAGGAACTAAGGATGCATAAGAGTCACTGATTTTTGTTATGGCCAAATTAAATTATTACCTGACCAAAATTAAGACTAAGGATACTAAGATTAAAATATTTTACTTTTTAAAACTAAGCCTTGTTTCCAGACTGGGGAAGGTGCACTTTGTGTAACTGCTGAGCAATATGAAGCTAAATCTTGCATCTCTACTGGATATTGCATACCTGCAGGTCAGCAAATAGGCAAATCCACCACTGCTATAAAAAGAAAAAGCCCCAGTGCTCAGTGGTTGCAAGTGCTTTTGCCACTCTTGTTTTTGGTGTCTGCTCAAGTTGTTCAATACTTACTGAAAACAGGTAAGCAATAGAAGTGTAGGCATGAAAGGGTTAAACAGAAACAAGAATGCATTCAGACTGGGGAAAAAAGGCATTTATATTGTTTCTGACTTTTCACACATTTCACACTCATAGAATTTGAAAACACCTTCATTTTTTAAACAGCAAATTTGGAGATCATTAGCTGGTAATGTGCACTACTGCCTTTGGGTCTTTTGAAAACAAAAATGAAAAATGATCTAATTAAGCCTGGTCTATTGGTTGCAGCACACACCATAGATCCAAGTTTGATTACTGATTCCAGTGCTTGTGCTGGCAAGGTTTGGACCACAATACTGTGGCAGCGGCATGCAGCAGCTGATGGGAGTAGGATTATTGAAAAGTGTTTTAAAATGAAATCTTCTAATCAAACTCAGATATTTGAATGGCACAACAAAAAATGCTCTCCAGACATTTGCTACAAGAAGCTGTTATGGAAGATCTTTCTTCAGAAAGATACAATACAATGGACATGAGATCTCTGAATTTTTAATATAGAGACTGTCCTGGGCATTTTAGAAATCACTGGACAATATTTAGATATCATGGATTCTATGGTTATATGATACAGTTGTTTTGCACTATGTATAGCCCAGTCTCCCTAATATTCCAATTTCATCATTCATTCAGTTTAGCACTTATTTTATTTTTTCCACAGCTATACATTTGTAGGATTTTACAGTGCCTAAACTCTACCACACTACAAAAAGTGAAGGCTTTGATGGACAGGTTAGCAGAAAACTAGACAGCTAAGGTGACCCTTTGCTTGACCTCTTTCCTGGTACTCATACCCAAATATATAAGGCTAAGTTTGTGAATTCCAGTTCTTCATATGCAACAAGTGCTAGAGTTTCAATACAGAAGAGCAGGTTCACAAAAATGCAGGACATCTGATCCTGCTCCTCCACTGGGAAATGCAGGGTCTCAGCAGAGAGGGCTTCTATCAACCCAGCAGACATCCCAGCAGTATTGAGTGTCTAGTGATCATAAAAATTTAAATTTTCCCTGTCTCTCTGTGCCTCTCGGAAGCAGTAAAACTCTAATTACTGCCTGCACTCTCCTATTGGCATGGAAAGGAGAACAAAACTGTCACTTGTATGCCAGAGAAAATTAATCCCAGTCCTATAAATTACAGAGATTTATTAGTGCAGTAAATGTGCTTCTTCCCCTCTAGTTTGACTGCTGTGTTCTTACAGTCCTTCTTCTCTCTCCTGCAATTGTCAGAGAGGGAGACAGGTTTTTCCTGACATGGACACTTGTTCTCAGCAGACTGAGATCCCTCTTCTCATCTGATCCTACCTACTAAAGCATTTTGTGACAGCAACCACTCTCTGCTGAATTTCAGCAAACTGAGGAGTCTCTTTTAAGTCTGTCTAAGCAGAGAAGGATTCAACAAACCTAATGTCATTAGCATCTGTCTTGGCAATTATACAGCAATTTAGGAGAGGTATTAAGGCCCACTGGGTGAATAGCCCAAATTTCAGATGGTTTCTTAAAACATATTGTTAACACAAGACAGAGTAGCTTTTGCAATGGCTAATTCACTATCACAGATCTTTGACAATTCACAGGAATGTCCCTTGCAATATTCTGTCACGGACTCATGTAAAAATGCCCTGCCTTCATAAAGCTAGGAGGATCTGAATTGTCAAAATTAGCTCTGAATAATTTGTGCCCTGATTTCAGCTGGGATAGAGTTAATTTTTGCACTTAAGGTGAGAATAATGTTGATAACACACTGATATTTTTTAGTTGTTGCTGAGCAATGCTCACACAAAGGCAAGGACTTTTCAGCTCCTCACTCCACCAGCAGGTAGGCTGGGGGGGGCATAAGAGGTTAGGAGGGGACAGAGCCAGGACATCTGAGCCCAACAAGCCAAAGGGATATTCCAGATATTCCAAACCCTATGGCATCATGCTCAGCATGTAACCTGGGAGGAAGCTGGACGGGGGTCACTGCTCAGGAACTGCTGGGCATTGACCAGGGGGCATGAGTAGATGCTCTGTGCACCACATGTTTGGCATATTCTCATTTTTTTATCACTATTATTGCTATTATTTCATTTCTGTCATATTAAAATGTCTTAATCTCAATTAATAATTTTACTTTTTTATTTCTTTCCCCATTTCTCTCCCTCAGCCAGCCGGGGAGGAGTGAGTGACTGGCTCTGTGCTGTTTAGCTGCCTGCTGGGTTAAACCACTACATGAGAGCTTTCAAAGGAGATTTTCAATTTATCAAAATCATCAAATCTTGCAAATTTTGGGCCAGCTGGTGGACTTTCATTTGTATGCTTAACATCCAGATCCAGTAGAGGATCATAAATCAGACATAAGATTATGACAAAAACTGTGTTCAATTATTGGGTAAGAAGTTAAATGCCCGTGTTTGCCTTCCTTAATCTTTCCTGAAAAGACTATGTGCTTCTGTTTAAGTTAAATAGTTGACGTTCTGTGTGATGAAAAACTTCTTAATTAAGAGCTTTTCAGTCTACAAGTTAAGTTGCATCTTAGTATCCGGCCAACTTCCCCCTGCCACCCCAAATATTAACAGAGAAGCAAGCAGGAACTCTACCAGTCCTATATGGTAATTCGTTTTACCCATTGACCATAAAACATACAAAGTATGTGTTTAAGATTCTGAATTCGGAGGCACATCTACTTGAAGGGATGAGACTGCTCAGGAAAAGAGCCCCTTGTTACCATTTTCTTAGCCCTGAAAAAATATCAAATCTGCATAGCTTCATGATCAACAAACATAATTTATGAACAGAGTAATATGCTTGACATTTCAAACTTTTGATTTTACTTGGTAATATGGCTTTCTAAGGGTCAGCTCAAGCAGATCAGCATCTTTGTATGCTTGCAGAAAACAGAGGAGATCAGGTTCTTTTAGCTTTAGTTTAGCTCCACAGAAGCTCACCAGGCAATGCTGCCTCCCTTCTGGAGGGAGGTGGCATAGTCTTTAATTTATTTATATTTTTTCATGGCAGTGTAAATGCAGAAGGGTTGGCATTTGGGGAAATTCAGTTGCTTAAGAGACACTTTTAAAGAATTTTCTGTATTTTTCCTTTAATAAACACAACATTTTCTATGTTTATCAAACTGAGATCAGTCAGTGAAAAAAAAAAAGAAACATCTTTGTACTTGGTGAAATACATAGGGTTAGAAAACATGCAAAAAGGTGTACAGAGAAACTTTAAAAGAGTGTTAGTTTAAATAGTATGGACAAAATTCAGTCAAAAGGTGGGATGCAACATATCAAAAGTCCATTTCAAGAAAACAAAACCCCTCCTTTTTAAATATTGTTACTGTTTTGTATCAAAACGTAGAACTTAACAACATTCTTTCTTTTAAAAAATTAAAAAAATATATGTATAACAACAAGCAAGAAGACAAAACACATCAAAAATGGGAATTAAAAAAACAAAAAAACTCTTCAAAAGAAGACAAGAAGTCAAAAAAAGAGGGGAGAAAAAAGATTTTCAGGGATCCTTGTCATGCAAATCAGTTTGGCGGCAAAAAATACCTTCATCTTCAGCACCGTCATTATCACCTAAATCATCTGTCTGTTTCTTTGTAAGGGGACCTAGGATTAAGAACGGAGAAAATGGAGGAAAAAAGACAATTCAAGAATATACAAGACTGAGGAAAAAAACAGTGAATATTAAATTCCCACGGACGTTTCAAGAAAAACATTTGCAGGGAGGGAAATCTTACTTTATAACAACCCATTTTTCATTAAGTTTTTCAAACATTACAGCAAAACCTTCCCTAGGGGGTATGGCTATTAGAAACATCTAGCACAAGAATCGGAGAATGCCCAGTGCCTTATTGTTTTTAAATGAAGAATCAAAGCTTGTTTACTAAAAGCATACCCCACCATACACTGTATTTATCCACTTCATTTATTTGTTTTTTCCTGTTGCTGTTATTAGGAATAATGGAGACAAGAACTGCCAAATTACCCCTTGCATTTGATGCAATAAGGTGGTTAATAAAAGTCTCGACAGTTGGTTAAAACAATATATTCTGTGAAATGCTAATTCACATTTCTATATTCAACCATTTAAGCTCATGCTTTAGATAAAGATAAGCACGGGTTTGATTTTTTGGGTTTTTTGGCACATTTATCACATTCTCTTTTAAATAGAACTGTGGATACCCTTGAAACCTTTGACTACCTGCTGAGATACTTGTAAAGAAACATGAAAATCCATATGTAAGCCAGAAACAAGAGTGAAATCCCAGACAATTGAAGACAATGACTATTGCCATTGATTTCAATGGGGCCAGGGTATCATTGAATTGAAATTTTAGCTTGGGCAAGGCATCCAGGTTCATAAATCCTTATCTCCATAAAAGGATGATGAGACAAAATTCCTTTATGCCCAATACCTAATCATTATTAACAGGTATTTATAAATTTATCATATTTTCAAGTGGGAAAAATTCCCACTCCTTTACTGAGTAATAAAAATATACACCAGAAGGAAAGTCAAAGGCCGTTCTGAAAATATTTCCATGTCATATATTTTACACACTTACGCACAAACAAAAGACAGTTGGAACTCAGCATTATCTTTCCTTTTTTTTCAGAGCTCTCTCATTTCCATGACATTCTGTAATTTGCATGCGAAAAAGCAATCAGTACGAACACAGGGCTAAGTAACAAAAAAGAGAAAAAGCCAGCCAAGCACAGAGTAAAAACAAGAACTTCCTCATGCATAAAATAGCAATAGACAAAAACAACAACAAAAAAAGAGATGAACACTATGTGTTGATATTTGCAGTAGATGTAGGCAAGAGACATGCATTAAATCTAAGCATTGTGGAGTATTAAAACATTTGTATTTAAAAAGCTCTCTCTCTCTCTGTTATTTTACAGGGTATTAGTCATTCACCATTAAACTTGTCATTTATAGGCAAAATACCATGTATTTGAGTGATGCATTTTTTAAATAAAATCATAAAATGTTTTTACCAGGTGCATGGATTTAAGAAACAGAAAAAAACCATGAAGTACCATGAGATTTTAACTGTGAATGTAGGAACTGGACCATATTATTGAAAACTGAAGCTCAATACCTTAATTCCTGCATCAGTCAGGAGTATAGTTTTTAACTCATTCTAAATACAGAACGCTAGAATTATACCCCATAAATAAAACACAAGCATTTGTATAGTCACACCTGTAACAATCAGTCTGTTTAGTAGAAAGCCTTGGTGATGCAAGTTTTTCCTACTACACATCCTGGATCATGGATATAATCTTTGCAATATTTGGTATCTGGATAATATGCCCTGATCCAAACACACACACTCAAATATCTCTCTGCCCAGCATTTTCATACCATAATAACTTTACTTCTAAAAGAATAAAATTAGAAAAATAAAAACTCTATGCAAAGAATGACAATAATTTCATGATGGGTTATCAGCATAGAGAAAAGGAAGAGAGAATTTAAGAATAGTAAGAACTGTGTACCTCAGAATGGATATCCAGGCACAAGCAAGAATATATATATATTTATACACACACATACACATTCTTATTGGCTTCTTTTACTTTAGATTTTAAAAGTCACCAGAAAGAAACAAAGTAGCATCTGGAAAGGCAAACAATGCACATTTCTCCAAATAACTTCCATAGAGATTGGCAATTTATTTTCCAGATGAAACCAAGACAATGCATGTTACATTTTTTTAATAGCTGGCCTTTCAGAGGTATTTTGTGTAGGTCATGCTTCCAGATCTCAACTTCATTTACAAAGTGCATCAACTATCTCAGTGTAAATGTCTGATCTCATACCATTTCTGATTTTACAATATGGTGAAGCACGACTGGCGCTAGCTTTAAAACCATCCTGGATAATTTCCATGTTTATACTGTTCTGAGGTTCTCTGAAAAACATTTAAAAAAAAAAAAATTAGACCATCTTCCTTAAAATCATAGAATTGTTTAGGTTGGAAAAGACAGTTAAGATCTAGTCCAGCCATTAACCCAGCACTGCCAAGTTGACCAACTAAGCCATGTCCCCAGGAGCCACAGTCACACATCTTCTAAATACCTCCAGGGATGGTGACTCAACCACTTCCCTTGGCAGCCTGTTCCAGTGCTTGACAATTCCTTTTTGCAAAGGGGCTGACCTATTTTTAAGTTTCCTAAATTAAACATACTTTTTAATATAGCTGTAGATCTGTTTCACAATACAAGGGCTCTGCTCGCCACATCCCCCAAGCAGGAGGACCCGTCCCTGTGAAGACACGTGGCACATCCACCAGGCACCACTCACAGTGGCTAAGAAAGAGATGAGACATTATTTCTCCCACAAGTTCACTCCAGTCTGCAAATATAACAGACAGCATTTAATACATCTTCAACAGATTTTCTGCTTCCTGGAAGTACAATGCTCTAAGAAACCAAGAAGAGTTTGGTCCTGATGTAGCAGTAATGAACCTCCTCATACTTCATCTAAACATACAGGGGTGCTGTGAAGCTTAATTTATATTTTTTAATTGCTGGGCAGTCCCTAAAAGAAGCATCAGCTCAAGACCCATTGTGCACAGGGCTGTCTAAAGGGGCAACATCAAGGGGTTCAGCCTGGAGTAGTCAGAGAGGAAGCAGAGCTCTGTTATGATCTGTGTTGCCTGTTTCACGCACAGATGCTGAAGACACTTTCTGGAGTCATGAAAGTGGTATTAAGAGAAGCTGTGGATTAGAATTCCACCCCTTTCAGCAATAACTCTCATTCTAAAATCAGTAAGAAATGGCTTTTGCTTCTGATTCTCCAGATAACTGATTACTCTGACTAACAGCCTCGCTGTGTCTGTATGATCATAAAGAAAGATTGATGTTTTGAGTCCGCACACAGGAAAACACGTTGAAATCACAAGCAGATAAACAGAATAAAATCTTATGGCAAGAACCTACAAAATATAGCAGCAATAACCTTTTTAAGTAAAAATAAATCAGAACTAAAATTACTTAGTAGGTGTATAATTTTTAGACATTTTCTGCAGCTTTCAATTAATATTCTACAGATAGTTTATGATTTTGTAAATTAAATGTATCCCTCAACTAGGTTTATTTCTTTAGCACTTGACTGTTTATTCAATATATGATTCTTTAGGGTTCTTCCATCATTTTTAATATTCTTTTCAGGTAACAGAAACTAACTTTATGAATATTGATACTAAGACATAATGGACTATGAGCTAATGAAACAAAAAAGAATATTTTACAGAATTATGATTGCCAGAAGTCTTTTGTCCCCAGTTACTTTTCACTGTTGTTCTACTGTAACCTTCTCTTCACCTTTCATGAAGGCCCAATTAATCTCACTTTTTGAGCATTTCACTTTTAAAAATGGGCATCCATTACGAAAAGAGGATTTGACTATGTTTAAGACAAAAAACCTTCAAACAAATAATGCTGCCTTACTGTGCCAGCCTAAATTTTAGCTAAAGTTTATGTAATAAATATTAAATATCAACAAAGTAATCAGGTACCATAACTAATGGGGGGAAAAGAGGATACTAAAGTCTCTAGAATGCTCATGCAAAGATGATTTACTTATCAAAAGGCTCTCTAAGGTTTAGTCTCATTTAGTCTCATGTTGGTGCATACCCATAACTCTCATTAATGCTAATGGGAAATTAGACCCCTAAGTCACTTTAAAAAAGGGGAAAAGTGATTACTGCATTTTATGTTTCCTAAAGGCAAGGAACAGTCTCGCTACAAAGCTGAAGAAACTCTGTGTGCAGGAGGCGCTCCTAACGAAGCCCAAACCCATTTCATTTAAAAATAGTTCTTACATTATTTAAATTATTATTCAAATATTTATTCTATTTGTATTGCAATCAATGCTAAGGCACTAGCATGACGCATACTTAGACCTTGATAGTGACTACTGTGTGCTTGCAGATGCCTTTCCTTTGCTCAAAATAAGAGAAATAACACACCTCCTGTCCAGTTACCTAAAGAGTAATTACACACTCAGAAATAAGTAAATCCAGTCATATTAATTCTGGTTTTTATCATTCCCTTTGATGAAGGACTAAGGTACTTTAGCTCCCAAATACATTAAAGCTGATTATAAATTCTCTCTTTATGGGCTGGATTCGGCAGAAATTATCCGTGGCCTTTTGGACCGCAGGCGTGTGGGAGGCTCGGAAGCTCTGGATGTCGTTAGCTCTTTGGCCTGGGAAAGCTATTCATCATCAAATAGAGTCACACTGCAGGTTGACACCCTTTGTAAAACAACAGTGCAAATCCTCTAAACTTGATAAATCAGTGCTCATGTATACAGCCATTGTTCTGGCCAAAATGTTCTCCTTCAGTAATGAGGAAAGTGGGGAAGAAAAAAAGGACCTTTTACATTAGGTTAAGTCGGTTCCATGGATCCAGTAATTTAGAAATCACCACAGTAATAATTATTCTTTGAGGTGAGGTGAGGTGTCTGCTCGATGGAAAGGGGGAGAGATGAGGCTGAGGCTGACTGCTGAAATGATACATGTAGAAAAATTCACCAAGTGGGTTGCAACACTGTGGAATATAATAATACATATTTATCTTTAAACTTATCTAAGTGCCCCCAACCAGCTACTTCTATTCCTTCTTCATTAGACCATTTCTTAATTAAGCATTGAAAATCTGTGAAGTGAAATTGCCTCATCTTTTTAGACCCTACCTTCAGTTCCAAATATAAAATAATCAATTCTTTGTTATTTCTACCATAATTTTTGTGCAACAGATTCTCCAGCTAAAAAAAAAAACAATTTGTGTTGAATTATCACTGTCTAGCAGATGTTAGCTGAGACACAGTAACATGTTGTACCTATCTCCAGTTTTTAATTTAAAAGAAATTAATGAGGGGTTATAATTAACAATCTTCACACCTCAACATTTTCTGTGAAGAAAAATCAAATTCTTATATGTTGAGACTAAAATATAACTCTCTCTATATATGCATATATACAACCGTAATGACAAAAGAGAAAGTTACAACAAAATAGTTATCTGATGAATAATTTTACAAAATCCTCTTCTTTCATTTGAAAATTAGAAAGCTCTCAGCAAAAATAAAATAATTAGGATTCCTTAGAGAAGACAAATTTGGAAGGTACAAAAGGCAGCTGGGTCTAAGAAACACTTAAATGAAAAAAAATCTCTTTCTATTGTCATACTTTGCTGCAACAGACAAAACAATCTTTTTATTACTTTTTTATTTCCCTTTTTACTATCCTGATTCCACCACACACTCATTCCTTTCCTTGTTATTCACACACACTCCCACTCATTAATTTCCTTTTATTTCCATATTGCACTTATTTGTAATATTCATACTTATCAGCAGGGCAAAGCCCTGGCCAACTTTGCTTTTTGATGGCAACATTTGCATTCATGTTTTAACAACAAATGATGGCACAAACCTCAGTAGTTTCACATCTCACTACCTGATTTGTGATGACAATCAAGCTCTGTAATTAGAGCTGCAAGTAACTCAAATTTGCATCTGCAAGTGAGTGACAGGTACAAATTGAACCCACAAAAGGGTTGCCAACTTTCTTTGAAAATTTACATGTATAAATGCTTTGTCACTAAAGAAGCTATTCTGACACTTCTAGACTAACTCCTGCTGTGCCTTTTATAACAGCATATTGCTGAAGTGTCACACAGAAAGAATATCTAATCCCAAACCTTTTTATTCACAAGATTAATCACACTGGCTGGATCTTGATTTCACTTAAATCTGAAGGAGTTTCATTACTGCATGCTAGATATGTGTGAATTTAAATAAGATTAGAATCTGGGAATGTCAGGAGAGCTTCACTCTTCTGCTCCCCATTTCGGATACAGCCTGAAATTCTCTGTATTCTCGGAGGTGCAGGCACGTTATGTTCACATATCCTGAGAATAGGCCCTTGTTAAATCCCATTCCCTTTCAAATTGGTCACTCTGTAAATCCAATTCCAGTTCTAGGGGCTTTTGGTTCCATGATATGCCTTGCATGGAGTCATGCAGCATTCCAGGGAGGGCAGGGTAAGTGCAGATGGGCGGGTGAGAGAGACCCATCCCCACAAGAGACAAGTTCAGCCCTGGAGACATCCAGGGTGAGCTGCCTGCTAATCCTGGCAGGCTTGGGATGAACACACAGCTCATGGATAGGGTGGATGCAGGATAAGGGAGAAGCTATTCAGTGGAAGAGCCAACAACCTGGGAATTATTCTACACATCCTAACTTCTGAGACACTCCAAGTTTGGCTCTAGCCAGTGGAAAAAAATATGCAAGAGAGGGAAAAGAGGAGTGTCATTTATTCACTCTTTTTTCCCCAGTGGAAGTAAGGGATGGAACAGACACTCAGGACAAAGGAATGGGTGTCCCACCCATCAGACTAGACATGAGAAAAAGAATGTTTCAAATGGCCAAGCCTCTGCTGACCGAGGTTGGCACAGAGAAACAAAGCCCATGCCTTTAGCCAGGCACATGACAGCTGGAGTACTCCTGAGGTGAGGGATGGGCAGGTAAAAGGCATGAAAAATGAACATTTTAAGCTGTTATATTGGCATTAACATCAGCATTTACAACTCCAGTGCCACCTCATGTGCTTATGTCACAAGTTCATGCAGCTTTTACCATTTTATTTGCATTAATAATTCATGTTGTTTTACAGACACTCGTACTCCAGGGTGACACACTGCTATAAGGGATTGAATGCAGCATTACATGGCTGGGCCACCACCTGAGGTTGAGATCATGAATCAATGCTCCCTCTCTACAGGTAATGACTACAACCCAGACCCTAATGAAGACTTATGGACATGCCTAACTTTAAGCCTCTGAGTAAGTTCTCTGAAGTCAACAGGCTAAATCCAATAATATTAAGATAGATTCACTACCATTAACAGAACTGCTCTATTTGCATCTGGGCCAGGAGGTCAACTCAGGGCTAAAAGATAAACAGACATGAGCACCCCAAATTTCTAACTTCCCTCAATTGTTCTGTGGATAAATCTAATCAACAAATAGAATTTGAATCTCTTGAACATACTACCAAAGCTCTGCAATGAAATTAAATTCTCTTTTTATAAATTCATTGCTTCTTAGTCTGTGTACATACAAATAAAATTCTGGATTCATTTTCCACAGCCCTCATAATCAAATTGCTTCTTAATTTTAAAGAAGATATGAACTTGTTTTAGACCACAAGCTTATAAAATTTGATCATATTTAGCTCCTGTGATAGAACTAAAGATTTGTAATTTTAAGATCCAAATTTTCGGTTCCCAGAGGAAGATTTACAACTGCCATTAACATATCAACATTAATCTTCACTTTCCCTTGAAGATCTCTCTAGCATTGTCATAATAATTGAAAGTCAGGATGCAGTGAGTGCATTCTTTGTATAAGGACATACAAAGACAGCTGAAAAAACCACCACCAATTTGGGTGAGCTGGTAAGGTTTGTTCTACTTTTTGCTGCTTTTTGGGGGGAATTTGTGTTATTTTGTTTCAGACAGGTAGGGTGGGTCAGCTACAGCAATAAGATACTTTATGAAAAAGCATTCTCTGCTATCTCTTAACTTATATTTTTTAAAAAATTATAAATAAATATTATTTCACTCTTTATTTCATTGTCATTCTGTTCTCAGCCCCAAACAACAACTGGATAAATAAACTTTTTAATCTTTCCCCCATATCTGTCTCTCTGGAAAGAAAAGATCCCAGAACAGCAGTCTCAACAGGTGAGATCACTTTGGGAATCCCGCACAAGTAATTTCCTTTGCTAGGGACAACCCTGGCTGCTGGAAAAACCTTCTTCCTGACTAATTCTGCTAACTGCAGGGGCTGCTGTTACATCAGCTGTATGGGTTTGTTTATGGCACAGCTGAGCATACAGTCCAGCTCTCTCAAGGCCCGGTTTCACAGCCCAAACAGCAGAGCAAAATTGGTCTTCATGTAACCATGTAATTGAACATTGCAGAGAAAATGAAGTTAATTGTGCGTAATATTTTCATATAACATTTGGAATGGAATAAGTTCTCCCACCCCTCTTCCCAATGTACTTCATGTCATCTGGTTTCAAGGCACATGCTTGGAGCTGTATGTACTTCAACCTGTGCAGTATTTTACCATCTAGAAACCCACACTCCTGCAACCACAGGCATCATGAATGATATGCAAGTCTCATTTTCTCAATTTTCTGAATGAGCCACCATCAGTAAAACTTGACTCCAGCTACCTCACAGAGCTGAATTTCTTCAGAAAAGTGGCAAAGGGGAGGAGAAAATAAAGACTGTAATCCAACCGTGTCCTCACAAACACTCAGCAGATGGAGGGGCAGGGAGTTTAGAGATAAAGCTCTTGATGATCACCTTTTCAATGCCCTTGTGCTAACTCTGAGTCATTTCTTGCCACATTTGGAGTAGCATAAAGAAAATCTGATTCTACAGTGAGAAAGCAAGGCGAAGGTTGTGTATTCTGAGTCATTCCCAGCAGGTTAAACTAGGCAGAACTGCACCCTCCCATCACTGAATGCCAAGACTTGTCTCCAGCATGAACCAGAACTTCCCAGTGTAATGCTGACGCTGGTACCTAAGTCACAGGGTTGTTCCTTGTTGGTCTCCTGTGATCTCAAGGGCAGAAATAGCACTACTAATATATTCCATATATTTGCACGTACAGTCATGTTCAAATGCTTTGAAAAACATTCACCCAACACAGTTTTTTCCTGAAAGGTGGAGGTGGCTGATTTTCCTTTAGTTAGATATGGCTACATAAATACATGTGTACACACAGAGACACACAGGCTCTCCTATGTGCCTTTTTAACACAGATTTCTACCAACACTTTGGAAGCCCTGATCAATACTGAAATAGAAACACATTATAGAAATTAATACTGATACTAATAAACTGGTGTTCAGAACTACAGTCTTTCCATTAACTTGGATCTCAGAAAGAATAGAGATACTTCAAGTCAAATGCTCCTCCACTATTTGAAGCTTTCAAAACATCCTTTAAGACCATTTAATTTGGACTGTGGTCACCAGCTTTTAGAAACATAATTATATCTGCTCTCATTACCACACCTTTTGACAGAATCAAAGTGCATAGCTCTGAGAAATGGCGATGGCAGAGTTGAGGGGACAGCATTTATGTAAAAGGCTGTCAGAAGGAAAGTGCCTGGCCTCACTTATCTTCTCATATTTACATTCTGTATTTTTAGAAGAGCATAATTTTAGGCAGGAAATCTCAAAACATCTCAGCAATGGAGCAGTCACAAAACCAGAACAGCACAGCCAGCACTTGAAGATTAGTAGGATCAAATACTTGTCATAAGAAAAATCATTTTCATTTTGACATGTTTTCAGTGTTAGCGCAGTACCTGTTTTGAAATTTCAGTTGACTTGCTCTGCATGTTATATTAAGGATTCCCAAAAGAATAGAAAAAAATCCTTATACTGAATGGAGCATGAAAGGAAATCAGCACATCACTTCTAATCTAGCAGAACTCCCAGACAGGCAGTGATAGTTGGGACCACATATTTACACAGTTACTGTCGACTCCTATATGGACAGAAGGCTCAAAACCCTTCTGGTAGAAACTTTGCCTTCATGTTTTCTGCTTAATAATTGAGTATCTTAACACAGAAGCTGGTGAATAGAAAATGATCATCAAAATAAAACAGATCTAAAAATGTCAAGTCCAGAACTACAATATATTATTTACAAAAAGCATAGCAAATTTAAGAGCAAAATGTCAGAGTAGCCCTTGCTTCTATTTTCACAACAGCCACTTAGGTGAGAGTTGACAGGTTTGGGACAATATGACATTTCTAATTCTTTATCTGCTGACAATAACCCTGCTCTCTGGAGAAAGGCAACAAAAATGCAGAGCAGATAAAGGCATAACATTTCTCAGCATTGGACAAAAGGTACTCTCACTTCTATTTTTATTTATTTTCCTTCTCAGGAGCCAGCTTTCTTAGGATCACAGTATGGGCACAGTTACCAGGGGTTTAATGCAGACTAGTGGGATAAAATGTACTTTCTTTTCCCTAAAAAATACTAATAAATTAAATAAACAGTATGCACTACTAAATTATAATGATCATCCCAGGTTTCATGCATGGGTCCTTCTGGTAACAAAATCAATAACTAAATGAAACATGGCCTTTTGCAAGGACTACACACACAGCAGCTACCTTATAACCACTTTAACTCTTTAGTGATAATTGTTAAGGTTGGTTTGTTTAGAGTGGCCCACGGCATCTTCTGTTTAGAATGTTAAAAAAAAAAGTAAAAATAATCTGTGAGGAATAATTTTGAGACTGTTTGATCAAACAGCCCCCCTTAAGATCCTTTCCCAAGTCAACCAAAGTTAGTGAATAAAATATCACAGTATCCTAGCTCCATCCTGCTGAGCACAATGAATGCCTAGAGCAAGCACAGCAAACCACTGGCACCAGAACTGTACTTCAGACTATCAAACTACCAAAACCACTGAGGGCAGTGAAGATTATTCCCGTAACAGACAGTGAATGGCCTGTTCCTATGGGGCAGCAAAGATTGTCTGTGCTGTTGGGTCCATAAGCAAAAGCAGTCTGGTTCTCATTTTCACTTCCCCAGCAGTAATGAATAATTTCCATACTAGGAGGCAGAATTTAAAATTTAGTTTTCCTGTACAATTAGTGAGTTTGTTAGCATCGTGGATTCAATAACGTTTGGCAGTGTTAGATTCATTCCAGCTCTTTAGCTAAGGGATTAGTAACTGAACTGTAAATGCAGGGTATTTAATGTAGACAAATGGGAACAATCCAATTAACTTCAATTGTTTCTGAGAGCTTTTAACTCATGCCTTCAGAGATATACATGCACTGAGTGTATATTAACATTGTGATTTAAGTGTAGGAGAAAGTTTTAGAAATGTATGTAGGCACAGATGACTTCTACATTTTTTTGCTAAAGTGAGAGTTAAAAAATAATTCTCTTTCTCCTGGGATTTTCTGTGCACAATTTGTATGTATCTACTGGAGAAAGACTAGATGCAGACAGAATATTTGAAAACAAAAGGACCTTTTTACTGATATCAGCTCCCAAAAATAAACAATAAACTGTGTTTACTTGTCTTTTATTGGTGAAACCTGGTTTCCTGGAAAACACACCAGCCAGCATTACAGATCAATGATATTCACTGAGTCTTTTTGTGGTAAAAGATTTGTAGAATAGACAGAGAGTTTTGTCTACTTCTGTATGGTTTGGAGAAATGGACAAAACATGAATGAAACTGTCCATTTAACAGAAGAAATTTAATAGTTTCATATTTTCAGAAAGTGCTAAAAAGTAGAGTTGATTTATATTTCAATGTAAAGCAATAAATCAGCTTTGTAATTAGTATTGTCTGTAAATTAAAAGCATTGTTATATAAAGTCATGGTTCACTGTGTGTTTGGATGAGGTTCCAGTGCTTGCAGGCTGAGCTAGGCCATGTCCTCAGCTTGGAACTGCTCTCATGGAAGTTTCAGGGCTCTTCCTCAGCCACTCTCCTTCCCCTTTCACTTCACCCTCTGATTCCACCCCAACCCATTACATGACATCGGTATAAGAGCAGCTCTGGCAGATTTCCAGCTGGCTGTGGATTTCAGCCAGCTGTAACCCTTCCTTGCAAGAGACTGCTTCCCAAAAGCAGATGTGTGACTGACATTGGTGCAAATCCCACCTGAGCTGGCCCTCCTCTACTCTGAATAGCATACACCGAAGCTTAAATTCCAGTGATGGTTGTAACTCTGTTAAGAGCTGGAAAAAACGCCATGAGAACTGGTTTACAACTACTCAAAGAACCTGATGCATGCTGCAATGAAATCCATCGTTCTCAGCAGTGTCAGTGCATTCTTTGTTTTCTAAGGTGCCCTACCCTGGAGCTTCCACTGTAACCGCAGATGAACAATGAAATTTATGTCACAATGTGAGCAGAATGCATTGGCACTTCATTAGTTCTTGCTGTGACACACCCAAACTATAAGCACTAAATGCAGCTCCCCACACGTGAGCTAAATAAGCAAGGACCACGTTGATAACAGACTTTAACAAACATAAACCATGTAGACAATACAGCCCACATCACAAATACCTTCCTGCAGATCCCTCCAGCTGCTGGCACCATGCACACTGGTGCACACCTACACCACCACTCCTCCAGCTGCTAGGAGTGGTTATAGCTGGCTCACACAGCCAGCCACGTGACAATCTCTTAATCCGGAGCTAAATCCCACCACCAATTTCCAGAAATGAGAACCAGACAGACATGGGTGGTGAGGAGTGCACATCCCTCACATGAAACACTATTTTACTTCATGTCTTGCCACAATCAATTCTCCACTTTTATAAAATTAGTTAGTTCATTGTTAATTTTTCTGTGGAGTCCATTTCATGAAGACAAGAAGAACTGAATATAAACTCTCATTAAAATGAGTGCACTGTGTAGCATCACACCTGTATAGCAGTCTGATATTCTATTGTCTTGAGCAATTAGTGCATGTCACTGAAAGCACAGATGGGTGATTCAAATCAGTGTGTGTCATATGCAAAATTCACAGAACATTTAAAGTCTTCCAACTAGTTGCATCTGTCATATCTATTATGTCAAATATTAAACTGCAGAGTCTATTTTTGGTTTCAAGCTTGAAATAAAGATCCTCCCCTCCCATCATCCTTCAAAGTAAAAATAACACTACCTGTAAAGGGAAAACAAAATATCTAGAACCCTATACCGCTTTGGCAGCAAGAGGTTACATTTACATCTGTCTTGTTACACCCACTTGCTCAGGCCAAAATAACCTCTCATTTTATATCCCCCTAGTAAAATTTCTCACTTGAAAAAATGTTCCAATTTCATTTTGCTAAAAATTTTCCCCAAAGTTTCATTTCAACTTTGAATTTTAATTTTCTTAAGAAGAAAATGATATATTTAATGGACCACAGCTGCCTAGAAAGTATGTATTTGATAGGCATACAGTACTAATTTGGAAAATGAGTGTGATTTACTTGATGAGTCACAATGAATGTCTGTAAATATGTATCCAAGTTTTTTACTAGACTAGTGAGCTGTATGACATAGAAATCGTTCTTAAAACACGAATATCTTCCCAGAAGAAGAATGGATACCAACGTTAGCAGCTCCATCTTCCTTACCACTTTCATGATTTCTGTTGATGAGGCACAGAAATAAGATATTGTCTGAGAGGGCAAATATCGATTGCAACAGATATTCCCAATTTAACATTTTGTAGAACAGAAAAAGCATGGCATTCTCCTGCTGCAGATGAAATAGCAGCTCCATTAAAGCCAGGCCCCTCAGGCACTTGCCTGGCTTTGAGCAGTGGGAATGGCTCTGGCATCCTGCAGCACAGGTCTGCTCTCTCTCCTTTGGGTCCTGTAAACCTGTGTGTTCACCTGGCTGTGTGCCAGGAGGAAACATGGGGAGCAGGCAGGGTGGGAGAATAAGGAGGAAAAAAGAACATGGACATGACTGCATCTGAGCATGGCAGTCACAGAAAGAGTCAGGGTGGAAAAGGCCTCTGAGATGGCCGAGTCCAGCCTTTGACCAAACACCGCCCTGTTAGACCCTGGCACTGAATCCATGTCCAGCCTTTCCTTCAACACATCCAGAGATGGTGGCTCTACCACCTCCCTGGGCAGCCCATTCCTTTCTCTGAAGGAATTCCTCCTAATGTCCAACCTGATTAGGCAGTGAACAACACAGATTGCTAAATCACTACCTGGCAGGACAAATCAATCAGGTTTCCCTCTCAAACTATTTTGAGGAAAATTGTGCAGAACACTTCTGGTAGAACCAAAACCCTTTGGATTTCCTCGCTTTCAGTGTGAGGAAGGAAAGGAGGGCACTTTGCATCAAGTCATCCTCCATCTAACAAAGACATTTGAATAATTATCGTAGCGCGTCGCCAGAAATACAACGTTTCAAACTCAAATCTGAAAACATATCTATTGATAGCATTAATTTAAGATAATCAGTGACTAATTGGGTGACTAATAGCGCTAATGAACAGAAAAAGAAGTTGAGATTGTAATCAGAGGCAAATCTCAGCTCCTAAAAAGGCACTAGGCAGAACACTGAACATTATGCCATAATGATCACATACTTGCTTATTTGCTAATATAAAAGTCTGAAGTGTTGAAAATTAAGAGAAAGTATGTTTTAGTACTATCATAACCCATCAAGCCATTTTAAATCTGTTGATATTTTTTTGTCTTCGATTTATAAAGAAAACAAACTTTCCCAAACATTACAACTCAGGCTCAAAGGAGGCATTTCTTTGAGCAGTTTCTCATAGAAAGAAGAATAAGGAAATGAAAATCACCTCATGTACCTAAGGCAGGTTGTACAGATGGGAAATCAAGGCTGCAGTAATAGTGTGGCAAAACATTTAAGACACAAGCATTTGAGCAGCTTTAAATACACAAGTAACTCCTGTGAGCACCATTGGCTTCATCCTGCTTACATGAACAGGATCTTCTGAAAACACTTCAGAGAAGACAATTCAGAGAAGTCTCAAAATGTGCTTTGCAGAAAAGGATAGAAAGGAAAGGAGATCTGTAGAAAGTTGCCAGCTGATTTCTTTTAATTATTTTACCAATTCTGGTGCTTTTCAGTCAGGTTAATAGTTATACATTATGGTGCCTAAAGCTCTGTGTAGAACTCTCTAAAAAATAAATGCAAAGTTGTAAAATTATACCTTAATCACATTTTTTTTCTTAAATACTTTGCAGAAGCAGAGACTAAGTCACTGCATAGCAGCAGAATGCTAGGCAACCTAGAAAAAACATTCCAAAAGAGCTAATTAAACTTTAGGGCTTGCTATCAAATGCAAGTTAATATTTTAAACTATATAAAATAATTTCCCCTTTTTTCTTTCTGTGGTCTGATAGCATAGTAATCTCTTCCAGTGTGCAAACTCATGGGAATAAAATCGCCATCACTTTTAACATATTAAAAATCCCCACACCTACTGATATGCAAGTTAGTCAAAGGTTAATTAGCATCTGTGAAAGGGAAACTGCAGATTCTCCAGCAACTTTTGAAATAAGTTTGGTTTTTAAAAAAAAAAAAAAAAAGCATGAAAAACCACGATTGGATGAGTATTAGAAATGTGCTACAAGATTATTTACTTGTATGTCAACAATGATTGACATAGTCAAGAAGCATCACAGGAACTTTGGGTCTAGTGTTAAATCTGACAGTCAGTGAGATGACAAGCCCTTGCACTGAAACCCTGGAGTTGCATTTACAACTCCAGATCTGTTTTAGTAATCCGTGACTCCCTGGTTATGTAAAATGCCCCCAAACAAATATAAATACAGTCTTTTCTAAAAATGAAAAAGGCAGAAAGCCAGGACAGGGCCACATTACAAAAGCAAGTTGCAGTTATGCCCTACTTTACAAGGCTAAGTGGAGATCACGTGGCTCATAAGCCTTTGGTAGCCTTTTGTAAAAGGATGAATTTCTGTTTTGCCGTGTTTTCTGAAACATACCCCACAATCCTAGGTCAATATTTTGCTATTAAAAATAAGTAGTTCATGCAGCACTCAGATATCTGAGATCATTGCAGAAATATCACAGACACTTAAGCATATATTAAAAGCATTTTTCAGAAGCTGTTGCAGCATTTTATTTTTGGAAGAGTTAAAGGATAAGAGCAACCTTAGATATAGGTTTCCTTTGGCTTTGGAGGATGAAAGGGATTAACGGAGGTCACAAGAGATGGATGGAAGAAGAAATGGATATAAGAGTACTACTGGATGTAGCTTATCCTTACCCTAGGCAGTGGTTAGAGGTGTCTACAAGAGGAAAGCAGATTGAGTACTTGCTGCCTGTTCCCAACAGTTATTCCAACAGCAGGATGAGTACGGTCAAAATGGGATTTTCCTATTCTCTTTGTTAAGAGTAAGACTAAGGCTGGATGTGCTTTATACAGAATTTGGTTTAGTGTAAAACTCTTAGCTCCTTGAGGCTAAGAGTTACTGGAGCAGCTGAGTAGGACTCATGTTCCTTGTTTTATTAGGAGATTTGGAATAAAGCTGAGAAATGTTCATCATGCAGCTATGTGCTGTTTCTTTGGAGAGAGCATATATTAAAAAGTTGATTGCCAGTATTCCTTGAGATTTCTGCACCGAAAATTAATTGGATTTACAACAATTCAAATTATTATAGACAAAGAGATTCTGTGATTCTACAACAAGTAAAGCAAAAGCAAAGCAAAACAAGGAATTCACTGCTCACTTCCCCTGGGCAGGCAGGCGTTCAGCCATCTTCAAGAAATCCCAGCTCTGCCAGGGGTAACGGTGACTTGGAAAGACAAATAAGAATGAATCATGTTCCAATGTTCCTATCACCCACATAAGCCCCATTGGATTGGAAAACCCTCCCCTGCTACCACAGATCTTTGTACAAATAATGGCAGGAAGTCAGGCAAGTTGCACTGCTCTTCTGCAGCAAAGGCAAAAGAGAAAATTCCATATTTGCAAGAAGAGAAGCCATTACCTCATGAACATTTGATAGAATTTGTGAATGCAGAGTATTGCAATAAACAAGTTGTTTTTTTAATTCTGCACTTAACTCCATTTGTAATTGAAAGCCCTTTCCTAAAAATATTGAACTATGCCCTTTGCAGGCTAGTATTTTGAATTTTGAATTGAATTACAATGTCATCAAAAATGATGCTGTAATTAATGCCTGGCTATTAAGTCTATGCATAGTATCAAAGTTAGAGGAAAAAAGCCTCTATATCCATTTCAAAAAAGAGTCTAGTACCATGCATTTTGTAGGAGATGTTAGTTAGGAAATGTTAGGAAATCTAACATTACCTGGCAGGCCCCTGGGGCTGATAAGTACACATGAAGCAGTACTGGGAGTAATGTGGGTGTTCCTGACTATCAGATTATAGGCAGCAAAATGCAAAGATTCAAAGTGTGTAACAGATGGCACCAGAAATGAGCCAGGTTCTGTGAATGCAAGACATGATACAACTATGCTAAAATTAATTTCTAGAGTTCAGAAAACAGGAAGCTGAACAGATATGTAACAGAAATGAGAAAATAAACATGTATGCCAGTGAACTGCTTGAGATTACACAGAACATACTGGCACCACATGATATTAGGGGAATAGCTGGAGGGAAATATATCTAAATACTGAACCTATGCTTAACACAAGGTGACTTAGGCATAATTCTCCCTTTGTGGTCAGAAACAGAAACCTTGGGCAGCATTTAAAGGCTGAGCAGGGGGAAATAAAGTCAAAGATTCAACTACTGTGCAAATTTAACACTGAATGCAATGTATAGGGTTATATAGGCTCAGGGAGTTCTGAGATCTGAGTGAGAACCATTGGAGGAATTTTCAGAGGCACAGAAGTGAGTTGAGCACTCTTGTTTTCCCTGCCTTTTAAGCCTCAATTCTTTTCTGGCTTCAACATTTCTTGTATTTATTACTGTTCTTACAGCACTCCTGTGTGTGTGAGTATATCTTATAAACGAATGACTTTACAACACAACTCACCTGTGAGGTACAAATGTTTTTGCATTTCCATCTGGAGAATGGAAAACAGGTGAGTGATGAAATGGTTTGCTCGAGGCCACATAAAAGTGTGGCAGAAGTGGTTTAAAAATTTCTCACGTCACTGTGCATTCCCCTTCACCAAGCCTGCACACACTTTGAGCACTGAAAAGTGAGATCATTATATCCACCATCTGTCTGACTTGCAAAAAAACCCCCCAAACCTTAAGAAGATTAATGATATGCTGTTTATTTAAAAAAAAAAAAAAAGTGCTCAGGTCATCAGTGATCAGTTTTTAATTGTATTGTTTCTGGGAAAATTGTTCAACATCCTTTTCTCTACCTTCCTGCACCAAAATATTAAGGCAGTGTTATTATACAGTATAGTTTTTCTTATTCTTGTCTCTGCTAAGCCCTTTCTTCCAAGAAACACCAATGAATACCTTTCTTTTCAGTCATTTGCACTAAGCTTTGACATTTTCTGCATTTTTTGTTGACCTTGGGAAAAGTAACTTCATGATTAACCAAAAAATACAAGACAGACCTCAGGAAGAAACAATAGTCTAAATGCTTTCTTACAAAGCCTCATAATTAAGCCTCTTTATTATAAAAATTGTCAGAGCAAACTAAGTTTTTTCACATTCACTGACAGGGGATGCCCTTTATCTTTTTTCTCTGCTGTTAATTGTTTTCTTCATCTGTGTAGCTTAAATTCTATGATTCTTTTGACAAGAGAAATATTCTAAGTTACTTTTTCTACTTCCCAAATGGAAAATTATGAACACTTTGGAAAGGTAAACATCCAAATGCTACTTGCTTCATCTCCCTTCAGACAACCTAACAGTGCTTTCCCACTTGGTTTTAGTCACAGATACTCAGCACAAACTCATTGTACTCTGTATTAATAGATGCAGTCATTGTACAACCCTCCACAGGTAACATCTGCTGCTGTGCATTGGGCAAATACGAGAGCGCTGCTGCTCTCTGAGCAACCTGGTCTGGGGGAAGGTGACCTTCAAGGTCCCTTCCAACCCAAAACATTTTAGAATTCTGACCAAATACCACCATACCCTGCTTGGAACTGCAGGTTCTTTGGCCAAGAGAAACCACAGAGTGGCTTTGTCATGGATGTGCCTTCCCCTGGGGACAGTATCATGCACATGTGTTGCTCTTGCACATGTGGTCTCACAGGTCAGTTCTAGAATTTAATTTTGAGAAACCTGTGGAGGATCTGTTCTGCTAGAAAGCGTGTCTTAAGCTTAATATGTCTGCTAAAGTGACAAAAAAAATTCTCTGTAGGAAACAGAACTACCTGAGCAAAGCTAGACCTGTACCTGTATCTAAATGCAACTGTGGTCCAGGTGATACTGCAAAAGAGGAGCCTTCACTCTCATTCAGACTTTTCCTCAGTCTCCCACACTCTGGTCCTGGAAAACTCCCTCTGTTAGCACTTATATGCTTTTGGTAATGCCTAAGATAAGAGAGCTTTTGGGTTTTTTTTTTTTCCTGCTAACTGGCTGAAATGTATTTTACAAGGCTTGCTGAGAAAAAGCTACTGCAATGTTTTTGATTCTCTACACGCCACCACAGTGGGAAGAAAAATAAAGCAAAACCTCCAGCTTTTCTGACAACTATGTGTTAAAAGGGATACATCAAAAAAAAATCAATGAATATATCTCCTTTATTTCCCATATCCTATAAAGGCAAGACAAACCTCTGCTACAGGGTCTAATAATGAACTGAGATAGTAATTTCAAATACAACATTCTTCCTACTCCTTTCTTCTCTTTCCACTTGAACATTTCCAAATATCTGTCAGTGTCTTTACAACCATTTAGAATTTTCAAGCATTTTAACGTTTCTCTATTTGCTTTCAATTACCTTTTACTATGTCAGTAGAATACTCTTTTACCTATATTTCCATGCCATGGTCCCACATCAATCCAAATCTCACCACACTTAGGATTCTGGTTGTGTATTTTGTAATTTCCTGCTCCCTTTGGGAAATCTCAGTGGCTAATCTTTGTGTGCTGCATTCTCTTTTGAAGTCCCATCCTAAGCAGTGTTTCACTACCCTTGTCAGAGTACATGAGAGCATTGTTTGCTCAGTTCCCTGAAAGGGCAAGCACAGACAGATAAGAAAAGGAATCAAGATATTGGGAATTAAATCCAGGTCTTTATCATTACAGTTCAGAACACTTTATCCTGGCAATTGACGATTAACTTTCAATTCATCATTATAGTTGGTAAATCATCTTCAAACAAAAGTTCCCTGTGGGGATCCCAAAGTTGTATGGTCATTTCTTTTTTTTAATCTTATCCTTTAAGCTGATTTTCAAAGTCCTTTCCAAGGTTTTAGAAAAGTTATATCTATGCTTTGCATCTTTTGAGTGCTTTCGTATGTCACTGGAAACTATATCTATTTTGCAAAATAAATGTTTATTCTTTTAACTCCATCAAATCTACTTCTGTCTTCCTGTAACTCCTAGTGATTCCATAGCATGGTTATAATGGATTTTTATATCTTTGGCAGAAAGGAAAAGCTGAAGCTTTCATAGAATCCAAAATGTTAATGGGTTACTAATACAGGTCACCTAAAGAAAGAAAAGTGTAACTTCAAATTCCTACTCCTCTTATTTATTCCCCTGTCACTCTATTGAGCTTATAAAAGTCATTTACAATGCTGCTGTTCCTAAAGCAGCAAAAATCAAACCTGGCTCTATATTTATCCAGTCCATCATGATTAAGGGATTTTTTCTTCACTGCTGTGTTAAAGGAAGATCTTGCCTGGTTGTTCTCTGTAACCAATTTCCCATCCAGACAGCAAAACTCCTCACTCAGGTGTGGGGCAATGACAGCATTGCTGGTGATCCTTTTAGGTACAGTCTAACACCACACTGCTGTTTATTGTAAAACAGTAATCTGTATGATTTGCACTGAGACATGCTAAACCTCTCAGGTAAAAAATAATCCTCTCACAGCTATTCAGCATTTCTCCATGGTCCCCAAAAGACAGATTTCCCTGTGCTTCTCTGACAAAGCAGAGTGGACCACCTCAGCCCAGAGGGTCGCTATGGACTGTGGAGGTGACACCTGACATCCTGTGGACTCAAACAAGTGCTGGCAGCACCTGCACCGGGACAGAAAAGCAGAACATGTCCAAGGGTGGCTTCTCAATGCAGCTGCCAGAGCAGAAATTTGTTTAAAGCTCAATCACTGAAACGATCTCTTGTTCAAAAGCGTCTTCTTCCAAGGTAGATCAGATTTCCAGGGGAAACAAATGGATGCCGTTTTCCTGCCGAAACAACAGTGTCCAAATGCCAGCTGGCTTGGGAGATTAGGGACCCCATAAGCTCCCTTTCAATCGCTAAAATCACAATGTGATGCCATGGAACACTTTGCAACTGCACAGAGATGTGTCCAAGGCAGATATTTGAGACTAGCAGGGAAACAAAGCAACTTTTGTACCTATTCCATCAGCTGGTTGTCCAGAAGAGAAATACTTCACTTGCAATTACTGTGGCTGGAGATACAGATTCATGACACAGATTTTACTAGAGAAATGTTTTGTCTTTCCTGCTTGTATTAAATTACCTGTCACACTTATTTTTATTCAATTTGCTCTTTATTTCAAGGACCTTACTGTTAGTTCAATAGCATGGGTTTTCTACAAAATATTTGAGAAATATATAACTCTATCTACAAAGTCACATTTCCTTCTAGCATACTTTTCACATAAAGATCAGAGGCAGTGAGTGTTCACCCCACAATAAACTAAATAGAAATTACAATTAATTGTAATGGGGGAATGAATAATCTAAACCAATACTGAATGAGGAGCTCTAATAACACCAAAAAGCTAAAAAACTGTCCAGATGACAGGAAGTAAAAGCCCAGCATCTTATATACTAAAAGGCTGCCATACCACAGAGCTCCCTGAGAGCACCCACCAACAAAAGCTCACTGTAAGTTCCATTCCAAAATTATTACCTTTGCAGTATATAAATATACAAGAGGCGGGCATGGTCCTGCACTAAAAAAATCATCAATACCTTGATGCCTGTGATCCCTTGGCTAAGCCATTACTTTTTTTTTTAATATATTTTTATACATATATATGAATGAACAGTTTCAATGAATTTAAAATGCAGCCATTTAATTCCTTAATCATATCAACAGCTAACACCATACCATCCCTCTTTCTTTCTCTGCACTGATTCCCCACAGAATATTCAGTCAAATTCAAGGCCTTGCTGTTATACTTCAAAAGTCTCTAAGGAAATGATGTTAAACACCTCTGGGAGTTCCCCCCTTCACCACACCAACATCTCACAAGAACAATGCTCCCCAGAAACTCTGAAGCTGCCATCCTCAAAGATGACACTGATGATTATAGGAGATGGTTATTTCCACAGAGGACTTCAGCTTGGGTTCACACCAGGGAAGTTTATGGTGCTAATAAATATAACAATAAAGTGAAATTCACTTCTGTAGCTTGGTGTTCTTAAAGGCAGAAAAAAAGAAGTAAAGACAAAGGAGGGGCAGTATTAGAAAACAGAGGAACACTATTAGCAGAAGGAAAGCACAGAAAATGAAATTTAAAAGCTGTATAGCCCCAGATATTATGTGGGATATAACATAGGTGAGTATTGCAGTCTATGTTATTCCTTGGAAAACTGTTTCTGCAGTTAAGATACATGAAAATCCACAAATACAGATAGTAAGAGACTAAAAATAATGTGTTTTTATAAGTGAAACTTATGCCTCTGCTAAACAGAAACTTTTAGGAAACACTTACTGATTTTTTTTTAACATAATCATTAAGACACATCCCATTTACACTATATGGGTCACACTTTGGCCCATATTTTCCCCCTTCGTACTGGGACCAGAAAGGTTCTAAAGCTGCTTGTCAGCTTAAAGGTTGCCTTCTTTACAAATGAAATGGCCAAATAAGCAAAGGTTTATATAGCAGTGATATAACACACACAGGAACTGCATGATGTGAGGGGGTTGAAATAAAGCCATGAAACCAGGCCATTTCAGAGTTAAGCCTATCAGTCTATCTTTACCTTATCTCCCTGTGTCTGGCTACTGCAGTAATCTTGTACAAAATCATTCAAGGGTATTTTGTCCCATGTGTGCTGTAACACTGACCTGGAGAAGGCAGAGTGCTGAATTAATAGATAAGCAAGAGCTTTAGCTTCCATTTTCATTGATTTTATGGACTTAAGTTAAAACCATTTAGTTATTTGAAGTCTTCTTTCTTCTTAATGTTATTTATTTAATTATGTCTCAAGGATACAACCTTCTACATGATACAGGAGCATGGCTCATTAAAATGCAATATTTCATTAATCAGTAGCATCGATTCTTGTGGCTTGTTATAATGATAATGTGCACTAAGAATTTTACAATGGATGTTACTCAACATGAGACCTTTATTTGAAGAAAGTGCCAAAGACTTTTCCTGTGGCCCTTATATTCATGTGAACAGCACTACTAAAACCCACAAAAGGAGCAGACACATGGTTGAGCTATTCAGGGTACAAAATTGTACCCACGTTTGTTCAGAGTAAAGTGAAAAATCATCTTCACTCTTTTACACTGAAAACACACAAAGACACAAATAAATTGGGGTTTTTTTAGAAAAAAAATTGTTTCCTATTTCAAATTAATACCCACCAAAATGTTCTGCCTAAAACCAGTTGTCTATTTTGCCTCAGAGTGCTTGCTGATACAATCACACAAAGCCACGCTCCAGACGAAGCTGCAAAGTCAAGAATTCCAGGTGTTAGGATTGCGGCATGCAATTCCAGGGCTGTATTATCTTGGGAATGTTGCTATCCCAAAAGCAGGTGGAGACTTCACAATGGTGAAGTTGTATCTATGTGCTCTCTTCCACTTCCTCCCTGCAGTACCACTGCAGAGCTGCACGTTGGATTTACCAGAGTGAGGCAGGAGCTTTGCAGCCCCTCCTCAGGCCTGTTCAGTGGATCCACTCCATTATCTGACATGGCTGCAACTGTGCAGTATCCACCCAGGAAAATACCAACCAGGACCACAGGTACAGCCAGAATTGTTACCTGATGCTACAAACTCCTGCACTAAAACCAGGCAAAATGACAAATCAGTTGTGACACCCATCCCTTTATTCATATAGGATAAATATATAAGCTCATTACTGCCCTATTCTATCCTATTTCTATAAAGCCATGTGGAAATGTTTCATATCATGAGCATACTCAGATTACTTTCAGCTGTAAGAGAAATGAGCCAAACTTCTTAACAAGTAGCACTGTGTGTGTACATGTGAGCCTCTATGTGTCATATATATATATATATATACACACACACATGTATATATATATGCACAAGCCACTTCTTCCCAGTGTCTGTGCCTCTCTGTGCCAGCCACTTGTTTTACCTCTGCCACCTTACTGACAGAACATCTAACCCGAGGCTGTGCCTCAGCCAAAGCCTGCACAGTGACATGTGTGATGTGTTCCTGCCAGAAATTCAGCTCTTCCTATAAAATGATCAGGTAATGTGATCATGACATACCATCTGGAATCACCAGGCTATTTTGTCTTTTTTTAAGAGGTATTCACTCAGCTTCTAAAAGGTTAGATTTGAACCATCTGTGATGTAACTGGTTACAGTATTTGTGATAAAAAGATAAACTTCAGCTCAGACAGCTCAAGACCTGAAAATAATTAGGGAAGGAAACAAATTGTTCTAAATAATCCCTTTTTTTTCCTTTTTTGATACAAAATACCTGACATGGATTTATTTGGCAATATTGTTTGAGCTAATTTATTGCCATTTTACCTTAAAATATCGTGATTCTTCTTTTAAGTTTTTACTTTCAGCTTTGATCATGGATGAATAATCTCACATTAAATTTAGCTGCATTTTGGATCTTTTTTTTGCTCCAGACAGTGCTGTGCAGCATTAGAACCAAACCTGAGATGAGTCAGGATCCAAAAAACTGTTGGAAGTGTTATCACTATCACCAAGGTTGATGTGAGCTGTTGTTTAATCCCTGGAACCGCAGATGACATCTACATATGGGAGAATTGGAATTTCATCAATATTTCAGATAGATATTTGGATACTCACCTAAGACAAACACTGTTATCATTCTAACAATCAGATATTAGAAAAGCAAGGTTTATAAAGATGGTAAAGATGGTAGTATCTCCTAACAAGCCTAGCAGGCTTGTTGGAAAAAGAAGGTGTGTTCTAAATATACAAAAATTGCAATTTGGTACAACTGTTCATTATCACAGAGTTAAACCAGAAGTTGTTCTTTCCAGCTTTAACTTAGCATGGAGTTAGATGTTACTTTGACCAGGGGAAAGGACTTTTGCATAAAACCCTATCTTCTTTTCCCTACTACCCCAGCAGAAGGCAAAAATCGTGGGCTATCATTGCCAAAGTCACCTTGTAATTTAGTAACTATATATCACTTCATGAACTTACAAGGTAAAGCAGAAAAGAGTACAGAAATAAAACAATGAACTAAAAGTAGAAGCTTTCATTTCCTAAAATATTCTACCAGTCATGCATTTCACCTTTTATTTTTTTTCCTTAAGACTATACCTGGAGAAGTTATGGTAAATTGATAGCAGTCACAAATCCTAAATAGAGAGTGAAGCTTTGAAAAGCTCTGCAGAAGTAAATGAGCCCTCATTTCATTTTACCACATCACTAAAATTTCTCAATGGCCTTTTCCCTGCATATTTTATATGCTCTTGGCTTCTTTTCTTCTTAAACAAGGCAATGCTTCCACTGCCATAGGAAAAAAAATAAACAAACCTTGAATGCTATTTATTTACTGCAGTGAGCAAAAAGCTGATTCAATGTAATAAGGTTATAATTGTAATAATTGAATGCCAGTGAAGCAATTTTCTTATATATTATGTTTGTGCTGATAGAAGTTCAATGAACTAAAGTGCTGTATATACATAGTCTAAAGCCATTTGAAAATAATCAGTAAGTGAACTGATGCTTCCAGTGTTTTCCATATAAATCTAAGCCAACCAACTGCATGCCAGGTTGTATTTGAATCCAAGACAAAATGTCCCCCTCATCATTTGAATTAATATGAGAAAAAACATCATTTTGATCAAAAATAGCTCATGCCATAGCAAAGCCATAGAGTCTGCTCCTGCTTTTAACTCTTTTGGGTTTTGGTCTTTTAATTAAACTTTTTTTGGTGTTCTCCCTTAAATCTGTTGGTGTTTGCCCACCACAGAATGACAGAAGCAGCTGGGCTGGATTGCTTTGATATTCCATAAAAATACCTTCCATATATACAATTCTTTTCCATTGGCAGCACATTGTGAAACACAGTTAATATGGTAGGAAATAATCCAATATTCTTCAATTGAATTCTGAGTAGCACATCCTAATTAATGATTATTATTATGACCTTTGCACTGTGAGTGTTAAGTTTATCCATGCTATTTATTAGTAGCCCTAACAATATCCCAGACTCACTTTAAAAACCAAAATACATTGGATTTACCTGTTTACCAATTCTTACATTTATCCAATACAAAAATTTGTTTGAAAACCTGTCATAGAATCGGAATATAACTGCCTTTTTATCTTCAAAAGGTCAATTTTTTCAGTAGTTAAATAAAATCAGTAGAAACAAGTGATTTTCAACCCTCTATTTTAAAAGCTTTTTCCACTGCCACATACTCATCTCTGGTTGTGGCAGTGCATATAATTATAACCTTTTAGACCTCACAAAAACACAATACATAAAAATTACAAAATATATAGAAACAAGGCACTCTGCTGTTATCTATACTTTCATACGTAGGTAGATGTCAGTCCAAATGCCCTTTTTTACCTAGAGAAAAAAAATCTAATTCCTGTTTTTTTGCATTATACCTCACTAATGCTAATCTAGTTCCTTCAATGCCAACCAATGTTCCCAACACCCACCTCCTTCACTGCACGTCAGCTGGAGTCCACTACCAGATTTTACTGCTAAGGTATAAAATTAAAAGGCAATTGTGTATTTCTGATTTAATGAGTCATTTACAATTGGTAAGTTTAGAAGACATCCTCGATGAAAAACACCTGTGTTACTTCAGGTACCTCCCCTCCATAAAGGCCACACAGCAAAAATAAAGCACTTAAATTTATTACTGGTACAAATTTCATTTGTGACACCAGTGAAAGTTACACAGAAACTTGGAGATCATCTAATGACCATCATAGGATTCAAAAACCTCAACCCCTAAAACCCTAGATCTCTGATACAAAAAAAGATCAAAACTATGTATTAAAACCCAAAATAAACAGCCCCTCTAAAAGCTGACAAATTCTGCTTTGTCAGATAAGCAACAGGAGAATATTGGCCAGATGTAAGGGATGTTATTCATATCACTAAATGCTCTTTTAGAAGGAAATATTTTTAGTTGGTAGAGTAATCCCTAAAACAGCACAGCCTGTAACACAAAATACGAGCTTTCAGCAAGCCTTTAGTGGCTGCAAGTGAGAACTGATACAAAAACTGTTATCATTTTTTACCATTATTATTACTAAGACTGTGGCAAAGCTCATGACTTCAATTTGGCCCGGCCCAAAAACCTCAGGGAGCATCTGAATCTCACGGCTGTGCTACACAGCCCAGAATCCACAGAGGCAATTTCTGAACACATGGTTGGGTATTCTTGAACAGAGGCAGCTCAGTTAAAGGCTGATGGATCCCCAAGATAAAAGAAAACAGCAAGGGGGAACAAATTCATCCCCTACACAGTGGTGAGGAGCCGCTGTTTGGGGAGTTCATTAAACTGCAGGATGAAGCTGTGGTGTCCCTCTGGTGCTCACATGAATTCTGACCCATTGGTGCTTTCACAGCCAGGCAAGAAAAGCATCAGAGCTGAGCTTTGTCTCTCCAGTGTTAGCTTAGTGGATTATCAGAGCATTACAGCCTCAATGAACAAACAGCACATCTCCAAACAGGAAGTTTTCTTGGATACCACAAATGCTGCAGCAGCAACCCAACAGCCTCCACTCATCTTGCTGCAGGCTTATTTTAACAAGTCTCTCAGCCCACCCAGCAACGAGCTCTAAAAAGGAATTAGCAAAGTCCCTGAAATATCTGGTAAATATTTATGTAAACTTAATTTGCTTTAGAGAAAGTATCGTGTGATTAACCCTGAGAGTTCCAAAAAACTCAGCATTGGAAAAATTTCTTCACCAAAAGAGTTGTCAAGCAGTGGGACAGGAAAGCTGTGAAGTCACCGTCGCTGCAGGTACTTAGATGTAAATGTGGCACCTGGGGACATGGTTTACTGGTGGCCTTGGCAGTGCTGAGTTAATGGTTTTTCCACCCTAAGTGATTCTATACTGTCATGATTCCATGTATGATTCTACGTATGATCCTACGACTGTCATACCCACAGTGTTTTATTTTTATGCTGGGGTGAATGTTTATTCTATGAAAAAGTGGTAGTGGAAACAATTTTCCCCAAAAGTTCAGTGCTCACAGAAAGTGTCTCTGAAGCTACACTTGAACAGAAGAATTTTTAGAATGTGAGAGGCTTGAAAGATGAACTAAAAGCACTTAAAATGGAAAGGTACTTAGAATCTGCTGGTAACCTCCACTTTTTGAGAAGTATGTACAATATAGAGTCTTGCAAATGCAAGGACTATTTCTCACCAAGACAAAAAAAAAAATAATTAAAGAAAATGAAGAGACAGACCAAAAAGTCAGTACTAGTAAATACAGCTTATGGTACAAAAAAAGATAAAATAAAGAAGTACCAAGAATAAGGGAAAACACAGCTGTCTCCTTCAATTGGAACTCTGGCCCATAACTGTTAGCTGGGGGTTTAGATTCCAGGATGCAATAATTGAAGGTCATGAGTGGAAATCCCCCATTGCTTTTAGTTCACAGCTAAACCAAAATGAAGGTAGGTGACAAACACTTCTTGATTGTTTCTGTCAATCATTTTCCAGCCAAAATGAGAAAAACTATACAGGGTTAACTGAGAAAGCAGAGTTGGAGCTCCTTTGATATAAATGGGAATTGAACTCATGGGACTGGGCTGCTGAGAAAGACTTTGTAACGTATTTTC
Source organism: Corvus kubaryi (assembly GCF_017639235.1). Taxonomy (NCBI): domain Eukaryota; kingdom Metazoa; phylum Chordata; class Aves; order Passeriformes; family Corvidae; genus Corvus; species Corvus kubaryi. The sequence goes on from NW_024581136.1 coordinate 16,322,979, forward strand.
ATCTTTCCCAGGATTTGTTGGTTTGTTTTTCTTTTTTTTAATTCTCTAGACATTTTGCAAAGTCCACATTTATTCACTGGCATTTAGGGAGTGAACCAAACCTGCTGAAGTCAACAGGAGTCTTTTCATTGACTTCAGTGACCTTTACATCAGTTTTTTTAGAAAGACGGAAGGAAGATCTGATAAAACTTCCCAATTTGGCCATTGTATTTTTACTTATGAAAGCATCTGTAATATTAACATTTTTCCAGCTATATGTGACAAAAATAAGTAAATTTGACTGACTTCTTTTACTGTGGTGGATGTTATGAGCACTGGATAGTTATCTGAGGAAATATAATACACTAATCTTAGACAATCCATGGAAGAAGAAAAATATGACCCCACATACAATAAATACATTTCTCACTATTCTTGAACATACATTGAATTAGCTATTGAAGAAATTGAATACAGTGAAATGTTAAATAAATTTAATTTTAACTGAAAACTGCATGCCAAAAACTACACTGAATTCGATATTAAAATGACTAAGTAAAAAATATGATAAAATAATATGCTTTATCAGAAAAGGCTTAAAATGAGAAAAATTAAAGCATTTGTCTTCCATGGTTAGACAAGACTTTCTATTCTGTTCATTCAAACCCTTCTTGCTAGCTGCTACAGTTTAAATATTAATATCAACATAAAATTTAAATGAGAAAAATAAATTTTAGACACCCAAAAGCAATTTTCAACATTCTAGTACTAAAGTAGAGCTTATTACTTGCTAACACATCCCTTCCCAAAGCTGTGCATAAAACACACACTCACAAAAGGCACAAAACCAGAATTATTGTATCCAGCCCTGCCTATTCCTATGGAATACCTGTAGTGCCAAAGGGCATATCCAAGTTCTGTAATCAGCCCTGAACTGTGCCTTCCTGACAAGAACAAGTAAACATTTTGGTAACAACTTCTCTAAATCTGGCCTAAATATTTTAATATGTCACACATCCTGAATCATTTTCTTGCATTTTAAGGAAAGGTTTCTTCAGTTCTTGCACCCCATCAAAACCAGGCAAGCTTTCTCAAGCTAAATATTCTATACTGCACCACATTTATCCTGCACAGGTTTTATTACACATTTTAAGGGAAAATGCAAGTTTCAGGCCATTCAGCTGGTCTCAGCAACAGAAGCTGAAATGCTGAAGCTAAAGAGAAAACACAGCTATTTAGTCTCCTCTGAATAATAAGCTATCCAGAGCCCAATACAGTGGGTTTAGTTTTCAACCTACTGAAGGATATATGGCTAAATTAATATTTCATGTTCTTTTCTAACAAAACTTATTGCAAGAAGCTACTCTGTACTGGCACAGAAGAGAAGGATCCTGTAATTTCATAGACTTCCAATGCCTCTCAGACCCTCCAGCCACTGGTTACAGATGCCAACATTAACTGCATATTGCAAATCTTCAGGGCCTAAGACACGGGGCCATAAAGTCATTGCAGCTAACCCAGGGCCAAGTCACCTCCACACAGGCTGAGGCAGAACACATCCCCTTGAACAAGAAATGGCCATCACAAAATTTATCAGCTTTTGCTAAGACATATTAACTCTTAAAGACAATTATAAGCAGATGAAATCAAGAGCTTTCCCAATAACTTGTGACAGATGTTGGACTCTGGAGGGATTCTATACATTCTATACTTCATAATTCCTCTTTAATGTTCCTTTTTTTTTCCAGCTTTTTAAAAATTAAATTAAATTCCTTCTTTTATGTGTTATAGACTTCCTTTTCTATTGTCCTTACGCCTCCTGCTGTCTCCCCAGTACCTTTCTGCATTCTTTCATATTTTCCAGCCCCACTCTATTCATCCTTTTCCATCCTTTACCTCTGCATTTCTTGCAGTTCTCACCTACCCATTTGCTCCCTCCTTTAGCTCCTTTCCTTTCTCCTTCAGCTTTCTCATTTTCCAGAATAATTAATTTCCTCCATCCTTGCCCTCCCATCCTTGCCCTCCCATCCTGTTATTTGCTCAGTTTTAAGACATGCCTCAGTGTTCTCACTGGTGACAGAGCGCTGCACTGAACAGGCAACAAACTCCAGGCATGCTCAACATCTACAGTCAGAGACAAGGACTGGCCTTATAAGTCTGATTGCACAAGACTTCAGACTTGTTTGTACTATCTGAAGGGTCTGACATGTTCTTTGCTTTTGGTTTTAGTGTGGTGAGGGGTTTTTTCCTAACAGTAGAGGCACACATAGTTTAGCAAGCACTGCTTTTGTTCAAGCATAGCGTGAAGGAAAACAGAGATAACCCCCAAAGTCCCCTGTGTCACATTATTTTCCACATATTTCACCCAGTATTTGAGAGCATAAAATCCAATCAATCTCATCCTGAATTGCAGGGAGCTCTTCCCAGTTCTTTAAAGATCAAGCAGGCCAGTGATTTGTCTTATTTATCCCACACTTCCATTAGGTTTTTAAGAGACAGCAGCTTTATTTTGCAATAGCAACATGGCTTAGTACTGCAGAACGGAACACCTCCTCACAGCAAACCTCTGAGAAGTTTCAAAGGCTGCAATATTGAAATGGGAGAAACCAAGTAATTCTCATTGTTTGCCACGGTCCTGAAAGATTTTTAACACTTCACAACTTGAGGATGAGCAAAAAATACATCTCTGCATATGAGAAACCTGAATTAATTAAAAAAGCAGTGGTTAGTGAGATTGCTGTATACAAAGTATTATAACATCATTTAACAGGATGAATGTTTGCAAAATGACAGGGTTGTGCTCATATTTTGTCAACAAGTGGCTGCTTCAGTGATTTATAAAAATCCTCTCATAGTTCCTTTTGTACAAAGAGCTTCCATTTTTATTTTGTATAGCTCTGCCCACTCCAGTCTGGCATTTAATTATGAATTCTCAAGAAACCTCTCATTCAATGCAAGAAGTTCCTTTTGTACGAGGCCTTTGACAAGAGGACAGAAGGTCCCTATGATTTTTCCTATCTTTTGTTAAATCATGAGCTAATATAAGCAAATCTCATCATCTGTCAGGATAAACTGCTCTGTTACACTGCCACTGCTGGAAACCCTGCCAAGCAGGCAGCACCCAGGCCTCTCAGCCTTCTGTCACTGACCTGGACAGACAGCTTTTGTGTCCTTTAGGAATCCTAAAAAGCAATTTTGCTACTGATGTTCCTGTCTGTAGATATTTTTAAATCTTAAAAGTCACATGAAAGATTTTATATTACAATGATTACCTAGAAGTCTCTAATCATGCAAGACAATCTCACACTTACATCTGCTCATCATTCATAAAAGGAATGGCAGGCTAATGAGGGAAATAACTTGGAAAATTAACTCTTTCAATTTTAAGATTGAAAATTTTCTTCAATATCACAATGTTTGTGATCTAGAAGCCTTACAAAAACACAAAGACCTCTGCCCAAACAAAGTGCACAATGTCTTTAAAGATGCTGCTTGAATGATCTAAGAAGTGTTCTCATTGTTGATTCACTTTTGTGATATTTTTGCTCTTTGTTTGCTGAATCCTCCCAGTGAAAATGTCACCACAATTATTGCCTTTGCGCTTGGGAGAATGTCAGGGACCAAAAGGTAGCATTATAATACTGCATGTATAAAGCTCAGTTCTGAAAAATTTAAGGCCTATAGAAAGACTCCAGATCCTGTTTGGTCATGAAAAAAACCAGATACTTGCACCACAATCAGTTTTCATTTACAGTCCTGCGTTCACTGCAGATTAGACCCTATAAGGTTTAGGATCTATTTATATGGACTGCATTTTGGCTGGTTCAGAAGTATTTGCCTCTCTTTACTATCCTTATCGATTAATAAATGAAAGCTGACTATGTCAGAAATCCTTTACCTTGTAACTATCTTGCTGCTTTCTTGGATATTCCATCTTCTCTGCAAAGCCAAAGACTGTTACAGAACAAGTTAAATGCAAGAATTTAATAATCCTAATTATCTTCCAAGTTTAGGATATCCTGCACATAGAATTTTCTTTTGTTTATATGTACCTGTAAGTGTGAATTTCGGAAGACTGGTGGCTTCTTTATGGCAATTCTACTCTAACAAACTACAGGAAGCATATGTAAATAGTGTAGCAAATTAAATGCAGATGACTAAAAATTATCAATAAAGCAGGTTGTGGCACTTCAGTTTCATGTGCTCAAATTTTATTGAGCACTCCAATTTATGTGTTGTCATCATTAGAGTTAATATTTACATGCTCCAATCACACTAAACGAGCAGGTCCTTAATTTCAGTGATTTTTCAGCAGTTGCTCTAATTTCTGCCTCTTCACTTGTAGCTGGCAGTTGTTCTCTTTTTGCTACTGAGATATCATCACCCAGCTAGGGAGGTGCGTGTACACTCTTTCTGTATCACTGTTAGGCACTAAATGTTCTTACTTTGCTAGACTTTCTTGTTCTGTTTTACTCAGGGAAGTAAAAATACAAGGAACCAATAACATGAGCATGTTCATTATCAGTAGCAAAACTACCCAGACTGAGATGTGAGAGCAATACATGGAAAAAAGTGGATGTTTCATTAAAAAAAAGAGATTGAGATTACTAGCTATTGAGATTGCAATCACATAAAAGACACACACAACACGATGCTAATATCTTGATATTAAATGCATACCCATTTATTTCCATTTGTGCCTCATCTACACTAAACCCTCCAGCTATTGAAAATAGCAATCTTGTGGCTGAGCAGCATCACAGATGACAACAGCAGTACCAGCATTACTTTGTTATATACTTCCCTACACAGTCTTCATCTTCGATTTGTGCACTTGGTCCTCATTCAGAGAGTTTGTTGCACCCCCTTTCTGTGACTGGATTCACCAGGGCAAGCCCTTGCACACATTACAAGCTCCCCTCAGGAATGCTCAGTGTTAAAAACCCCTAACACTGGATGTTATACAGCACATTCCAGGAGCAAGAAGAACAATTGATGGCGATTACAGCAAATTTTATAAGACAGTAAAATAGACAACCAGAAAATGTAAAGACAGCAATTTATGGGGCACACAAGAGTGCAAAGCTCTCATTCTGCCACTGCATCTGTATTGCAATTGATCTCCAGGACAGAAACTCCAGTGTCAACCAGCTTAACTCAGCATTTTGTTGACAGCCAGCCCATGAAGAAAAGCTTTGGTGCCTGCTTTAGGACAAATCCATCCAGTCATTTTCCCAGTATGGGAGCTGGGCTTTTTGACAGGCAATGCTGAAGCAAGAACAGAGAAACCCAAACATAAATGCAGTTGTGCAATACCACCTTCTGGTTGCTGGAGGTCACCAGCATAACCTGCAGTTGAAAGGTCCTGGATAATATTCCAAGAGAGATCTGCTCCAAAGCCTCATGTACCAGCTCAGATCTGCTTCCAGAGCTGGCCTGCACCTTTCATAATCATACCTTCATAGAGTGTGTAGGTTGAAGGAGTCAGGATTTGTTTTTACACGATATTCTCCAAAGCCAGTTTTTCAACTTACTGCACAGCAAATCTGCTTCAGCACTCACTGAGAATAGTGCTGTCAGAAAAGGGAAATCTCTTCACTGACATTCACAGAAATAAATAAGTAGTGCCATCCCTCCTTTTTATGGAAAATAGTCTTTAATTCCATGTCTTTATTATATAGCTATGTGCAACACTGGTGGCACTCAAAGACCAGCTGACAAAGGCTGGCACCAAATGCAACAATGGATTTTGACTGCATGGTGTTGGGGTCCCTCCCCTGCCGTGTTGCCCTGGGAGAGGGGCCCTGAGGGCACAGGCACGGGGTTTTCCTGCCCCTGCTCAGCCTCGTTCCCATGGGTTGGTTTGTGTTCCCTGCGCGGGCAGAAGGACCCTTGGTCCCGTGACTGGAACAGTTCCTCGGCAGAGCCCCGGCCTTGCGGCTGGAGAAATAAACATCTCTGAAACATCTAGCAAGAATCTGTCTGTCCATATATATTTCCTTTCCACAGGACTCCTGGTTTGATATATGCGTGTTGCAGGATCCCCACTGCAACAAATGGTGGAGAATTGTGAGCAGAACGATCCCCAATCCCTAAGCGACTGATTTGTGTGAGTAAACCCTGGAAACTTTGGATTCCTCTTCTTGGTTTTGCTTTGCTATTCCGTATCTAAACTATGGAGGAACAGTGGGAAGACTCTTGGCTCTCAGAGCCGCATATGGACATTTATCTTAAACTTAAAATGATTCTTGAACAACGATTTGTAAATTTTAGCTTGATTCAAGCTCAAAAGAACTGAAACACTTCCTGGCATGGTTGTTTAAGAACTTTTTCTATGTTTCTTGGGATTTAATTCTTACCAAGGGCTTTTGGAAAACCGTTTGGACACAGTTAATATTTGAGTCAAAATATATGCCGATGGAAGAATATTTTCGTGAATATTATTTAGTTACCGAGACTGTTGAGCAATGTCAGCTGTGTCCTGGCGAAGGGAAGCCTGGCGCAGGGACCGTGCGGCCCAGGCCACGTGCACCGAGCGCTCTGCGAGCAGCAGCGAGGCAGTTCCCGCGTGCGGGCGGAGCTACGCGAGCCGCAGTGTCGGCGGCGGAGCGAGGCGCAGCGGGACCCGGCGGTGCCCACACGGCCCCGCACAGCGCGTGGTGGAGCGAGCCCCGTGAACGCCCGACCGAGAGGGGCGGCGCGCGGGCGGCGGCTGGCGGCGGTGGAGCAGAGCCGCGCCCAGCCGAAACGCGCGCTGGAGCAGGGCGCGGGGGGATCGTCGCTCGGGGGCCCGGCCGAGACGTGGGTACAGCGCCTGGCATCGGCAGTGAAGCTGCGACCAGAGGAGGCGACGCACGGAGAACTGAGCGGCGCGGCCCGGCCCGGCCCGCACAGCCCCGAACGGGACCCCGGGAAGAGCGCGCAGGCACCAGCAGCCCCGACAATTCCAACACGGGAGCGACCGAAGGAGAGAGCAAAGACGCAGCAAGACAGAAAACAGCAGCCACTCGGAAAAAGGAAAAGACCATAGTAACTAAGACCTTAGGGATAGTAAAATGGTATAATGTTAAGCAAAATTATGGTTTTATAACAAGGTGTGACAACCAGCAAGACATATTCGTGCATAGAACTGCTATTAAAAAGAATAACCCTGAAAAATGGATCCCAAGCTTGGGAGATGGAGAGGTGGTGGAATTTAATATTGTACTAGGGAGAAAAGGGTTACAAGCATCGCAGGTCACTGGGCCTGATGGTGTTTCTGTGAAAGGCAGTATATATGCAAAAAATCGTAGTCATGTTAGACAATATCTCCATTGTAAGCCCCCCCTACAGTTTCCCTTTCCTAATCCCACCTTTCCCTTTTACCCTATGTCCTATTACCCCCAGTGTATTCCCAATCCGTTTTTTCATCCATGGTTTCCCTCACAAAACCATGCTTTTGCCAATTGTTTCCCCAAAAATCCCTTTCCAATGCCGAGTGGGGGATGAAAAGGGGGAGGGAAGAAGTTAAACCCTCTCCTGCCTCAGTTTCCCCACAAAGCATGCTCAGAGAGTTCTGTCTCCCTTCTGTCAGCCCTAAGATGTTCCACAGAATCTGATTGGACATTTAAAGACTCAGGAGGGTGGCTTGTTTTGTCTTGAAACTGTTCTTGTTATGTTTATCCAGTTGTTTTCATTCTCCTTTTATTAAAATAAAACGGGTGAGGTGTTGGGGTCCCTCCCCCGCCGTGTAGCCCTGGGAGAGGGGCCCTGAGGGCACAGACACGGGGCTTCCCTGTCCCTGCTCAGCCTCGTTCCCATGGGTTGGTTTGTGTTCCCTGCGCGGGCAGAAGGACCCTTGGTCCCGTGATTGAGCAGTTCCTGGGCAGAGCTCCGGCCATGCGGCTGGAGGAATAAACATCTCTCTGAAACAGCTATCAAGAATCTGTCTGTCCATATATGTTTCCTTTCCACAGGACTCCTGGTTTGGTATATGCGTGTTGCAGTATCCCCACTGCAACAGCATGGTATTTTACATTCCTGTAAAGCAGCACTGCAGGCACCGTGCATTACTTTCAGGCTGACCCCAGCACTGAGAAGATGCCGAGCCCACACCACAGGATGCTGCCAGGGCAGAAACAGAAATAGTCTCCAACAAAGCTGTCAAGCAGGGACAGGGAAGTTCTCCACAGCAAAAACCTCAGTCAGTGGGAGGTGAGGCAAGGAGGGGGTCAAACACAGCCAAGGGCCTGTTGGGAGCTCAGCATGTCTCTGTAGCTGTAATGCTCAGGTAAAATGTTTCCTTCCAAGGGCTCCCAGGTGTACAGGTGCTAGAGTTCAGGTAAACTAATAGGAATCTAACATTCAGCATTTAAAAATCTTTACCACTGCCAGTGGTAAAGAGATCTTCCTTGTCGCCAGACAGGTTGCAATTTAGCAACTGAAGGGAAAACACATTTGTTTGAGCAGTTAATTTGTTCTCCTGGGGGCTGAAAGCCATCTCAGAAGTTGTTCTTTGTCTGTAAACAAAGGTGGGGGGCAAAGAGTGCCCACAGGATCTGCTGATCCTGGAACAGCATTGACCTGGATACTTTGTGAGACGGTGCTAACAATTCAGTAAAACCACATTCCTCCGTTCCTGATTATCCCCAGATTCACAGGTGTTATCCCAGAGTTTAGAGTTCCGCTGAACTAGACACACCGATGCACCAGGGTTCACACCCCACTTGAAGCAATGATTTACTTCCCCCCATTTCCATTGTACAAGAGGAAAGACATAAACACAGAAAGGTGTAGAGTCACACAGGCCCTCCTGTCCCCTCAGCTCAGACTCTCCTGCACACCTGGGGCAGCACTCCCAGAAGGGCACTGCAGCACCAGAAACAACATTTGGGGTTTTTATGTACAGGTGCCTCATATTATTACTGCTAGTAGTAAAAGCCTGCTCTCTGGGGCACTTTGCATAGCCTGTAAGCACAAGCATGAGCACTGCTTGTGGCTGATGGGGCCAACATCACCCTGGCAACTGCACAGGGTCCAGCACCTACGCCCAGACATGATGTGGGCAGGGATGAGCGTCTGGCTGGGGAGCCCCTGGGCCCCTCTGGTACCAACTCCTGTTTCCAGAGGTTTGCAGCCAGGCTGGAAAAACTCACCCCTGACAAAAGCACAACACAAAGGGCCAGCTTCTCTTGGTTTTCCCTCCATTGCTCTTGTTTACCAGCCAGAATTAACTTCTTGCTAGGAGTATGAAAGGCAGAGCACAAGTCAGCTTGCCCTGGAAATTATTGGCCTGTGAAACTTAAATTTGACAAACTGCTAATTCATGCTATTTAACTGCTCTTTTTAATCCAAGTAGCAGTGTAAATAAAGCTAATAAAATCTGATGAGAGATTCATGTCTGACTGAAGCAGTCATTCCTTTCCAAAGAAATATAATGAACAGATTTATGGCATAGACTGGAGGAGCCATTGCAACCTCGTGGGTAATGGATCTTGGGCCAAATCCTGCACCCAGTTGGGCTAAACACATTTTTGTTCTAGATACAGAGTAGAAGTTTCACATAATTTTAACACATTCATTTTCCCACTGGTATTCCTCAGCCTGCAGAGGAGACATGCGCAGCTCTGCAGTTACAAAACCACTTCACTGAAATAAGCTCTATCAGGAACAGCAATTCAAGTAGGAGAAACTGGAATAGTTATTTGCATCACTTAACTGTAGTCATCCATGAAGCAATCAAAAGCCACTGTGGAAAGAGGTGCAGGAGCGCTGCCATGAGGAGAGAGAGGGGCTGAGACAGCTGAGCCTCCACTTCAGCCCATCCTCAGGTGAGGCTGCAGAAATTTTGTGCTGTTTTGGGTTCCGTGGAGGGAGAAGAGCTCCAGCCTCCCCAGGTCCCCTGTGAGGGCTGGTTTGGATTTAGAGAAATTTCACATCACCTTGGAGCAACTGGAAATGCTTTATCTGCTGATAATCCACCTCCCAGCAGGAGGACACATAATCCCCCACATGCCTGACTAGCTGCACGAATTGGGAGGGAATTAGTTTTTCCCCAAAACACAAGGACATTGAGAGGTTAAATGAAGAGCTGATAGTCACTGAACAATGTATCAAATTACTGAGGGATGTAAAAGTAAAGTCACCAGCTGTCCTTAGCCTAATGCCAGACATCGATCCAAAAACAAGAGAGAAAACTTCCATTTGAGGAGAAATTAGACAAAAATCAGAATTATCAAAATCTGGTGGGAGGATTCATGACTGCAGTGTCAAAGTCCCTAAATATGCCCAGTCAGGGAGAGCAGCAAGCCCAGCTAGGGCTGAGGAGAGTAAGTCTTACTGCTCCAAATTATTCGCCCATCAGACATCCTGGAATGGATTAAAGTCCTATCTGACAGCAGCAATCATTAATGTGCATTACAGAGCCCAGCATTAGATCAAAGAGCAGCATTTAACATGTATGATAAAGAGAAGGAGAAATGCATTATCCAAGATGCCATCAGTCTGGAGGACATATATGAGTTATCTTGTGGTGCCATTACTCAAATATCCCTAAAGAAGGTGTAAACAATCACAGCCTGGTTATATTTGCTGTGTGCAGACACAGCTCATGTCCAACAAGGCCTATCCATAAACATAAACAATAACTGAACTTCTTAATTCTTACAGGAGGAAAAAACCCAACAAACTATAATTCCATTATTACAAGAGAAGATTGACTTACTTTAAAAGCAATCCTGAATAAAAGGAAAAGGGAAAGCTGCACTGCCAAAAGTCTGCCTCGAAAACAACAAAAAAAATCCTGATTGCATTGCATTAAAACTTAAATTTAAAAGATAGCTGGCAAGCTCTAATAAAAAAAAAACCAAACCCTGTAACAAATAGTGAGGCATAATAAGGAAATGGAATCTATAAGTGAGGCATACATCCATTATTATTATTAGGATTTTCAAAATATCAATAAAGATGCATAAAAATGATTATTCACTAAGCACTCCTGCTTATGTCTAGAAAAACAGATGATACGTGGTTATGCTACACAGTTCATTTAGAGGGGGTTTTATCCCTACAGTAATTAAAGAAAACCAGTCATCTAATAATGGCAGATTTTAAAAATGAGCAAAATGTTCCACGTCTTCTATGAGAATTATCTGCCTTCTAATACATCTTGGTATATTGCAGAAATTCCAGGAGACTAAGAAATTAAACTGTTTGGGCAAAAATTGTGAAGTGCAAAGCAAATGAAATCTGTATCTGCAACTCACTGGGTTGACTTTGATCGTGAGCAAAACAGGTACCAGCTGCCAAGTGAGTAAAGAAATTGGAAGGGAAAAAAAATTGTGCCATTCACCTTGGTTTTATAAACATGTTTTTAAGTCTTCTCCAAAAAAAAAAAAAAAATTGCTCTCAGCTTTAGTTGACAACAAAAATCTCTCTGTGAGACATTTAATGTTGAAGCACACAATGTTCTAATAAAAAAATAGCATTACACAGAATTAAAGTGGCACATTTAAATGTGCTAAATGTGCACATTACTATGCTAGGCTGACAACTCTGAAAGTTATTGTGAGATATTCATTGCTCACTAGAGGTGCTGCTATTTAGGGGTCTTTGAACATCTGTTCTTGGCCCTATACAATTTCATGGTACTTTTACCAGTAATTCAAGAAAAACATAAGGTCATATAGCCTAATATACTACATTTTGTAGAGCCATGAATACAAAAATCCTTCACACAGGGGAATCCTGATTGGAGTCTTCTGTGCTGGAAAGCTCTGAAAAGGCCATCAAAAGGGATAATCAATTCAACATTTTCTATGAGAGCTTACATAGATCCTGGTTGTGTAAACAAACATCAAGAAGGCGTAGCTAAAAGGTATTATGTTTGTATGAAATTTTAATGATCCTATTCTTCAAGCACCCTCCAGTTCTTGAATAGGTACTTTAAAGGAGTTTTTAAAAAATATGGAGTGGGTTCAGAAAATGAGCTACAAAATATCCAACTCCTGGTTAGGTGCCTTCCCCGAATGAAGAATTTCTTTCTAGAAATTGCCAAACCATCTTTTCCGAAGAAGAAAATAATATTCTTAACTCTGAGACACTTCCAAAGAGCAAATATTTTGCCTTTGAAATACACCTCATTGCACCAGATGGTGTGTATACATATATTTTTAAATGTTCCTGTGGATGACTACTCCCACATATTCCTTACAATAGCACCTTCATCACCGTTCAAATCATCCAGACACCCTCAAAGGCACACAATTGCAAACTGAGTCATGCAAAAGAGTAGCAAAGTGGAGTAATCAGGAACAAAGGATGCCATTCAGCTGCACAAAACTCTTCTGCTTGTTAACATCCCTCAGAGCAGTGCTACTATTTAGTACTTAATGCTTTCACCAAGAGCTAGAAATCATACAAAAACCTAGCAGACCAACTATAGGGAAGTTTTAAAGTTACACATATTTATCCAGCAGACTGGAAAGACTCCTTCTAGTTAGTTAATGTTTGATTAACTTAGTGCACCCAGTTCTTTAAGGAATAAAGCACAAGATTCTCACTCTTGTGCTCTGGGCCACCCACAGCTTCCCTATGACTTTGGTATCTTCTGTAGATGGTGATTGATTTATCACCTGTGCAGGTGTAACACCCATGGCCTTAGTGCCTAGTTTACAACACAGAGTAGAAAAACAAGCTTTATGACCAGATTTTCAGCTGATCTCAAGCAGCTCAGTTATTCTGCATGAAGCTCTACCTATTTCTCAGCAAAGAAACCTTGACCCACCTCCTTCACTCAGCAACTATACCATGTTTAATCTTTTTCTTCTAATCTGCCTCTGCATTCCCCCCTCAAGTTTCTGCAAATGCAATATTTTGCTGGTACAGTTTCTCCATCATGCCGACTCTACCTTAGGTTTTTTTCTTTCCCTTTTGTAAGTCTTAGTGTAAAAGCTATCATAGAATGAACATGCCTTGCTGTAAATTAAACTTCAAAATTAAAACCCAGACAGCAGCTCCCATAGAGACCTAAAATACTGACCTAAACTAGAGTCAATACCATCTCCTTTCATAGCCAGCCAAATTGTCAGCACAAAGTAATCATTCAATTCCCTACAAAAGTGTTGTCACATCATACCTGACAAACTCACCCTACAAAACCAGAAGAAATTTCCTCTGAGCCTGAAATGCCAGGCTGCCAGTTCTTAGCAATATTATTCAGGCCACATAGGAAATGGCCATCAAAGAAAGACATTCACTGCTTTCAATGCCGCTTACCGGTGCTTTATTATTTAAGCAGATTATTCATCTCACAGCATAATACCTCCAGCCTGTCTCAAATACAGATAAATGCATCAAATCCACACAGAGAACTGAGCACATAAGCTCGAGCACACACAACTCTGCACACTTCTGCCATGTCCACTAAAAGTGGATCAAAAATGACAGTAAAGAAGAAAAGTCCAGTATTTTTTGTTCCCTGAATACTCTGTTGCACACAGTAGAGAAAAGTTCATCAGGTACCTGGTAATAGCTTTTCAGATTCTCAGGGAGGATTTCTACAGCCTTGAGTGCTGCCATAAGGTTAATTTACTAAGGATCAACTGAAAAATAGGAATGATTAACAGAAATCTGCCATGGTTAAGTTCTTACCTATCATGTTTGATTTACAGAAATACATCACCACAAACCTGCACTGAATAATAAAGGAATATCATCAGGAAAAAATAATTTCTGATATCACTATGCATTTTTCTCTTCAGTAACTTCTTGAATTGAAGGCCCAGATAGAAGTCTGCTTTCATCTCTCCTTGTCTAGTTTGTGCTGCAACAGTAGTGCTGGTTCAAGACTCTTAAGGTTTTTCATTTAACTAGCAAAGGATGTAGTAAAGCACCACATCACAGAATGCAGAACAAGCAAAAGAGCTTTGAAATTGTTATTCCTTTAAGGCAGCTGCTGAGTAATAATGCTGGTTAAATTTTGCAAGGAACACTGCATTCTCCCACAGACACACATTTAATATCTCCTGAGGTTTAGTGTATTACATAGTCGAATGAAAAATGTGAAGATTCTCTTATAAGATTTCTTTGTAAAAATGCTCCTAGAGATAGCAGCAGTTCCATAGAGAAGAATTTAGTAACAGACTTTTTTTTTTCATATCTATAGCATCAGTATTAAAAGGGAAATTAAGTTCATAAAAGTTTTTTTAAAAAAACCCAGAAAACAACAGTGACGTAGACTCTATATTCCTTTCAAAGTCCCAACTCTCAGCCCCAAAAGGAGCAGTCCCTGTTTGTGCAGCACTTTCCAGATGAGGGGCTGCATGTCTTCATTCTGCACTGACTCAACTTTCTGCTTTTTCATCCATGGTAGAAATGCCATGATGTGAAGCATTTTTGCTGAAGCCTTTCAAAGAGTTGTTCAGGATGCAAAACTCCCTCTCATCCAAACAGAAATCTGAGCTGCAATGGTAGCTTGAAGCAGAGTTTCTATTTAGTTGTTTAGTTTTCCCCAGTGACAGATATATTTTGGTTTGGTGTGTCTTCCTCTGTCTCCCCAATGTGAGCAATACATCTTGCTCTTAGCAGGAGAATATTCACTGAGCAGTGATGCAGACAGAAGTCTGAAGAAAAAAACTGTACATCTGAACTGAGAGACTACAAAACTTTACTGTGAGTGCAGATAAGTACCTTGTCTCTGCATGTGAAGCCTTAATCTCTTCAGAGGACCCTGCACAAAACTAAGCAACATTCCACAGTGATCCAAGTGACTTTCAGAGATACTTAGTTGTGGATATTTGTCTTTAAGAGAAGTATTTCTTAAACACTCTACCTGTTCACAGAGACATACAATGTAAAGCACCATCCTGATGGAAGGATACTCAAGTCTTGCTAAATTTAATGACAAAATGGAGAAAAGTCATGGGGTACTCAGATATGAGCAGTAACACAGAGCAGGAAAGCTCACAACAGCTTTTGGAGAAGAAGAGAACAGCAAAATGTAAGTAAAGAGGAGAAAGAGGAAAACGAGGGTTTCCAAGGAGCATGCTGGGGTGAATCACACTGATAATTTATTTGAGAAGAAAGGGGGTGGTGGAGGGAAGAGCAAAGGAAATCACAGTTCTGCAGAAGAAAATGGCAAACTTCCATTGAGTTTAACAGGCAAGCATTCAATCCCAGCAAGCTGAACAAACCCTTTAAACTGAATTTACATCCCTGCTGCAGCAGTTAGAAAAAAAAAAAAAGACCTTGTATAATTCTATTTTGCTCATATTTATTGAACACTAACAGCATGATTCGTGATAGAGATAAAAAGTCATTAATGAGAGTTAGAAAACTCCCACACAGACCAGGACTCAGGTAATCATCATTAGCAGCAAATATTGAGGAAAAGTACAAAGTATAATGCTGGGAGTAGAGTAGCACTGATGAAAGCTGTGAAGTGATAGTTGGGTGATATTGATGCAAGTGAATACCCTGTACAAGTGGAAAAGATGGGCAGGGAGAGTGTGTAAGAAAAAACAGATGCTAGCACAATATAAATGAGTATCTGATACAGTATTCCTTGAAATCAATAGATGTTTGAGTATTCTCTTAATCCACTACTAAAAGCAGCAAGACAAAACAATTAAAAAAAAGTGCAATTAAGGAGTGAATCTGTTTCATTTAACATGCAGCTGGAGAAAGCAAAGTTGGAATTTTCCAAGACTAAAGGCCTCGATCCCAAGGAAGAACACAAAGCAAGCCAAATGTCTCCAACCTGCACAAAACTCTGAAATGTATTGATAAGGAATTGTCCCTTATTAAAGCCCAATTATTCATTACTAAACACACAAATTAAATCACTGTGTGTGCCAAGGTTGCCATTAACCTAAATAATGTCCATGCCATGTGCACATTAAAGACTGAAGTTGTATGTAGAAAGAGACAGGGGGAAATGTTTAGGGTTAGACTATTTTGATTGAAGAGGACATTTTAAACTAAAAAATATTAAAGAGCTAGGAAAATTTTAGCTCTTTACATGTAATACAGTCAGTTCTTTTGCTTTCTTTCCAGTGTCTCAAAACAAGCAAGGCATACAGTTGATACAGGTAGAAAATATGTTGTTGTATTTAAAGGAAATTAAAACATTCACTCAATTTTAATTAGCCCAATTATTTCTGTAAAAAATCTGGCTCATCCAAGTGTGCATGAAGAAAAGGGTTTTATATTAATGTACATCTGCCATAAACAGTTCAAGTCTAAATTGCAGAATATATTTGCATCTTTTTCAGGACTGCTGCAAAAAGAGAAGAAAAAGGGAATTATTGATGCATTCAAACAGTGTGCATCTTGCTTTGTAATGTAATCTGTTTTTCTTTTCCTTAACACCTACACAGCTTCTGTTGCTAGCTACTGCAGTTTAAAGAATAAATACGGACCCAGGGTATCAACTTCCAAAGAAAAACTTGTGAGAAGCTGTTTGCAGACTTGCATTTTTGTATTTCAGAACACAAAAGTCAAGTTCAAGTCTTGGCTTCTTGAGACATTTAAACCACCTAAAAGGATTTTTGTTGCTCTTGCTAGAGTTCATATCTAAAAGTCCAAAAGAGTTACTGTGTGTGTTAAGGCAAATTCGTCCTCTGCAGACTTTCAGAAAGGACTCAGGAGCTACTAAAACGTGCAGAATAGAAAATAACACTTTCTTCTGGAAATGAAAATTCCTGTTGCACCGTCTATATCCATGATAATCCTACAAATATGGAAACCAAGAAGAACCAGAGAGAATGGCAGCATGCAAGCTAAAGAACTGGGGTTTGCCATGTGGGAAACTTGGAAAAAAGTGAGTTTTTCAACCCATTCTTGAGTTTACTCTTAAAACTGCACCTAATCAGAAAACACTGAGAGGCAAAGGGAGACCATGGTCAGCAAAGAAAGGGAATCACACCTGTGATTTCATGTTCCAAACGGCACCACACAGCTGAGCATGGGCAGGATGACCAACTCACTGCCTCGGCAGCAGGAAGTGTTAAGCCATAACTTCAATGCTGTTGAACAGAACTGGGCTTTGGGGGACACAGGTCAGGGAAGAGGACAAAATCTCACAGAAGGAAAGGAAGAGAAAAGAAATGGCCAGGTGGTCAACTTCAATTGAATATTTGCTAAATGAAGAAGGGCACTGGCTGCTCTGCTATTCCAAGAGAATTAGAGGGCTGAATTGCCCAAATTCAACTCCTACAACTATATGCTCTCTCATAAATAAGATGCATTTCTGCCAAGTAAATGGAGCATAGTGAGTTCTTATGGAGCTCCTCATTTAACTTTGCTTTGCGACAACTTCAGCAGTGTGCTTATGAATTAGGCACCACTCTTTCCCCAAGTGGGAAAAGTGATTTTTAAATGAAGTGACTTGCTAGAGGTGGCTCACACAGACGAGTCACACACTGAGATAACAGCACAGCCAGACAGGGAAGTGTGTGGGTCTGCTGGGACCAGGCTGCTGGGGATGAGTTTGTGCAGGAACAGGAGCTGACAAAAACTGATCCCAAGGGGGACAGGCACCATCCTGAGCAGCGAAGCACCAGCCTACAGTCATCGTTACCTATTTAAGTATGAAACTTAAAGACACTTCCAAGTGCTTCAGGATTCCTCCCTGGTGCTCTGTTTGGCAGAATTTCTCAGTTTGCAGGAAGCAAAAACCTGCTCAGGTGTGCTTTTATTGCATCCCAATTGTTAACAGACCGGAGTATCTAAATCATTACTGATGAGGCCAATCCAGAACACACGAGTACAGGGCACAGACTGTTCCTCGTGGCTGGCAGGAGCGTTCAGGACCTGGGCAACACTTCAGATCTTGCTACTGCATTTCCTGAATAATGTTGAACCCCTCTAGTTTTCTCTTCTCACATTTACAACTCACATTTTTGCCTTCTAGCTTTGCACAATTGTTCCTTGTAAGTGCATATTCCTAATAATTACATATAAAATACCTATTTTTTAAAATGCCTATATTTTTTCACATGCAACTACTGCAGTACGTATAGCTCTTTTGAAAAAAAAGTATGAGGGAAGGGGGAAGTGTTGGGGTTTTTGAATTATTTTTAAAAACCTTTCAAGCTTCACTTGCACATGTAGAAAATTTCTGGTTTTCTCTGGAAAGAAACAAAGTAGAAAAAGTCTGCAATAAATTTAATTTCCTGCCTTCTGCTACTGTACATTAGATACTATTCCTTTAAAACTTCCTTGCATCTTACTCTTTTAAACCTCCCTTGCATCTTGTAGACAGTACAAGGCAAATAAAACTGCTTTCATGCAATATGTGTACTTCTAAAATTATTCTTCTCATCAATAAAAAAAATTCTTATTTCAAGCTCCCTCTCAATTTTCCAGTAAATGCAAGTTAGACTCATTTTTAGAGTGATGGTAGTGCTTTGACTGTATGAGGTTTCTTTTTCTAAATTGGCTAGAAAGCAAGGATTAAAGGGATGGGAAAAGTCTGTGCAAACTCTAAAAATCATGCTTTAAAAATATTTATGCAAATGGTACTCAAGCAGAAAACAACCCCTTGATGATAAATTTTTCTACCAACGTACTATTACTAACACGTACATTTGACTAAAGTCAAGTTTTACAATGCATGGACTATTAGAAGGTATGTTGTTTGATTTGCTAGCAAAGCTAGGATTTTAAATTGTTCAGGTTCACTGCTTTTCTTTTCTGGGGCTGCCCTACAGGTGAAAAGTGTGTTCAGAAAGAACATTTCTCCCAGGTGGAATTGGATTGTATGCCCAAGAAAGCAAAAATGAATGAGCAACATATGTCATAATTAGTCCTAAAACTTATACAACACAAGTAGAGCTGTACAACAGGGAACCAGTCCTGTCTGTGGCAGCACACAGAGCTTAAAGTACACTCTTGTAGTTCAATACTTTTATCTCTTCCTCACTGTTTGATGCTTCTCGGCAACTCCACAGTTCAGTGCATTTCACACACAGCAGAACATGAGAATAGAGGAAAAAAAAGATACATCACATAAAGAAAAGTCAGATGGCAGCTGTGCCAACTTAGGGCAAGAAAAGAAAATGATACAAAAAACTGTGAAAAATAAATTCACGGGTAAGAAAGAAACACAGAGAGTAAGAGTAGAATATGAACTAAATGCCAAGAGGCAATGGAAGAAATAAATTCATCTCTGTCAATGGGTGCAAGAAACAAAGAAGAATTTGTGATGGGAGAGCAAGGGGTGGAAGATAATAAAGTGCAGCTGTAGAAATGAAGGAGCAGGTAGGAATGGTTGGGAGCAACAAATGCAACACAGGAGGATTCCACTCCATTTCTTTGCTGGAAGTTCGTGGCAATGCAAAGCAGAAGAAGGAACACTACACATCTGTTCTCACACCAGCCACAGCAGGAACCTCTGCACTTCCCTAGCCCAGCTCTGCTTTCCTTGTGCAGACCATGGTGACAGGCAGATTTCCTGGAACTGCAAAGCTTCAAGGATCCGGAGCTGGGCTCCCACTGGTGGAGAACAACAACATTCCTCGAGGACAACCAGTCACAGCAGAGATTTAACTGGTTGTTCCAACAAACTTGCTACTGCTTGTGTTTCTTAACTTGGTGTAAGTGTCCTACACCTTCTCTCTGACTGCCCAGGGGTGATTCTGGATCCCATACACTTCCTACTCCTGGCCCACAGATTATCTTGTCTCAATTGATCTCTTTCCCCAGTATTACTTCACACAAGTGATAATCCTTCCTCTTGGAAAGGCTATATATTTCGTTTGGGAGATTATTTATTTCTTATCAGTCCCATGTAGAGAATGCTTTTATCATCATCATCATCTTGTACAGGGATAAAAAAATATCTTGTTGGCAGTTGATCCAGTGAAAAATTAGAAGAGCCACCTCAGAGGGGCAGGTTACTCTGAAGTTTGACCAGTGAACACAAAAAAATACAGACCCAGCTGACTCTTTCTTCAAGCTTGTACATCCATGAAACATATGAAGGAAAAGACAGAAATCCTTTGAGAA
Source organism: Corvus kubaryi (assembly GCF_017639235.1). NCBI lineage: Eukaryota > Metazoa > Chordata > Aves > Passeriformes > Corvidae > Corvus > Corvus kubaryi. The sequence goes on from NW_024581136.1 coordinate 16,342,944, forward strand.
GGAAGGCAGGGAAAAGAATACTGGATATTATAAAATTGTGTGCCTCAGTCCTGGAAAAGGCTCTCATTACATTTTTTGTGCCAATGATATTTTTCATTCTTCTGTAAATCTTTTATAGGTCCATACAAAGATAAAATAAACACTTCAGAGCAGATTACATCAAGTTCAGCTAATGAAGAAAAGTACTTGGTAACGAAGAGTTACTCTGGCATCACAAAATGAAACTACATTGCCTAAATTTACTTCTGTCAGGGTAGGTTTTGTTTAATCTACAGTTCACAATAATGCACTGAATGGACAGGACTGAAAAGAGGTTAAAGTCATCTTCTCATCAGAAGTCATTTAATATAAAGTAAATTGTAATGGTAGCTGGAAGGAAAATCAAATACAAGAAAGGAATTCAGGCTCTGCGATCGAAGCTGCAGTTCCATTGATTAACCTCTGCTAAAACAAACTGCTGGACTGTACTTTCTCCTTTATTGTCTTCCCCATGCCTTGGTTGCTATGATATCCTTCTGAAGATATGTGGCAATTGCTCATCAGAGAGTTCCAGACAGAAAAAGGACAAAAGCAAATTTAAAAAAATCCTAATTAAAAAGATTGACTAACAAATATTGACTAACAAATAACCAAAATTAAATTATTCTTGCGCCTATAGTGAAAAGTTCTCACAAAACCTTTGACAGCAAAATTCTTATTCTGCCCCACCAACATACCAAGGTGTTTTTACATGTAAACAGAGCCCTGGAAATAACTGAAATATGAAACCTTATAGAGCTGTTATTTCAGCAACACACCTCCAATAAAACACTCTTTTAAACTAAAGCCAGAGAATGATTTCTGAGAGAACCTTAAGTAATTTAGGAAGTTTCCCACTTGTATGAACCATTTCCCCCCAAACAATCCTATGATTAAGAAAAAAAAAAAAAAGAATGTTTTGGAGGCTAAATTCCAGCTCTAATTTAATAAACATCTAGTTTTCTTTAAGTAATATTTATTTCCATGGGTTTGAAAAGTCCTATGATCTCCAGTGAGCCATATTGCCACTGTCTTTTGTATAAAGGTACCAGGCTTTGCTCTTAAAAAATAACAGGTAGTTTTGATTTCTAATAAATATATATATATAAAATTTGCCGTGTTCAGAGTTCTGAATATACCAAGGGAATTTTTACCCTATTACATCTAAAAAAATTTTGGGAGAAATTTCCTGAAATAAGCTCATTATTTAACACTATGCATTATTGAAAAACATTTCTCTTACATTTTAAAAATTAACATTTAGCCATTGTCTTTGAAAATGCACTAGATTGTTGTGTAACCGTCCCTTTTTTGAAAGAGTTATCAACATAATTTTGGAAATTAAAACCCCTAAAACAGAGATGCTGAGTCACAGCACAGACGCCCCAAGGTTTTCAGTGAGCAGCTGCAGCATTTGGAGAAGAGCAAAGCCTTCAGTACCCAAACCCACACAGTGTCAGCCATTTCTGGGCACTCTTTTCCTGTATTTTAACAAAAAAGTGCTTTCACTAACGCAGCTGAAAGTGACTGGTGTTTGTCCACAGGCCATAGCAATGGACTCACAAAAGCAAAACTGGAGCTTTTCAGACACGAGTGCCGGACTTAAACACCTGCATTTCCATTTGGCCGCTGGGAATACACATATATATCCATATAGGCACGTGTGTTTGTGCAGCACAGTGCTGTAAGGAGGGAAAAGGGCTCGCTGTTCTCTTCCCCAGCATGTGATATTATTGTTTCTTTAATCAACACCATTTAAGGATGTCAGTGAAATAAGGTCTGCAAGGAAAGTTTTATTAGAACAGGTAATGTGGTTGTGAGGAAAAAAATTAGACTTGTACAGAAGCTTTCCTTCAGTTTTGGTGCGGGAGCAGCAACCTTCAAGCAAAACAGGGATAAGACAGATTGCTCACATTCACCTAAGCTGTTTAAGGAATTCAGAAAAAGAGGGATGTTCAGTATTCGCAGAAGGGACTAAAACAAGATGGTCAGGACAACAGGACAGGGCAATAATAATTGTTGCCTCTGGAATATAAGAAGCTAATGGAAATCAAAATTATAATGTGCAATAAAACCTCTGTGGAGTCTCCAGGTTTGGTGTCCAATAGATGAGACTTATTCTCCCAACACAGCCTCTTGAAGGTATTTTGTAGACATTCCCTAAGGATTTGTAAGAGAGGCTGGAAATGGAGTTCTTGTCTTGGGGAAAATATAATTTTCATATTTTTTCACCAATTGTCTGTGTGAATTCATTTTAGTGCAGGAGAATTCTTTTCACTCACACTTTCTCTGGGGACATTTGGTGCATGGGATGAAATATGTTGGAGTCTGAGACAGACAAAGAGAGAGAGAGAGAGAGAGAGAGAGAGAGAGAGAATCCATGAATTGTGATAGTTGTGTGGTGAGAAACTCTTTCTTACAGGAAATGCATTTGCAAATGCTCCTCCACTTGTTGCTCCACACCAGCTGCCTTCCTCTGGTGGCTGGTGGTCTGCAAGTGTGCTCCTAATGATGGCTTTAGCAAGTCAATGATGCATTCGAAAGCTATGAAGAGAAATTCTGGGAAAATATCATTCAATGGATAATGCTTCTTGCATAGGCTGTTCTGGAATTCTCAGGTAAATGTCTGGTTTTGTCTGTGAAGCTGATGACATGAATTTCCTCTCAGTAAATGTGGTGGTGTCCAGCAGGGAGGCTGCACATCACTGCATCCACATCCTCAAAACAGCAACCACCCCCAAACTGCAGCAGCAGACTGAGCTTTTGGTTCAATGGCACATTGTCATTTTCTCCCTACCTGCTCCACAGTCATTTTTCCACAGGCAACTTGAATTCTGTATCACACTTTTTGTTGTCCTAATCACCTTGTTTTAGTCTTTTCCGTAAATATTGACCATCTGTTTCTCTGAACTCCCTGAATGTGCCTGCCAATAACCTGTGGGACCCACGAAAAGTTCAAATATATTAATCTATACAACTTTGTACAACTATTTGAACTGCAATATTTTCATGTTCTCTGAGTCATAGGTTAATTCAGTACCCTTGACAACTGAAGATTCACGTGAAAATAATCCAAAACAGCACTGACTTCTGGATTCTCAGTGTGTTCAGACAGATTTTAACCACAGTAATGAGACTTTCCAAACCAAGATCTCAATCCTGCTGCCATCCCTGGGTCATAAGGATGTGAATATTTCCTCAGTGGGAGACTGCAAAAGACAGGACAGTGCACAAATCTGCAGGATTAGACCCCTTTAGAGAGAACAGAAGTGAAGCTGGGTGACTGTGAGTCAAAGGATGGAGACTGACAATAGCAGAAAATATTGTCTAACATCCTCCCCCACTGATGGAGGAGCAAGAAGAGAGCCTGAAATGACTTCGGAGACTCACAAAATGATGCTTCACAAGAAAAAAGGAGGAAGATTTGAATGAGTACAACCAAAACTGGAACTTCAATTGAAAACTTAAGTTCTTCCTTCAAAAAAGTGGCTTGGGAGTAGCAATGAAGAAGTAACTTTAATATACATTAACCACAACATTATTATTCTATCTATAAACCTTTTTTTAGAGTGACATCAAGACACTCGTGCCGATTTACAGCACTGAAATTTGAATTGTACTCCTGAACATAGTAATGCCAGTGGAAATTTCACCACTGATTTTAATGGAGTTGGCATTTCACAAATAGGATATGGTTTTATTCCTCATTAGGAAAAAAAACCTACTTTATTCAGTGTCACAGTGATGTGAGAAATTATATAAGACAGTGACACTGAATAACAGTGAAATGATATATATTGCTTCAGTTCTATCTACACATTATAATGTGTTCTATAACAATTTGTTAGAGCAGCATCTGTTATGGGTTTACTAAAACAATTTGAATATGGTTTTCAATGAGCTGAAGAACCGAGTTCCGCCTATTAATCATGGAATATATATCAATGAATAATGTATAAATGGTACCTTTAGTCAAAGTGCTGCCAATTAGCTAAACAGTGACTGCATTCATAATTGTATCAGTCACCTCTAAACTTTCAACCTTTATCAAGTTTTCAAATGCAGAGGCAGAGAAATTGAATGAAAAGCGAGTTTTTAGCATAAGAGCTTCACATTGACTTTGATATTCTCCAGCATTACTGACAGTTTCCTCAGGAAAGGCAATTCTGAACCCTTTAATGTAAAAAATACATATATTCCTATTTCACACTCACAGATTTTAAAGACAATCATAACTGCGCACTATAAATATAGTAAAATAAAAATAGGTACTATGTACCACTACAAAAGAAGTAAAGCAAGGCTAACTAAATAATTCTGCTCAAACAATGACTTTATCCTGTAGTATGGTATTTCCACAGATTATTTCTTCTACTGCAACACAGGTAGAAACCTGTAATTTTTTTCCAGGGCTGTGCCCTCACTGAGATTTCAAACTCTATAACGAACTGTGCAGTTACATGGGACTGTTCTGTCCTCCAGTCCCACTCACCATAGAGAGATGTTTGCTACAAAACCAGTGTGGAAATATTTGTACAAGTAACAAATTCAGGAAACCTCTCTTTCCTACTTTATTTCAATTAAAAAGACAAATAATTACAATCAGCCACATTAATGCAAGATTAAAACTGCAACGGTAAATCACAGAGAGTCACATTTAATGGTGACATAAACAGAAGTAAAAATTATCTGCATACATTTTTAATGTAAATTGGTGTTATTTGCATGCCCAGAAAGATGGAGGAATGGTAGCAAACAGAAAAGGCAATCAACTGTCTCGCCTTAAAGGCTCATATTGGTTTCCTTTCCCTTCTGCAGCAAAGCCCTCTGGCCTCTCAGCATGGAAGCAGAGCTAACTCTGACTTCCTGAGGTGCAAGATGCAGCTGTGATATTTAGGTAATTGAAAAACATGCTTGAAAGTGCATTAGTAAATTTTGAAAAGATTGGGCTATAACAGGGTGCTGTTCACACAATCCCTGAATTTAGCCCCCAACATTTTTGGCTTTTTTTATCGGCACCATCAGTTTGTCAACACTGCAAATTTAACGTTTATTTTAGCCTCCAGTTTTCGTAATCGGTTCATTTGGCTTAATGTGGAACTCCTCTTATTATGGAATATTCACCAAATATATGCAGCTTGATAACATTAATTTTGAAAGAGTATCTGTGGCAATTACTTCAGCTTCTTCAGCTCCCATTAACCTACTGTGGAGGGGGTTGTCGTTTATTTCTACTCCTGTAAAATGTGCAAGGCTATAGATTTGTGTATACATGAAAACATAATGTATATGTACAATTCTGAGTATGTGTTTGTGAATACAGACACAAATAAAAATGCATATCCTTATCCAAAATGGAAAGAAACATCCACATCACACAGATACAGTGAAAGACAGTGGTTAGGGTTGGATAAGGAGAATGCAGTCATGGTGTGTTTGTTCTCACAGTATGGAACACTTAGGGAAAAAAAAAAAAGCAGAGAGCCAACAGAAAAGCACCCAAAGGAAAAACAAATTCTCGAGAACATGAAGAGAAGCCAAAACAGAAGATGCGTCTACTTCATCTTGTAAAACAACTTCGTTTTAAGAGAAGGATATAAATGAAAAGTCAGTGAACGTGCAGTTTGGTAATTGAAAATCTCTGTAATTACCCTAGTTACCAAGGGAATTTTCATCTATTTGTACTCAAAGACGTTGTTTTTTTAAAACCAAGGCAAAATAATAAGAAACTATTAGGGAACACTCTACGATAATATTTTTAAGTATGTAATAAGACTAAGGAACATCTCTGATTTTATGTCCTATAACACCACCCAAACTGCTTCAATTAAATTTCCTGTAGTGCCTACAAACTCCAGAAGTAGAGCATTTTCGGGGAGACTTTAACTGCCTGTGTAGCATCCCTGACGTACAACAATTTTAAGCAGCCATCGGGGTTTTTGTCTGAGAGGAAGAATGACACCTTACAGGCATTTGCAGTCTCACCACTGCACCTTCCCACCAGTGGAGCACATTACTGTATTATGGGAGGTATGAAAATTGTTGACTCAAAATCATTTTTCTAATGGCTGCTTTGTAACTTGGAATTTTAAAATAGTTTCTATGATTTTCAAAAGAGACACAGACAGCGAGTGGAGCAAACCCTCTAAGAAACTGGTTTAAAAAATCCCTTCCTCTGATTCATTTGTACTTTAAATAGTTTAAATTAACAGATGCTGGGACTCTAAGCATTTTTGCCTTAGATCTTTAGTCATGCAACAGAGGCAAGCTAAATAAGTGAACTAGATTGAACCTCTACCAAACTAAAGTTAGTAACAGGCTGGAGGCTAAAATCATGTTCACTGTCCCTATCAGCACACATTTGATGTATGTGCTAAACTGATGGCATATGAAAACAAAACAAAACAAAAATCACATTTTCATTCTTAAAATCCATTTACCAAACAAACTAGGTATTCAGGTCCCATCAGTAAAATCCTCACGAGCAGCAGGAAGGCTTCACAGAGCTCAGCCAGGAGGGGGTGGGAGATCCTGGTGGAGATACCCTTAGGCAAAGGGCAGAGCTTCCTGTGTTGATGCAGGGTGCACTGGGCAAACAGCAGCACTGTGTTAAAGAAAAGCCTGATGCACACCACCAGAAAATAAAATACAAAATAACCTTGATGGAAGGAATCTGCAAAGACACAAACAGGAATGGAAATTCAAGCTGACTTTACAAAGCTTTTCTAATTTCTAAGAGGTCTGAGTATGCCGCCAAGGGGTTAAGTACCTGCCAACACTTCCAACTACCAACACCATCAGGACTGTGGTCCTTTTTGCCTGTGCCATGCTTTTTACCTTGTCCACTCCTCTCTCTGTCCTTTCATACCCCAATTTTTTAATCTCCTCATTGTAATTCCTCTATTTTTCTCCCTACTTGTCCATTCAGCTCTACCATACAAAGTGCAGCAACACAAAGCAGTGAGCCACTCCCTTTCAGCAATATCATTCCTCTCAGTTTATCTGTATTCCTCTGGACATCTTTGCTACCTCGAATTGCAGAAATGGGTAAAATTAAGGGAAAGTAGGGAATTGACAAAAGAGAGAAACACCAACATTTTTAAACCGTTAAAATACTTCAGTGACTATTTTCCCTGAGATCCAAAAGTGCCTCTGTGCAAATTCCTGTGCTGAAGGATTAAGACACTGTGATCCAGATGATGCTGAATATGATGGTGAAAACAAAATGTGCAGAGTAAAACAACATTTCTAGTTCTGACAGATGGCACATTTTTTTCCTTTTGAGGATTATTTTTTCTAAAAATAAGTGGGTTTGGGCTTCCGAAAATTAATAAACTAAAGAAGGAGATATTTTTAAAGTTATGTTCTTATGTAAAGGAATAAAAATAGAAAGCAATTAGCTGTTGTTTTTGTGATTGATATATTTTGTACCCAGATGTCTCTTGGTCTGTTTGCTCTTAGTCAGTAAGGACAATGACATCCTGAATTTACCATTTCTCATTCATTTCACTAAATGTCACTCCTAGGTAGATGGGAAATGAAGGGATTAACCAGGAAGGAGACTGAGCTGTCACTGGAAAATTAATATTTTCAAATTAACTGTAGACAAAGGATGCATAGGATCTAAGTTACATTGATGAAAATGAGTTTTTCCATAATAAATATGTAAATCAAGCCATTGATCTATCAGTTATTATGACAGTCTGATGTCTCAGAAAAACTTGCTGTGATTCCAAGCAACATCCATGCAATGATGAATACATATGGTAGCAGATCAAGATGGTAATGCTTAACTGAGTATTTAGAATGCTTAAACCCCCCTTTTTATCAGGTAATTTCTAATATAAACAGCTTCTAAATGCAATAGCTTTATCTGTCACTGTTAATTAAACCTCTACTTTGTCAACATACAATAATCCATTTATTATAGTAAAAGCCACTACATTTCAAACCACTCACAAATTGCAAACCATAATTGCTAGGATTATTTTATTTCCAAGTGCAGGCAGTAAAGCTACCTTAAGATTTAACAATGGGAAGATAATTTTGGAGTGTAACCATAGCTCTATCTCACAGTCCATTTGCTTTAGTATTGGCAGCAGACAAGCAGTAATTTTTCATTTCCTAATTAGATTTAGCCATTAATTTAACTGTTCCATCATACTGGTGGGACAGAACAGCCCTGTTTGTTTGGCCCTTTTCTTTTCCTCATTGTTTTTACTAAATACTATATGGTAATTGCAGCAAATGAGGGGGAAACCACGAGGATCCGAATACACAAAAAGACCTGGGCTTTTCCACACTGGTCATGTAACAACCTCAGTTTTAAGCACCTGACTTCCAAACTGCAACTTGTGACATTTTAAGAGGCGTTTTCTGGTAGCACGCATAGGGAAACTGGGCACTCTGTGAGGGATTCACAGTACCTCACACACACAAGTAGCTAAGGAGGGATGCTGAAGCAATGAGAGTGCCATAAATCCCAGCTCCCCGTGGGCTCAGGTGCCTCTCTCTGGGCTGCAGGAGTCAGACAGGAACTCAGAGTTCCAACAGGCTCTGTGATTTAGGGAACCAGCAGAAAAGCTGAAACCCTGGGAGAACTTACTGCTCCACGCTGCCTCTGCTTCTCTGTGAGGCACTGCCTTTCACAGAGCAGAGCCCTCTTGTCAGGTTGGGTGAATGTTACAAGGCCAGTTTAACAACAAGTCAAACAGACTAGTTTAAATCACTTTTAATGCTGATTCAGGCTAACCTGGCTGACTCTGGATTGACAGGGAGTAAGGATGTCAGCTTTGGAGGCAGTAATCTCTTACAGAGAAAAGGTAACAATGCAAAAAGGTAGTGTGGTGGTTACTTCTTCTCTTGCTACAGCCAGTCCCAAAATAATCATCTGCTGCTACATTTATGCACTGAAATCATTCCTTTCAAAAAAGTGAGCTAGGGTCATTCCTATAAAAAACCCCAGCATAATGGAAGGAAGCAATATGAGTCACTTCTCTTTCATGCACAATGGAGAAAAAGAGAACACTTCCACAGTGTTCTCAGCACAAAAGGGTTCAAGCACTCATCTTCTCCCCATTTTTGCAATGCTCCAGCCACCTGCCCTCAGCCAGAGGCACTCTCTACACTCCACAGCCCAGTGGAAAACCTCTCTGACTGGAACCAAAGCAGGGCAGCACAATCTGTAGTCCGGGGGTGAGAACACCTATTTAGGACAAGCAGGAAGAGGGGGCTGGGGGCTGATCCCTCTTCTGGTGACTGCTCATAATTTTTACACAGAATGCTTTGCCCAAAGGCACTTTGAACTTGGATTAGTAACTGGGCCAAGATCTCTGCTGACCCAGGCTGCCTCAGTGACTGAACCACAGACATACTGTGTCTGTTCAGCCCAAGGAGCTGCAGGGGTTTTTAGCAGAATGACAGAGATGTAACTGGAGTGGACAATGCCCTCTGTGCTGCATACCTAGGGCACTTTAATGAGAAATGAAAGGTATGAATTTGATCTCTCTGAGGCTACAAAGAGCCCAAAGTTTCAGTCTTGCAAGCCTGGATGAGTGCTCTATCTGCTGAAATATTGTATAAATTTCAGAAGTCCCAATTTGGCCACTATACACTGTGCAGGCATCACATCAACCACACTTTAGCTGAGGAGGTGTAGACAAAACATCACTTCTCTCGAGGACCCCAAAGAGCCTTGGGTTTGAGATGGAGCTGTGTCACAGATAAAGCACTTCAGGAGCACAGGGACTGTACTGCAAAAATAGATTACAATCTGTTCGTGCTGGGCAAGGGATTTTAAAGTCCAATCGTATGCACTGAGAGTCCTGCATGTCACACAGTCAATACCCAATATTTCACAAAAAACAGCTCTCATTGTGATGTTTTAATGTTCCCCATCTTCCCAGGGAAGTTGTAACTTAAGAAAAGTATTTGTAAGTAGATGTCAGTATCTGCTTACACTACAGGCATTAAAGTAGGGAAAACCTTCCCACAAGTCTAGTGACTGAGCAACCCCCTCTGGAGCTGCTTCTTGAATAACTCCCACAAGTGTTTGCAGTGTTCTGGCTTTAGGATGGAAGTACATCTGAATTAAATTTTACCCGAGAACTGGTCAACAGATTTCGGGTATGGTTAGACCAGTGTCAGGACATACTAATACAGGGTGAACAATTAAAAATTCTCAAAGAATTTGCCTTGGTACGAGAAAGGAAAAAAAAAAAAATTAGGTATTTTCCTGGGGCTTTAGAACTCTCTTAGCCAGAGGGCATTGACAGTGCACACACTGCAGTGCCAATGGACAATATTGGCAATCTGTGAGGAATGTGCTTGGAAATGTGAAATGAAGACCTGGACAAAAGATGTATAGTCTTTTACCCTGTGGACAGGCAAATGCATCTCATAGTGACTTCTCAGTCAGATTGCTATTTTTTCCTACTGTGCATTCGGGACAAGAATCTCATTCTAAAAATCATTTTGAAATGCATTAGTCAACAAGAGACTTGGTACTTATGCCAAAAGAGCCAAGATCCCTCGTCTGGAGCTACAAGCAACAAATCTGCTAAATGTCCCTGACACGCAGTCCCTTGGTTTCATATAAAACCTCAGCTTATATTAATTCTGGGACTTCCTAAAACTGAAAAACATGAGAGGGGTTTCTCCAGAGACTTTGAGACACAACAAATGACCCTTACTGCAGATAAGCAATTCTTTCTTCTACGTGAACAAGTACCAGAAGGCTAATTAATCCTTAAGCATAATCATAACTCACCCAACCAAAAAAAGCAAGGTCAAACAATGAGTCTGTAAATCACTGAGAACTGTATATGATTATGTAATAGGTTGTCATTGCCTTGAGGCTTTACATTTCTGATTTCAGAGGCCTAGGTGAGGTGTCCTACAAAACATTACAGCATGTGCCAACCAAAGGAGATATATTCTCAAATCTGCATATTGCAAATCCAAATGGTTTTAATTTGTTAATTAATGACTTTCTCCCATTGAAAGTTAGTGATATTACATCTATTACTGTCACAAGAAAGGAAAGAAAATATGAAGGATAAAGGAGGAAAAATAACAATACTTTGTGATTTAAAATGAAACATCATCACCACCACCAACTGCTCTCTGAATCTGAATTGCTAAAACCAAAAGATTACCAACAAGACTTGATGCAGGTAGAACAATGAAACCTAATTATTTCTCACAAAGCAGGCTATTCCATTTCAAATAGAGGAAATCTAAGAGCAATAAAGCCCATGCCATTAACAATTTGTCTGCACACATGGTTAGACTCACAGAGATAAAGAAGCCTCTGAATTTAATGATGAATCCCATATTTCTGGCTGGGCTCAATACTCTCTACTAATTATATTGAAAGACCTTGTGGTAGTTAAAGGTATTTAGATGACAAAATATGGCACTGTCTCCATAGATTTACTATTAACACTTGGCATTTATTATTGGGTGTTAAACTACACTGTGAATTAATACTGGCATTTAGGGTTATTTCTTTTGTTTAAATGTTAAAAAAGTAATTCTGGAGAGCCAGAGGACAGTGCTTTATGACTGTTTGCTATTTAGTAACCCCAAAATATGAGCTGCATATACAGTTTATATGAATATGTTTAGCTCATATACGTACCTAAGGCATCACATGTTGCCCTAAATTAAAATTCAACCAAGTTACCAAAGAAACTTGGGGAAAGAAAATTAAGTGCTTCAGGACAATGAACTGAGAACCTGACATATGCTCTTAGCAATACCAGGAACAAGCATCATTATACTAGATATAAAAGATGATCACAAAACAGAAAAAAAACCCCATGACACATTTAAATAAGTAATATTCCAACGGCAGCTAAAATGTTAAATATTTCCTTTATATAGAGTGCTTGAAACTGGCCACAGAAACATTATTTACTGAACCTGCTATGAATAAATATCTTGTGTTCTACCATTTGACTTGCAGTAGTTATTTCTTCCTTTCAGTTCTGGAAAAGATACAAAACAAGGTCTTTCTCTTAAAACAAAACAAAAAACTCCATAGCTTAATTACAAATCTAATGACTACAGGAGCAAAAAACCAAAGTTTTAGTCTGTGGAAAAAATATTTTCAATATCTAATTTACATTGATGAAAGTGCCTCTCAGATACACTCTGCCTTAAGAGTTTTTTATCAAACCAATCATATACATTCTACTGATTTTTCTGCAGTTGCTAATATAGATTTGTTTCCTGGCACACAGCGTATATCCTTGTGCTCAGTGTCTGGTATTTTAAACCTCTTGAGAAGTGCAAACACCCACTTGGAACAATGCTCTTCACTCGATGCCTGTATACACTACACACACATACACGCCCAAGCAGACACAGCCCAAAACTCCCTCTCTTTGTGTCTTCCCTGCTAAGGATGTTCAGAAATCTCTCTGTCATTTGTGGATGGCTGAAGCTGGTTTCTAATTTGCAAAAGCTGACAATTTTGCTCACAACCAACAGCTCGTTCCCAGAATGCCATGTGGGAGGGAAAACATGCCCAGCACTGTTAAAATGGCACCTGCAGGGGCACAAGTATTTTTACCAACTTCACAAAATTTGACACTCTTCAACTGCAAGTAAAACAAAAAACATGAACAATTTAACAGAAATGAATCACTGTGTTTTGGGACTACATCTATCTCTGTACTCCCCATGCAAAATTGTCACGGAGACAAAAGAAACAGATTTTGATAACTCTAATTAGGAAAAAAATAATTTCAATGGTGGAAAGATTACAGCAGCTCCTTCTAACCACAGAATAAGGAAAAAAGCTAGTCATGTGTGAATTATGAATTTGATTGACCATCAAATTGTACTATCAAGTGATAGTACAACCCTGCTACAAAAAGCTGTGCTGTTCTTGAAGCATCTGGTGCTGACCACAGCAAGAGGCTGTATCATCTCTTCTATAGCTCTTCTGGGCCTGCTCCTTGACCTCCACAGTTACACCTTTGAAAATCTATCTATAAATATAATAATTGGTGCTACCAGCATAATTTGCACATGTTGATATACTGATATGCATAAACAATAGTACCTCTGTATTTTCCAAGACCATCTTCTATTCAGCTGCTTTGCAGTTATTCAAGGTTGCAATCTACTTCATATTTTGTACTTTTTCTCAGAAATGAAATTAAAAATTAAATATTACAGCACCATATGCAATAGTGTATTTTAATCTGTTGGTTTTACTGAATTTCACATGAAAGAAACAGTATAAAAAATACTGTAATAAATACCAAAGCACTGAATTAATGGGTGTCAGTGGATAGCCTGGACTGCTGCTGAAAGTGCCTCCCAAACAGGATCCCTGTCATAAAACTCAGCAGTCCCACTAAGACTGGCAGGTCAAATCCCAGTGTAAACCCAGCCTTACTAGGAATGGTTTCCAGGCAATGCACAAGCAAATCAAGGCAGGAATGTTTACAATATTCCAATCTGACTCTCAAGGGAGGAATTCTACAGGTTCACTAATGGTCATTGCTGACTTCAACCAATTCAGGGCAGAAATCTCAAGTATTAATTAAACTCCAAATCACAAAACTTGATCTGCTGTTGCCTAAATGCTTTCCTGACATTTCCTTCTAAACAGGTGCCAGCATAAAGCTCAAATGACATTCCCTGGGTGTTACTTGAAACATCTGTATTATTCTAGGGATTCATTTCAGCATACCATAGGAAAAGGCCTCCAATAAAGTGTAAAATATCTTCATGCCCCTCTTTCCATCACCATTCCCAGCAGTACTGACCCATTGCCAGTGGGTGGAAGATCGCCTGGCTCCACAAAGGCTGCTCTGCTTCCACATCTGTCATCCAAAGGGTGTCAGGGAAAGCAGACTCTCCATGTGAACACCCTCCTCTGCTGCAGGAGCCTTTGACTCACAGAGCTCGGTGCAGACTGCTGCCAGATTGCTGTATTAGCTGCTCAGGGTTTTTTCAAACATTTACATGACAAGATGAGACAGACAAACGGATCCTCGTCCCGATGCTGCGAATCATCACTCATTGCCAGCAGCGCATCCACTCAGCTCACATTCTTAAAGGCACATTAAGCAAAATTTATGTTTTGTTACTGTACAGCCCAAATGGCAATCCTGGTTTATTGGCAATAACTCATCACCTGTGTCTCACTTACAAAGTACCTCACAAAAGGAGCTGACACACAATGATTTAAAATTGACAGAAGCCAAAGAGGAATCAAGTAAATTTTCCTCCTTGTTGAAGTTGGAAGACATAAATGACAAACAATCCTAATTCATTTACTAGATTTCTTCCTCTTCCCTATGGGGGTTTTTAAACACTTTCCCACATCAACTATGTCTTTCATTGTTGCATTTAATAGATAGAAATTCTTCATCATTATTTAAAGTAAATTCACTTTTAACAAAATCTTTCCACTGATCGCATCACATGTGTTGGACAGTTTGCTTTGCAATCCAACCATGGGATTGCTTGATTACACTGTGAATTAAAACCTGGGTACAAAAGTCACCCATTTCTCTTCATAGATGTTATTCAGCAAAGCACAAATTGAAGACGTGTATCTAAATCTTCCAATAAGAGTCTAAATCATAATGAGTTGTTATCAGCTACAATTAATTCATGGATTCAGCTCACTCACATCCATGTGTGCACCCTTCTGAGCAAGGAACCTGAAGGGCCACTACCCAAAGAACTCACAATCACTGATTTACACCAAGTTGTGCATGGAAATGCTTTAAATAAAATCCAAAAGAAAATGTCATTACTCTCAGCCTTCTCAGCACCTTCCATTGCCCCTGGTGTCCAAATTGTTTTCAGTCAGTTCAGCACATCTCTAGTGTATAATTTGTTTTATTCAGTGGAATTTCCTGTCATGTCTTGTCACATCAGTCCCACAATGGCTCACTGCCTTTAAGAGATACAGAACAGTCTACAGTAAGGGGAAAATGTCAGACAACACCACAGTCAGAGCTCACTCAATGCAAAGGGAAACATTTTTATGGAAAAACTATCCCTGAACTCCACAAAAATGCAAACTTCAAGAGATGGAGAGATTATTTTGTATTGCAAAGAAAAATGAAATGTGTAGCAAGAGTTCTTTACATCAAAATAGAAAGCAAAAGGTATTTTATATATAGCCCATTTGGGAGAAATGGAGAAAAATACAGTGTAGGCTTCTCAGACTTATATTTAATGCAGAAATCAAAGTGCATGCAGAGGTTTTAGCTTGCTTTTGGCTCAGTGTAAGTAAAAAAGGTAAATTCCTGGTCAAACAGTGCTACTGTCATCTGCATTCCACCTTCCCCGCTTCTTCTGGGGTATCTCACATTTCAAGCTGAAAACATGTTCAATTTGTTGAACAATTTAACAATCAACTAGTGAGATACTTTCCATTTCCTCAGAAATTATAGAATCATTTCCTAGGATAGGAAAAAAATTGGTCTTCGGTCTGCAACAGCAACACAGCCTAATAACTTGAGTTTATCTAGGCTAGAAACGGCAGCTTTATACCACAGGATTGATTGGGTGAAGGTCTGTGGACAGAAAATCAAATTGGATTATGATGTTTCCTTCTGATCTTTTACAGTATGAATTTGTGATTCAATCCTCAGCTTTGGTTTGCACACGATGTTAGGCTGAAAACCATTTATATTTTTATTAACACCACTGGTCTGTGTCTTTCCTCCTTATTGGTAAAGCTCCTCTAGCAGCACTGGAATTTCAGCAAGGAAATGTGATACACAGTTTTTCAGGGGTTACCTTGATCCTGAAGGAACACTTTGGAAGAGCCTTTGCCATGCTGAGTTAAATACATTTGTGCTGCTAATTCATGCTCAGCTCAGTAAGAGAGGATTCAGTCAATAATTTAGGAATATGAAACCTGATGAAAACCTGATCTCAGACACAGGCAGCCAGTTTGTGATAAAGCTTACAAGAAACTCCAGCAGTTATTTAAGGGACAGAAACAGGCATTAGTTCCATGATGCTCCGCATTCAAACAGCATGGGGGAATAGGATACAATACCAAAAAAATGACAAGCTTGGGAGTTTACACAGCAGGTAGAAAGAATTCAAACACTTGGATAAAGAAGGAGTCTGATGTGAGGTGTCCCTCTGTTCAGGGAAGAATGGAGGGCCATGAGACATAGAGGAACCAGAAATAAGCTTACAGAAGATAAGGTGAGGCTGGGCTCAAGCTAATGAATAAACAGGGAGTTATGTCACTGTGAGAGACATTAAGAGCCCAGCAGAGGACTGTGAAGCATGGTCAGATTCCAGAGAAGTTGTAAAGGAAAAAAACCAGATTTGATTTGGCAAGTCTGACCACGGGAAAGAAGAGGAAGATTTGAGCACAACCCAAGGTTGAAAACAATATGATAAACATGCTAGAAAGTGCTGACCTCAGTGCTGTGTCAGGTTCTTCCATTAGCTGAAATACAGCCCTGGCATTAAAGGAGTCCCAATTTTCCCAATTAGAAGTCCAAGGCTGTAAAAAATGCTTGCTAAGAAAATGTAGGGAAATTTCATGATGCGGTGAAGAATAACAATTTCAGTCTCATAAAATCCCAGAGTTATTTTAAAAAATATTCACCAATGTTCTGGCAAAGCAGGAGATACAACACCCTGGGATTCTCATCCAGAATTCAGTTTCAAACAGTGGCACAGCTGGGTTAGGTTTTTTCAGGATCCATCTTACAAGGCACCAGTTAACCTCCTGTGGGCATACACAGTTCCAAATGAAACACACACCGAATCACCCAGAACATGACAAGATCATTTGGCACTTTTCGTAAGCCATCAAAGGAGGAGGGAAAAAACCACAACAAAATAAATCTCCCTGCCTCCACCCCAGGCATCTGAACACGGCTGTTCTTGGACACTGTCCCAAAGAAGGGCATATGCCAAGGGAGCTCTGAGCTCTGGAGTGAGATCCAGCCGGGCAGAATTATCCCAGATTTACATTTCTTTAATTCCTGCTCTAAAGCAAGGTGATGTAGAATTCCCACTGGGCACCACGAGGAGGGAGGGAGTGGGACACAAGTCAGGATCCATTTGCTTTAAAGAACAGGCACATTTTCTTGGTGGCATCCCCAGGTTAAAAAGCATCTTGTTCGAGGTTGCTTTTAAACTGAGGCAGCACCACCAACAAGCGCAAACTTCCCCTGCTGGGACAGCTTGCTCGTTCCATTTTGCTGGGATAATTAGTTTTGAGCTACTCTAACTATTAAAAAAAAAAAAATCATATTCTCTGCTTTATTTTCATAAATTTCAGTAACTCATGCCTGTCAGGTTCACCAGACCTGGGAATATGCAGTGCTCGCATATCAAAAAATATTGAGTGATTGTGTCAACACAGTTTACTAATTTAGCCATTTCTGTCCCCATATCTCTACAGAGCTCTTTTGGCTGCCTGCTGTAATTAGTGGCTGTCAAATGCATCACACTTTGTCTATATCTAGTGTCACATTAACAGCAACTTATTTTAATTGATTCTTGATCAAAAAGATCACTGGAGATCCCACACATCATCTTTTGTTATGCGCATGCTGTAAGCTATTGGACAACCCTGCTGGGATAGAAAGATGACCTTTTGGATGCTTGAGTAATGATGGCTGACACGTTTGTTAAATCTGCTGGCACTGAACTGCATGATATACTATTCAAATGGCAACACAATTTGCTGTATGACATTAATTCTCCATCATTGCACATCATTCTATAGATCCTTGGCATTTCATCCCAAATTTACCTTCAGAATATTAAAAAAATATCTATCTATAAAAGAGTAGGGTGCTCAACCTAATGAGGAAATGCTGTCTTCATAACATTGTTTATATACTACTTCATTATTCATTTTTTATAGGCACCTTATTAAAATTGGAAAACAGAGGCAGAAAGACTATAAAAAAAAAGCTCCATAACGATAGTGCACATTTCATTTTTCTGTGCCAATTCCTTTAAAGCACTGAAACACTAGAGAATACTGTTTGTCAAAACTGACTACAACAAATCATTTTCACATTTAAAATTTCGTCTCCCCTCTTTGCTTAAGGAATGAAACACTCAAAATATTTAGTGCAAAATAAGAAGACCTATTACTCAGAGTTATGGCTGGCCGAGGTCTACTCTTCATTACATCCCATATGACCAACAGGACAGCTGCAGGAAATTGCATTAAGAAAATGAACGACTGCAGTATAAAATGCACATCTGAAGAGTATGTTCCTTGCACACAGGTCTTTAGAGTCTTGCATCTACAGAGAGCTAATGGTCTGTGAGTAAGTTAGTGCCATGAACATCTTCTACATCATATTACCCCAGGGAGACCTTAGACCTATAACTTCAGCACATGAAAGATGTATTAAATGTGTTCTGACCATTGACTGTCAGGTTTATACTTGTCAAAACCGCCTTATACACCAAGAAATTATAGATGATGTTTTGATCCTGATGATGCTCAAGCAGAAATTGCCTTTCCTTGGTCTTCTCTTCTTTGAGAAATGCGACTCATACCAAGAGCATCCACTGTCATCACTGAGGGAAGGAAAAGTATTTTTTGCCTTTTATGTGTTACTAATTATTCAACTTATTTTCATGTTGGGTAAAAACCCTTTTCTATCAGTGTATTGACTGCCACATGCCAAGTACCTTATCCCATTATTAATAAGACTGTGCACTATTTTTCCATGTGTGATAACTTGTGAAGAATTAACTGAGATTTTCCATTGAATTTTAACTGGTAAAATAATTTTGTAGTGTATGTATTGTAGCTCCTGTTACTCAGCTAATGGGAAGGTAAATGGCAATGCATGACTGGGAGAACAAAAGAAGAAAAAGCTACAAGGAGTGAAGAAAGTGAAAGAAACAGGTAGCACATTTTCAGGAGAGAGAATCGCGTCAGGTTTCTTTTATTTTGAGGTAGCAATGGGAAGAAATGCACATGCATGCAGGAAAAGCTAAACACATTTAAATGTACTTTTATAAGGCTGAGCACTAAACAAGCCTCTGCTGAAAGTGAAGTGTTCAGTAACGAAATGTGCGCCTTTATCTTCTCTGCATCTTGTTGAGGAAATGCAAGAAACAACCAACCAAAACCTCCATCTACAGTGGTACAAATACAACTAAATTCCTTATGGAAAGCATAAGTTCAGGTTTCATCTGACCCTGCAGGTCCCAGCAGGGAGGGTGACAGCACTGGTGCCTCGGCTGGGGGGTGGTGGCAGAAGCTGTGCAGAACAGGTGGGACAGGTCAAACCACACTGGAAAACCCCCTTGCACAAAGGCTCCTGCTCCCTCTGGTGCCGATAGCCAAGGGCATTGCCTGGTGAAGATATCTGAGTACTTCTTTGGGTTACCAGAGGTTTGGATCACCAGAACTTTTGCCCTAGTGAAAAAGTTCAGAAAGGAGCACTGCTGCCTTGATGTGTCCCAGCTCAATGCTCAAATTCAGGGACTGTATCCTGGGATTGTTCACTGTCTCTCCACTGACGCTGCCAATGAAGTCATTGACTAACAGCAATTTCAGCTGTAGAGCATAAAGCAAAGAACACAAGACAAAGATGACCTTCCATTTATCCACAGGCCATCAGAAAGTCCTGGATAAGTAAATCAGAGAGAATTCACCTTGTGAACTCAGATGCCAAATCTTCCTATCCCAAGAGCAATTTTTCTCTTTACAAAACTACCCATCCTGCTAGAAATATTGATGAAAGATTGGGAATCAAAAGTTCTTTACAACAATACCAGGATAACAGCCCTGAAGTTCATTACTGGTTTTAGGAAATAGCTTGTTTTATAGAAAAATTGTGGAAAGGTGCCAATTAATATTCATCAAGTCATCAATCTTCTTCCATTCTCTTTTTAAAGCTGGAACACCAACACAAAGTCTCTGTGTTACCTTGCCAAAAGCAAAAAATCTTGTCTTTTCATTTATTTCCTCACATATAAAGTGTTACTCAGTACACAAAACACTTTCTCTGAACTCTGTCATCTTTAAAAATGAAAAATTTATGTGACTTCGTACAACTTTATCTGGTGACAGCTTGGTTCATACCATTGATCAAATTTGGTAGGAAAAAAGCACAACTAACAACAAACTATAGTTGGTTTGACTAAAATAGTTAAACCAACAATAATTGTATTTATCCAAAATGCCTAAATACTTCCTGAATGGGATATCACAGTTTGTTATTTTATAACTATGGATCATTTTGTATCAGTGACATGTTTAGCAAATACCATCCTTCAGGTATCCCAGTGCAGCAAGTTGTCCAAGTGAACATCAAGGCAGAGAAATTCATATATAATTACTTAATTTTACCAAAGTGGGAAGAATTAACCAGTTTTAATTAAGAATTAATGAGAATTAAATGCTTAAATTCAACTAATGTAAAGCTTCGGCTACCTGAGCACATTTGTAGCCTTTTACCAAAAGGAAATAGGAAGAACTAAACACACAAAAAAAAATAGATGAATTTTCCTCTTTACCCTTTTTTAGACTCCTTCAGCTACTAAGACCACTCTCACTAAGTAGTTTAAAAGCACTGGCTGTGGGAGCAAAGCAATTCTGCAGCTTTGCTTACTTAGTATTCTCTCAGAAAGCATTAAGAGGTAGTTGAAATCCTTGCCAAGAAACATGCTATGAAAGAAAATTTTTCTTAATTTTTTCAGAGCCTCATCCAAAGCCAAAGCAAAGGAAGGCAGGTGAGGATGGAAGTGATAAATTCAGGTTCCCTTCCCCAGACGTGTTTCCCTGCCAATGCCATTGGCTGCAATGATCCCAGGTACTGCTAAGGAAGTAGAGGAGCTACAGAAAGAATGTAACAGGATGGTACCAAAAAAGCAAGGAACACTAAGCAATCCATTTCCCCACCACACACCTCCACACTCTGCTTTTGGGATGCTGCTTCAGCTATTACAGTGCCACTGAATTTAAATTTAATAAAAAAAAAAAGAGAGAGAAAGAAGGAACAGGTGCTGATCTTCCTTCTCTGTGAGGAAACATGACACAGCAGAGTCTCGTATTAAATCCTTTATCTTCATGCTAAGGTCTTCTGACATTTTAAATATCAGCCATAGTGATTAACATCTCTCCTTAAAGCCAGAAGCTAAAATCCGCCAGCCCGCCACACGCAGTGACACCTTTAAACACTCACACACTTCAGCAGTTACTAATTTTCCAATCCAGTACCTGGTTATGACATTTTGACAAGTTTGCAAAGGATTTGCTAAACTACTTATTACTCCTATGTATAAAAGGTATGCTTTTTTGCAATACCTTTCAAAACTAACTTCTGAGTACATTTTATATGTGATCTTCCGAAGTAGCTTTCCCATTGCTCTGCTTTCATGTGCCAAAGGAGCCTAATGGCTCTCACAGTATCCAGGTGACTTACAAAACCTAATTACTTCAGCATTCTTTTTTGTGAAAGCAAGCTATTTTCTGTCTGAGCTCTCTTAAGCAATACAGTTATTAGGCAAATGGATGCATCAAGGATTTGCAAAGACATTTGTGGTGACTTTAAGTAGATACCACCAGAGCTATCCAATGCTTCATGCAGAACAGCAATATGGCCTGGAGCTGCTTTGTACTTGATGGATGTCTCTGTCACACAAATACCACCATAAAAAAAGAGCACTGCTGGGGGTGTTTTAATGAAAAGGTAAAGACACAGTAATTGAAAAAATCCTTGGAGGTGAATTCAGGGAGGAGTAGAGTGAGAAGGCTGAGCGAGGAAGCTGTCAGAGGTTTTTTTGTGCGGGTTCATGGGGAACATGAGAACCTCAGTCCAATATTATTGGCAACTACTAAATTAGTTATAGAAAACAGACTGTAATCTGATTGACTCAGAGCTCCTATAGACTGCCTATATTATTCTTTCCTCCTGAAGTTCTCCTGGGTCAAATGATTGCTTTCCCATTATCAGGATAACGACAGGATGTTCTATGGATCTGATAATAATCTGAGAAGAATCTAAGAAGCTCTTTATTATCTTGAAGGTAAAGTAGGTCATGTGTTGGCTCTGGTACAAACTGCAGGCTGATTTTTAATAAAACAACAGTGAAAACTAGAATCACTCACAGTGGGGCAGCATCCAGCACGTAGGGCTAGCTAAAATGTTGGGAGTGTAATTATTATGCCATGCTAAGATAGATTCAACAGTGCACAAACATCACATTTCCCCAGCAGATTTTACAAACTATTTCAGCTTGCAATGAGGTAGGAGAAACAGATATTAAAAACGACCTTCCAAAAGGCACAGAGTGGATCAAAAGCACTGGGAAACGAGGATGGCACTCATTTAAGCTCAGCTCAGAGGGCCACTTACTGACTGGGCAATATTTGAGCCCCGAGTCAAGCCCAGGTATATGTAGGGTTAATACAATAGGTGAAATGTTGTCTGAGATGTATTCAAATGCAATCCATTGTGATCCCAGCCCTTAAATTTTCAGGAAGGGAGCATCATATGTATGTATTATTGCGAGTTTGATTTCTTCTCAAATGTATACCAAAACATGTTCAGCTATTCCAGTTCATAGCTGTGATGCAAGATCCTAAATTTCAAGAGTTTCCCATTCTCTCTTGCTGTCTGTCAAAGAAATGAGCTTGGTTATTCCAAAATAACCAGCACCAATAAGAATAAAATCTAATATAATATTGGTAAAATATACCAATACATTAAGCAAGACAAATGTAACAGTCATTGTACAAAGTGCAAGGCATATATAAATTGCATTATGATTGTGGAAATAATGCATTTATAAATTACAGAGTGGAAATTCTGGCTTTTGTTTACTTTTTACAAGGTATTTTAACTAAAAATCATTTTAAAAAAACACGCATCATATTTTTTAAGCTACATTTTTCATTTATAGAGTTTATCTTGTTCCTCTGCACAGCAGAGGAATGGCAGGCTTAGCCCATACAGTAGCTATGAAGCAGCTACAAGAGGAAGAGGTATTGGATTGTGAAAATACAAAGATATAATTATAGAATTATGATTCTGACATGACTGATGTATTAACCATGTCCCCACAGCTGGACAGGAATTTCCTGGTAGACAGAGACAATCCAAGAGTAATTGAATGGAAGTGTCCCAACCCAATCCTGACACAAGCTGTTCTCAAAAGCACTAATCCACGTAGTGCCAAGGAAGTCACTGGGCCTGTGCCCACAGGCTTTCACTTTGTACCTTGGCATTTTTAATAGCAGCTTATTGATTTTTGTATAGCTACGAGATCAGACATACAGGGCTTTTTATAACGCCGACTACAATCATTTTGAAAACTATCCAAGACTCTTCCAGGAGAAGGACTGTAAGAAACAAGTCAAATAAGAGACGGGCTTGGTCTAAACACGCTCACCACTGGCAAGAGGAGGAGATTGCTGTTTTATTTGTTCTAACCCAATTCCAACCCGCTTCCCCGGCAGGCTCCGGTTGTCACTCCCAGGAATACTCCCGGCTGCCATCTCGTGTTTTGTTTCCACACTGCAACCCTGGGTAGCGGAATAGTCTCTGCACGTCAAGCTTATCCTTGTGTTCGACTAAATGCGATTAAAAAAAAAAATAAATTAAAAAAAAAATCAGAGAACAACAGTGCTAAACTGTTGCTTTATTCTCACCAAAATGAAACTTGGAGCCTTTCCAGCACCAATTCTTGGCCATTGCCAATACATGTAACAGTATACACCATGCCTTCTGTAATATAAAATAATTACAGCTGACCTTATTCATTTTGGTCCAAGGTTTAACTCTCTCCCATCTGAATCTTTTTAAATCCGACTTAAAAGACACACACACAAAAAAAGAGTCTGATATCCTTAAACATAATTCCTGTCCATGACATTCTCCTGCTACACTTCAAACAAGGCTTTTGTAGTGTCTTTTATTCATTTAAGGCTCTGCTGTCTGGCTTGAAGGCCAAGCTACACATAGAGTTTGGCAGGCACATTGTCATGCTCCTGCATCCAGAAAAGAGTAGTGATTTCATTTTTTCCCTATATAAATAGAAAAATGCTCCTATATTTTTGCACTTCCCTTTAAAAGCAGAATTGTTCTAAAAATAAAGGTCAGAGGTGTCAGGTAGAATTACATTTAGAGAGACAGCATTAGGCCTGATATCCCTGTTTCCTTTTGCACTGGATTCAATGGAATTTTGTGCACTTAAAGAAGACAAAATTGAGCCTTTTATTATGGCCACATTATGAGCTTCTTTCTCACCTCACTGAATAAGCTACTCAATGGAATAGTTCCATTGACTGTAATGAAGCTATTCCAATACAGAGCTAAAAGAGCAGCTGAGTCAACCTGAAATGCCTCCAAAGGCTCCTGATTGCTGCACAGGAGGGGACCGAGACACAGAAGGAAAAATTCTCCCAGTTTCACATCGCTGCTTACTCTGTGTCACTGCTCTGAGGGCACAATGATTGAAAAGTTCAGTGCCAGGTCCCAGAGCTCAAGGAACAGGGATCCTGTGATGGATCAGGACCTGAAACAGGAACATCTCACAGCTTATTAGACACTGCAGGGTGTCCAGGATATCTGCAGAGACTGGTAGAGCACACAGGATGTGGGGGAGGTCTGTGTCCCTCTGGAGAGCATCCAGGAAGGCAGCACAGCCCAAATCTGCAGGGGGTGACAATAGGTACCCCAAGCATCCCTGCCCTTTCCCTAATGAACACCCATGAGCAGCTTCATATTGTGCAGCTCACCCAGCAACAGGCCAGTAAATGGCACAGATTTACACACCAGAGAAAGGAACACACCACAGTTTGGGTACCCAGGTACATTTTTCACAGCTAATACCACCTTGATCTCTGTTTTTGTTTGTGGATGCGTGTGTGATTTATCACAGTCTGGCCTCAGGATTGTAGAAAATTTGTGTCGTAAGTAGGAGGAGTAAAAGGGAAATGAAACTGTTCTGTGACAGACAACAAGCAAAGCACAGGCAAGAGAAATGATTGCTGGTTGCACTGTGTTTAAATCCCAAGGGCAGAAAGAAAGTGCAAGACCTCACTCAGCTACTGACATAGACAATAATTTCTAATTATCAGAAATTGCTCATATGTGATTAGCATAGACCTGACAAATGACCATATGCTTATACCATTAATTCTGATTTTTTTCTCCCAAAGCATCTGCATAGGAATGACATATTCTCATTGCTTCACAGGTAAATATTTTTTCATTAAAAAGGTTGTGGATAAATATAATTACCTTGATGTACAGTCTCCTGTTTTACAATTTATGCAGGTACATAAATATTGTGAATCACTGTACATAATCTCTCTTAACAGAAATTCCTTAGAATGAAAGTGAAGTTTAACAATGTAGATCATCAACACTAAGAAACTGATAATTCAGGAACTAAAGAAATGGGTGCAGCAATGGAAAATGATCATACTAAACCTTTTTTTTCCCCAAATCTAGCTGGAATATAGTCTATGGAATCCAGCTGGAATATAGAGTCTATGCCTGTACTTTTGAAACACATGAAATTTTCAAGGGAAAAAATGGGTAGGAATTGAAGGCAAGTATAACCTGTAAATAATATATTCCCATTGCTCTAATTAAGAGTGACTTGCTGCTCACAGACCATTTCAAGAGCTTGTACAGGGCAATATAAAATACAGCTTAAGTGACTGGCCATAGGAGCAGCAAAAAGCAGGGATAATAGCTACATTACAGTATTTTACCATACTACAGCAGTCACAACACCTAGAGCCCAGCCAGGAGATTATTTTAGGTCTGTAGCATTTAAACTTTCTGTTTTGCTTTGCAAAACACCCCAAATTCTTGCTTATATATCGAAATACTGCCACAGCTCCCTCTGTGGCAGAAGCTGAGCACCCAAGGAAAATTCCATTTCACCAGGTGTGTTACAACTGCAATAGATATCCTGGCTGAGGTGAGACAAATCTCCCATTTCCTGATAGATCTTTCCCTGGTTTTGCCAGGTTTCTGCATTGAATACCCGTCTCTCTCCCAAGGCTTGTGCAGTTGATACAAATGGCTAGCACACTGTTCTCAGAGTACATCCTGCCACGTTGGGTTCCAACGTAACGTCTTTCGAACACTGCAGTAATTCCATTTGCAGAGCTTTACGAGTTTAAATGCAACTCTATTCCTGCAGAGAGTTACCCTAACTATTTCCTACAGCACAGGAACTGTAAGGTCACAGAGTGACTGAGCCTACCCTTGTTTCATAAGCAGCTTCCTTCAACAGCTGTAATATCTGGGACGAGTGTTCGGAGAGTGTCATTTGGCCTCACTGAGTGATTCATTGTATACTGGAAAACTGCTCTGCGTTCTTCTGGATGCCTTTGCAGCATAGCCAGGACAAAGCCCCATTTAGCTGGAAGCCCAGCATAGTGGCTCATTATTCACCTGCCACAGCAGTCACAATATTGTGACGGCTTCCAGACAATGGTGGAAATTTCTACCTACTTATTTACAGGCACACACTCCATTTTCTACCTTTTTTTATCCTGAGAAACAGACGCTGCATACAGACAGAGCGTAGGGAAATGGGAGCCCTTAATTTTCGTGTAATGAAAGAATAACTAATTGCCATAGTGCTCTGTGAACTGCCACTGGATGCTCCAGGCTCTCTGGTCCTGCCTCTGCACCAATAAGAGGCTCTTCAGAAAGGGAACAGGGAGGGAGGAGGAGAAGGGAGGCAAGAGATGTAAACAAGCTACTCAGCCATCTCTAACCTGTCATTTGGCCTGAGCCCAGTGCCCCCGTGGTGCTCTGCCAGCCTTGGAGAGCTCTGCATCCTCCCTGAAACCCACTGTGGCTGTGCGGGGTGGGAACCACCACAGAGCCCCCCTGCTTCTCCCCCAGTCCAACCACTCGCAGGGTCAGCCACAGCTGCTTTCTCTGCACTGAAGAAAGTGCCCTCAAAGCCAGCTCGTGCAGGAGAACTAACCGACATCTGTTTCTTGCATCCAGTGCTGTAGCTTTTGCTGTTTGATTTTGGGATAAACTGAGTTTAAATGCCACGCTGAAGTAAACACACTCACTCCAAAAGCGCTGAGTTTAACAGCTGGGGTTTTCTTAAAGTGTATTTTTTCTCAGGGCAGCAATAATTCAATAAAACTAAGAGATGGCTTTAACAGTTTTCCTCTCAGATGTGTGTCCTGTAATACACTGCTGCACAGGCATATCCTCAGTGTTCTTATGAAGGCTTTTAGCGGAGAAAGATTTCTACCTCAGCAGGGAGGTAAACAGTATCAGCAGGCTCTACAGCAATACCCTAAATGGCACCTCCATTTAATTTCTACATAGTCTTCCAGCACTTTTTGTCTTTGTTTTGGTTGCCACCTCCTCTTTCGTCAAACTCATCACTGTCACATTTGCAGAAGGCGCCTATTACGCTGCAGCCTGTATTCTAGTTACACTCTCTTACTGCCTTCCTGTGCTGGAAAAATCATAAAAAGGTATTTGGGAAACAAATGCTTCAAAAAAACATGCTGCATCCCTGTGGAGATTGCCACCTACTTCCTATTAAGCCCAAGCTTGCCATATGTTTTAAGGGCTTTTAACCTCCTTTCTCTCTCGTGCAGTTCTGTGGTTGAAGTGGCGCTGCTGGCTCTGCTGCCGTGCTTTTTGCTGAGGGGAAGGGAAGAAGGGGAGTGAGAGGAGGAAGGGATGGAGATTTTACAGCCAAAGGCGGATTCCTGACTAATAGAACCTGCAATATGAGCAACTGCTTCTCTGGCTAAGTTGAGAGGGAAGTATTCCCTGCCATAAACCTGTCCACACATGGACTCACGCAGTCACACCTCCCTTTAACAGGGGTGTCCCTGCTCCAGGCCAGAGACTCCCGAAAATGTAATGATCCATTTAAAAATCTCTGGGAGAAAAGTGTATGCACTTTCCCTTCTGTGCCATCCCAAAAAGCTGGAAGAAACCCAAGGGCCATCATGGGCTGAGGAGAAGTGCAGGCTGTACCCTTGCAGTGACAGATTATCACTGTCACACTAATGCTCAAGACATATTTGTTTGTAAATCACAGCCCTCGCTATATTTCATGTCATTTTTCAAGCCTCACGAAGCCCAAGCTACATGAAAATTTCAGCTTTTATATTTCTAAGCTTTGTGATTGCTGAAAACACCTTGCAAAGGTGAAGCCAAAAATTTGGGAAAGAGGCAAATGAAAGTATCCGTGTTTTTTTCTCTAATCTCAAATACAGGGCAAGGTGAGAACACCAAGTAATTTCCAATTTCCTATTCTCATAAAGGAGGAAAAAGTCAATTTTTAGTGTATTTTCCTTTAATTACTATGAATAACATCTGCATAACTCTTGTCATCCTGATACATAATTACCATCACAATAAAATCCCACAAGCATTGAAATAATACAGGTATTATGGCCCTTGGCATGTTTATGTCATGTGAGCACCAATATATGCATTAGCTACAATGCTAATTAGAATTTGGGCTGCTGTACTGTCTGATACCTTAAAGCTTTGTACCAGACTAATGCTTAATTGTGGAAGATCAAGCAGATAATTATTATTGTGACTTTCTTAATCCAATGTTAATATAATCTGTAAAGGAAATTACAGAGCTCCCCCCAGTACACCACCCAGAATTTAAGTGAACATGCAGAACCATTCAGGCAACAACTAACACAGGAAAATTATGGATTTTTTTGAAAGAAGCAGCCTAGATTTTACCTTTGGAATATAAATAATGCAAATCAGCATATTTAAAAACTGAGTTTCTGCAGTGAGAAACATGATGGATCCTACCAAACTACTACTAAGAAATCTACAGAATTTAATAGTTTACTATGTCACTTTAAAGGCTTTTTAAAAATACCCTTCTGGTCCTACTACAGCAGATATCTTTTCTGTGTTAATCACATAAACTCTCAAGTAAATCCCTTTGATTTCAAAGGGATGAAGATTTCACTCTCTTTTTGCAGTGGTTTACAGGAGTTTTTCTGAAAGCCACCATTTCCATGTGAACAAGCATTTTCCTTTTCTCTCTCAGAAGTATCTCCTGTTAGATTTTCCATGTGCTTATCAGATTTATAGGACCTACGGGGACTCTTTGTCTGTATTAATCTCCAGAAACTGCATTAAAATAACATTAAGGTTGCTGAGTCAAAGACCGGGAGGTTAGGAAACACCAGAATTAAGTTAAACTAATCTAATTTAGCTCCTTATGCAAATGCCTTATGAAACAATCTGCAGTCATATAACCTGCCCCCATCTACCCCACGCCTACTTTGGAGCAAGGGGGAACCTGGATCCTCCAGAAAACAGCTGCCACAACTTTCTTTACAAGAAAAAATAGTGCAGATCTGCCTTCTCTTGGCCAACAGCTCCAAGGTCTCCACCGAGCTGTCCCACAAAATCCAGCCACCTTGGATGGTTTTAATCACTCAAAATGGAATCAAGAAATAAGGAAAAAAAGGAGATGAGTAAAGCAAGGCTGCTACAGGAATCCCTACTGTCAGCACCTGTAATAAACCTGGGGAGAAGCTGAGTGCCATCACAGGAGCCGTGGACACCACGTGGGACCAGCTGGCGCATGGAGGTGCAGTGGGATGAGATGTTCCTGACCTGCCATGAGTGAAAACTACCCCACAAAGCACCCTTGGATTTTAGGTGTTGTTTAAAATAAAATGGTTTTAAATAAAAATATAACTCTACAGTATCACCACAGTATGTTCCATGACTGTCGCGTATCACAAATTTTTAATTGTTTTGGAAGCACAAATATTTATGGTTATTGTTCAAAGAAAGAAGCTTCTTCCCACTCCAATCTTCAGCTTTACACCAGTTTTCTGCTCCCCATGCTCAAGGTACTCTTGGATTTTCCACTTGAAATGACAACTGGTTTTTTGCACTGTTTCTGCCCCAACATTAATTCTGATTTATAACCAAAATTTTCCATCTAAAAAGAAATATGAAGAGGCAGAATAATTTCAAATATGAACTGCAGAGGAGAAGAAAAGAGGCTATGCCCTTTTCCCTCTTTTTTGTATATGAAAAAAATTTGCATTTGTTTTCAGAATTGTTTCCAAGTTCACAAGCTCCTTTTGTTTTTCACATTAGAAATGTGGCCTACAGCAGGAAAAAGAGAAACTTTATCAACTCAGAGGCAGAGTCAAATTTAATTTCCAAAAGGAAGAATACTAAGTACAACAAAATGTTTTAGACAACTGAAGCCTTATTTTCTTACTTAAAGGTAGGACCCCAGGGTAGATAAGGGAGGTATTTTTTCCTGACCCCTAAAAGTTTGTGATTAGCTAAATCAAATATTCTCCTTTGTGCAAAATAAGCAAGACTAAAGATTAGATTTCCACACCTTCTAACAGTTTTTACACACAGAGAGAAAATTATGGTCCCTTTTTTCTCTCTCTTTCAAATCATATGTATAATTATTTTTAATATTTATATTAAGCACTTCAGCCACCATACCCCAAGTAATAAAACCACTAAAAGACACAAGTATAGTGATCTGTAAATCTAGTAAGTCAATACAGAATGCCTTTGTGTTGATACAAAAGACCTGTTTGCCCCACTGCTGGTGAAACACCACCAATTATGCCTTCTCCACAGCTGCTACACAGAGGTGAGGATTGTTTTCCCTGGAAAATCTGGAGTTCCATATACAGCAGTCCAGAACAGCACGGAGGATATGGACAAGAAGACTGACACAGCATGGCAGAAGCTCTTTGGAAGGCTGGATTGTAATCCTCAATGTTGCGTTGCTTTTAAATTTTAATAGCAATACAAGACTAAATAGGGGTTTTTGTCTTTCTTTTTTTTCTAAGAACTTTGCACATCTTTATTCCCAAAACGATCCATGATCTATAAAGTAGCAAGGGCTTTTCAAGTCTAATTATTATGTTTTTCTGGCTTTTCTGCTTTATGCAGTTCTGTCAGTCTGAGGAATGAAAATAAATCAGTTCACTTTGATTTCAGTCGGGTCCAAGTTAATTTTCATCTGAGACAAGCCTGTGTTATTTCATGACAGACTATCTGAGACACAGGAACCCAAAGAACTGGAGCTTAATAAATATTAATAGGATTGGAAATCCATAAAAATGTAGTCTTGTTTTTTATTTTTAGATTGTTTTGAATTACAAAGCCTAAAAATTCATCTTAATTTCATCTACCAATGGTTCTTTAATAAACAACATGTATTTTCTGTATCATCATTTCACCAATGACTTCAGCTACTACAAGGCTAACTCTCAGGCACAAAGTAATCAGGAGGTTACTACAAGGCTGTTTTATAATTATTTAATCTGAATACCATTTCATTAAAAATATATAACACAATTTCTTTCTCCCTGCTTAGGAAAAAAAAAAGAGAGAGAGAAAGAAAACCTACATCTGCCTCCTGAAGTGGTACCAGCATTTTCAGCTGCTGTCCTGCACTTGGAGCAGAATTTTCCCACTAACAAAGACACAGATATACCCAAGAATACAGAGTAATACATCAGTAGTATATCAGTAATATATTCAATTTAAAAATTTCAAGCAATTTTGATTGTGGAAACCAATAGAATGTATTTCCAATGGGAAAAATGCCTGAAAGACTTTTTTCTTTCTTTCTTTTTTTTTTCCCCAGTAAACTTCGGTTTTTAGTCAATGAGAGGGAGTGCTTTTTCACTATTCACATGAAAGGAGGGCAGGATCACATCAGGATCTGGATTACATCAGACAGGCAGCAAGATAAGGTCACTTAGGGATCAGATTTTTGCTAATTCAGGTCTCTGTTTTATTACTGTGAAGAATTACTCTGATTCACTAAAAGAGAGCAAAATGATAAAGCAGTTCAAGCCTGCCTACCACAGACCATAAAATGAGTACAGATATTGCAAAGCCATGCTCCTAGAAACACTGGTGTTAATGCAGTTGTCGTTGTGTGCCACACACTCTAAACCTCCTTTAAAAAATTTCTGGGCCATTAAGATAACATAGAAAACTTAAAGTAAGTGCAGTAATTTTGTCACATCTGCTGCCAGAACAAATGACATGATGACTCCGAGAAAGACATAAAAGCCATTTTAATTATCTCTTCTTTGAAGGAGGCACTGGCTCAAGCCAGTCAGTCTGGATCCAAATCCAAAGTGTTGCAAAGGTCAAGGTGAAGATTTAAGTCAGATTTAAGGAAGAAGTTTTTTTACAGTGAGGCCCTGGCACAGGTTGCCCAGAGAAGCTGTGGCTGCCCCATTCCTGGAAGTGTCCAAGGCCAGCTTGGACAGGGCTTGGAGCAACCTGGGATAGTGGAAGGTCTGGCCTGGGTGATCTCAAAGGTCCCTTCCCACCCAGACCATTCCATGATTCTGTGATCCCCGGATGTGTTTTTAAGACCCTCTCCACCTTCAGTAGTCAGTTGTCAGGGACATCAGGGTGGAGCAGCACTTCAGTGGAGCCATGTGCAAACCCAGACCAACAGGAGGTGCGGGCAGCCAGCAAAACATTGCATTTTTCCGACATTTCCATATGGGAAGTGTGATTGGCACACCACAGTTTGCTCTGTGCCTTCAGTGTACTTAATGCTACAAATTCAAACGTGAACCTCAGGTTTGTAGGATTGCTTCCTAATTTTTTCAGCTTTGCATGAGCGCCTTTCTAAGTAGATGCAAATATAAACCTGTACAGGTGACACACTAAAAATATAATTGAAGCTGGTGCTTTCATAAAAGCAATTAGCAATCGCTCAAGTTGCAATAGATGACAGCCTCGAGAGGATTGCTGCCCTGACAGGGAAGTAACTGCAACTTACATTACAGTCAGTGTTCTGTTCTTTAATGCTATTTTGTTATAACAGACAAGTACAAGTTGCCAATTATGTATTCATTCATGTAGAGCTTTTGGCTGATATTTTTGTCCACAGGCTTAAATGTATATATCTTGCTCTTCTTAAGTATTCCCTCTTAAAGTTAGTGAAAAAAAGTTACAGTAAATAGGCAAATAAATGCAAGTAGAGAAGGCCAACAGAAAAATCTTTTTTAGCTCAGGGTGAAAGTACATGACCATACATGTCTTTGTCTTGCTCAGAATTCATGCAGTGACTACAATTATGCCTATTTTATAGCCAGACTCACAGACATTTTACAACCACTTTAAACCACTTTTGTGGTCCCCAGGAGTCATCCTTCCAGTTTCAGCAAACTATGGGACAAATCCTGCTCCTATAACAGTGAATAGCAATGTTCCCACCAGGCAAGGCTTTAAATCAACATCTGCCTTCAGCTATCCCTGGATAAACCCCAGGTTCCACAACTGTTCTCCATAGGAACATGCTTAAGTGAGGGCTTTAAACACACATGGATAGAGTATCTGAATATACTCTGTAGCATTTCAGTGCAATAAACAGCATTTTGATCAGAAAAGGAGCAGTGCCCAAACATGTGGTCAGCCCTTTGCACTGAGCAGAACAAGGTGTGGCAGTATGGCACCCAGACACATTGTTTTTTTCTAGGAAAAAATTTGTAGTTGAACACGAGTTTTTTTAATGTGGTGCCTGATAGTTCCATCATAGATTACACCTTTTAATATTCCATTATTTCAAGGGATGTCCATAGCAGCAGTTGCACCACTTGGGGCAATGGCACACTGCCACACAATGAGCACTGCCACACAAGACATAGGAGCATAACAAAGTCCGCGGGAAATATCATCAGGATCTGTGGGTTTCTGTGAGCTGAGTCTTGCCTATTCACCTCCAGTTACCCTGTGTTGTTTAGACGCACTGGTACTCTTTGTGCTCATCCTTTCATGTATCTAAAAATAAAACCATGTTAGAAAAACAAGGAGAAAATTGTGCTGGTTCTACATGAGGATACTGACTGAGTTTAAAAACCAGCTTCAGTGGGCAGCTGATGCAGCTCTTTGCCTCTGGGAGGGACATAATTGCAGTGGCCCAAAGACAGCCCTGCGCTGGGGGCAGAATGTGTCACTAATCCCTCTGAAGGGGCCATTTCCCACTGTTCATGTGTCTTTTGGAGTCACTAAACAGCTCACACATGAAGTCCCCGTGGTGGGAGCAGAGATCCGCTCGACCACGTCGGTCTCCATTTGAAACATCCTCTGCCTCCCGTTGAGCCCAACGATTACATTGGGGAGCTGAAAGAGCACCACTAAGATGCTGAGTGGTAAACACACAAATCAGGTCAATCCTTTTTCTTTCCTTGTAATCCCTGTGCGTTATTTGTTACCGGCTTTTACTGCTGCTGCCTTCTCTTCGGGCACTCTGTGCACGCACCCAGCGCTCCTGCTCTCCCTCACGCCGTGGATTGTGGCAATCCCTTCTTATCAAAACTCCCGTGTTCTGCACTACTTCACTACATCCACTGGCATTATATCTTCACCTCTCTCTTGTCTTTCCTTCACTGTAAATTCTCCAGAGCAGGGAACTTGCTTTCTCCAAGTTTGTACTAAAGCCTGTAAATTTACAGCACTCTAGGAATGTTTGATAACAGCACTTCAATAATTAATGAAAGCTGCAGCAGCCCTTTCTTTTTCCCTATTTGGAAGCTGTAAGGCTGCAAGACAAGTGGGAGGCAGCAAATATTTCATGGGCTAAGATTAGACGTGATTTGCACCCCTGTGGGGGGGTAACTGACTGACAAATACTTGCACTCAGGAAAGATCGAGATTAAGTTGTGCAGGAATTAAAGGAAAGAAGCATTGCTTCAGCTACATGAAACACTAGAGTGTCCCAGAAGCATCATAAACACCTCAGCCCCAAAAAATAAACTGCAATAAAAAGAATGGGATGTTTTAATTTCAGCTCTACAACCATACTCAGTCTCTCTCCCTCTGTGCATATGACTTTGCAGAAGTCCACCCTTCTGTCCTGATTTTTCCATCTTCAGTGAAAGGGGAAAAAAATAAAGGGTATATAATAGTAAATATTAGCTCATGATTTTGCAGCCCTAAAGAGACAGTAAATGCTTCTAAAATAAAAAAAAAGTAGGTGGAAACATGAAATAAAGACAAGTAAGACACAGTAAGACTATGAAAGCAAGAAACAGAAAAGAAAAACAAACAGTACAGAAGAAAAGTTAAAAGAGATTTGTTATTATAGGAGAAGCTATGATATGAGACAGATGTGAAATTATTTCTAGAAAATTAGAATGGAGAAAAAAGTAGCAAAGTGAAAAGGTATTCATGTATCTCAGGCAAATTTCTCAGAATCTACCAAACATTCAAATTCCCTGCATATGTCTCTAAGCTTATGTCTGTTCATGTTTTAAAAATGGCAAATTGGGCCTGATCTTGTAACACTTGATTTGAATTTCATGGTTGACTTTTCTGTAGTCATTAATTTACCCACTGAGTGCGCATGGGTCCAGGTGCTTTCCACTGGAGCACAATGCAAAAGACTGTATGGATTTTTGTGTCTTCCAAATAATCAATAATGTAATCCTGATGCTTATGTCAGTTTTGCTGCTAAATTTCCTGGTTTATGAAGGCAGTCAAGTAGTTTGGCACCAAAGAATAGTAACTGCACTTAAGGAAATTTGAAGCTGAAAATGCAGGGACAAAACCAGAACCCACTTTGTCTAGTGCTGAATGTTTATCAGGCAGAGCACCACAAAAACATAGGAAAAAAAGGGCAGTAAATTGCTTGATTTTAGGGCAGTGAAGACTCCAAAATTATCTCTCTCCTAGAACAGAGACATAATGACCAGCCTCTGAATAGATATTGGCACAGCAGGCCACACAAAAGCCCTGATTAGCTGCTGTCTGAGGGAATATTCAATTCTATTTTGGCGTTGATTTCTGACCTTTCTTCTTTGACTTTAATTGGTCAGAATCCAAAACTTTTTGAATGTATTTAATGCCAGACAACAGCTTCTGAATTGCCAAATTCCCAGAAGAGATGGGAGAAAAGGCACTTCATAGTTTTTTTCTGACACTTCTTCGACTTCAGCTAATTCTGAAGTTGTAAACAACATTCGTAACAGCTGCAACATCACTTGCGATGCAACAGTTCTTCAACTGGTTTTAGGGAAGGAAAAAAACCAAATAATGAACTATATCATGTCAAGCCTGACTCGGATGTCCTTCACCTTCAGTGAGAAAAGAGCAGGTATTTTGAAATTCCAAACCTGTAATTCTATGGCAGCATTCAGCAAGAAAAGGATGTGATACAATCTCGCTCCAGATTTTAATATTAGACAGAACCATCAGAAGCTTCTTTGTTAACTCCTAAGCCAGTGATAATCCTGCAGTTTTTTCATCTCTATGCATTTACAGTTAATAATATGGGAAAATATTTCATGACATTTCAGAGCTGTAGCTGCTGTTTTACAAAAGCCTCCTCACCCATTGATTTACATCCACAGCTCCCCTTCCAAGAGCTTCCTTCCCAAATTAAACATGCTAATGATTTTCTATGCAAAATTTAACAACCTAATAGGCAGAAAAAGTCAAATGAAAATACACTAATTGTTGCCTTTGATGTATACTATTCTGCCAATTCTCTCATGAAAGCAGTATATTAGCATTAGCTAGAGTAGCTACTAAAACATAGATTAATAAAAAAAAGCTTACATATATACATGTTAAGAAGATGACACTGCAGACTGTTGAAAACACAACTTCAAGGCTTAGGAGTGACACAAATGGCTGTTACACACCAGAAAACCATTTTCAGAGGAGCCCAGAAAATGAGCTACTAAAGAATGAATCACAAACCTTTATCTGAATTAGCCGGCGTTGGTTCATAACACTGGGTTTACGCAATAAAAGCATTCAAAATAAGATTACACAGTCAAAATAATAAATACAGAATGGGATGGGGGAGATAAAAGGCTGGTGAGAGAGCAGAATGCTTTCTGCCTAACCCCAGGGATCTGAAACGAGCTCCCCCAAGAAACTGCCCAATGGCTTTATAAAGTAAGATTTTCACGTGCATGTATTTTTCCACCCAGAGCAAAAGAAATAATGTGTTTTAACCTATGACCAGCATCATAGAGAGAGCTTTATCATAGAATTGGTTCATTCTGTCCTCCTGCCCAGCTCTGAGCGTGAGGTTTGGTGCCACTGTGATGTTAACACACACAAAGAAAACAGATGCAAACAAACAATAAGGGAATATAAATATTCCCCAAAGAAATAGTGACACAAAATTACTTTCTATTGCTTTGTCTTTAAGAGTTTGCTTATAATGATTTGATAATTTAATCTAATTGATCTCTCCAACTGCTTCCATGGCTCTAATCACTGTAGTATCTGATTAGTGGAACAGATCCATACTTTATCTCCAGATTTAATAACTAAATCTATACTTGAATCAGAGTCACACAAGTTCAGCAGAGGGAGAGGGCCAGATGCTGCTTAGCCAGGAGAGGAGGGAGGGAAAGGGAAAAGGCTACTGAGGTCCAGAATCACTGGAAAGGTATATTTGGCTTGGTGTCAAATCATCCCCCTGCAACCAGGCTCTCTTTAAAGCGCCCATTTCTGGGGTTAGAGAAGAAAGCAGGAACGTGACTAATAACTAATAGGGGCAGAACCAAAAATGAGCCACTGTCGGTGGCCCGCTCTCCTTCAAACTGTCTTCTTCGCAAGCACAAAGTACATGTAATTATTATTATCGGTTCTTTGTTCTCTTCCAGGCTAGCCCTTCATCAGCCTAAAAATTATGACATTTCCTGAATACATTTCAATGGCTTCTTAACCTTTCTATTTCCCAAGAGCCGGGACAATGTCACACAGCACTCAGAGATTTTAGCAGTGAAAAGGTTAACACCCAAAACTGCTAATGATAACAACAGCATTCACTGAGCCAGATAATCACTCACAGAGAATTTCAATCCAAAGTCACTTAAAATTCAAGGAAACCTCTGTATTTCTTTAAGGAAGTGACAGCAGTTAGAAGAATATTCATAATTCAAACAACAGGCCAAATTCTGACTTACTGCTGAGTTTATCTATTTTTAATCGAGCAATATTAAGTGCTAGCTTTTGCTCTACCTTAGGTTAAACCTATTTTGTGGTATGTCCTCTAACACACGTCCCAGACAGAGAGGGGTGACAGCCAGGCCACTTGCACAGTGCAAATATCAAGCATGGAAGGTATATGGAGCATTTCTGAGAAGTTATTTGTTTCTTCCTCTCTTGTTTGACTGCTGCTTGTTTGTTGTGCTGATACTCAGCCAAACTAGCTTGTAGTTGAATATGTCAAAGCTCTGGGCAGAAAAAAAGCAACTAATATATGTTAGCAAACTCTGGAGAGAAAAATAGTTTCTGCCACTAAAAACTGCAGGGTGGAATTGTGTGCTGCCTTCTTCTTCACCTTATTCTGCCTAAAGGGAAAGAGCCTTTTAGTGCTATTTCTATGCTTGGTTTGCACAGTGCCTGGCAGTGTACACCTGCTTCAACGTGTGTGTCAGGAGCCTTCTTTGCTGTCAGATCCCTTTCCTTGCTGCTCTCAGCTCATCATCTGTCTCCCAGCTCACCTGTGCGACTGAACGTCCCTCTCATGCCTGAGTACATCTCAGCAGCCATCTTTCAAAGACGTCAGGAGGAGAAACAAAACCAGCCTGTCACAAGCACATGACTGTCTCAGTCTGAGGGGAGATGCTCTCTGTCACTTGTGAGCAGCACAGAATGAAGTGCAGAGGGAATGGGGTGGGAGGGGTTTGCACCAACAGGCCCCAATTCAGGCTGGAGCATGGACTTCCACTGGGACCTCTTCAGCAATCAAATTACAGTGTCTCTGTAAAACTCAAGCACCCATTTGGCATGATCCTGTATCATAATGTGCTTCTGGCCAGGTAACACCTTTAGTACTTGAACTGCAAATGCATCACGGCAAGAATTGCAGTTAATCAAGGGGTTTGTGGCTCTTTAAAGAAAAAAACAATCGATGCATCTTTTCTTTCTTCCTTTGTGTGAGGCCTCTTCTATGGAGACTCCATCTAAAAGAGACCACAGGTGCTTCGGCTCTTAAGTATAACAATTATATGTTGTTTCAGAAGTTACTGTTTCGAGCAAAAGCAATCCATTTTTCATTAACCTGTGTCTCAGCTAATGACTGAAAAGTGTAGAAATTTCACAAAATAAACTGCCTCTCCAACAGCCATATACAGCAGTATTTCATGGATCCAAAGTACTGTATAGAGCACAGAAAATCTTATTAATAAAAACAGCCTTGGAGTCGGTAAATGCGCAAAATCTTCTGTTTGTCTCGCATAAGTATCTTAGATATGGCCTTCAGCTACTAACTTCATATTTTTTTAAAAAAAGCCCAAGTTCTTTTTGGGACTTTAAAATAAGTATGAAAAAACGTGAGTCAATATCAATTTTGCAATCAAGTAAGAAAAATTGTACTAGCTTTCCTTTGAGCTTCCAAATCTGATTACGACTGTTGGATGTAGCTATATACGTAGATAAATGCATGTTTCATATTCCCTTACCACTGGGTCCATTTCATTAAGACTTTTGCTTTGGCAGTGAGGATTCTCAGAAACTGAGCTCTTACTGGGTCAGCCACATGCAGCTGGTTCTGTTCTGTTTGCTTCTTCATTACATTAAAAGTCAAATACCAAAGAAAATTAAATTAAAAGCAAAGAGTAATGTTGGCAGAAAATTTAAAAAATCCCTGCAAGGGCACTGTAGGTAGGTTGACAGCAACACTGGTGCAAAACTTGGGTTAAAGGGCAGCAAGTCCTCAGGAAAACACCCCAAAAATATGAGCAAATCATGGCAGCCTCAACATGGAAGTCTGACAAGGTGGGACAAACAGGGAGCTCTTCTCCAGGCCTTGGATGGATGGTCTTTCTTCAGCTTAGGACATGGCAAGACATTTTTGCTGATCCAGGGTCCCCTGTTTCTCAGAGCTTCACTCCCATCTTTTTCTGGGAGTTTAAAATTCTGCATTAGAGCAGACCCTGCAAACCCTCCTTAGGCAGGCTTGAGCAAAAACGAGCTGAGGTGAATTAAGCGAATTAAACAGAAGATTGTCTAACCTGCCTGACTGCATCTAAAGCAAGTGGAGAGAATGTGCATGAGTCACTCCCCTGACAAAATTGGGAGCAAGGAGTGGAAGAGGAGCCCAGCTGGAAGGTGGGAGGGAAGATGGGAATGGGAGCCCCCCCAGCTGGTTTGGGCACGGCTCCAGCTTGCCCCGAGCATCAGTGGGGGGCTGTCCTCAGCAGAGCCGAGGCGGGCGACAAGGTGAGGGCAGCTCAGCACTGCCACTCGTGCCACAGGGTCAGGGCTGTGCACGCACCAGTGAACAACACACTGCGTCAGATGTGAACCACAGAATGAAAAAACAAGCTTAAAAACTGTCTATCTCTTGCTGCCATTTTTAATGACTTCTAAAATTAGCTGAAGGAAGAGAAGAGAGATCATCTGTATGCTACAGAAGGTTGACACGAAAAAGGGTGAGAAATCTGTGATCCTGAGGTTTTGGTAGATTCTGGCATATGTCATCCTTGCCAGTTTTTCCCCACCCACTCTGTCGGAGAGAAATGGAGATGCTCCACAGGGTTCCTGTGTATCCACACCACTTAGTTCATCTCCTGTGCCTGGAGCATCCCAAGGATCTGCATTATAAGAGGATTTTTTTCCCTCTTTCCCCCAACACCTGAAGGTGCAAAATTTGGGCGCTCCAATATATAAGCAGATCACTGAATCTCAGCACGTAATAAAAACCTCCTTATATTTTAGTGAAGTTTTTCATCATCTTCAGCCAACTGTTGGATAAGTTTCTGCCTCTGTTTAGAAAAAGGATGTCTAAGTACAAACTGTGCTTGCTCTGGGCTGAGCCTTCTAGAAACATTCAGCAAGCTGTGCAATCTGCTTCCTACACAGTGCACCTTTCCATTACAAATCTGCAGACAGCTTTTAGGTGTAAGAATATGGAGAACAGAAAGTAAAGACAAATGCAATAGAGACAAATCGTTTTCCGTGAGCTTTGTGAAATATTTTCTCAAAATAACTTTGCAGGGGTTTTACTGCCAGTTCATAATGTGGATGAGTCACTTCTGATATTTCTGATAAAACAATATTCAAAACTTCAAAATCTCTTCCAATTCATTTATGCCACCGTTTAATTAGGGCTTCTGCAATATGTTACAAGGGCATCATTATCCTCTATAATTGTATAATAATTACAATTTTTAATGAAATAATTGCAAGTACACTAGATGTGTAGATATAATTATGGTAATTACATAAATACCTGATTTTCAGCTAATAATTAAAGAAGGCCTTTACAAAAAGGGGGAAACTTTACAAATGGAAGCTTTTCAGAAAACAAACACAAATAATAATTGGCTGCCTCTCTCTTGTTTTTTCTGCCTTACTAAATTATCTCTCTATGTATACTATATATATGATTTTCAACAGATTATAAAATAAGAATTAAAAAACTACTTAAATATTAAATCATAACAAGAGACCTCAATACTTTGCCTCTGCAGGGCCTAATCCACTGACATTAATGTAGCCCAAACCTACGGATTCTAGGGGAGCTCAGCATCTCACAAGACATTGAATTGGAAATGACTGAGTGCAGGAAGATGTGAATAGTGCCTATGACAACATACAAACTGTCCTGCTGGCTCTGGTTTCCTTCAAAATGTGTCTTTTGGGTCAAACCCGTTGGTTATACCCCCTTTAATGCAACCCCCAGCAGAAGATGCATTGTCTACAGGGCAATGATGTTTCAATAAAGGAACTACTGAGCCTCATCAGCTGAAAAAACCAGCTCAGCCAGGGAATTTTCTCTCTCTTCAAACATATTCCTATGACTAAACTTGCTGTGTGTTTACTGTTCTCTTAGTATGAACAGGAGAGTCAAAATCCACCCTCATAAAAAGCATGTACAAAACTCTGCCAGGGCAGATTGATTCCTGCTCTGATAGCACCAAGGGATATTAACAGAATTCCCGCAGCAGAGGAATTAGGAACATGATTTACTGCTGCTGCTGAAATGTTCCAAAACCCTTTGGCAAAACTCTGGAAGGGGAAATCAGCTGCAGCACCTGGACTATGCCATTTCCATGTGTCTTGCAATTTCTGCAAGAGCAGCCCTGAGGAAGATCCAGTTCCAGCCAGAGATCACTCTGGTCCCTGCACTGTGCTGGAATATAGGTGCAAACATGGCTGAAAGTCAGCTTTGTCCCACTTCCCTTAGCCTTGCATTGTTCAGTGCTGCTCCTTCTTTGGATAAATCTCGTTATTACAAGCATGAGAAAGTAAAATAAGAGATATTAATATTAAAACGGAAGGAAATGGTTTGATATTCTGAAAACAAATCTCATTTATGGTAAGCTCATTAAAGCAGTTGATTTCTGAATGCCTAGTGTAATTATTAATACCATACATATCAAAGTAGAGGAGACATGTAAATTTGACATCATAAAGTAAGTAAAAATGAACAAGGCTAAAGAATTATGAGTGAAAAGAATTGAGAAAAAAAAAGAAAAAGAAATTCTACTGGAGCAATATTCAAGTTATAAGCAGATTATTAACATTGTGAGATGATCCTTAAGAATGGTCTAACATATATAAGCATCATGTTTCAAGCTTAAAAAAATACCCCAAGAATACTAAAAATGTTTGTATCCATGTGTATTATATGGAAACAAAGAGATAAAGAACATTAATGCAGAGGAGAGCAAAGGAATAATACTACAATACAGGGGGGATAAACAAGTAGAAAATAATAGTTATCCAAAAGCCATATTAGTTACTCAAATGTTCCTCCTGAAAATGTACAA
This sequence comes from Corvus kubaryi, assembly GCF_017639235.1. NCBI lineage: Eukaryota > Metazoa > Chordata > Aves > Passeriformes > Corvidae > Corvus > Corvus kubaryi. The sequence goes on from NW_024581136.1 coordinate 16,385,701, forward strand.
ATACACTTATGTAGTTGTTTTTTATAAGATTTATCCATTCTGGCTTTAAATGATAAATTAGAAACTAACAGATTGAAAGGAAAACCATCTCACAGATGTTTACTGAGTAAAACCGGTCCAAGCCAACAAAGGCTGGGGGAAGAAGCACAAACCAGTTTTATCCGACTTAGCATTATCAGGGTAGCAGTACTATTTTAGAGCCTGTGTGGGGGAGGATGTAGAAAATGAAAAGCAAGCAGTAAAATAATGGACAAGGAATGGAATTAGATCAGAATTTAAGACCTGTTAGAGCTATAAGCCCTGTCAAGGTATATGAACAAAGCACTGAGAGCGCGATGACTGTGTGGTCAGCAAGAGCCCAGAGCCTGAACAACCAGACATTTCCAGGGGACTGTGACCAGTGCTGATGGCATTTAAGATGACTGGAGTCTTAAAATATGGTCTGCAAAGTCTGCTATTGTCAAGCAGTGTCTCACCCAGAAAGAGGGCTGGAGAAAGTACATCAGAGTTTTAAGCATTTTATTTCAAATATGACATAAACCTACTGCACATCTTTGAAAAATGCTGCTAACTGACACTAACAGCTTTAGATTGTGAAAGGATGAAAAGGTCTGTACAAGACAATGTTTGCTTCATTATCTCCTTCCATGTATTACCAGTATAATAGGAAATGCTGCAGCGGTAGCTGAGGAACGAAAAACAGGGCTTCAAAAAGGAACAGAAAAATAGAGCAATCGTGGTGTCTTGGTGAGTAGCAGTGGAGTTTGGGATTATGGGCTACATTTGGGGCTGCTGATACCAGAGGGGAGGAGGGTGAGGGCTCTCCAGCCAGGAGCCAGCAAGGCTGGATAAGGGTGAAACTTCAAATGTGTGCAGGCAGCTACTGACCCAAATATACTACAGGCAAATAATTAGTTCTGAATTTTCAGAGTGGCCTAATGAAGATATAAACCCTTTTACAGGGCTGCTGTATACCAAAATATGCACAAAGGCAGCTCTGTGGGTTTGGCACTCACTCCCAAGGGACCCAGAGCCCTGGCAATGGTCTTCAAAGGCATGTTCTTTGCCTACTGACAACATAACTTATTTTGACATCACTCTGTCCATAGTGATGCAGGCTCACGCCTTAGATTCCATATTTTTCACTCATATGGCCATGGAGAAAGGAATATTTCAATAATTGTTTGACAATTTACCATCTACGCTTCCATTACTTTGATATTATTTCCTAAATTATATATTTAGAAAAAAAGGAATTCTGATAATAAATTGGCAACTTTTGCCAGTGGAAATACACATTTTAAAGGTCTCAGCTTGTCCTTTTCTAGTTGATTTCAGAGCTGAAATAGGTTTACAGAAAGAACTTCATTTAAGGAAGTCCACAAGAGCTGCACAAGTTATATTAATTCTTCTTTTCCAAGATTTTGATGACAAGTAAACAGTTCTAGGGTAGTTAAATGGAGTATTGGAACAAACACTCAACAGAAACACAAGGTAACAGGTAAAATTTCTGCTCAGTCTTCCAAAGAATATTTCATATTGCTGAGCTTAAAGCCCTGAGGTTATCAGAACCTCTTACAAAACAGAACTGATGTAACATATTCTCTATTGAAAACAAAGGGAGATCAAAGCAGGATGAGATTACAGCAGTGTGATTTGTGTTTCAGTTCCATGAATATATTTGTGTGTATGTATATTTGCTTCTGTGCGTCCATAGTAACCACAGCCATAACCCAAGAGTGTATGGTGTGGGGAGCTTTGCTCTGAAAATCAAGTAGCCCATTAGGAGGCATAAATATTAATAGAGCTGTCTAATCCTACACTCTCAAATGAGGTAGTTCAGATCATGAGTCTTCGCATTTAAAATTTATTCACTGCCCTGACTAGAATAAGAAACAGAATCCACATGTGGGGAAGTCACTGATATCGGGCGGTCTCTGAGCCACCGATAATTCCTCAACATAGAAGTAAGGATCAAGTGATTTCTTTCCTTATTCTACACCTAAATCTCCTACAAATACTAATTTATCCAAAACTGCACATGCCTGGCTCCATGACACTGAGGATATACCACCTACACCTCCACATTTTCCCATTTGAGGCACCTTCAGGCAACATAAAGGCTTTAGTACAGGTTCCTAAGAAAGAGCATACTGTCATCCCAAGTGCAGAGCACACAACACCTGGGGGTTCTTTTAGTGGTCATATTAGTGATCCTTTCCAAATTTTATTTACATAGTTGTCATTAAATTAGGAAATTCCTAGTGCAAACCATTGCAATACAAAGAAATTAATATAGAGTATTAAAACACCACAGGTATGCAGCTAAAGCAGGATGCACTTGCCCTCCTAAGAGATAAGGAGTTAGCCTGTCATTCTGGACCACAAGTAAAATATTTGTGTTTTGACTACAAGGTAAATTTGGGATCTGAAATGCCAAGCCGTAGAAAACTATTCAGGTAATCCCTGGAAATCATGCAAAAGTTTGTCAGGAAATACCACAAGATCAACAATATAATTAGTATCAAACAGTAAAATGGTATTACCTACACTATAATCCAGGGCCTATTAAAATTTCGAGTTACAAAAACTATACTCAAAAATGTAACACAAAATTAATCAGATGCCTTTGCACTGATTTTCCAAAACGAGTCCTTGCAAACACGGGTTTGTGCATATCCAAAACAGAATTGGCAGCCTCTGACCTTCATATACCTGAAGGAAAAGACACAAAACCAGATGCTCTTTCTTTACTTTTGAATCAGTAAATTGAAGGTCAAGTAACTGAAATACAGGCTTCCACGTTTAGCAAAAAAACATGCTGAATTGTCTCATTTCTTTTCACCCAGCTTCAGCCTATCATTCTCTAGTCTCTGCTGTGGGCACATCCAAATCCCAGCAGAAGTCATGGATATAATGCCCATTACCATCTCTAGCACGACTCATGGATAGAACTCCTTTCCTTACATCTATCTTAATCAGATTGCTCCCTGTTCTTCAAAATTTTGAATTTTCCCATGTCTCTCAGCTGACGATTAAGTATAAATACCAATTTATTTATCTAGTTCAATCTATTTCATGAAGTAAGAAAGAATCAAACCATACATAATGATAGCATATGGGTGCTGGTTCAGTCACTTTGATCTTACATGTCCTTTATGAATTAAAAGATGGTGTAAAAGTCTACCTCTGATTTCCAGATTTTCTCTTTCCAATAATTTTCATCACTAACTTGGATGCAATAACTGCAACCTAAAAATCCAGCAAAAGAGAAAATGCTGGGCCTTTCTTCTTTTTGATACAAAACTGATGCCATTTCTAAGCTGTGGCTGCTGCTCACCTGCTGTGACTCCACTGCAACTTTGTCCTGCAACACAACTCCTTTTGCCACTTGCTGTGGGGGCAATCCCAGCCTAGGATAAATCCCAGGTTATGCATGGGTGAGTTGAGTGCAAGTTACTCAGAAAGCAGAGATACTACAGATAATCTCAGCTGCCCAGCTGAAGGTATTCAGGAGTTCTCTGCACTTGTCAACAGCAAAAGGTAGGCTTTTTATTGTGCTGTGTGTGCAATGAATCTAAGTGGAAAGGTACCTACTGAATTTCAAATAACTCTTTTTATTCTCCTTCAGGCCCACAGGACAATAAGCATGACTTCCACAACTACTGGGTTCTCCTTCCCTTTACTTTTGCTACTTTTCTGATTTTTTTTTTTTTAATACTCTCTCATATGAAAGATGCTCTCTGAGAACAATGATGGGGATCTGCATCTTTATTTATGACTTTGTGAATCAGCGTCTGGGTGATAGGAAGTGAAAGTTGCTCAGCTAATTACACACGCTTGATGAACTGCGTAATAACTGCTGCAGCACTGCACATTAATTGAATGCATATAAATGACAGCAGTTATTCTAATTTGAATGATGTGTGAAGAAGTGACGTGTACCCTGATTATCTTCATTTCCAGCTTTGGGAATCCAGCTTAAACAATTGTACTTTTACAGCACCTAGCAAAAATTCCCTAACAGAAAACAGAAGATGCCTCAAAGCCTGACACTTTAAACACACATTGCTTAAAGTCACTGAAAGTGGATTTAGAAATCTAAAAAAGCATACATTGAGCAACTACAATTAACAATTAATAATTAACAACTAGCTGCAACCAGCAGTTAGCTGTAAGAGCTAAAGCCTTAGAAACGAGACCACCTTCATTTAGAGCCTGGATACTGCCTTAAAAACCTAATACAGTGTTTATAGAGATGAATTTTGCCTAGCTCTAAACATTTATGCTATACACTTTCCTAAAATGTATTTGTTCTGAAATAATTGGATTAAAAAAATATGGATTACAGCTAATAGGGAACTGTGCATGTCCACAGTACTCTTTGTTTACCCCAAAAAGCATTCTAATTCATGTGTAGTCCAGCTCTAAGGTAACACATTCTTTTAAAGAAAACAATAAAGAAAAGTGATTTGATGCAAAACAAACATGTAAAGTAATATAAAATTAGTACTTCAAAACTAGCATCAAATGCCTCCTTTAAATCAGTACCAAAATAGACCTTCTCTATTGCATGTCAACTGCTTCAGGAATTTGCAAATATTCACACAGAAATCTGCAAAGTCTTCCATACTATTTAACACAGAAAGGGGAGAAGCCAAGTTTCCAAAGCTTCCAAAAGCAGCCTAGTTCCCAACGTACCATGTCACAATATTTTAACAGCTCCCTGCAACCCTATTAAGAGTTTTTGGGCTTGACAAAGAGAGCTGTAATCACAGAATAAAGGAAATCAACACTCACTTTTAGAAGCGCGGTAAAAAAAAACGAAAAAAGAGCCAAACGTTTCACATCTACGTTTCAGGGAAGTTAACACTGTTCCAAGAAAACAAGGAGTATCCTGGAGAAAGCCAGTGCAGGGCTCAGCCCTGCATTGCTGTAATACTTCCCAGCCATTATGCCATAGTAGTGGAAAGGAGAGCTGTGGGCTGTGCCAGCCCCACCAGTGGTAGCAGTGCCTGTCCCCAGGCACAGAGCTCCCTCCTCTGCACCCGCACACAACATCCTGTCCCTCATGCCACTACAGACACTGCCCAGAACCTCGAGGGCAAGAGAGAAGCTGCCAACACCGTCACTGGAGAGAGCGCGAGAGAGAGATGATCAGGTGCAACTGAGTCCCGGCTTTACAGCAGTTATCTTCTCATCTGCTGTACGTGGTCCTCTCTTTAAACACCTCTCCACCAGGACAAGACAGCCCCTAATAGTTCACAGCACCAGCAATCAGCCTCTTTCACCTGTATTACTCGTTCTCCTTTTGCAAGGTTTTGATCTCTCCCCCGTATTTTTTTTTTTTTTTTTTTTTTTTTTGGTCCACTTTATACATACCTCCTTTTCTACAAATTTTCTTGCCGGGTTTTCTGGCACATTCCTTGGATATTCTTTTGACTGAAAAATGAATAGAAGACTAGAAAATAACATGGAGCTCCGTCACAGACAGTAGGAGCATGCAACACCACTATCTAACTTAAATATGACCTGCTTTATTAGGTGCGGAAGACTCTCAACTTGTTGTGCCTGCACATGCAATGGAAAAGATGTTGATGCATCTTCCCAGAAGTCGGTGGGTGGCAATGAGAATTAGGCACCGACTTTGACCTAAAAAATACACGTGCTGTGGGAGAAAAAAAATGAGTGTAGACAGAAAGAAAAGAAATTTAAAAATCAATCAAAAAGCAAGGACAAATGCACACAGAGAAAAGCAGCATGCACACATGTAATAAGCTGGCATGCAAACAGGGAAAGCCATGCGTGCTACCAGTACACGTGAATTAATATTGTTAGAAAGTAGAACAGGAAAATAAAAAGATCTCCCTGTTTTGCCTGCTATTAACTCACCATCCTCGGTTGGGACATAGATATTTAAATAGAGGCAGTCTTCGTTCTGATCTTGTACATAGGTTGAAACTACATCCAAGTTATTAGTAAACCACACGGGAAGCATGACTTCAGGCAACCTGCCTTCTATAATGTTCTGGGGACACACTGGAGCAAACTGGGTGGTATTTTTGATATCTGCCCAGGGAGATGGAGGCTCAGGAGGTTGAAAGCGGCGCTCCCCTGTTGGAGGGGCAGCGTATGGAACCCCAAGAAACTGAATAACAGGCCCCAAGATTTCATTATTAAGTTCCTTCTTAATCCCTCTTATCTTGCCAAAGTTGGTGGTCACCACTGGGTTGGTATCATCCAATTTTTGGGAGGACACAGCTGCAGCGTGAAGCAAAAATCCAAGTATAGAAAAAGCAAAAGTGGCATTCAATCCCATGTGTAGCAGGTGGACCACCGTCGCTCTCCATACACAGTTCAGCCACACGGATCTTGGAAAGGCCATGGTCCCACATTAGTTGTGTAACCACAGTGAAGCAATCTGATTTGTATCCACTGGTGTAAAAACAGGCCGACCGGAGGAAACAGATCAAGTTTCCTAAATAGGTGCCTGTCAGAAAAATCTCAAAAGGCTTTTCATGCCGTAAGTATCTTCCATTGATTTCACACTTATTGAAGCTGCATCTTCACTCAGCACTATTTATCAGACTACATCCTATTGACAATTCTGTTTTCCATAGCAGCAATATGAAGAGAGCAGCCATTTACTGCAGAATCCCCTCTTATAAATCAAATCCAGTTAGCCGCAGGTCTATATCCTGGAGAAAATGAAAATAAATCATTAGTATGAAAGAGCTAATATGAGCAGAGTGATAACTAGGTGTTTAACACGTTATTTACATACATTAATATTTGCTAGAGTCATGTACGTTAAACTGCAGGAGTTTATGGGTCCATGAAATGGCAGGTGAAACACTGATTACTGGATTATCTGTAATGTCACCTGTTGAATTTATAGAGACTTCTCAGGAGAAACAGGACTCACAGAAAACACATCTTTAAAATTCGCCTTTTCAAGAATAAGCAATTTGCTGCCAGGCTACATTACGTAAGTGTTTATGTTAATATTTTATTTAACTTAATCAACTCATAATCAATTTTCACCTTGTTTGCAGAAGTTGATTTATCAAAATGGAAGTAAATATTTCTTAAAGCAGAAGGTGGGGAAATTAAGATAGGCATACTGAAGACCCAAATGCATTTTATTTCATTAAAAGCAGTTTATAATACATAAAAATATTTTTGTTAATTTTAAAATATAACATGAATTACTGTGCTCATTCACAATAACCTGAATTACCATGTTTTATGTGGTTTTCTGATAGCTGATGAAAAACACAGAGTGAAGCGTTCACATCAATGAAGGACCAAAATCTGCTTCTGCTGAAGTGAATGGCAAACTCTGAATTTGCACAGAAGTACAAGTGGACCTCTGTAGGTTGCTGGGGTTTTTTTCAGAACTGGTTTGGAAGAGGATATGAACAGGCAGCTTAGGGATGGAGCTGTATATCACAATTTTTACGTCAGATCAATCTTGCATTCCTTATAAAAGACTGACTTCAGCGAAAAATGAAAACGTGTGTTGAGAGCACTCAATTCCTACCACCCTTAACTTATAAACAATAAGCATTCCCACAGGACAGTAGAAATCTTATCTTTCATATATCCACATGCTGACTGAACAATATTCTAGAAAAAATAATCAGTTAGGATCAGAGACTGTATAATCTGAAATTCCAGATGCTATTTTCAACTACTTTAGCTCAGAGGTTGTCACACAAGACTGTGTTCCAGCACTTCTGAAAATTGCTCAGTGCATATCATTATATCTTCCACATTCATGTGAAACGTATTTCCAACACAACTTACAATATCCTATTATTTAAGATGCAGTGTTATACACAACATAGCAGTGTAATCTTACACTCCCTATTAAGCAGTGTGTAAGGCACAAGAAATGTGTTTTGCTTTGTATAGGAAACATTTTAAACCACCTGCTTTTGAAACAGCATTGGCAGCTTTAATGAGAATTGTTTTTTTTATCATGCCTATACACATTGTAGAGAGAATTCAAAAGAACGGCTTGTCTAATAGTCAGACTACCCTGCAGTTTGGGTTATTAAAAAGGAGATTGTAAAAGCTATATAGGACAGCAGGAGATTTGGTTCATGTCTAGTGTTCCTTTAGCTCTGAACAATCTATCTCAGGAGGCAATAAGGAGATAGATGAAGCTTTCCTGCAATTTTCTCTTTCCCTTTCTTTCTCTGCTAATTCTAATACCTTCACTGTGAAACTGCATTAACAAACAGGCTTATATCCTTCATTCTCCAGCTGCATATTCTCAGTATTTGCTGGAAATGCACCAATTTAGCTGCAGAAAATAATTCCCCAAACTTGATGCATGTGTTTACATTTACTTTAATACACTTACATGGAATGGCAGACATTCCCCTCACGGAGGATTGCTGCTTTGTAGCATTTCAGATTTTGGAGGGAGTAGGGTATTACTTGAGAAATAGTAAAGACAAAGCCAGCAGACAGGTTTCTGAGTAATGCACATGGGGAGATGGAAGCCTATTCCTTAGTGGTATTAAAAAACCTCCAAAGATTTAAGCCTTTTCCACTGGGTCTTAAAACCCACAAGGGTTTGTTTTCCTGTCAGGAATGGAAAGATGCACTTTCTCTTTTTTTCAAACTCAAACTTATAAATAGCAGGAACTTAACCTCAGTAGCCTTCCTGCTAATTCACATGGTCTGGGGAAGGTCTGAGGACAATAAATCCAGCATAGCTGTGCCAAGGATAAAACACCCTTCTTCATTTCAAGGTGCTGGGTTGGTTCAATGCACAAAATTACCAAGATGCTACTAATAATTCCTTTAGCACCTGTTTTCAATTCTAAGACAACTTTTTAATAGACTTTTGAAAACTTAAATGGTAAACTCAATGTAAACTCAAAGCCAATTCTAGAGCTGGGCTATAATTTTAAGCTTGTCTATCTGTTGGTTTGTCTTTGCAGCTGAACAGCTCTGCTGTGATCTACAGTTCTGGTTTGCCTCCCATGGATAAGGTTTGACTCTATGGCAAAGACAGGATGGTAAAAAGGTGAGACTATAACTCAGTTCTGTGTTTGCTATTCCTAATTAATTAATTGTTGGGCAGTAGCCTCAATGAATAGATGGATAGGTTGTACAGGGCAGCAAATTGTTGAGCACTTGCAGAATTTGAATCAACATATTTTCATTTTATTTGTAATTTGAATGTTGGATTTGCTCTTTTCAAGCCTTTCTTTTTAAATGTCTAAGGAACAGTTTATTTTTGAGACTGAGAGGTCAGACATTCAATCCTGTCATTGGCTGCCCTGAAGCTATCACATCAAAACCACAAACTCAACGCAAATAAAAAGACTGATTTATCAAATCTTTTGAGACTTTCATGACAAAATTTCATTGTGAGCACTAGGTGCAAGGGCAAGCAGGGAAGCTGGCCAGGAGCATGCTGAGAGTCAATGCTGGACAAAATTCTCCTCAGTCTTCCTGTAGGTGATCTACATAGGACTTTCCCTTGGGATCTGGACTCAGCTGAAGAGGAATCAGTGGAAAAAAAAGAGAAGGAATAAACTGGAATGATCAGGGAGACAGGCAGGAGAATAAACCAAAGAGTAGCAATGATAAATCTGGGGCAAGATTTAGCATCAAAATAATGTGGATCTGAGGAGGAGGAGGAGAAACATTTTCAGATTTTACTGCTGTCTTGATTTGAGAATCACAATTGCTCCCTGTGGTAACGCAAATGAATTCTACCGTAAAAGGTATTTGATAAAGTCTTTCATGCTCTTTCGAACAGTCTATACTATACAGAGGTTTTTTCTATCATCTATTATTTTATTATCTTCCTTTCTGAATTCAAATCACTTTATAGCTCAGATTCTGAAATACTTTAGAGAGGCATTTAGTATGCTGAGGAGTGAACAATCCGAGAGAGCTTCAGTGCATCTTTGCATTTCCAATGACACAGGGCATCCCACAACAGGTCACATCTCCTGCAAACTGCAGCAGCTAAACTCCTCTGTTACTCATGCCCAGACCTCCAAATCTTAAGGTTTGATCTGTACCACCTGTCAATAGTTTCAAAAGATTAATAAAACCTTTGGTGGTACCCAAAGCTTCTGGCCATATGCCAGCTTTAGTACATGTAAAGGCTATTATTGCTAGGATAAAGAACTCCCAACTGCCCTAAAAAGCTGTTTTCTTTTCAGCTGAAGGTGTATTCTGTGGCTTGATATTCATGCTTAAAAATTCCTTTCCACCTCAACTTTGCTAGTAAATCCCAGTTGCACAAACATTCAAAGTGATTGCAGAGTTTGGAACACCACACAACGCCACTTCATTTCAGAACACAAGTGCAAATAGCTTTTTTTGTATGTAGCAGAACCAGCTACATTTGCATCCATTTTTACTTACAACAGTCTCTCCTTAGACCTGAGAACCCAGAGATGTTTCATGTCTCGAAGAAGAAATCCGTGTTCTAAAACACGCTACGAAGCCAAGCAGGAACACGGCCAGCGGAACAGAAACCATTAGAGGAAAGATAAGGGTGAACACTGGGTTGGTGTGACACACCAATTGCAAACATGATCAGACAAATCCTCAAGAGATGCAGAACAAAATTCCTCATCTCTTCTTTCATGTTTCAAGTTAGAAAGGGAAGCACTATTCCAAATACAGTGTATTTTCTCTCAGTAGTAAAAAGGGCCAGGTTGATGGGACTTTGAGCAGCCTGGAGGGGAAGGTGTCCCTACCAAAACCTAGATGACCTTTAGAAGTCCCTTCTAACCCAAAACATTCTGTGAAATATTTTAGAACAGACACTGCTCTTGCATACTTCCCTAAATACTTTCCCAAAGGGATGGGATTTGCATGGGTTTGGTTCAAGAAATTAACCATATTTGTTTAAAAAAATCAGGTGTATGAAATGATAATAGAGGAGGCTGAAATCCTGAATACATGATATACATAAGAAAGGTACAGTTCTGGTGGAGTTTGGTCAGATCCCATATGCCAGCACCCCCTCCACCTCAGAGCAGCCACAGGTCTGGTAGCTCCAGAAAGCTGCTACAAATCCAGCCCTACTGAGATGCAGAACCCTTGCCAAGATGGCCAACAAAGGTATAAATAAGACATCATCTTTATGGGCTCGCAGTCCCACCCCACATTAAGATGAAATTACAAGCATTCTTACATGAATCTGCAAACAACCCAGTGGAAAAGATTTCCAGATGCTACAAGCTGTGTAAATATATCACTCCCAGATCAGAGAAACTGATACCTAAGTGCCCTTACCTCAATTTGATATGATGTTTTGACCACTAAACCTCGTAACCAGTTAGTGAAAAATACAATATTTAAATATAGTAGTATAAAGTATTCAATGGAGTGCTTCAAAATTAGTGAAAAGTTGAATTAAATTGAGTAGATGTCTTTAAAGACTCTTTTAAACTGTGATGTATTTTTCAACTGCACCAAATTTTTATTCTTTGCCATTAGTGGGAATATTCACTAATGCTCATTAACTAGTATTTTCATGATCAAAAATCCCTTTAAATAATTCCTGCATCTTAGTTTGCCAAAATAGGAAGAATTCTGATCAAAATTTCTATTAAACGGTTTTTGAATTAGACAAATTAAGCCCATGAGAAGAGGGTCAGTTAAGTCTTATTATCTTCCATTTACTCATATTAATAAATCATTTTCTTAAAATAGTTCTACTTCTTATCTAAAATAATTGTTTATATTACCAGAAGTTGGCTACAATTTTCTAATGTAGACTAGAGCTGTCTGACATTTTGCACAGTAAGTAGGTAACGAAATGGTGATTTTACCCATAACAGAAAGAATGGGTAACTCTGTCACTTATGTGTAAAGTTTTAGACAGCTAAGTAATACAGATTTAAATCAAAAATGACAGATGCACTGGCTTGGAATATAATGGGCACTGAAGTGAACCTTTATTCCTTTTAGCAGCTTATGGTTAACTCTTAAATGGACCACACATTATCCTCACTTTTGAGTACTGTAACTATTCAGCTAAATGATCAAATGGCCATTCTGTTGGTGGCTGCTCTGTGCTCCAGGACACAAAGATTCCCTGACCTACTGTAGAAATTCCACTGAACTCATGTTAATCAGAGGTCATCCTGGAAAAAAAACCCCAGATGTTTCTCATTTGGGAACTTCAGTATCAAAATCTGTGCATTGCATATCATTAGGTCAAGTGGGAGTTACTTTGATTCATATTTCATAAAATAGACACATGCTTCTCATCTGATCACTGTAGCAGAGTGTCTAGAACCCACACAGAGGCTCCTGAAACTCATTGTCCTTTTGTTGTCTCTTGCAGGTGAAAAATTTAGTTATAGAATTGTTAACAAAGTTTTTCACCTGCTAAACCCTTGATTCACTGGGGTTAATGATATGAGGAAAATTAATTGAATTTTCTTCACCACCCTTAATACAACTATAATATCAAGCATAATACTACCTTTAATGCTAGTTCATCCCCCAAGGCAAACTTTCATATCAGATTCATAAGAAAGATATCACTTTTGTATTTTCCTGGTCAGTAGGGTGTTAGGAATTCAAGATAAAAAAAGCTAGAATACAGATAATACCACTTCTTGAGGGAGAACTCTGCAAATAAAGATGCTTGAATGAACTCAGATTTGTCCATGAATTGTTGTTCTATTCGGATAAAATGCAGTAACAGTTCCAAGCATACAAAACCCTTGTTGTAGAGCTAGATCAATAACTAGCTCTTCAACAAGATGATTTTTTTTTTTTTTTAAAGAAAAAGACCAGCAAACTTCCTTGTGGCAGAAAAAAGAACCCATGCTTTCTGTTCTTGATCAGATGGTCGAGATGGTCCCGACTTCGTTAGGGTAATTGAGATCAAGTTCCAACTCATCACAAAATTCACAGACGTATAAACATAATTTGTTAATCACAAACCCAACATCTCTAACTCAGCTCTGAAAGTGCTCTTGACTGGTATTACCAGGCTTTCCAGAACTGCAGAGTGCACACTACAACTTGAGTGCAATACTGGCATTAGAGGGATCTATCAAGTTGAAGAGGTTGTTTCCTGTGATCTAGCATTCTGTACATCTGTGACTTTACTTGCATTTGTTCCAAAATGAATTTCATGCTTAACTTGTTTTTCTTAATTAAACTTCCTTTAGCAGTTTCTAATACGTGCATTATTAAAACTCATTAGTCCCATTCATGCCTGCCTGTCATTTTTGGCTTCATATTCATGTACCAAAGAGCTCTGCTGCTTTATATAGGAGGCAAATTAAATAATAAATATGAGAACTTGAACGTTTTATGAGTGTCAGTATGAGAAAGTGACTGCAAGGCCCATAAGGTTTCACAAAAAAAAAGCATTACAGCTAAAGCTAACATGCTGACACATCTCTGATCTATAAAGTCTGCAGTAATGGTAGCAGTAAAGTGTTGTGCCATAGATGGGGAATTTTTCTCTCACATGAAATAGAAATACGATATAGCACAGACTATATTTACTGTTGTAAAAAAAATTTCAAATAAAATTTCCCAAAAGCTTAGAATATAACACCATTAAACGTCTACAAAGATTTAGTCTTTCCATCTGACTTCACGTGTAGCTCCTATTATTCAGCTCCTTGTCCTCTTTTCATTTTCTACCCCTGTCTGTGAGAGACTTATTTCAGCTATAGCAACCAGGCTCAGTCCCCCTGTAGTCATGTCCTGGCCACGCTGACCACGACTCCAGTGACCAGAGGGTCTCCTGACCCAGCAGCAACGTCTCGTGGTGACTGTTCCAGGGCCCAGATTCTCCACAGAAATAAACCATCATTGTGAAACCAGTTGAAGAACAAAAGCCCCATCCCACAGTGCCTGTTTTGCGCAGGTTTGAGAATGTCAAAATATTCAGTCTATCTGTAAGGTTTCTCCTGACTAAATTGTCGTTTTCTCCTCATGAATATTTCTAACACTGTGTGCCTACATAACACTTTACTGCTTTCAAGTACTGTTTTGGAAACTGGGGGACGGGGTTGGGAAGGCAAAAGTTAAGGAACAACTTTAAGTTCAGATATTGAACTCGAAAGCTTCAGACAAGATGTAATTAAATAAAAGTATAAAACACAACATAAGTGTATTCCCCTCATTAAATTCCCAGAACCAGTTCAACAAGTGAGCTAATGGATTCTCTAGGCAGGATGTGATTGAGGAGATTTAGAAAACATCTTTTTAAATTGCCATTTAAGTTCTCTGCTTCGTTGAAGGAATTTGAGTTACTTGAAATACTATAGTTGTAAAGTGTCCTTGACCACTTTTGTGATTTTACAGTCACGTGGTGCTAATTTCCAAGCATTACATTCATGGTGCAAAAGACCTAACCAAGCATCAGCAGAAGGTAAAAAGCTACCCAAAGGCAACACTAAAACTGATTATGCAGAAAATATTATGAGGACAAAACAGAAGAATTCAACAAATGGGGTAAAGAGAACTCAAATTGCCTTTCTTTTAATGGCCTCATGTTTTATTTGACCACAGCAGTGGAAAAACCATGTTACCCTGCTACGCACAGCCCAGATCTTTACGTGGCTTGGTAACCATGAGGATATTTACAGTACAGACACTGTGCCCCCTGGTTTCACACAGCTGGTGCTCCCTCACACCACCTTTTGTTTTCTAGTGAGAAGTGCCATGGTGGAGTGAGTGCACAGTAAAATTTAACAGGGCACTAAGCAGCCAACCAGTCCCTTTTTATCTCTGGAGAATACACAAAACATCATTAATATGCAATTAATAGTTATAGAAACAAAGTCTGTTGGAAAAAACATGGGGTCTTCACAGGCAGGTGGAAACGTGCAGCTGAGTCACCAAGAAGCCAAAATTATTTCCCCCTGTAATCCTGCTAATTCAGTAGTAATCCTGGGGAATGTAATGTCATCATTTGTTATTAAAATTACAGGACATGCTCTCAGTATGCAAGACATGATGAAGTTTTGCCATCAGGTTCTTTTGGTTTTGTGGTTTTTTCTCCCTCCCTTCCATACAAACTCTTGTGCAACAACTAGGGATCAGGGCAGGCATCCCCATGTGAGTGCTTATGTTCCCCTCATAATGCAGAGCTCAGAACCAGGGCTACAGTAATGGAAACAAGCCTCTAGAACAGCCTTTATTCATCAGTCAGGACCTATTTTTTATCATTATCTATTATACTTACCATGGAGGGATATCTGGGACTAATCAGAAACTATATCATTTACTGGATCAGACTGATAACTGCCCATCCTTTATTAAAAGAAACCCCCAGAGGTTTCTACTGGATCTCTAGCAAAATGTTATATTTTCATTATTTGCTTCCAAAGAACGTCTGTCTCCTTTTGCCCTTCTTTTTTCACTATTTAATTTTTAAATAGTTCCTTTTTCATGTGATTAAAAAACCATAATAAATATGACATCAAACAAATAATTCAGAGCTAGACAAGGATGTGTAATACAGCTCTACATCTCTATTAGAAGGGAATATATATTTGCTTTTAATAAAGAAAGGCAAGCCAATCCATTACGAACTGAGACCACATCTAAGTCTCTGCTTTCTTCCCTTTTCCCCAGACTCCATTTGAACAATTAGAGTGGTTTATGCTTGTGTGGATGCCAGTGGATATTAAATATGTAAACTGATAAAAAATACAACTACCACCATTACCATGTTCAAATTCCTCCATTCACTTGCAAATCAATTTATCTGCCTACAGCTCTGTCCCAGTCTTTAAACAACCCTCCTCAGCAGACTGCTCCACCTCCAGCCAAATAATCCAGAGAAAACCCACTTTGGTAAAGACATTTAAGTATCAACAGCTAGGATATTATCTTCTTACCCTACTCTAGGAGAAGGGGTAAGATAACCAAAGCAGCATCAGGACAGCAGCTCTCCTCCTCGCTCCTACACTCACTGCCTTAAACAGCCTGAACCACTCTCATGGCTTTCGTTGCTACTTCAGTTAATCACAAAACAGAGGTGTTCAGCCAAACCCTGCTTCCCAGCACACTTAGCATGATTATCCTCAGCCTCATTTTTCTCCCCACAGCCTGCATATGATTCGCATGAAACGTACAGGATAAATGGGATCTCTTCGTAGGTATCTAAGGATCTCCTAATCGTTTGCTGCAAAACTGCTTTTGCAACATCATTGCAATCTGTAGCTACAGTCGAAGAAAAACAGTGTCATTTATCAAAAAGTAACTAAGAAGCAGTCTTCTTTAACCTTGCATCCTGCACCAGTAATAGAGTGGGGGAAAAAAAAAAAGAAAAAATAAGTAATCCTTCCCAACCACTATTCCCCAACATGGCTACTTAGCTTTTGGCTCCCAATCTGCAAATCTAATTTCAAAGATGCAGAAGTGGTCTGCGTGTTACAGCTGTTGAGCCCACACAAGTCTCAGTGCAGTAAATGGGAATCAGTATCTTTGAAAATCAGGGCCCTGAATAATGGGCTCTATTTTTAAATGCTCATTTATACCATGCATGGGTCTTTCTCTTGTAAGGTGCTTGTAATAAAGTACGTGCAATTTCATAAGTATCCTTTGCTTCAACTAAGCCAGCCCAGAAAAAAAGTAGGGGGAAATGTCCCAAAGCTCACAGTACAGCTCTTTCAGCAATAACAATAGTCTGTAGATGCACCAAAAATGCTGCTACTGTAAAAAATACAAACAAACAAAAAAACCAACCTAGGTCTTAAGGGAGCATGAAAAGGTTATTGTGAGCATTGCCAAAAATACATGGTTTCAGATGTGAATTATCTCTGTGAATTTACCAGTACGGTCTGGTCCCACTAAGGCTCTGGATAAATGCAAATATTGCCACAGTGGATGGCAGTGCTTGCAAAAAATAATTCCTAAAACAATTTCTTGCACTTATACTGAGGAAAAGAAAAATCTGCTTCATTTCAAATTCACAGAACATCTAAACGTGCTAAAAACATTCACTTTGATATTTATAGCTTCTACAAGACATATTTCCATTTTATACTAGTGGATTTTAATGCCATAGTTGTTAGAGCTAAAACAAACTGGCCTTCCAGAAAGCAAACCCGGTGTCAAACTAAAATGATATTCCTTCAAAAGGTCAGCAAATTTACAGAACGAAATGGCCAGTCCAGATTGTGTCACCTGCACCAGCAAGAACACAACACTATAATCAAGCCCTGGTTTGTTTTATTTAAACAGTTATTTGAATGTAATTGCTCTTAAACCATGTGCATCCTTAAAATTATTCCAGACAACATCCTTTCTTCTGATTCCAAGGTAACATTCTGGCTTTAATTATAAGTCAATTAATATTAAGTAATTTAACTGATTAATTTTAATTAAACCTGTTGAAAATTGATTTTCCTGTAGCAAGATGATGCTCTAGTGCGATCATCAGGAAAGGAGGATGGGGGGGCGGACGGGGGGGGGGGGGGGGGGCTGAGGGGGGAGCAGAAGAACCAGCACTCAGCACCCAGGCGAGAAAGAAGATGTCTGAAGAAATAGAAGAAGCCATCCCCCGCCAGGCCCGGCAGCCGGGCCGGGAGCCGGCGCTGCGGGAGGCACCGGGAGCTGCGGAGCGCCCGCGGAGCTGCGCGCCCGGCCCGAGGCGGGCGGCGGCCCCGGGGCGGCGGGGGAGGAAAAGTTCGCTGGGGCGGCGGCGGCGGCGGGTGCGGAGGGTGTGTGCGTGAGTGTGTGTGCGGAAATCCCCCCGCAAACACCCCCGCACCCCGCAGCCGCTCCCGCCGCCGCGCATCCCCCCGGGCAGGCACCGCTCGGGCTCGCCGCCGCAGCCGGGCAGCCCCCGCGCAGCCCCGCACCCGCAGCCCCGAATGCAGCCCCGCACGCATCCCCCTGCCCGCGGACACGCACACACGGGCACACACGGCTCGGAAACCGGCCCTGCCGAGCGCTCCCGGGCTCAGCCCCGCAGCCGCCCTGCCCTGCCCTCCCCGGGGCCCCGCGCCCGGCCCGGCCGCCCCGCTCCATCCCGGCTGTCCCTCTCTCCTCCATCCCGGCCGCCCTGCTGCATCCCGGCCCGGCCGCCCCCTCCCTCCTCTCCATCCCGGCGCGGGCTCGCCCCGCACGCCGGGAGCATCAAAGTATTTACCAGTTCACGGCCGCTTTCCCGCAATCGCAGCTGAAGCTGTAATCCGCTGGATTCGCCTCCTCCGGCTCTCCCAGCCGCTGGGAGCGGGAGGGCTCCCAATAGTGCTCCGGACACTTCCCAATTATACCGATTTTTATATATTTTTCTCCCCTTTCCTGGGATCGGGGCGCGGGGAGGGGGGGCTGGAAATCCCCATCCGGAATCCAGCCTCATCCGTGCGGAGCCACCTCCATGTAAATCCGACCATCAGGCAGGCAATGGAAATGATCAAACGCTACTTCTCTCCGTCTGCAGGCAGATAATCCCACTAATCCAATAGATCTCCCCCGATCCGAAATTGCCCTCCAGACGAATCCCTTTCGCTCGGTGTCCGGCGGGCGACCGCGGAGCCGCGACGGTGCCCCGAGGGGCACGGGAGGGGCGCGGAGGGGTGCGGAGGGGTGTTAATCTTTTTTGGCTCCTGGATGCACGGCTCGCTCAAACCGCCGAGATCCCTGCTTTTTCCCCTATTACACGTTTCCACTCCAAATTGCTGCTGGATGAAAAATGGTACAAAGATACCCCCAGCGGCGGAGCGGCGAACAGCGCGGGCAGCCCCGGCCCCGCACCGCCCCGCACCGCCCCGGGCGGACCGGCCTCCGGGGGACCCTCCCGCAGCTCCACGGCCCCGCAGCGGGGCTCGGGGGTCCCTCCGGCGGCCGCGGGCAGCGGCACGGAACGCACGCACCGCTGTGAGCGCCGGGGTACGAGGGGATGCCAGCGCAGGATGGAGGTGCTTCACGCACCTGCGTGCGTGCGGGTGGGCTGCAGCCTCTTAGTTAATTATGCCCAAATTGCGTAACTTATATATAGTTTGTATAGAGAGATGTGGATTATACTCAAATATTTCACTCGGGTGTAATTTAGGATGAGGCCGTGGTCTCACTTACTTGGATTGGCACTGTCTGCACACAAGGTATAAGTGACTCCTTTTGTTTCCCCTTGCTGTTTCTTGAAATCTTTTACTTATTTTTCATTGCTTTCTTTCATTATTCTTTCTTTCATTATTTCTAATTGAGGAAAAAAAAATATTCTCCGACCCCAGCACTCACGCTTTCTAGGATCACAGCAGAGAATGAAAGTTGAAAACTCAGGGGACGTGGGGAGAAAGGAAGGCCGGATCAGAAGGACAAGGAGAATAGTCCTTTGAATGCTAAAAGGTCTATTCATTTTTTAAGAACGGCCACATCCACACATTAAAACATCCTGATTTTAGCCTCTTGTAGAGAGCTCATTAGCTTCTGTTATTTTAGGAGGGACTTCCCTTCACTCTGTGTTTAAAATCTGTATTTTGCTTCGTTAATATCCACCTTGGTTTAAAATATTGACACTAATCAAGCGCAGCAAACCCACTCATGTTTCCAAGCCTACAGCCCCAGGCAAGGTCTGGAGGTGCCTGATAATTTGATAAGCTTTTACACCCTCACCTGAGAGCACATCCCAATGGAGGCAAGGTCAGTCCCAGCCTCGCTGGGCTGTTTATGTCTCTGAGTCCCACTGAGGATCTGGATCTAAATGTCCATAGCAGGAGTGACAGGACACAGCAGCAGTTTATCCTGTGACATTCCCATGTACTGGAATAATCGTGGCCCGGCCACATTTTTCACCTGTCTCAATAACTATTATAGTCCATGGTTAATTATGAAAGTCCAGAATCCTTCAGTACTCTGAAATTTAACTCTTTGGCTGTCACCAAAAGCGTGCAGCTCTCAGGTATGGGAGGGAAAAGCAGAACATACTCTGCTGACAGAGCAATCCTGTGCACGTTGTTAGTCTCAAGGGAATACTACATGAAAAAAAAAAAAAAGGGTTTCAAAACTAGAAAGAAAATTTGTATATGAAAATCAATCACTTGCCACCAGCCACAGATCAACCAACAGCCTAAAAACTATCACCAAAGAGGCAATACCAGGTGAGATATTCTGCCATTCTTCATCCACACAAAACCCTGGAGGAGCTTTATCTTTGGGTTGTTTTTTGTACTGAAAAGTAAGAAATAAAGGTGGAATAAAATAACTGCACTCTCCTTGTCACTCTATGAGCCACTGGAATCCAAGTGGGCAAAGTTTTATTCTCCCTCCTTCAAGGAGGATGTATCTATCTTCCTCAGGCTCCCTGAGCCACCATGTGAACATCTTGGAGTGCTCTGAGTACCATTTCAGCAGATTGCCCCCTACTAACTGTGGGGGGAAATCTACCCAATTTCTCTCTTTACCGTGTCTTTTGTAGGTGGCAGGAGCTGATAATTTACACCCAACTTGTAACAATCCCACCTCTGGCCACCAAGTCTCCATCTGGTCCTAGCCCATCTTCACTTGTGCAGAAATGGTACCAAATTGTTGAGCACGTTAAGTTTTTCTTTGACTCCCTCTCACAGCAGAGATGTGTGATATCAGTTCATTCACAGATCACTTCTGCTCTGGCCTGTCCCCAAGGTTGGAGTTCCTTTCCAGAGCTTTTCCACTGTCTTTCACTCTACTTCCATCCTCTGTGCTTCAAACATTTCCCTCCTTCTTCCCTCCAGGGGCCTCAATAGCATAACAGCTCTCAGCCAAAATGCTGCTGAGGAAAGAGAAATACTGGCTTGTGGAGGGCAACAAGATTTGTCTCCAGTTCCAGAAAATTGTGCAGGTTCAGGAAGGGATATTTGGCTTAAAAAACAAAGTGTGGGGCTAATACCTCTCTACTGAGATGGGGTAGCAACAGCTGAGCCTACATATGTGGTAATAATATATTATATTCTGATATATTATAATACATGACATGCTGGTATTACCAGCACAGTGTCTGGTGCTGATTCAGTCTACAACCAGGATGTCCTTGCCTTTAAGAACTAAGTGGCCTGCATGCACATATTTATATATATATTTATATGTATTTTTTTATATATATATAGGGTTGGAACTACATGATCTGTAAGGTACTTTCCAACCCAAACCATTCTACAATATACACACATACATGCCTATATACGTGTAGAGAATGCTCGAATTTGTTTGAAACAAGGGGAGAAGAACCTGTAATTGATCAGAACTTTGTTAAATATGTTTTAATGCCCTGCATGTCAAAAAAAAATACACTTTCATTGCAACCTAGGGAATGCAAAACTAGTTTAAAGACTGGCATTGTTTAATATTTAGTTTGGCTGAGTCTTGATAGGGTTGTGTTATCTGCATTTATTAAAAGAATGAAAAGAGAGATAAATTTCCATGGACTGAAAATCCGTGGAAATTTCAAAGGCCAGCATCCTGCAATATTCTAAAATTCTCCTCTGCTCCATTTTCTCTGTTTTAAGAACATGAATCCCTTCATACAACCCTCATGTAAGCACCTAACTTCTAAAAAGAGCAAAACACACAATCAAAAGCTAAAAAGAAGAAAGAAGATCCCAACTAGCAATCCAAGCTAAAGTGCACATTGAGATACATTAAGTATGCACCCAAAGCTTTGATGGTAGGCAAGCTTTTTGATGCAACACAAGTTTCATGAGCGACTGAAATATATAGCTTAAGACATTCAAGTTCTTTTTTCAAGTATAAATTTTATCAGACTGTGTTTCTCAAAAAAAATTAACTTTTCTAATAGGTAGAACAGGTGGAATTGTTTACATATACAAGATACTAAAGATTCATTAATTTGTCTCAAGATAGCTCATTAAATTTTGTCTTGCAATAACTTTGTTAAATATTTTCTTTGCTTTTACAAAACTTAAGATTACTCATCTCTGTGCATTTATATTCTTTAGATTGCCCCAATTGCCAGATATTTAATGAAATTATAATGCCTGTCTATGAGCTGCTGTAGTTAGCTGCAACTGCTGAGTTATTGCCATTCATTTGGTTTAACCTCGCCAAGAAGAGCCACTTAAAGAGGCCATCCCTCTTCACAGAGCATCTTCACAAAGACACAGGGCCCTGACAGTCCTTCAGTTGCTCCAAACACAGTTATCATTTGCTTTCTTTGGTATTTTCTTTTACACTAAAACAAATACATTTTAAAAAATACAATGCTTTGCTTGTGTGGCAAAGAACTCCTTTGGAACTGGTCAGAGTTTCACATATCAGAAGTCAAGAAAATTAACAGCACTAGTCTGAGGGTTCCGACTTTAACTCCTTCTTGCCCACAGAAGTGCCCAATACTGCCATCCCTTACAGCCTCACCTCCACCTCTGCTGCACTTAAAGTACTCAGGAGCACTGGTTTCCTTCCTCCCAGCCCATGATGGGGCTCATGCAGTTTTTCATCTGATGGGATTTGGATTCTGACATCATACAGGTTGTCCTCGGTGACATTCACTTTTTATCATTAGCACCTTGTGCTGGGATGTTTAATTGGCTATGTTGTATCTCTGCACTGTAGATTTATTTTGCATTTTCATTTAATTAACAGCCATGACCAGTGGCCTGATGGATGGCAAAGCATTCTGTGAAGAAGAATCCTACTGGATTAAAAGCTTTGCTGGAAGGTTTCAAACACCCACTCAGTCTGAACTTCTCAAAAGCAATTTTCTGCAAAGTGCCGTGTTCCCAAAACACAGTGCTCGACAACAGGGGAAGAGGAAGGAAACAGGACCCAAGATGAAACAAACCCTGTTCCTACAGACTCACCCCTCTCCAAGTGTTGACTGGATGCTCAGATGAGCACAATCCACCCGTGGCTAGTCTGAGATTCAGAATTTCAGGTTCTTTTGGGTGCTGTTAAAGACGGATATTGATAAAAAAAGCCACTGCCAGTGTTCTTACTGGAACTTAATCAGTAGATTACAACACATTACAACGCTGTGCTTGCCAGGGAACTCTGAATTAATTATAAAATCCATTTCCTTGTTTATGTGGCTGGGAATACATTTAGTCCAGAGGAGTTTTATGACTTTGTTCCTTCCCAAAATTTCGGTTATTATTTGAAGCCATAATCCAGCAGTACCTTGGTTTGCAGTGACCCAGTAGAGGAAACTACTGGGCTAGACTTTGTTTTCTAAATTATGGAAAGCATTTATACAAAGATTTTTCTGCTCATACTGTGTGAAAGCTGACCAATTTCTAATTTTTCTAATTAAATTGGTTTAAACCTAACACTGAGCACATACTGTATTCTACTTCCAACGTGCTGAGTTTGAAAGCACACAGGGACATTCCCTGAAGGAGCTGCTGTTCTGAATCTCTATTACATGCAGTTTGTATTCATTTAGACCCAGCAAGCAAATGACAGAAAACTATGGGCCAACTTCATCTCTGATGTGATGAAATGGAAGTTGGAGGAACCTCATCAGAGGGTTTTTGTTTCCTAATACTTAAACTCAGCAGAGAAAAAGGAACACATAGCCTAGATGGTTAGCATTTTCAAGTATAAACAGTAAATTGTTTTCCACGTGCTTTTACTGTGGCATACCTTTTCCTTTTTCACCAGTCACTTTCCATAAGCGAGGAAAGCTTGAACTTCTGTGAATTAAGACGTGCTGGAACCTTGACACTCTCTGTACTGACAGAGCATTTTAGGCCCTTATTTAAATCAGTCAGTAATAAGATGACCGAAACACATCATGATTTTACTACCAGCTTCTCTTGGCATCTGTTTGCCTCCAGTTACGATTGCGCCGATAACTTGGTGACCGATATAATTGGCCTGGCTGTCATTATGGCTACTGGCCAAAAGAGGCAAAGATGTTTCATAAATTTTCTTTTCAGATGCACCAAATAACATGATCCATTAATTAAAACTCAGGCAGTCGCAGTTAATTCCTGACAACTGAAAAAGATGCAATTTGAAAACACTCCTAAAGAGCAGTAAATCACTTCCAATCTGCTTTGTATGAGCTGCATTTGAAAGAGGCTGGGGCGTGCTGGGGTTTGGGTAGGGCTGGGAGTCAGAGCAGAACCCTGGTCTGGGTCTGCCAGTGACTGGGTGGAGACCTTGAGCAAACTCTTTTATCTTTCCTGCCTTTAACTCTGTCTAATCCATTCTGATTTTTTTATAACCAGGGCAGAGACAATCTTCCCATACCAAGGAGAAGGGGGAAGGCATGTAGGGATTCCCAGGCTGGGGAGGAGAGGGAGGTCAAGAGGCAGCCTCTGCCAGCCCCAGCTGTTTGGCACTGACCTATGCAGCTGCCTGCAGGTGCAGCAGCAAGTCTGTGCTCCTGCAGGGAACTAAGAGGCCTCTGAAAGAGGCCAGCCACCCCAGAGGGTTGTGTGGGACTGACTGATTTTGTGGAGGAGTCAATATGAGGAGTGCTTATGAAATTCTGCCAAAATAAGCAATGGGAAATAATGAACCAACAGAAAAACCCTTCATAAAGGACACATTCCTGTACTTTGGAGGCATTAATCAGCATCAGTGGTGATGGGAAATCCAGGAGATAACATAGATATGAAAATACTGTTGTACAGACTTTGTAACACATTCACCTGCTTATCTTAGTAAGTCTTAAAGCTTGTCGTGGCTGGGAATCCGATTCACTGCACAATGACAAACGACACAAAATTGACACGTACAGGCAAGAACACACAGGCAAAGCAGAGAGAACAGAAACTGCCAAGGATCTCCAAAGCAAAGACACCTGAAGAGCTCCTGAACTGAAGGACCCAGAGAAGCATCATCTCTAACTGGCAATGAGAGGGGTAATAATCCTTCTGAAAACACAATTACTTTTAAGAAAGTAAACTGAAGGCATATCAAATCACTTGTGGTTTCTGAAAATCTCACTGTAGCATAAGTGAGCTGTTCTTTACAGCCCAATAATACTATTCCTGTAAAATCTAGCAGCCCAAATGATTTAATAGCAGAGTAGCAACAACAAAATTCCTCATTGTAGCTGTGTAATGGGTGCATGTTTGGTTATGAGCCTTTGTGTCTCTTGCTGCACATAGACACCAGATCTACACGGTGAGGCACCCTGGAAAACTGGACACACCAACAGCACCCCTGCTCTATGCAAAATACCTGCAGATACCTCTGTCTGCCATGACAGCAACAATGCGACCTCAGGAAGCCTCAGCTGCCATCCACGTAGGCAGACTAGAAGAAAAAGTTAAAAAAGAGAAAGAAGCATCATTAGAGAAACCGCAGCAGCCTATAAGGCTATTATTTAATTGATGTCATAACCCAGGAGAGTGTATGATCCTCTCTACACTGTGGTCATGTCACAGAGTGCTCTCTACATGGACTTTGAAACTGCAGCTGTTTTTTATAACAAGATCAGCTAAAACCATCTGAAAGTTAAATCTATACAAATACTTTGTAATACTTATCTGTGGCTGAAGTGAATCCCGCACCCAGAAAGACATGACTTTGAATTTTAATTTTCAAATTTCTAGGTCTTGATTGCAGAATACTGCTTTTTCTCCCCCCACATCTGGCATTTGCAGAACTTAATGAACAATGTCTCTAGCATTCAGAATTAGCAAAATACAGCTTAATCTCCTTCTGTGTGCCAAACTTTGCCATTCCCTTGCTGTAGAAAGTGAGCACACTGGTTCTCAACAAATAGTTTCTTAGGCAAGATGAAAGAATTCGTTAGTTTTCTATTTCTCAGACCTTTCACTTCCTTTCCTATTCCAGACAAACTGAGCACCCAAATTTCCTATTTCTACTAATAACGATGCTATAAAATTTCTGCTGGCAAATGTTATTATTCCAGCTGAGAAATTTACTCTAATAGCTGGGAAAAAAATCCTGCAGCTAACTCCGTGGTCTGTGCATCAGCCAGTAGAGGGTGCAGGCATTGTGGCTGCATTCCCCACACGCCTGAGCCAGCCACTGCTACTGCTTCAGCTTCTTTCTAAGGTGGGCAAATATAATAAAGCACCTAACGTTGTGTTATGGGTCAGTTCAATGTTAAATAATGTGTACAAATTGAAAGGCACCTGTTTTTCTCAGCTTTTCGTTTTCTCTGTTCACAGCTGTTCTCAGTGTTTACAGTGATGGTGGCCTTGTGCTGCACACATGAAATTCAGACTGCAAGAGAGGTTTGCAAGCTCACATTGCAAACCTAAGAGACGTTTCTGTGTGATATTTTCATAGTCACAGGATTAAAAAAGGGGGATTTCCTATCAATAAAAAGGTTTATTTCTATTATTCAGCCTTCAATCAAACAAACTTCCACTGAAATAAACCAAAAGTGTTTCTCTGACTCTGGGAATATTAGCTTGGAAAGGTGATGTCAGGTAGAGAGGGGTTAAGAGGCATTTGTGTGCAGAGGGATGTTGCAGCAGCCCTTGTTAAAGGGGGAATTATCCCAAGGCACCGTTTTCCGCCTTCCACAGCCACAGTCCTGGATGATGGGGCCCTTGATGGGCAGCCACAGTTCCACAGCACTTTTCAGCCCAGGTTTGTCCATATTTTGCAGCTAGGCTGGCACAGATTGAGTCAGACCATACCTGTAGGAGCCCATGAACACATCTGCTACAGTCCAGCGTTTCACAGCTGCAATTCCACTGGCAGTGCCTGCTCTACCCAACTGTCTTGGAGTCTGCTAAGGCCAAAATAAAACACTGGGATTTAGGGGGGATTTAGGCCACGGGAACCTAAGCCCAGTGCTTCAGTCAGCCTAAAACTCTATTAGAGTCAGCTCAGCACCAGCAGAATAAATGAAAACACAATGTAGAACTTGGCAATACTGAATCATAGAGGTGAACAACTATCACAGAGCAATAATCACAAGATACAGACCATGAAAGGGTTTGTGGCAGGTGAAAACAAACACATTTACACCACATCGAGCTAAAATTTGAGTCTAAAATGAAGAATATACTTTTATTTTGGGCAAGAATTTGTTGATCTAAAGGCCAAAACAAACATTCTTGTCTCTTCAGCGCATGCTAAATAACTGACAACATCTTTCAGCATTGTCTGAGGTTTGATTGCAGGTTACCTTTCAAAGATTAGACAAGATAAAGCACCTTGCATTTGCACACCTATCTGACAAAATGACATCTCAGAGTGGCTTGATAAAATATGATGGTAAATTTTACAGGTCAATAATCTCTGCCTGGTAGGAGCAAAATCAGCGTTGTCCACTCCTTTCCTACAGAGCTATCAGGGGTGGAAACAACCAGCAACATCCCAAATGAAATGTCTCAAATCTCAGTACAGTCCCTGCAGCCATCCAGTTCATCAAAGTAAGAAACAAGCTGAGGAGAGCTCATGTTCAATGATGCTCTGAGGGAAAATGACTGCCTGGCATCAGCACTGGAAGTAGGATGTGGCTGACTGATGATTTTGGATTGGTTTTTTGGAAAATACTGGGTAAATTGAGTAATTTGAACCAATCATGGACTATATGGTGCAACACAACATTCTTCTGCCCTGCAGTCTCCCTTCTGGGAAATCTGGAGTGGTGGGGAGTACATTTATCAAGAAAATAATGACCCCAAAGAGACTCCTTGAAGCCTAAGGTGGTTTTTTTATAAGAGGGCTCTAGGGAACTAATTAGGAGGAAATAGCTCCTCAATGTCCTGAGTGCACTCCCACTGAGAAAATAAACAATTTACTGATTCATGCAACTCCAGACATCCAAAGATAGTCATCTTTATGACAGGTTTTTTGCAAATATGGAACATAGAATGGCATGCAGAGGCAGTGTTTGATAATGAAAGAAAGGTGTATATTCAGGGACACACCCTTGTCATCATTATTTGAATTTTTATCTTTCAATTTGCAATTAAGGTATTCCAAAGAGGTGTGTAGTATACAATAAAAATTAAGTTAAAAAGATGAGGTTACTTTCTACCTGTTTTTATATCCTTTAACCAATTTCCTTGCCCTGCTATGTTCCATTCATTCTTTGGAAAACAGGAGGTGCAGGAGTTTTGGGTGTAGACAAACGTTCGGGCAGCAAAAGCTCTAGAATCAGCTTTGAAAACACTCAGTTTTGCAAATATTGAATCTTTTGGGCTTGTCCCTAGAAGAGAAGGCCAAGCATTCTGATCAAGAAAGGAAAAAAGTCCTGAGAATGGAAAACAGCAGCAGTCCATGTATTCCAAAGATACAGACACCCAGGAGTAATGTGGAGTATCAGAGGGAGGGCTGGCAAGAACGAAGGGCAGCACATTAATATTTAGACTGAGCATCAGCAGAAACGTCCTGTCAGCGTGATGTGTGAAATTATCCTAAGGGAAGCAGCTGAAGCTTGTTGCTGACAACAATCACTTTTCAGCATTTCAGGCTGGCAGCTCTGTTTCTACACCAAACATTCTCATCAGTCCTTTCATTTTCTGGTAAACAAAAGATAAATGTATATAGTTGATATCATCAGCAGTGGACCCATACGAATAGGTTGGTGTTGTGAGAAGCTGAAATAGAAATCTTGAGCCTGGTGGAAGAAGTGAGCAGGGGCCCCCAACATAAAAAGGACATGGACCTGTTGGAGTGAGGCCAGAGGAAGACACAAAGATACACCAAGGGCTGGAAACCCTCGCTCTGGAGCCAAGCTGGGACAGCTGGGAGTGTTCACCTGGAGAAGAGAAGGCTGCAGGGAGACATTAAAGCTCTTTCCAGCGCCTAAAGGAGCTACAAAAGAGCTGGAGATGGACTATGACCAAGGGCATGGAGTAATAGGACAAGAGGGAATGGCCTTAAACTGATGAAGAGCAGGTTTATATTAGAGATAAGGAAGAAATTATTTACTGAGAGGGTGGTGAGGTGCTGGAACATGTTGCTTAAAAAAACCCAAGGTCAGGTTGGATGGGTCTTCGAGCAACATCTTTGTGCTTGGGACCCGTGAATAAAACTGTGGGTCAAAATTATTTGAGAGCTACAAAACGTTGCTCGTCAAATCAATGTTAGAATAAATTGTATCTGGCTTATAAAAGAATTTTGCTAGAAGGAAAATTTAGAGAGTTCATTCTGCCTAGATATCACCTAAAAGATTTATGT
Source organism: Corvus kubaryi (assembly GCF_017639235.1). Classification (NCBI taxonomy): domain Eukaryota; kingdom Metazoa; phylum Chordata; class Aves; order Passeriformes; family Corvidae; genus Corvus; species Corvus kubaryi. The sequence continues at coordinate 16,414,735 of NW_024581136.1, forward strand.
ATGATAAGGTTTATGTCATTGTATATCGGTGAAACGTGATTGCATACAACTTCCAATTTCACCCTCCTTTCTGGGCAGTTCTCAGAAAAAGGCATCCAAACCAGCAGTCATTTATCCTTGATTTAAGCACAATTTGATGCCTGCTTAATATACACACAAGTAATAATTCAAGACAGCACAAAGTGTGCATTTGACAGGCTTCCAAAAGACATCAATGCATTTTAACATTTTTGCATTTACAGGCATAAATTCACGGGTCTCTCTCACAGGAGACGACTTGAAAAATTCTGTGCACTAATATGTTCTCTACAGAGTACTCATTTGTTCACTGTTTTAGCTGCATGTTCTTCATGCTTTATTTCCTGTAACGCTTATAGGATTGTGATATTCAGAGACCCCATTGCTATTTACCCATACAACACCATCACCACTCAAAACACCCAAAAAATGGGGATTTGCAGGATTTTTCCACTGCACAGATTGTAATGATTATAACAGTCAACAGAAACTCTCTGTAAAATATGACTGACAAAACTATGCCCTAGAGAGCAATGGTTAAATAATAATATACATACATAATGTCATTGTTATATTGATTTATACAGATGTGACATTACCTACACTTTATATGAAAGAAAAAAGACAGTTAATAAAAGGAAAAACAAGTCATATAACTTATTCAATCAAGAAAAAAAACTTAAACCAATATTGAACAACATATGTACATTATTCTCCATCTCACACCTGCCTTCTGAAACATCCCCAAAGCAAGCGTTTTACAAATAAAAGAGCAAACCAGCTCCTAGATCAAACTTCTTGCTATTCACAGCATGTTTGATCAGACTTGGCCAGAAAAAAGATTTCTCTAAACAAATCCCTCTAAATGAAACATCTTTTCCCCCCAAACCCATCAGCTCATTCTTGGTTCTTTGGGAAACTGTGCACCATTAAGAGTGAAGGTTCAGCTCAAGTTATTCATGAACTTGTTACTGAAGGAAGATTAAAACATATCTTAGCCTACACTGGAAGTTTTTGAAGGTACATAGATTTACTATCTGCAGAAAAAAAAAGGTAGCAACACACTCCTGTACACAGACCTTGCTAAATTCATAATAAAATTCTTGAGTGCAAAAAAACCCACAAAACCAAGTAAAAGGCATTCTGACCAATCATTACTGCAGTCAACATATGTTTCTGAAATTGTTTTTTGACTCAAATAAAGCTGAGGCCAGAGGACACCTGGAGGCCTCTGGCTCCTAATGAAAGAAACACGTCCACTGAGACAAGATCAGATTTTTGTGTCATCTTTTTTTCTGTTAAAATACAGATGGTGTTTCCAATGATTCACAGCCCAAACTTCTCCCCTTCAGCTCTGTTGTGAAGAAGTGACCAGACTGAAAAAAGGCTCTTGCTCAGATTAAACCCCAAAGTCTTCAGGGATTCCTTAACCCATCTAAAACACAGGTCTCTACAGAGGATACTTGGTTCAAAAGGACAGAAAATTAAAATATTAAGGGAAATATAATGGAAGATATAAATCCTTACCCTCATCCAGACTTAATATTTGACTGTTCCAATGACATAACTGTGTAAGGCAAGCAAAATGGGATGAAGACAGAATGGTAAACTCAGAGGAAAAAGTTACGGCAGGGTTTTCTCTGCACTCCTTTTTATGTAAAATGTAAATAATTTAGAACCTGTGTACCAAATTTGCACCTCATTTTCTACTGTAAGTTATTACGTGCACAAGATAATTTTTTATGCTCTATCAATTTTTAAATAGACTAAATTCCTCAGATTACGCAACATACCAAAAATAAAACACCAGCTTCATGAAAGCCAGTGGCCTTAATGCAATAAAAACAGGCAGATGAAGTGAAACTTGGCAGCTAAATAATACATTAAGATCAAACATACCAAAAGAAGCAAAGTATTTTCAATGTTAGGATGCTATATCTTAATACATATTTATTCAGTAGATCTAAAATATCAAATGGAGCATAGAAGCCAACAAGAAAAAGTCCAAGTCAGTGAGGAGAGGCAATAAATGCCTTCTCCTGGCAGCTGGATGCTTGGAATGATCTAAACTAACTGCTAAAAACACTGAGTGAATCAAGAAACAGAGAACTTCGCATGTGAGCGGGAAGACAGACACCAAATGACTGTCAGACATTATGACAGAAATCTGAAACACTTTGCACAGTGTCTGAATCCCAGCCTGACTTCAGGATTCAGGCACAGTCACCCCCTTCTGTAGTGTTTCCCACGGACAAGGTCACAAGCATTTGGCAAATGAAGGTGGCCTCGGACTGCACCGAGTGTGCTGGAGGGGCCAAGCCCTCCTGTCCCTGACAAACCCGACAGCCAAACCAAGAGAGAAAAAATACTCCCTTTCTTCTAGCTTTAAATCCACCTAGGGAGGCAGCATGGATGGTGATAGAGCCATGAAAGGGCATATAAATACTTCAGGACAGCTTCCACTCAGAGCCCGCAGGACTTTATTTTAATAGTTCCACAAGTACAAAAACCAGCTGATACTCTCCTTTGAAAGCTGCTGTGTGCCACTGACAGCTGAGATGATTTACAGGAGCCATCAGAAACTTCAGCCTGCTCCTCTCAACAGTTCATTTTAATTCAAGAAAACAAAGTAAAATGGGCTGCACATTAGGCTCTCCTGCGGTCTTAAATCATGAAATAATTGTGTTGAAATTCATCATGACCTTGTGTTGTGCTTCTCTAAATATCTTAGAATTATTCTTCCAAAGTAAACCAAATCAAAGAAACCTATGCTGCCAAATAAAAAGAGCCTAATATTGATAACAAGCTTTCTTTTTCACCAACAGCCAGACCATTACCACTCCCAGGCTGACAATGCCTGTAAATTAAAATATCCAGTGACATTTAAGCAAGTGGAGATTTGACAGAAATTCCCATCAAGCCCTCCTTGCAAGGTTAAGAGAAGACCTTAAAAAGAAAAGGAATTTGATTGGTGATACATTTCCCAGGTCGAGAGGGGCTTCATATTGTGCCCTAATGTATTGCTTCATTATATCATTTATATGCTTCAGCTCTAGCATCAGTCATCACTAACGACCCAGGCCACCCTCATCCCTCACACAGCACTCATCAGAACTGGCTGCTCTCAACATCTTTGTCCCTTTTTGACCAAGGTACTGGTTGCCATCTAAATTCATTATCATCAACACATGACAGCTACAGAATTAGCTGCAGAAAAGGAAGATTAGATTCCCAAAAGCAGAATTCTGGTCCTGTCAGCGGGGAGCTGAGCAGCGCCACTACCAGATTGCAGAGGTCCTCACCTCTCAGGCTGTGCTGCTGGTTATGAGCAGCTGCTCTGAAGCTCCACCAGTGGAATTGGCTTGCAGCTACCTTTCCCTTTCAATCCAAAATGCAAGAAAACTTCTTTTTAGTGTTCTCCATCTGCAAGCGTGTCACTACTTTACTCTGCAGAAGAATAAACGCCTTGTGCTGCTACTAACACAGGTCTTTGTGGGGATAGAGGGGCTTAGAGAGGCCTCTGCTTCCTCCTTTCAGCACAGTGTGCCCTTTCAGGAGTGCTTTTGACTCCTCCGTGGGACCTCCACCTCAAACAAACCCTCTTCTGCCTCTTCCAAGCCTTTTCCTTCTAGCTACAGTTTTATCACAAAATGGTCCAAATAATGAAATAATCCAAAACTGAAAGGACATCTTAAATCCTCCCTTCAGTCTTGCTGCTCCATCCCAAAGGAGGACACAGCTATTCCTCAGCAATGTTTGCCAAGCCGAATGTGCTTTGTATTGCCAGTACCTGTCCTGTGCTTCAATCCAAAGAGTAATGCCACCATTCTGGAGCAATTGACACAGTCCGGAACAGCCGGTCATTATAAATCACAATGTCCTAATGAAGGATAAAAAGAAAAGGAACATTTATGTGGCAGACATATTTCACAGCACATTTACACTGGCATTTTTCAAGAGCTGAAAAGGTATATGGACAGGGGGTGAGAAAGGAGAAGTGGAATAAAGAACTATGATATACTCACAGGATGTCTGTTCTGAGCACAGACAATTTTCTGAAAACTTTTTAAAGGTCATGGTTGCTAGAATTTACACTGAAAACTTGAAGTTTTTTTCCCCTTCACTTTGCTGATCTTAATATGTCCTTCTCCTTTGTGATTTCATGCCATGCCAAAGCTAGTTACTAACTTTCTTAGGCTTCTTGTTACTATTCAAGGAGTATTATATTTATGATGCACTATATTACTGTAATAATTAATAACAATTTACTTCAGAGTTTTCATTAGTGTGATCACTGACTTGAAATGCAGTGCAGAACACAACAAAATAATAATATTAATAATAGAAATACAAACAAGAGACGCAGTTGTCTGTATACTTCAAGGAAGTGGCACCTCTTTTAAGGAGAACTTGCTGGGTTTTAGCAGTATTTAACTAGCATGAAAGGAAACCTCCTATGAGCATGTGAGCTTTGATGTCTGAAGAATTTTTATTGCCATGTAATTGTTTTAGTTCATTTCTCCTGTGCCATTCTGAAGGCTTCGTTGTCACTAGTCTTCCAGATAAAATTCAATAATTGAGATCCTTAATTTTTAATCTGCCTGCTTGACCTTCACACCTTTAACTGGCAGCGAACCTCCACGTCAGACATCACGGCGACAGAAAAATGCCATACAGCACTTAATGCTCCTTGTTAGGCTTCAAACATCTTACTTTTCTTTTCCTCTTTTTTTTTTCTTCCTTTTTTTGTCTCCACTAGGGATTGCTCACGCTTACAGCTGGTGAGGGATGAGCAGGTTAATGACAGGACCATAAAATAAAACTCCACTTAAAGTCAGAGTGAGCGTAGCAGCAAGTACCAGGATCTCCTGAAAACCTAAATGAGTCTGCCAAAACGGTTACATATGTAGCAGGAACCGCAAGTAAATGCAAGTCTATGGTCCTAAAGAGTAAGTGTAATCACTATTTTATCTCCATTTAAATGATACATTAGGACAGAAGGAACACCACTGCATTCCTTGCTGCACAAACAGGTATTTAACAGTGGTAGCATTTTATGCAAACTACCTATTAAGCTACTAAGAAAGCTCCAAAAAACGTAGCAAAGTAATTAAATAATGGACAAGGCCTGAGGTTTATTATAAGCCTTCCAAACCATAAAAGCAATGCCAAAAGATAGTATAAATTTTGTATTGTTTGAATGGACTCTTGGAGTCCTGTACTCTAATCTACTCTTTATTACTCATCCACAAAACATCTAGCAATTTTTATTACAAGTCCCATCCATTACAGTATTAAACTTAAATTCAATATACACTGCAAGGTCGTGATCTTGTTGGTGATGAAAAGCTGTGCCTTGTAGAGCCTGCTTCATTTAAGGCTTAGATCTCTTGACCTACTAAAAAAAATGAGCCTCACAAAAGGCAGACTCAGATGTCAGAAGGAGTCGGCTCTGCATCCAAGTGAAAAGTTTACTTAGTATCTCCAAAAGATTTAATGGCATGCCAGGCCCGATTTATAAAGCCCTTCTGATGTTCATGTTCTGGAAGAAAACCCCTCTGGTCATCTGATGTCGAAGTTGAAATTAGTCCTTTGGATCAAATAACCACAACAAATAACAATTTAAGCCAACTGAATGTGCGTTTTACCTGCCCCTGGCCACACTGAGTCCATAATCTTTGGAATCACTTCCATTTTACTCAATATTTGCTAAGTTGTACGTTAGACTTTGCAGTACTGCACCAGCAAATGTAATATCATGAGTAATGCTGGTTTGCAAAAGGTAAATAGCACATTCTGGTCTGAATATATACTAAGGATGAAGTCAGAGTGACATAGTCCAACCTGTGACATTTCTAAATTACAGAGGATCTTATATTCTTAATATTTGGAAACAGGTGCTTACACTGGAAAAAGAAAACCCAATTGTTAAAACATTTTCACATCTTTATCACCTTTTCCTTGCTTCATTATTTTCCTTGCTCCAATCTTATTACCTCTTTAGCATCTGAAATTGAGTGATTGCTTCATCTTGGGAGCAGTGTGATACCTTATATTGTTTACGTTTTGATTCTGGAGCAAGCAGCCAGGATTTGTCAAACAAACAACATAAAGCATGCGTTCTTGATGTGGTAGGTCAGTTAATACTAATTGTAGCACTCCTATTATCTCACTGCCCTTGTCTCTTGCCACAAACTGTCCAGATAAGGACTTCTGTGAGATAACAAACCCAGACCAGATACATCACCCATCCAAAGGTAGAAAACTGCACAAAACCTGTCTACTTATTGCTTAGCAACAGCTTAGTATTGCCTTAGTATCCTGATTTGCCAAGGCAGTTATTTTGCAGAATCATAAAATTGTTTAGGTTGGAAAAGACCTCCAAGACTGCCGACTCCAACTTCCAACCCAGCACTGCCACACCCACCACGAAACCATGCCCCCAGGGGCCACATCTACTTTTAAATACCACCAGGGATGGACTCCATCATTCCACCAGCCTGTTCCAAAGCTTGCAAGCCCATTCAATGAAGTTTTTCATGGTATCCCATCTAAACACACACTCACCCACCAGAGCTACTTGAGGCCATCTCCTCTTACTCTGTAACTTGTTACCTGGGAGAAGAGACCAACCCCCACCTGCCTACACCTCCTTTCAGGTAGTTGCAGAGAGCAATAAACTCTCTCCCACAAGCTTCCTTTTGTCCAAGCTCAGGAATGCATGAGGATAAATAAAAAAACATCTCTATGATAGTTTTATTTTCTGTCTGCACAAGAAGATGATCTTTTCCTTTTCCACCCAGAACTCTCCTCATGGAGGTACTGAATTGGTCTAATAAAAATCTTTCTTCCATCTCCAAAACTCGTGAGATGGAATCAGTTGTACCTTCATATTTAGGGACATATTTACTGTTAGCCACACAATTTTGACCTCTGTGGTATGAAGAATTACTTTCAAGTCAGTTTTCTGTAGCAAAATACCTGCTTGTGAATGGTTGTCAGGAATAAGGCTTCCTAGTCTGGCCTAATGAACTGACCTAGAATAGAGGAAAAAAGAACTGGGTTTCTAGCAAGGGTGCTGGGATTTGTAAACCATGCTGGGAATGCAAGGACACTGTGGCAAAAACACAGCCACTGCTGACTACCTTGTTCCCACTGTGAAAACAATGGTAGAGGCCATCCCAGAAATTTAAACAGTGAGTGCAGGATGAAGAGTGGAAGACATATTTTATAAATGGAGACTAAAAGAAAAAAAAAAATTTCAAACACTTAGGGACTTCTTGTGACACTCCCATTGTTAGGGATGGGAGCTGAGCCAAAGTGGTTATACTTAAAGGGAAGAGACAGTTTGGAACTGTTAAATGGAAATATTTTGTACAAAACGTGTAATTAAACTGTGGAACACTCTTTCATTGTAAAATACTTTGCCTAACAGCTTCGGAGGATGTAAAAAATACATAGATTTTGTAGACATAGGGACACATGCAATATATCATATCCAATTACTCTAAAATAGGGTATTACTCCCTATTTGTAGCACAGAAAAAATACATCTTCCTATTCAAGATCCAGTGCTATCAACCACTGGGGTAAATATTAAAAGTGCTCCCTAGAAGTACATGTCTATAACTGGCAAAGCAAACAAGAAACTATGAAAAAAACCCATTTTTCACACTTCAAGGAATGGTGTAACACTGATCCTTATATGCAGAGCTGAGCCTCATGTCCTCATTAAAAAGATGTGTTTTCTACAGACAGACAAGAAAATTGAGTAAAGCACATACAAGTTAATTCACAGTTCATTGATGGAACTCTTGATCTACTGAGGGTCAAGTGATTAAATCATTGACCACCTCAGCCATTAGTGAGCAAAGCCATGTCACTTGCAGATGGTTTACAGCTGAGGTGACATCACAGGAATGAGCAGGTGGACAGGTGATGAGTACTGATTATGCTTTCTATCCACAGAAATAGGTGAGGGGGATAAAAATAACAAAAATCCCCAGGCAATAACTTAGAACAATTATTTGGCAGCGCAGAATGTTTTGAAGAGACCAGAAAAATACAAAGCGTAGGAAGGCAAGAAAAGGTTGATTCCTCATTACAGAAAGAAGGTAAAGCTTGCCCTTCTCTCATACCAGCAGGAGCTTAGTGACACCTCATTATTTTGGAAGTTGCTACTACAAACAGCTCTACCAAACATCGAGTGACTGAAGCACCTGCTTCCTCTTTTACCTTTGTCTCTGAAAAGCATCGAGCTTAACATTATTCTCTTTAGAGTCAGGTGGGCCTTTTTTGTCTTGTCTCATACCAAAATATTCATTTTTGATGGGAAAATCCCTCAAAATATCATATCTGAAAGAATAATAGCACCAGCAACCATCAAACTGCAGTAATACAAACATTCACTGAGCAAAACGGTAGGTCTGTCTCAGGAATTAGAGCTGTTAACATTGCTCTGCAAAGACATCAAAGCTTCTAATTTAATGGTTACTGAGGGGTCTTGTTCTCAAACTTTCATTACATTTCACAAAGGAAGTTAAAATTATTCTTCCTTTCACTCAGCACATGATACTTTACAAGAATAAACAGTAAAATTCAAGTAATCTCTGAAGAGATTTTGGATACAAATCTCTGAACACACTCAGTGGCCTGTCAGGAGTGTGCAGCAGACCACAGGAAAACACAGATCATCGGTGACAACAGTGTAAATTTTACCTCTCTCTGCTGAAAGACATAACACTGGCTGTAAAAATGAATCATTAAGATCCCCCAGAACCTCAAGAGCAAGAAGGAGGTTTGAAATGTGGGAAAGAAATGACAGTGTTATTACTTGAGTTGTACTTCCTACTTGCTAGAACTTTTTTTTTTTTTTAATTATCTAAAGCTAAACTATCTTTACAACTAAACTTGATATGATTCTGAGAGTTAGGAGAAGCTCAGCACTGTTCTATTTTCTGTGGAAAAATATTCCTAGATGAGAGTAGGCTGCTTGCACATCAAGTTGGGAATAATCCATACTCACTCTGCACTAACAAAATACTCCTACATTAGTGGCTAATCTAATCCCAACAGATGTATGAAAACTCTCCTACTATGATGAGTGAACTCTGATTTCAATTTTTACAAAAAAATCTACTTACTGTTGTACCGTGCCTTTTATTTATAGGTACCAGGATTTAAAATCACCTGGAATTACCTTAGGTGGCTATGGCACTTTCAGCTGTAGTTCACATGCAACAAATATTATTTCCTGATTTAAGACACAGGGAAAGCCTAATATGCAGCCACTTTACTTTGGTTTTTGAATAAAAATAGTTGAGAAGAGACAGCATTTCCTTGAAGGCTCTTGTGGATTCATAAAGCAACCCATGTCTGCCTACCCAAAATATTCATTAGATTGTGCTAAGAAAAAGGGGGGGAAATAATGGGCTTTACAAAGGGTATATTTTGTAGAAGTAAGTATGAGAAAATTGATGTGAATTAAATAGAGTCCAGAAAATCAAGTGTAGCAAAGGAAGGACTAGCTATGCTTGTTCCAATAAAACATTTACAGAATGTGTCACAAATGGGAACTGGAGCTGGTGTGCAGAAGCAAAGGATGGGGAAAACAGCATCAAGGATAAAATAATGGTGTTAAAAGTTAGAAGGCATCTGGAATACAGAAGGATTACATAAATTATAACAAGAGCCTGAGGCAATCAAAAATACTTGAGAAAGCCAAATTGAAAAATGAGCATCAAATAGTGCAAAGCATCTCAACTAATACCAAAAGATATTTTAAGCATAATTATACACCCAGCAACTGACAGGCAAGGAAAGTGATGGAGTGTAAAGGAGCAGGAATGCTATACAGCAATTATTCCTGTACCTATCTCTAAAACTGAAGAGGGCAGACAGTTGCCTAAGACTCAACACACAGAAGTGGTGGTGAGGAATTAAAAGAAAAGGTGATGATACCCAAACTGTCAATTAACTGGATTGTTGTTCTTAAAAGCCATAAGAGACCAGAGCCGAACAATGCTCATCTAAAAGTACTACATGAAGTAAGCACAGAAATTGAAGAAGGTGTAATGAAAATTTATATTTAGTACCATCATTTCAGGAGACTGGCATGGGGCCAAGCAGACACACAGCAAGAAATTACCAGTCAGTTCATTTCCCATTAGTTGTTGAGCAAGTCTTAGACAGCCATTAAAAGGATCACACTGGGGCCGGGGAGGAAGGGAACATGAAAATTCAGAGCATAATCAAGGACAGCTAATATTGTTTCAGGTCATGCCTCAGTAACTCAGGTTTCATTGAGCCTGTTACTGCCTAGCCTGGCAAAGGGGTGCAGTAAATGTCAAAGATGTTACTTATTTAGATTGTCAGAAAACACTTGAAAAAGCTCCACCTCAAGGAGGAACTTACCAGAGTTATAAACCAACAGACAATAAGCTCTAATGTGTCAGCAAGTTCTAAAATGTTGTTATTAAGCATGCAGTGCCACTGTAGAGTTCAAGATGTTAGGACCCAATGTAAAAGCAGGCAAAGAAAAATCAACACTATCCCAGGTGTGACTAAAGGAAAGGTTACGGATCAGATAGGGTTCACAGGAGTGAAGAGTTCTTCTGAAGTCACCCTCCAGGGGAATTTAGATCCAGGGTAATTAGAGCTGCATCATCTTGACAAGCGGATCCAATTAGTCACAACCAGGATGCAGAGGTGAAAAAAGGATACTGGGGTCCTGGAAGGAAGTAATTTGGGTTGCTTTCCACTGGTCTTGAATTACCTGCAAGAATCCAGACCTGCCCTTTACACATGAATAGAGACGCATCTGGACATTCTTCCAGCACAACCATTGGCACACAAGCTCCTGTCTTGCAGGAAAGTTTGGACAGGTGCCCTTCTTGATGATGGAATAATGGCTTTTGCCTGTTCTGCAGGACAAACCCTTTTTAGGCTGTAGTAAATGAGGACTGTTTGTACCTTTGAGTGCTGCTGACACCTGTTGGCTCCCTACCCCTTCGTGCTGCATTGTTGCAGGCATCCAGAAATGGATTTCAAACACTTACCTAGGAAAACCTATTTTTCTCCATCACAAAAGGCTTTTATACATGACTATCTGCACGATCACAATGATTAAATACGTTGAAATCCCTTTCCTGAGTTTATCAAAGCCTTGGAAGGCAAATCTTGCAGGAGCACATTGACGTGCCTCCTGCCTTGCTCAGAAGCCTCTCCTGGGGCTGTGCGCGGTGGCATTTTAGCTGTGCTCTCGCTTGTCTCATCAGGGGCAGCTTAAAAGGCAGCATGTTTTATTCCTTATTCCCACACACAGTCTCTGTGGCTGCAGTTGGGAAGCTGTGGGGTGAGGGACCAGGAGCGCCGGCGCGTGAGTCACTGTGCTCTGCAGAAGGGATGGCAGCACAGCAGCAAAGCAAACACAAACACAGGAGAGAGAGAAAACCACGTCTCCCTCCCCGAGCCCTCCCTGCGGTGAGAGCTGGCTCTGTGTGACAGGCCTCCTGGCACTCCTGTCCTCCCTGCCCTCTTGCTCAAACCCTGCACAGGGCCACTGTGCCCAGCTGAGCTGTGTGACAGGGCTACAGGGAGGAGAGGGAGGGAGGGATTGGCAGCGGGCATCAGCCAGCCCGTGGGAAGAAGAGGGGAAGAAGGGAGACACACTGAGCTGGAGACAGCTGGGAGATCCCATGCCTTCAGGGGATGGGGATCAAAGGAGACGGGGGCTAAGCAAGGGAGCTAACAAATAAAACTCCCTCCAGAAAATATTAACAGAAAATGAGAGGGGAAAAGAAGAAAAATAAAGCCTTGGCTTCAGCATCCCTATGGATTTGCTTAAAACTTGTGCTGGATCCTTAATTCATGCCAGTGAAATTGCAGTGTTCCTTTCTCATCATGCAGGAAGGTGAGAGATCATTTCAGGTAGTCCTTTGGTCTGTGGTCACCTCCACACAGCAATTTCTGACACTCTTGGGCAAGGACTCTGAGTAAAACAGGAGACTTCCATAAGTGTAGACTACAGCTGCTATCTAGGAGTAAATATTCTATTAACTGTGCTGTGTACATGATCCATACATGTATGGAAAATGACTAGATATGGTCACAGTCACACTGGAATATTGGGACAACGGACAGCTATCACCAAAACTGTCCCCAGGATTACTGTATTATTATGGAGAAACTGTCTTTGTGGAAAGATTTGCAAAATACATGCCAAAAAAACTGAGGAACACAAAGTTAACTTCGAAGGAAATTTCAAATATTTCCCCGTTGACAAAGGTGGGAGACAAAAATAAGACACAAAATGTTTAATGCAACTAGGATGGCCATATCAACTGGGCTTAGTTTATCTAATTCTTTTGATTTCCACTAAGTAAAGCCATTTACAGAACCCCAGCCCCTTGCTTCATAACTTTAGGTTATACCCTGATTTGATGAGAGGTTTTCCTAAACTTGGCTCGGTTGCTAAAAAACTGGGACGTGGAATTTGTAATGAATCAGGTCTGCATTCTGTGCTAAGGTCTTCTGATTTTTTTTTTTATTATTATTATTTTATTTTTCCTGAAAGGGCAAGTGAATAACTCAAATCCCATGACAGGTTTATTGCAGAAAGAAATAGTAGTATTTGCATCATAAAATTCTTTTCTTGGAATGCGGTAAAGTACTATAGAAGACTATTTAAGTCATTTCTTTGGCTGAATTAAGTAGAGAAAAAGAGCATGTTGATTTATACATAGGCAGGTCTTTTTCCACTACATTTTATTTAGAATAAAGACAAGTGGAAAGGGAGGCCAATAAAACAGTTTTAAAACAAAACAGCCCCCCCTCCCACAACACTTCACAAATTCCAAGATTTGCTTTTCCAAGATATACTCTTTTATCACCAAAGTGCTGTGAAATGGATTGCAGTAATAAAATTACTGCACTGGAATCATCTGGTTTACATAAGAATTCTTAAGCTTTTCTTTGCCTTTACAAAGAATATATGAAAGCAAATTAGGAATTAGCTGCTAGGCTTAAAACATTTGAGTGTGTTAAGAAAAATGCAGATGTGCAATCCTGCAAATGTATGATAATTTAACATAAATAATTCTTGAATTAATCAAAGGATTTACAGGTTTGTCTTATGTTCTTTTTGCTGGCTTTTCTTTTTGAAAGCATGACTCAGAACAATCATCCTACACATCCTGGCACATGGAGCCTTAGGGGTGGGTTTGAGTGCACACAGCTATTTATAGGCAAAATTTCATATGTCTTGGACCTCCTCAAGTCCCCAAATCTAACACATTTTTTACTTAAGTAGCACTCATGGCTCTACAGTCTGGTCGTCATTCTTAGAGCCAAGTGTTGGATAAATCAGAAAAAATCTATTCATTTACACAGGTCTTTAATTGGCCTGAGATGATCTTAAGAAACGAGGGGCATGTCTCTTCTCACTTTGAGCAGAACGTATGGATTCTGAAGTACTGTTAGTCCTTGCCAAATTTTGTGTGTGTGTGTCTGTGTCTCAGAGGGAAAGGCAGAAGAGAAGATAGATATTTTTTAATGTTCATAAGATCTGGATGTAATTTTTGACTGTAGGACAAAAGTAGTGCCTCATTCAGCAGGATGACAAAAGGTCATTTGGCACCTGGCATAAAATACACTTCTTGCAAGAACCTGGCATGAACACCAAAGTGATAATGAGTAAAATGTCAACGTCTGTGCAATAAAACCATTGATGCTGAATGTTAAACAATCATAAACAGAATACTAAACCTTCTAAGAACATTATGCCTTTACTGTGAACAGCCAAGAATTAGTCAAACCTAAGGTGACATCTTCTCTGATATTAAGAAAATAAACAAACCTAATGTCCCAAGACCTTTACCATTACCTTTCGTGTCCTAGGACATCAGGTAAACTGTAGGAAACACACAATGCCACTTGTTAATGAACCACATGAGATAAAATGACATCAGTCCAGTCAATGGATACTGTTCCTTGTCAAATCTATGGCTTTAAATTTAATTATAGTTGAGCTTCATCAATCATACAGCCAAAGAACACGGTGATGAAGACTTGAACTCCAAGATCAGCCCTTAATCAACAGGCATTTGCCTCATCCCCATCTAATACACTTGCCTGCAGAAACCACTTGGTAGAGAAAAGGGAGCTGTGATCTGTGAAGCTCTTTTGATTAATAGCTACATTAAGAGAATTCAGCCCTTGCCCTATATCTATAGCTTCTCACCACAAATACTGATTAAAACACAGTGTTTGGGCTCCAACCCAGGAGTTCTCTGATTTTACAATCACTTTACTCTATTGCTGCTAAACCACGTCTCTGTGGGACAATCACTTTTGCATAGGTTTCCCCATCCTTAGAAAAAGGGACTGGTATGGTTCAAGATCTTTCACTGGATTGCAACAATTAACCTTTACATGTTTGGTAGATTAAGGGCTCCTGAGATGAATGGAAAAAGTTCCCCTCGTTAGTCTGGATTAGCACTCCATAAGGAAAAATCTCCTGATTGTGAAACATTCTTATTTCTATGTAAAATTCACTGCAAGAAATGTTGGGGTTTTGCCTCCTCCCTTCCTTTATGTAATTGTATGAAAGGGAAAGAAAGAGAAATTTAAAAAGTGAAGTTTAATAATTGTTGCATGTTATAATATAAACACACAAAATATCTCCCAGCAATTTATTGAGTCCAAAATCAGATCATGGGGAGGACAGGTTGTCCTTAGACTAAGGAATTAGACACTACTATTTTTCTAGAAATCTCCTCTCTGATTCAAAAGTGGTCCTGACAACCATGGTCCTCAAACCTCTCTGAGCATCTTGAGGTGGAAAATGTTCTTCATGCAACCCCAAGCCTCCCTCCTCCCCACTCAACACTCACTGAGGTTCCTACTCCTGCTTCTATCCCCAAATGCATGGAGAGGAAAGAAACTGCAACTTCTGTTTTCAGTAACTACATGTATCCACAGAAATCTACATCTTGCTTACATGCAGGCAAAGCAAAAACACAATCCTGTTAAATACTCAGCCAACATTTCTACTGACCACAGGTACTTGCTCATCAAGTATGGGGTTCACAGCAGGAACACTCCAACAGGCAGCCACTCTGAGAAAAATATTTATCTTCTTAGCAGTAGGTTTTTTGATATTACTCCTCTTCTTGTGTGTAATTAAAAGCACATTCTCTTGATTTTTAATAATTACAGGCTAAATTGTGAAGTGTCCACTTCCCCACACTTCGACCACAGGGAAAAAATTAGCGAGAAGAGTGTTTTTGTTTTCAAAAGATATTTGTATTAAACCAGCATGTAACAACAACAAAAATGTGCTCTTTCAAAAAGGCACTTGCTAGGTCATTATGCATTTCTGAAGAAACAGCCATCAACTGGGAGCTAAAAAAGTTTAAACAAGCAGCACTTGTGGATGTCACTTTTTCAGAACTTCATACCAAAGCGAGCGTGTTGTATCTACAACGCTAATTAGTACCTAGCATGAATACCATAAATTCAAAAGCGTTAATTAATCCTCACTATTTTTCCTGAAAAATAATGGGCATTAGTCCCTTTAGAGTGAGAGAAACTAAGATTTAACAGCTGTGCTAAGACTAACTCAGACAGGTCTGAGGAGTTCAAAGCAGGCTGGATTCCCAGAGCAGCTCTTCTTACTCCCAGTCTCTGGAAAATGGATGACCATGGGTCAGCTGCCTCCCAGTCTCACACTCTAAACAAGAGATCAACATTGGTCACCTGGGCTTTGCTGCCTGACCCCATTTTGCAGGAATATTACCAAAATCTCCATCCTTCCCCTCTGCCAAGACATGGGGTTACCCAGAGCCCAACCCTCAACATATGCTTGCATCCAAATAATCTGAACTAAAGGCAAATTTGTGTTGAGTACAGCCATAGTCAGGGATAAATAACCAGGTATCCAAAAATCACAGGTTCAAAAAACCCCAAAAGAGTATCACAGAAAACTCAATGTTAGGACTCTGACTGCACTGCCTAACACTGTGCTGAATGCACAGTGATGAGCAAGGATGGATCAAACCTCAGATAACTCTTTTATGCAGCCTTATTATGTTTAGAGCAGACAGAGCACACTGAAATTTATTCCAAAAAATATTGTTTTAATCACTAAACCATGTCTTTCTCTGGAATACTGACATATTCAAGAGAGGGGGAAGAAAACCAACAAGCATAATGTAAGCTGCACAAGATCAAAAGAAAGCAAGAGTGCAATTAATTTCATCCATTTTTAGAAGTAATTGTCTTTGCACCTTACCCAAAATTTAACGAGCATTACTTCTCTAGCATGGAAAAAAGCTTTGTTCTTTTGACTTAATTGATTTGTAAACGCAGTAGGAGAAGCGTATCTGAAGTTCAGTAACCCTGATAGTTGAAAGAAATGGAGCATTCAATGGGTGTAGTGCAAAAGACTGCTGCAAACCCTGCAAATGTAACTATGGAATTGATTTCCTGCTCACTGAAACTCATAGGCAGTATGTGTATGTTTCACAATCTCAGTTATGTTCCTTAAACAACCCCTTTTTATAATTACTATTTAAAATATTTTCTATTCCCTCCTTGTGTTGCAGAGCTTTTCATTTTCCAGAACTTCATAGCATGTAGTGGTTTCCAGTGACAGAAAATCAGTAAGGACTGAATGGCTGGCAAAAAACATTTCCCACAGAAAGGGAAACTAGCACTTTTTGGGTGACAGAAAATGAAGACTGGCCAGGATTGTATACATTGCATCACAGAGGACTGGTGTAAATGTGGTCAGAGGACTGTGGGTTCAACACACCAGAAACACAGAGGCAAGGCAGCAAAGGAAGGAAAGGAAAGGCTGTGTCTGCTGTCTAAGATGAAGAAAATTATTTCCATTTAATATCTTAAGGCTGGAAGAATCCAGGTTTACATTTCATTTTTGCCCCTTAAGGGAAGATTTAGCACAGTATTGTTCAGTATGAAAATTCTAGTTACAGCCTAACGAGATTCCTACAAAATATTCTATTAATGCTAAAGGCTCTGTTCTAAGATTGTACTTACATATGTTGCTTATCTTTTTCTCATCAGGGCTCTTTTATGCTCCTGGATGAGTTTCTCAGCTGGATCATTGTAAAGTACACAAATTATGGGATTGCTTACCTCCACTTCTAGGAGATTAACTCACATATTCTACCACCACCCACCTGGAACACGAAACACCTCTGTGAGCCAATGTACAAATCCACTTAATCAGTGACCCAAATGTGAAATTCAGACATGGTGTCACGTATAATACTGGTATAAATATCATCTCCTTGCCTCTCCACTAAATTCTGCAACATCAAAGCCAGCTGATCTCTTGGAACAGTTTATAGGAGGCCAGGGAATAGCATAACCACCTCATCTTTGCAGAGCTTTCAGCCTGGAGAGGCGGTGTGATACGAGACTTCAATACGAGCCTCCCATCCCTGGAGGGAAGTTTGCATTACAACATGCAATGCTTCATTACCACGTGTATCACTGTAATGAGGAGGTACTTATATGACTGAACTTGCATTATACTGAATTATATATGCACCACGCAGATGTGGAGTGGAGGGCTGCACTGCAGAGTTTAGGTATTATTTCCTTTCCCAATTCACTTTTACCTGTATTTGTACCTCGAGCAGAAGTGAAAATCAATTTTGAATCAATGCTACTTAATTTAGGCGACAAGCAGTTCTGTTTCAAAAATTATCACATCTAAATTTCTATGTGATACTATGATTAGCTAAAATATAATGCTAAAATACAGCGTTAAAATATAAATGTCTGATAACCTATTAAAATCCTTTAAATGTTCATTTAAAACTAGACTGAATCGGTAGTGCCTCACAAATCTTAATGATCTGAAGAATATCTTCTCATTCAGATTAATTCCTTGAATGTTGGAGAAATGGCTATGAGCTGAAAAGCCAGCAGGCTTCCTCTTTCAGTTCATGACAAGAAACCAGGAGGAAAAATATGTCATCTATTAATTCAAAAATTTGGAAGAAGTGGTTCCAGAATATCAAGCAGTTAGGTAGAGTTCCCGCTGTACTCGTGAGGTGTTCAGCCTTTGCACAATTCATTTCCTACCTTTTTAATCTAATTTGGCTCTTCTGACAACTGTGCTATGCATGCATGGCCATTTTCTGATATCAGAATATCATTGAAATTTTTTCAAATGATGACCAAAAAAACCCTAATTACCAGCAAAACTGATGGAAATTTCCTTTTTTTTTTTACTAATAGGTATTCAACCCAAAATAAATTTTGGAAAGTCTTACTTTTATTGATTCTTAATGCCTCTCAGCACTCTTAGGACAGTTTTATGCAACTAATTAAAATTATATTTTATATGTTATCATCAAAACTAAATTTCTACTCACACATGGCATGACAGAATTAGAGCAAGAAGTTAATCTACTGAATTAAGTTACATTATTCATCATTTTTAACACCCTAAAATAACATAAATTGTGTAAGACTGTAAAATTAATATTGTGAGTAACTGTATGTTAAGTTACATACAGATACAAGAGTATGAGCATGTGGTATGTATTTCTGCTTAAGCAAAACCAACTCCATATTTTATAAAAGATATGGGTTTTGAAAATCACTTTTGTTGTTGTTCTAATTATTAGCAAGTCTTTCTGTAAAAAAAGAACTAGATATTACTAGATATAAAAGAATATTTTTTGCTTATTTTCAACTTGATATTTTCAACTTAAACCCAGGGGTTTAAATCATGTTCATCTGCCAGCCAGTGGAAAAGCTACCTATAGTTTCATCACTGGGACATGGCACAGACCATAATTTTTCTGTCAGGAAGGTAAATCTGAAGGTGCCTCTTTGAAAATGGGTATTTGGAACACGATTAAAGTACATAAATACTGGCTAATCCTGTCGTTTTCACAAGATGTACTTCTTGTTCCCAAAAGAGGTGCTCCTGGCTCTTTCCAAGTTCTGTGACCTGTGTCAAAGGGACCTCCAGCTCTGCCAGTTCATTACGGGATTCACGGCGTGGGTGTGGGATCTCACTTTGCTGCTCCTGAACTGTGATGTCTTTTGGACGCCCCTTCTTCCTGAGCCATTGGCCGAAAGGACTCCTTTGACATTGGTCTCTTCCAAAATGGAAACTGCAGGATAGATGTGCAGGAATTTGGCACCAAGACGTTGCTTGGAGCCCTGGCTAAGGCTGGGGGTGAAGCCTCCCTGTGCCACCCTAAAGCTGCTCACGTTCACCTCTGCAGGTCTGTGAGAGGAAAGCACCAGCCACACATTCCTACTTGGAAGGGGGGGAAAAAACCCCATCCCTAACACCAAGCCACATAAATCCTTCATGCAATCATTTTATCTGTGCATCTGCAATCTCAACTCACAGCCAGCCTACTTAATCAACATATTTTTGTTCTGTCCTCCCCGTTCATCAGAGGAGCATTGGCGTGTTGGCTCAGCACTTGCACATCCTGGGTGGTTAAAGGGAAGCAGTTCTGGCAGGTTAGCCCCAAATCTGTTGCATTTTTACTGCCCCTGTGCACAGAGATATGCAGCTAAAAATATTTTAAAATTAATAAATTAGCAAATTTTCCAAAAGAAGGAAAGTGGCCCTCAGTTTGCCTAACACAGTACAGGATGCAAACTGACAAGAGAAATTGGTAGAAATAAAGAAAAAGTAAGTTTTAGAACACAAATATTTCCCCAAATATTCAGTACTCATTTACCCTAAAATGAAAGCCAATTAATATATACTCTCTAAATATACACATTTTTCAGTTATGTTTGATTTTTTGGTGGAATTGTGCCTCACTACAACTTTTACTGTGCTCCATGTGCTCAAAACAGATTAAAAAATTGCTGCCTGCCTTCTGTATTTTAAAGATATAAGAAAACTGTATACCAGGAAAAAAAAAAATCCACCTAACAGTGAGGTCTAATATACTGTGAAATAATCTTCCAAGGAAATGGCAGAGTTAAAATGAAACTGGAAAAAGCATAAGTAGCATAAAACAGAGGAATGGTCCTGAAAGAGATATACAAGATGAATTAGGTCATCTTTTTTATCTCTATACTCAAGTAAAATATCAGTGAGAATATAAAATCCAATAATTCTGCACACAAATGTCATGTCATATGCAATATAATGCTTTAATCCTATTATGTCTAAAATTTAATTGCAGTTTTTCAGAGAAATTGAGGGAGGAAGAGCCCTTGGTGTACATACAGATTAGATCCAGTCTCCACTCAAACAAAGCAAATAAATAGGCCATTCAGGTCTCAGTTTAACAACCCACATTAAAAGATAGGCATGTTTTCATTTGGAAACTCCAAAGAGTCATTCCGGCTTTTTAAATGCAAAAAAGACATCCCCTATCACTGCAGATGAAATAAAATAACAGATGAAATTAATACTTGGGAAATAGTAGGTTTGATTTCTGTTTCTCTGCAAGGCAATTTTCATTTCATACATATCCAATTAATATGCTCCATTTCCAACATGTGGATAAGTTGTTCTTCTGTAGCTGAAATTTTCTTTCAGCTGTACTTTACCAAAGAAAAGAAAATTCCAGTAAACATGGGGGCACATTGGCACTGATAAAAATTGCCATCATTTCATTCACATCATCGCAGTAATAACAGAATAGAGCAGCTGAGGATGAGCTCCATAAACTTGTGTTCAAACCTCAGCAGAAGGAAAAGGAGCAGTTCCCACATTTGTCTGCTTTTTCTACGTTAATGTGAAACCTCAGCTCAGGAACTGTCAGCCGCTTTGAGTTCACAGTGTTTCCAGTCTGAAGGATCCAAGCTGATTTTTAAGGACTACTGAAATAAGCAAGGTGTGCAATAAAACTAGACAATTTTGCTTCCTCATGCCTATAATTGTGATTTTTTTTTCTGTGTAGGGAATGTAGCAGGATGCTCCACAGCACCAGCACAAGCTGGAGCAGCCACACATAGATATCTGTGTGCACCTCAGGGCTTTGCCAGTGTTAAGCATCCTTACTTCAGAAATTTTAAATATTTCCATGAGAAATCTTTGTTTATTTGGGCAGTCCAGGAAGACACGAGGGTGAAGGGAAGCCAGTTCTCAAGTGCTGTAAGGCAACTCAAGTTTTCCATTAAGATTTTTGTGACATGTATGGTTCACTGACATAACAAATGCTAAGGCACCATATAGAGCATATCTGGCCTTACAAGGGAAAAAAACAGGCAGGTTCATATCACCTTTCTGTTCAGGGACCTCTTTCAGTTTTCTTATTTCTTGTGCTCCTCTGAGACCAATCCATCTCCCTTTTTGGCAAGCTGTGTCAATATTTAAATAGTTTCCTTTACTCTTCCACACCCACAGTCTGCCCATCTACAGAAAACAAGAAATTTTCCTTATGGTACATCCAGCTCCAGGGATATAAATGCTCACAATATAAAGATACAGTTATATGAATAGCAAATCTGACTTCTACCACATCTTTCTCTTTACCTTCCTACAGACAGATAATAGATTTATGCCATGGAACACACAACAGAGATCTCAGAATTTTAAAAATAACTTTGGTTAATATTTAATAAGAATAATTTGGTATAAGAACAGCTTAATAAATGCTCACTCTGCAAGCACTGCTATGGGATACGTTTTTCTTAAAGTAGAGAATGTGCCAAATTCCTTTGCTTCAGGTGATAACAGAAGATAACCATGGAACTGGAATCAGATGATGATCTGAACACTTCCATAAAAAGGTTTGTGGCCAAAACCTCTATTTCGTTGGTTATTTCAGCCAGAAAACAGCATTTGCCAGAAATCTCAGAGCAGTCATTCAAATATAACAGCACTGCCTTTCAAGAAGATTGCAACAGGTAAAAACAGTATCTATTGGAATAGTGAAAACTATTTAATTCCAATATTATAGAAATATCCCTCTAAAGGACTAGCAAGATTATAAAAATCATGTTAAATCAGCTATGATACTTCAAATTTACATGCTCAGAAATCACAAGTTAATAGAGATGGTTATTCAAATAAGACATGTATGGCTAAGGCCATTTCTTAATAATCACAGTTGCCTAAAACTTCTGTTTAAAGAGAGAAACCAAGGCCTGTTGATGCTCCCTTTTGGAAGGCAGCCACAATTTGAAATTCAATTTGAGACTCAATTGTGAACAGACCTGGAATGTCTATCTTTATTTCAAAGTGTGGCACAGAGAACCCAGTGCATGCTGAAGTTGGATGATCTGTTTCAAGCTTCACTTTATCTTCTATTTAGAGCACAGAAAAGCTGGAATGATCTGTAGGTATAGCAGACAACAATTTGCAACCCATCAGCAGGGTGGAGTCCTGGTTTAAAACAAATTAAAAGCTCCCTCTTGAAAGGTGAATGCCACAAAATATAATTTTCATGGTATGTGCATGCATTAGATTGCTCCAATTAAATTTGTAAAACAGAAAAAGAAAAGGCTGTTTAAAAAACTATTTCAGGTACTCCAGCTATTATTCATGAAAATGCAGCGCTTCCCAGCATTGTGGCTTATCAAGTATAAACTAGAATCCTACATTTAAATGAAATGATCTGTAAAAGTTGCTATCTTTGTGAACATGAGATATTAAATAATTTCAGAGAGGAATGTGTGAATCAATTAGATTCAGCAAAATAGGTTCTGGGTATGTGAATATTGCGGATGCACTGAGACACCGTGTCAGAGAACAGTGCTGACTCCAACATTTTTCTAAACAAAGCACTCAACATCCCTGCTAGGAGATATATAACTTCATTTATACCTAAATGCCACAAACCCAAGGATATTTAGATTAATTAGATATGCTGCCCACAAACATACCTCTTAAGAAAAAATTATTTGTCCAAACCAGTATTTTTGAAAGTGAGTTTAAGATAAAATTGTTTCCTACATATTTTCCCAAAGGAAAGCCTAGCTATCATAAATTATTATATTGTTAAAAGGGTCTCAAATAAAACCAAATTATAATATCTCACACTGCTCATCCTTGGCTTCTATCCCAGTACAGGGTCACGGCTCTGTACGGAAAACACAGTGAGGTAATAAAACTGCCTGGAGATAGTAAAATGCTTATTGTACAGCAAGCAACTATGTAGGACTTCTCCTTAAATAAAAAATAAAATAATCACTTGAATTTACTGGTGGAAGATTCCAGGGATTAAGTGTTCATCTATGATGAATAGCACAAAGGTATCAAAGGCAACACTATTAAAACTATTATCACAGTTCATACTAAGTGATGTGGTTATAATTATAAGGTTGCTCTGGCTCTCAGAAGAAAAACACCTCAAAGTCATGTCATGGCTGTGTATAAGGCATATATGTTAGTTTAGATGAGGAAAAAAAAGAGACCTAATAGTTTTAATTGAGTATATGAAATAGACTTACGTGTGGTGCAGTCTTGAGCTGGGCCCAGGTATTTATAATTCTCATTCTGTTTTAATACTCATTATAGTATGCTCATGTATATTAGATGTTGGAACACTATAATTAGCAGACAAAAAAATACTCAAATACAAAGCATAGACAGTGTAGTGAAGTTCTGATGATGAAGCAGTATTATGAGTGGGTAAAAACTGATGTATTCTACTCTACCATCAAAAAAATAGGCCAAAAATCTCACTCCTCCAGAAGCAGGGCCATGACCTTCGCCCTGCTGCCTGTGAAGAGCTGTAACACGTGGGGAAATGACCTCCCACGGCCAGAAACCTGCCCCACTCTTCCTGTGGCTCTCAAGGCCACTTATAGTGCACTGGGATTTGATGGAAAGATCCACTCACAGGGCCTGGCCAGGGGCTCAGAGGGTCAGGACTTCAGTGTAAGGGGAAACATGGTTCACAGAGAAAAGCAAAGGGCTGCTCCATAATTAGGGCAGCCACCCCAGTGCAGACTGCTCATCCTCCCCAACTCGAGGGTATTATCCTTTTCCAAATGAGATCCACGCTCTATTGAGCACTTGTAAAAGAAGGAGATATGTACAAGTATTATCTGTGGTGACACAAAGTTATTATGAACAAGGTACATTCACTCACAATCTGTTTATGTTGTTAGGGAAGAGAAAGTGTGGAAGCAGCAGCCCACCCTTCCTTAGGGAAATCTCCTAGACAGTAAACCTATTACTAATATTTTTTTAATTTGGTGGGGGCTCTGTGAGCTGATATGTATCCTTAAGTCCTGCTTGTACTGAAGTTTCACTGACACAGTAATGGCATTTTGGTGGTAAGCAGCATAATTAACTGCTCTAAAAGCAATTAACTAAAGTGCACGCCAGTACCACGCTGCTAGACATGGACACAAGGTCAGCCTTCCGGAGATTTTTATTCCATATTCCATGGTGAAATAGCACACAGCACCACAGCTCCTACAGTCCATTCCCCTGATCTTTTCCATCTGCCCCTGAGCTGCCTGAGGTTTGTCCGTGGGCCCCTGCCTGTGTTTCAGCTCAGGCAAGGGGAGTGAGGGCTCCCCAATGTCTTAAAACTGGGAACTTGCAGTTCCTTCCACTTCCGCCATGCCAGTGCTTGTTAGTTAACGATACACCACAGCAGAAACAGTTCAGATCCAGGACAGCCAATCCTCCCAGGAGCAGAGGCTGCTTCAGGACTGCACTAACAGGGAGAGGAGGAGGAAAAGAAGAGCAGAAACAAGGCTTGCACAGGTTCAGAACAAATGAGGGAAGATCTCTCCCCACTTTAGCAAGGGAAAGGAAGCTGCACTCCCTTACACACTCCCTTTAATTAAACCACGAAACCTGCTTATTATCCTAAGCACATACTCTCATAAGTAATCAGCTCTGTATACAAGGTATCCTATTGCCATGGAACCCATCAGACTGGACTCTGGGCTAGATTTGATGTGGGAAAAGTTACAGGGGAGGGAAATGATTCAAATTGTTTTAACTGCCTGGTGTAATCCGCAAGATGGATTTTCAGATACTATAGATTCATCAATACAGCTTTCACACAGAAAAAGGTTGGCATGTAAAAAGCACTTGCTTCACGTGACATTTTGGGGGGCTGTTATCCACTGACATTTAATATTTGCTTCCTAATGGCTGCTGTGATAATCAAACAAAACTGACAGGCCAAGTAACTTGTCCAAGTAATACTAGAACAGATCCTCTGCCTTCTACACTCATAAGAGCAGCTCTGCTGGAGGCAATCATTTGTCATGATGGAAAGAATTAACTGTGACCAATTAACATGTCATCATTAAAATTATGCAAAACCAATATCAAAATAACAGCTTATCTGATGATCCTGAACGCTACAGCTCCAAACTCGAGAACAAGAGTAATCCTTGAGATTGGCAAGAGATGCTCTCAGCCCCTGAGGAATTTAGTGAGGGTTAGTGTACATGATGCTGACAAGTTAGAAAGAGAGAGCAGCAAGAGAGGAAAGCTTGGATTTCAGCAAGTGTTGCCCATGATCAAAAATTAAAATAAGCATCCCATGACCTTGCTACAGCCACCTCAGGGAAGTGATAAAATCCTGCTGTCATAATATATATATTATTTTACTGTACAGAAAATACTTTTTATAGCTTCAAAGCACTTTAAAATCATTAAGGCTCACCAACAAATATTTGATGGATGAAAGTGCCTTTAAAAAAAACCAACAAAAAACAAAAAAGAAAAATCTACTGTTTTTTGCTACTGAAGGACCATAGACAAGAACATGGAAACACAGCCATGGAGAAGTCAGGAGCAATGGGAACAAACATAGAACCAAATGAGGTTTCTACATTACTATATCCCAAGTGGAACGGCACCACAACAAATTCGAACAAGGACACTGCAGTGTGTTGGTAGAGAATTCCCAAACAGTGTGACTGTGTGTTTGGTAGTCACCCTAAATGAGAAAATGCCAGGCAATGCTATTCAACACTAAGTTTGCATTTCTTTGGGCTATTTCACGTAAGTGTTGACTTGTCTCGTTCTGTTTGTAAGGTAGAACAAAAGGAGAATGAATGAGCTTAACTTGTAGGAGACCAAGAAGGTGCCAAGTTTCTAAAAGGTAATAATTCAAGGGTAATACAGGAAACTTACTTTTTTAAAATTAAATAAAAATACAGGCATGTTCTTAGAGTAATTTATCACAGCTGTTTAATAAAATGAAGAAAAAATAGGTTCTGTCATAAAATATAAACTGAAGAATCAAGAGGAAATTCATTATTTACTCATTTCTGTTGCAACCTTCTCTGGTTGTCTCTAGAAGTGTAGCTTCTGTTGGCAGCCAACTTAATGTAAGCTCAGCTATTTTATCCCTCACATAAACAATAAATTATAATGATGGCTACATGACATTAAAGACAGATTTTCTACACTGGCAAAATGAGTGAGCTTTTTTTAAAAATTATTAGCAGTTTTTATATGAATGAAGGGAAAAAATAAGAGTCTTGAGTTCTCTTGTTAAACTTGCATATGAAAAAGGACAAATATTGACTTGTATAACATGTAGGGTCACAAGTTACCATGACTGAGAACTACCATATGTTCATCTTTTCCAGAGGCTGTTTTAACCAGCTAATCTACTGTCATGCTTGCATCCAGCTACAATTTTCAATTGGATCATGTTTAGGTAATCTTTAATACTGTAAAATTCATGCTGACACTGCAAGTGTACACAAGTCACGGCGTAGCTACAAGTGCCTTGTGCTTTATTAGCCCCATTTATCTTATGGAAATCCTGCTCCACTGACCAATAATCTAAAGAGCTCCATCTGGCAGGGATGTGCCACTTGAGCTACCTGGGTCCCATTCATTAGTATATTGTGCATCACTTACAACCGTGCACACATAAAAATTTCAGAACCCACCCAAAGCGTCTTTGTGCTCTGGCTTTACAATACCCAAAAGGCTTTTTGCTTTGCTTGGTAAAAAATAACTCACTGTTTAACTGGAGGGCAGGTAAGCCAAATAAGAAGGGAAGTTTCCACCTGAAGTGTGGGTACATCCAATTTCAAAAGAATTTAAAGCTTATTAAAAGCAAATTTTATTCAGCTGAGCATGCTCATGCCTCTGGCACACCTTCCTGCCAAGTAAAGACTCTAATAACAAGATAACCCAACATTTAATATATAATGTGTTCAGTGACACTGTATATCCTACAGTTATTGTGTCAACATCTGCTACTTCTGCTTTTAAATCAAAGGGTGACAAGACCCACTACCTTCCTGGACCACAACATTTCTGCTGATTTTGTTGTAAAAGCACGTGTTCAGAAGCGTGGCTACAGAAACTCACCCAAACTTGTTAAGGTTTCTGATTTTTAGTGCAATTCCTATTAATTAGGGGAGATATCTTTATTTTTTGCACTACAGTATACATCTCTATGCCTTTTAAAAAGTTGAGGATGAATACCAATGCACATCAAACCACCAAAATGATAATTTTGGCTACACTCTGGTATCATAAGCCAACAGCTGCCTACATTTGCAGCCAAAAAAGGCCTGTGCAGTGGAACTGCACTGAGAAGTTGAATGGCATTCCAGGGATAGAAAGAACGATAATTTGATACTGTTTTGGGAGACGATTTTTCGGGCTTCCTGTTATTCCATGTCCTGATTAGATGAAGGCCTGAAATGGAACATCCAGTACAAGTTGGGCCTGTGTTTGGGAAGAGTTGTGAACTGTTTGCTTTTTCTGTGGTAAAGAAGGAAAAAAAAATCTTCCAGGAAAGGAAGGCACCGTATGGGGGTTTCTATTTTAATAATACAATAACATACCTAACAGGCTTTCTTTTTCTCTCCCTAATTCCATTTCCTTCTTCCGACTCAAAAAAAAAACCCAAACAAAAAAGGCTCTAAAACCCAAGAAAACAAAGCAGCAGAAATACAAGAGTGAAGAATTTTTTCCTAGAATTAAGCAGCAGTAACACAACAGCCTGGACAGGGTCTGTGTGGGTAAAGAATAAAGATAACCTTTTTTTAAAATGTTATAACACAGTGAGCTTCTTTTATCTTCAGTGCTTCACATCTCCCCAGCAATGCCCCAGTCCTGGGGGACTGGATTCTCTCACCCTTCACCACCAAAAGCACCTGCTTTGCATCAAACCCCAGATACTTCATCCACAGGGGAACAACCTTTCAATGGTGACAGGATCAGGATCAAAGTAAAAGTGCTCACTAAACCAGCAAGTGCTTCTAGTAAATAAGAACTCATCAATAACTGAGAGTCTATATCTAAGTAACAGCTATGCAAAAATGCATCCTGACCAAAAGCAAGACCATCATGATCACCTTAGAGCTTCTTTGGCAGATATATACACTCACAACCTTAAATGCAAAGTAAGGAAGAGCCTTGTGTTGGTATCAAAGGGTGAGCTGGAATGTCTGTTCAGCTTTGAAATACTACACAAGGTATGAAGGATCTTCAGCATGGTGTGCCTCACACCACGAAGGAGATCAGGGGTGGCTGCAGGGAGGGGCAAGGTATGAGTGACACACATGAATTTCAAAATCATGTCCTCTTAGGTGCTTCAGGGTGGATTAGTTGCAATACCTTCACTTCACCTGTTTCCCAGATTACTTTCTTTCTCAAAGGTTGAATTCCCCTGACCTAAAATTGTCCTCACTCCTTTGTCACAAGGCAGTCAAAGACTCATAAGATTTGTGGGGTAAAATAAGGAACACCAAGACTGAGAGCAGAAATATTCCCAGAGATAGCAGCACATCTTTCTGCAAGGAGTTGTGGCACAATCAGGCACAGCGATTGTGGAAACCAAAACATTGCAGACGTCCAAATCTGACAGTAAGAGACATGAAACTCTTACTCTTTTGAGGAGCTACTACCTGGAGTGTGTTGACCTCATAATTCCCACCAGTGACATGATGCAAAGCTCCCCACAGACTGGCCCTGGGCTCTCCCTCCCCCAAATTTATAGGTGGGTATAGCTCCCTAAGGAGTGCTGTTCTTTGACTACAAGGTTTCATTTCTTCAGCCTAAATTTATGCTGCATGGTCTTATTTTCATAGTGCTACACTGCATAACTTATGTGTTGCAGATTTGGGTAAGAAAGATGAGATTTTATTTAAGAGAAAGAAAATTTGTGAAAAAATCAGCTGATATATAATGGGTGTTTAGTCATTGTGTGAGAATTAAGCGTGTGTATCTCTGTGTGTGCCTGCTATAAAAACATTTTCAGGTTTTTATATGCTATAATTTTTATGCTATGAGCACTAATCATCTTTTAATATGGAAAACTGGAACGACTAATAAGTTTAACACATAAGACAAAATCTTGGTTTTGCAAGACAGCTTGCTTTCTGTTTATCCTCATCTAGATGTTTAATGAAGTGGCATATCACACAAGTAGATGGGTTAAATCAATCAAACACAATGTTTTGCCTAATGAGAAGAATTTACAGAAGACTTATGCAAAAGGTTAGATTTTTAACAGCAAGAATTCACAAAGGCCTCTGCTCCTGAGAAAGGTAGAAATCCTTATGAAAACAAAAGGATCACAGAACTCTTAGTAATTATCAAAAACTTCAATATTGTCTGTAAGCTGTCTCAGTGAAAAGCCTAAATCCTGCATCTCTATTTTCTCACTTCTCCAAACATGTACAACTAAAGGAAAACTGAAACTGTTCCAGGAGTTTTTAAAGTGATTCAATGAAATTATTCACATGAAAGTGTTGAGATTTTTCAATGCACCAGTACAGCATGCTTAAGATTTTCTTGATCTCATTTCAGTCTTAGCATGACCATCAATGACACTATTGGTGTTACATTACTGTAAGTGTTATCACTCTGTGTGGTTCAGGACGGAGCTTGGGTGCTTTCCCGGGGGCTCTGGTCATGAGGGGCCACAGGCTCACATGTCTACCTGGGACCTTTGCAAGGATGCAAGAAAAAACTGTTGCTGTTGCATTAAACCCTGGTGTGTTCCTAGCAAAGCAAGCAAACAAATCCGTGAGCAATTGAGACCATCAGCAATGCAATTAAGTTTTGCTGTTGGTTTTTCTGAACACCAGGAAGGAGGAAGTGAGAAAGCTTTCTTAAGGCTGGGGGAATTCAGTCATGTCTCCACACTCTAAGGCTACCTGAAAACCAGTTTAAACTGATTCAGCCTTCTGCCAAGAATGAAAGAAACTTAATTTTACAGCTTGGTAATATTTGAACTCAATTAATTACCTTTGGTAAAAGAGCATCTTAAAGATCCACTGACAAATCTGATGCTTATACACAGAAACAAAAGGACTGATCCCATAGCATGCTCTCTGCAGCCTGAAATCTGAAATCTGGCACGTGCCATGTCCTTTGCCTCTCCTCCAAGGACCTGTCCTGTCAGGAGAGCAGTGGTTTCCACATGCTCACCAGAGTGAAGCCACCAGCCACAGCGGGTGCAAGAGCCTCTGCTGCGCATTCCAGCACCTGCACTGCCTGGAAATCCCTGTGAAAGGTGGCCTGGTGATTCCAGCCCTGTGGCAGTGCTTCTCAAGAATTCTTTCAGAAATTTCCAGGTGGAACGTGCTAACAGGATTTTCTGTGCCTATCATGCCTACATTAAGAAACCCTGTTAATCTTCCCAGATCACAAGCTGATACGCACAACCTCTGTGAGGCTACCGAGCAGTGGAGAGCAGAAAAAAAACTGAAAAAGCCACTTTCTTCTTTCATCCAGAAACACCTTCATCTGCCTATAACTTTTCACAGAAGCAACTTTACCTCATGAAGAAAATATAGCTGATTAATTGCAACAAAAGCAGAACTAACTCAGCACAATGCTGAGCGTTAGGTGAGTACGCACTGTAAACAGTAACAGACTGAACAACCAGCCGAGTGGAAGTGATTGCCTGTAATTGTAGGTTGACACCAAAATTACTGGCTTCAAGATTGAATTTGGTGATAATGTAAATCACTCCCTGTTATTCTTCCCTTAGCAGCCTCTCTTATGAACTGCCTGAAGGAAGATCACTACATTCCTCTCTAAAGAACTAAATTCAAAGCATTTCCCAATGCCATTTAGATTTCTGTTGTTACTCTGTTAAGGAGATGCAGGGTTTGGAGCTTGGTTTTTGACCTCCCTTTTACAATCTCTGTTGCTAATATAGATCACAGAATCATAGGATCATTTAGATTGGAAAAGGCTTTTAAGATCATCAAATCCACCTGTTAACATAGCACTGCCAAGCTCATCACTAAACCATGTCCCCAGGTGCCACATTCACACATCTTTTAAATCCCCCCAGGGACGGTGACTCCACCACTTCCCTGGGCACCCTGTTCCAGTTCTCAACATCCCTTTCAGTGAAAATGTTTCTCCTAATATCCATTCTAAGCCTGCCCTGGCTAGAGGCCATTTCCTCTTGTCCTGTTGTTTTCTGAGAGGAAAGACCAACGTCCACCTCACCACAACTTCATTTCAGGGAGTTGTAGAGAGGTAAATTCTCCCCTGAGCCTCATCTTCTTCAGACTAAATATCCCCAGTTCCCTCAGCTGCTTCTCATCAGTCACATTCTCTGGACTCTTCACCACCTCTGTTGCTCTTCTCTGGACACTCCATCTATCTCCATAGAAGCTGCAGGCACGTTTGCTGTCACTAAAAGCATGCCCTGGTCACCTTCCAGATTGTCTCCACAGGTAACTTGCTTTTATTACTGCTTCTTCTTTGCACAACAAATATTTCTACAAAAGTTTGTGGTTACAGGTGCCTCCTGCAATGATGGAGGATTGGGTATAATTGAATAGGCTTTTTCTTCCAGCTTTTTCACAACAGCCAGGAAACCAGTAAACACTTTAGAGGACAAAATCTAAAACTCCCTCAGAGTCACTTCTCTCATGGAAGCTCCTCCTAACCAACCAACAAGCAAGCCACAGTTAACAAGCTTGTGATCACAAAACCACCTCTCTGTCAGGTCTATCCTTCCTACAAGTAACACAAAGAGAAAGGGAAGAAAAGACAGCAGACACAGATACAAAGGCTTTTTTTATATTTGCATTTGGGCCCAGAGCAGCAGAGCAATTTTGAAGCAAATGCCCTGATCTTCCCCACTTACTGCAGGCTAGTGTGGTTCACAGAGCTTGATTTCAGGAGGGTGAATTCTGCTCCATGCAGAGCAAAGGAAACCAGTTGCTCCTGTGCAGGTGCAGAGTAAGTGCTCTCCACCCCTAATGAGTGCTTGGCCATTTCTATGGCCTCTAACAACAGGCCTAGTGGAGATGTTTGGCCTAGGGCACCAAACTAAGTATTTTAAACAGGATTATGCCATATTCAGCACAAGAAAAAACAAAATCATTTTCAAGATCTGCAGAGAAATTTCACATGCATGGTTCAGCATTGCTGGCAATCTGCACAACTTGGGTCCTGTGGACCAAGACATTTATTTGTTACTGCTCTCCATTAATTAGTTACAACACACCTCAACACAACTGAGTGCCAGGATACAGCATCTTTCTAATGGAGGGTACTGCAGAGGCAAAGAGCCTTTGGAGATAGCCCAAAATAGTAATTACTTAATACTCAATTGATCAGAACATGAATGAAATAAACAGCATGGGTGCTGGCAGCATGAATGGCATTATGAAAAGCACCTTAGTTATTAAACAATCAAGTAGCTGTTAGCTAAGGAGCTCACAGCACCAGATAAGAAACTGAATAACTAAAGAGGAAAAGGCACAGGAAACAGGTAAAAGCTATTATCTTGTCAGATCTCAGAGATTTTCTGCAGATAAGTTAGAAAATGTCCTGTATTGCCCTGTCAAAAAAAAAGTAGATACTCTGGCTGTACACTGTGCTGTGTGAGACTGCACATCAGGAAACAAAACCTGTCAGGAAATGCATGCATGATGGAAAGTTGTTTTAGTCATAAATCAGACAATGACACAACACATAAATATAACACTACAATTTACACACAGAAAATATAACTTGATTATCAACTGCCTTATTTATGAAAGTTACCTGAAAATTAGCACTTCAATAATCTACTATCAAGAAAAAATTGGAGCAGAATTCGAGACATTCAGCTCAGACTTAAGGTACTTTAATGTGACTAATAAGCAATTTCTACTTGATTTTTATTCTCAGAGGACTACATTCAGAAGCAACTGGGACTGTGTTTCAACTAATTCAAGGTAAAATGATGAAAACTCGAGGCATTAAAAACCAAACCAGTTGGCTGAATTTATCTGGTGAAAGCTGTTCCAAAGGTATGATCTTGAGAAAGGATAAGCACCTCAGGAACAGCTGATATCCTCACTTCTGTACATTTCAAGACTATATCTAAGAATTTTGTAGGCCTGCACTTCTCACACCTTAACACGGTGCATTAACTTTTGTGAAGGTTCAGCCTGGCAGAGTTTGCCTGGTTCTGCTCTTGTAGCTACATCCAAAAAGAAGGAAATGGTACTACTGAGTGATTATAAGACTGGGTAATCCATGGATTTAACCATGCATATGCATGTTGATCTCCTAAAGACAGTGCTGGGGTAAAAACCCCCATAATAGGATAGTAATGGTCATGGATATCCTTCAGAGCAGAGAAGAGATTTGCCAACCCCTTTTTTTTCTGTAGCAATAGTATTTTCACCAGTCATGCCCAGCTTCCAAAACAGAACCATTATTATCTGTGAAATTGGGGCACAAGCATGGAAGGTAACAAAAACCTATTGACACAAAGTCCCGTCAGCAAAGCAGGTGGGAAAATGCATGATAAATAGACAAAGGATTAGTCATAAAAAGACTTGAAAGCTTTCCTTGAAATCTTCTGTGAGGAAAAAAGTACAAAGAAATTGTACAGAAATATGACAATGTCCACTTAACTTCAGCACACTTGGTAGCTTAAAAGTTATCCACCATGAAAAGGAAAATATTGTAATATCAGTAAGGTAAAAAAGATACAGACAAAGCACCTCTGAAATCAATATCAAAGATATGCTTAACAGCAAAAGCAGACAAAGTAAATTGTTCATGTAGAGCCATAACCTCACAAATAAACCAAAATCAACTGGCATAATATCATTTTCTTGAGTCATTTATACAGCTGATTATTTTCACACCTCTCTGTCCCAAAACTCCTCAGCTTCACTTTGCCTTGTACTGCTCCTTGTTGGATATTCACCATCTGAACAACCCAAGTATCAACCAACTTAAAAAAAAAAAAAACCTTTGCAATTTCAGCACAAGTCAACACATGCCAAACTGAAATCAATCCCAAAGAATTTTAAAATATCACTTCATCTCTGCATGATTCTTGAAAATCGTGTATATAAGTTTATATATTCACATAGTGTTTTACCAATATGGAATAATATAACCTGCTGTCACAAAATGTCTGAATGCAGAAGGAGACAAGAAGAAACAACATGAGAGAAAACACAGAATGACAGTCAGAACATGTTGAACGAGGAGTGATTACTGGCACACTCAGCTGAGAAGGAAAGATTTCTGGCATTACTACATTTTGAGTAAAAACATGGAAATGGCAGGAGAGGCATGAGCATAGAACTATGTACAACAAGCAGAGCACAGGAATGACAAAAGCCACCCACATTTGAACCAGAGAAAAATAACAGTAAGGGGAGATAGCCTGGAAAAGTTTTCTCCATGGGGGTGGAGTTTAGGGTAAGGTCCATCTTGCATTTAAGCAATTAAATATACATTTGAAAACTGTTTCTTCTCAGCAAGGAGTAGGGTAGGCAGGCAGGAAAACAGAGTGCAGTTCACACAGCTGAACTGTAAACACAAAGCTAGTGAAAACACAATCCAAGATAAACTGAAAATAAAAACAGAGAATTACTATTTCAGTCAGAATTTCATCTTCATATTGAATTCATCCAAAACTGCCATTTTAAATGTAACTGAAATTATCACAAAATTTCCCATCTGCCTCATAGGAGGGCTGCAAATTCTTGGAGACTTGCTGCATCAATGTAGAAAAAGTTTGCTGCAAAGAGCATAGCTTTTTTTTTTCCGAGAGCAGAAGGTATTTGGTAGAACAAGAGAGAGTGGGAATCATTTGAGATTATACAAGAAAATCAGCTGGGACCTCAAGTGATTTTGTTTGATGAGTCATAGGGTTGAGTAGGACAGACTTTTGTACCAGTTGTTTGGATGGGATAGAAGGAGGGAATACACATGGCAGAGAAATAGAAAGGAAAAATTGCAGTGAATAAGCCAACACATAACCAACACAGTCAAAATGGCCTGTGGTAAATATATTTTCAATTCCTGGCAGAGATTTAAATGCATATTGTCTCAAATACATTCTGAATTATTAATATCAGATTGAAGAATGAAAACATTCAGAATGATATATTCAGTGTGTTTTCCCATCCATTTTACACTAATGGCACAATTGATACAAGTCAATATGAAAATCAATGCTGAATATTTGGCACAGTATAGAGCTGCATGGCAGAATCCACTGAGAACTATTACATTCCAAAAATTAAGAACCTGCGAGGAAATAAATACGAATTACATGTAAGTAAATTACATAAAGGTTTATGATTTCAATGATGAAAAACAGTGCCATCTGTTAAAATTAAAGACACCCTTAGCAGGACAGGACAGTTAAGCATTATCAGTGGAGAAAACTGTAATGCACATTTTTAATGACATTAAAAAATGCACATTTTTTAATCACACAGTGACGCTGCCTAGTGTCCTCAGAAATAGTCATACGTCCTTAAAACTTGTTGTCCACTTTAAAAAGCCAGGAAAAGAAAAAAAGAGGCGTAAGCTTGGGAAGAGGAAAGAAAAGACAAATACACAAGGAAAAAGATAGATATAGTTACTGAATGGGAAGTTTCTCTGCCTTTCTATTAATACCTAAGTACAATTTGTACGTCATGGTAGGTTAGAAGGGAACTGGTTACAGACGTCTTCATGTCTTCTTTGTGCTGAGCTGGTCTACCCACGGACCAAAGAGCATCTGATTTGTAGATGAACAAAAAGGGCTTCAAGGACAAGGACCAAAAGAAATTTCTGTTAAAATGCAATTATATGATGAAAAAATGAGTCTGTAAGTGGTGTCAGTGAGTTCAATGCTCATCGCTGTGACTCCTGATGAGATTTAGTTGACTTACAAAGTTTTCTCGTTTCTACCACTGAAAGTCTGCCCGAGATCTGAACAACAAGTTGAGCTGTTTATGGTCCATGCGTCATCATCTACAATAAAGCATCTACATTTGGGACTTAATTAATACAGCCAGGTCAGAAATCAGCTCATCCCTTCCCAGAGATGTGATGGCTCTGCAATGCTAACTGGTGTGAAGAATAGCACATAGTTATTTTTCCACAAGAGTCAGCAGAAAGACTGAAAATACACAGGACATAGATCTGCTGTCATTTCTTGCAGTCGCTTCTCTGACCACATGCATTTTTTAAAATAACAAGTATTTTCTTTTCACTTGCCACAGCATTTGCTGTCCTTACCCAAGGGGTGTTTTGTCAGAGAGAGCACGCCTGATCCACATAAAATTATTGGCACTGTTACACTGCATCTTGCAGCATACTGCTATTTCTGAGCCTTGTTAGTTTAGAAGTGCAAGTAATTCTTCTAAGTAAAGGTTTTTTTAATTTTTCAGCATTCATAAGATGATCTCTTTCCTCTTGCTTACACAATAATATGCATATTATTCAAATATCTACAAGCTGCAGCGGTGAGGTGATTAACTTTTTTTTTTTCTTGTCTAGTCCTTCCCATTCCTGTCTGCCAGTTGTGTGATATTGGGCAGAAATACTTATGGGAAGGCCTCTCTCACCTCTCTAGGTTAACTGCTGATTAGGGGATGAGCTAGAGATATATTACATATAGAACTTAGAGTTTGATCCGGGCTTATGGATAATAACCACACTTTGTTCTTGCTGCTACTGGAAGAGAGTGATATGAGCTGAGCTACCTCATGCCAAATTGCTGCAGACTGACATTCTTAATTTTCAGAGGTAGGAAAACTGCCACCTCATTAAGAACACTGTGTTATTAGTTTATTGGCATGCTACCAGCACTGGAAAATGCAGCATGCCTGTCCTTGTGGCTAAAGGCAAAAACCTGGAGAAGCTTATAGAAAATTATTTCTTTGGACAAGAAGCAGAGAATAGTGGCTTTAAAGAGACTTGACACAGCAGCTAAAAGTAAAGAACTTTCTACTTGTGAATATATCCTTCCATTCCAGAACATCGTCCTAATTGGTGCATTTTCATCCACTTCAATTATTTTAAAGACCCGTGAATTTGAGACAGCTGATTGACATTCCAGCATGAAAAACTCCACAGTCCAACAAAGGAGATGATATCACAAGCAGGTCAAAGTGCACTCCCATCATAATGCAGATTCCTCCCCATTTTCCCCACCTTCTACATTCTAGTGACACATGGGAATAAGATTAATAGAAAGGAAAAGCAGCTTTCATTCTGAACAGTCTTTCTGAAAATCAGCATTTCCAGCATTTCAATACTTATTTGCCACAGCAGGGAGCTAATCCTTTAAAAAACCCCAACCCAATCAGCCAATCCGCCAACTGAACTGAAAGAATAATGACTTCTTTGAAGTTTTCTTTCACTGCACTGGGAAAGTTCAGATGCTCTTGCTGGGACAGTTCAGATGTCCCAACCCACACTAATTACAAGACAAGTCCTTCCCGTTCATTTTCATTGTTAAATGCCAGAATCCAAGGAAGGTAGGCTCATAATGAGGCCACTGCTGATTTTTGCACAGGTATTAGTCTCTAGCCAAGAGCTAATTCTCCATCTGAAAAACTTTGTTTTCCGGCTTCTGAAACTGCTCTTTCATTCCTAGCATGGTTTAATTGACATGTAAACTATCATACATCTTGTTTTCCTTTCACATGAACGATTACTTGCAAATGGAATGTATCTAAAATGAATGGCTCTGCTCCATCATTGTGCACTGCCCTTTGCAGGAGAAACAACTAATGGGAGAGATGCATTGTTCTGGTTGGGATTTACAGCCTCACATTGTCTAATTATTCACAACGCATTATCCATCATACCACAAACCTCTTCACAGGACTACCAAAAAACATTTGTTCCAGTTAAAGAACAAAACCTAAAACAGAGCTATCAAAAGTATGTGCAGCCTGCACTCCTTTATTGAGTATCATTTGGAGTATCAAACCTGCTAAAGTTCACTTTTTTCTTTTAGGGTTTTTTTTGAGCAATGGAATTCCTCAAAATTAATATGATCAGGTAGTGAGGCAAATTAAGTGTTGACTGAAATGATAAAATGTTTCTAATCTTCCTACTAAGGAATTCTTTTAATATCTTTCAAATTGAAAAATCCTAATCTGCTTTAATTGGCCATTAGCAATTATAATACAGGTGTAGAATTACCCTGCTAGCGAGTAAAAAATATTACCTAAATATTATAAACTGAGTATAAGTAGATTCTGAAATACCAGCTGGGATTAGATGGGTAAAAACTGCTTCCTGATTATAAAGCACTTTAGGCCAGAGATTAAATACAGAAAAGGTAAATAATGAATGATAGCATTAACATTAATAAGTGCTTGGGGTTATGAGGAAATGATCTGGTTCGTGCCTGACCATTTTCCTCTACAGTGATATCCGTGTTCCAACCACTACTGGTAAGTGGTTGGCTTCTCTGTTTGCAGTCTTGACATTGCACAGAGATGATGGGGTTTTGAACTGATATTAAGTTCCACTGTCCTACTCTTGATTATAAACAGCAATGGGATGACATCTGTGTTTATCTGCACACGAGACATAACCCTCACACTGGGCTCTTTGTCACACCAACCAGCGTGGTGAGGATGTCTTGGACATCACTGTGAGGGCAACGGGATCACCTGCAACTCCCTGGTAACACAATGACTAAAAGAGCAAGTTTTCTTGGGGTTTTCAATTCCTGGGTGACAAAATATGAAAATCAGAATGCTCCTATAGAACAAAACCTTCCAAGGAAGAATACAGTAGATAAATCAACCTTAATTTATCCTCATATGGTGGACCCCTGCAGTAGGTCTCCAACAAACACTGCACCAGAAGCTATGAAAAGCTCTTTTTATTGCATGGGTAAGAAAAATAAAACCTGCAGTGCCAGAAGATACACATGGTGCCTCTACAGCCAGCCCAGAGTGCAAGTTTCCCACCAATTCTACCTGAAATATCAAGCACTTTTACCACCCAGACTCAGAAGAATACGTTAAATAACTGAATTTCTTATGTTTAATGGATTTCTGATCCCACATGCAAACTAAGAAGTTTATTGGGAAGTTTAGTTTTCCAAGCCAGGCACACAGGATGGCTTTTCTCAGTCAGCTTGAGAAATTAATGCTGTTTAAACCGAACCACAATTTACATCCCTGCTCAACGCTACTGATAAGGCAGAGTACAAAGTGATTAGACCATCACCAACAGAGTATCTTTCAGCAATTTCCATGTGATGAAAAGAACCATCTTCACTCATTTTCACGCTTTTCATTTTTGCACCAGAAATTATGATATGTAACATATTCCCATGCATGTTGCGACACGATGAGACCACACACACAAAGATAATCAAGAAGAGCAGAAAGTCACTTCAACTTTCCTTTAATCTGTTTACTAAAATCTGTCATACTCTGCCCAAAGTACTGTCATTTGAACAGAGCAGGCTGTGTTAAAGCTTCAATCACACTACCCAAATATGAGGAATCTGGAAGCAACCATAATGTAACTGATGTCAGACCACCACAGCTTACATTTCCAGGAGCCTGACATCTCCAAATAAAAAGGACAGCTCTTTATTGCAGTTTTGGAAGTGTGTCCATGTTTCAGACTGAATCGTATACTTGTCTCAGTATCTGTGATCTATTTTTCTCTGAAACATTTGCAAAATATATGAAAACACAACCCACTGTGCAGTTTATTTGCCATCTCCGAGAAGTCTGAGCCAGTCCATTGCAATTCTGTAGAGTTTGCCTGACTTACTTGACATCCCAAGCATAAAGGAAGAGGCACCATCAATAATCTACTGCACAAAAAGCTGGCTACAAATACCTTCTCAATGACAGATTAAAATCACATCTCTGTAGGGACAATGTTCATATCTGTACAGGTTACTAGCACAGATGTATCAGCCTGGTAATTCCCTTTGAAGCAGAGGAACAGTTGGTGGGTCAACTGAGTTGGCTTGTAGGATCACACCAAGAGGGTGAGCTCCACATGATGAGAGAGACAGATTTTTGTGGGTTTATCTTTGGAAGAGTGTTTCCTAGGCCCAACCACATTTTTAATAGCTATTACCAATTATCTAGGATAAGAAACTCCATTGCAACCTGCATTCAAGTTAATAGGCTGCTTTGGGAACCATTGTACACTGAATAAAACCCTGTTAGTTAGTTCCATATTGGAGTGTGGAAAGAGTTAGAGGCCTAATTCCCCTCAGAAATCAACAAAGAACATATGTAGTGTGTGTATGGGGGATAGAAGCTTGGATATTTATAAGTCTCCATTTTTATTCCAGTTTCTAATTATTTATTTAAATAGCAGCACGGAGGTGCACCTACAACAACAGATTCTCTGCAGTTTCTGCAATAAAGCCAGTCAGAAATAATGGAGGAGCTGGATATTTGCAATACAAGCCTGTTATAAGTGTAAAATATCTCTGTGCATCAAAATAAATGTGAGGTCAAATAAAAGGGGTAGATTAAAACTCATTCCAGAGCCCAACTCCTACTTACACCTTCTGAGTGTAATCCAAAGCTTTGATTCTGCATACATGCATACATTTAACTTCGAGCTAGGAGGAGTGAAATTTCATGTAAAAATTAAATTATACATGTGCACTTGGAGAATCAGATTCTCGTATACTCTGTTTACTCAAAAGGATAAAAGAGCCAGAAAAACATGCAAGACTGTAGAGAAACAAAGAGCAGATTCCTCCTGGAAGAGCTACAGCAGCTGCTTACATTAGAACCAGATTGGCTTTGGCTGTTCAATATTTAAACTCTTCTGTAGCACTTATCCAACCTGGACTACAACTTGACTAATTATGTGTGAAAGGATTTGTGCTTCCACTGAATCACGTGCCTATATTGGCAGTCCTTATATATTTATAAGTAGTGAATCCCATAGACACCAGCAATAGTTCCCTAAAAACAAAACAGTCTTCCATAAAATAGTAAAAATCTTTATATTTACTGAAAATACAAGGATTGAGGATACTTGACATCTTGCAGAATCAGGCCGTATTGCAATTTCATTGGAAGGCTTGACACCTTTTCCATAGCTGGTAAAAAAAAAAAAAAAGCTTTCTTCCATATTTGATCAACGGAAGATTTTTCATAAATGTTTGAAATACTTAAATTATTAGTAATATAGTCACAGAAACCTTACACAAATCATTATCTCTTGGGAGAACCCTAAAGAAAAATCTTCAAGGAGCAAAGAATATTTCTATTTCTCTTTCTATCAAGTTTCAGCTGCTCATACTTTACAGAGGAACTCTGTACAAATGCAAGGCTTTCCTGCCAAAGTCAAAACCTTCAGCATGTATTTTTCCCAGCTTCACTTTTAATTTATTGAAAAGGCAAAGTTTGGACTGAAGCTGACTCGCAGTGAAGTCAGTGTAGGTTGAGGAGTTAATGCCAGATTTAATGCATCCCTGTAGGTAGATATGTTCTTTGGGACACTAGGTAATATCCTCTCTGGGACTTTCAGCAGCTTCCATGTCTCTCTGCATCTTAGTTTTTACACCTCAAAAATGTGAATGTGAGAATATCTGTGCTCTGCTGCAGAGCGCTTTCAGATTTTCAGGGTGAAAGGAGGAAATTAATGTGAGCTTCAGTCCTCAAACCATGACAATAAAGATACACAATCATGTCTGATAGTCTGAAAAGTATCAAAGCAGTGCTAAAATAAGCACGACAGCTTTTGGCCTTTGTGCGTGTTTGTGCAGTGCCATTAGAATCACTGAAGCTGCACAGATAGAGAATGTGGAAGGGTTTTATTCACAAATTACAAGGCTGGTTTGCTTTTTGTTTTTTTTTTCCTTAAAAGCAGTTCTAGTGGAAACAAACTAAATTAAGGAAAATGACAAATTATTTCCCTCATCATGGCAGTATCAAATAGAGATTTATGTCTTTATTCTTTAGGGATTTCTATGACTGCATGAAACTATGAAAACTTTATATCCAAGGTAACAAAATACAGAAAAATACAAAATAACTTCTACGACCCAATCAAAGCAAACATAACCTGGGGGAA
Organism: Corvus kubaryi; assembly: GCF_017639235.1. Taxonomy (NCBI): domain Eukaryota; kingdom Metazoa; phylum Chordata; class Aves; order Passeriformes; family Corvidae; genus Corvus; species Corvus kubaryi. The sequence goes on from NW_024581136.1 coordinate 16,456,955, forward strand.
AAGAATATGAAAAATCTGTAGACCAGAAATCTCCATCATTTCACCTTTGGATCACAATAAATACTTAATTCCTTAATTTCTTCAAAGTATACAATAAATGCTTCCATTTATCTAAAAAGTAGCCTGTCAAAACCAGCCTGGCTGGAGCCATTTGTGGTGGGACCTGAGTGTTATTTTACTGACTGAGCAGAATCCCTGGGCAGTTCTGTTGGGTTTATTTCATGCACACAATATAGAAGAGTATCTCTAAGGCAACAGAGAGCTCCTGAGCAGAGACTAAAAGGCTTTAGAAAAAGATGTTCTGAGAACAGCCAGCTCAAGAAAACGCTTTATTCTGTGGTTTATTGGAAAGAAACTCTACTATTACAATCATTAACAGCCTGCTGCAGACTCAAGTAGCAGCTTATTTTTATAATTTAGGCTTTACTTTTAAAGTGTTTGACTTCTGAAGATGTACACAATGAATTCATTTCAGCACAAGACAGGCCTGAATATATCAATGGTTACCAGTGGGAATGGTGTTTATCACTTCCACACATTTCAGATACCTTTTTTTGTGACTGCTGCACCTTTAGAGGGTAAAAACCAAACCTCAGTATTGAAACTGAAGGTCCCGATTGATTGACTTAAAAAGACAAAATTTGGATAAGAACCAGAGGCAAGCATGCCTACAGATAAACGCATTTCTGGCTGGATTGGCTTCCCTTTCAAGAGTTATTTATGTGCAACAACTTCTCATATTGAAATTCTGAGCAAAATCTTGCCTGTGCAGTTTGGTCTGGCTCTGCATGGCTGATTATTTCATCCAGTGCTGTTCTCAGTAACCCTACAGGCCAATATTTTGCTACTACAGTGATGGGCCAGCTAATTGTAAAATCTTAATTATGGACTGATAACTTTGAAAACCCTAATTTCTTTCAGAAAAGAAACATGAATCACCAGGAAATGAAATAACTGCTTTCAGATCAAAATACTAAACATAAAAATGTCTATTAGGAGCCATAATAAATAGTTCCAGTGTACTTTGAAGTGGAAATTCAGAGAATTTTATGAAATTCTGCAAATCTTGAGTTACACTTGGAATGCATTTCCACTGAGTTATCAGAACTGAGCAGCTACTCTATGACAGTAATAGGTACAGATAAAGAAAAGCAATAAAATTATTACCACTGTGTGAAAATTATGAAAATGTTACATTAAAAGTGCTCATCTGGAAAAAAAAATCCTGCTGCATACATTTCAGCAGTGCTACAGGTTTTCTTGCAGGCCTGCAAATGAGGACTTCACACAGATCATGAACTTGCTTGTGCTTTTGTTGTTTCTTTCTTAAGAGAATAATATTTCCTTTCTTATTCCTGTATCAGCCAACATCTTGACTGGTATGCAAAAGGAATAAAAACTGCAACATGAGTTTTACCCTTACTCCTGTGTTTTTTGAGCTCAAACCTCCCTCCAGTGACAGGTATCGATTTACTGCAGGTCCAGCTGAGGTACTAAAGGGGTTCCAGATTTACCATTAGCCCCTGACCCTACAGCCCTGCAAGGACAGTGGGAAATGCCAACACAATATTGTGTCTTTCTGTTCCCCAGCTTAGAAAAATCCTCTTCTGTAAATGCACATATGTATATATACAGGGCTGCCTGAGGCTTTCAAGGAAGATGTCCTGCATCAGGCTTTCAGAAGGCTCAGAACTCCTGTATTGTTTGTTGCCTCTCTCGATCTCTAGGATAAACTATAGAGCTACATTAAATTTTAGTCACTTACACTTAATCCTGAAAGCCAGGAGGAAAAGCAGCACCCTATTTTTAGTTGAAACTCATTTGTAGTGATAAAAACTTGGGTGGTGCTTATAAATTCCTGAAAGTCCAGCTAAAGTGAAGTGTTAGCAGCAGCCAAGGCTGCTGCCTATCTAAGTGTTAGAGCATAAAGCAACCCAGTAAAACTTTGTCATCCAATGTACTGGTGGAGCTGCAGGGCAAACAGCCTTCAAAGAACATATTGCACTGCCTGGGAAACCCCAAATCTAATTTAACAATAAAAAACAAATAGAGTTCAACAGAAATTACTCAAAAATCAATAGAATTGAATCTTATCAGTTAGGGTTTTTTTGAGCATATTAGAGAACTCTGGTTAGGGTATCTCGTTGCCTGTTGTTTTATATTTGATTTTGCTAAAGGGCATGAGACTCTATTTTATTCTTTAACAAGACACCAGTCTTAACTTGGTCTTTGTTCACTAGAGTGCACAGGCTGCAGACATGGTTTGCTTCCATTGAAGGGATTGGAAGGGGAAAGTGTTTACGCTTCCCTGCTCCATACCCACATGCCAGAAAAACAAAGCACATTCCCTAACATCAGCAGAGATTCAATTACGGAATTAATCCTTTCAAGCAGGTGGTTTCTGGTGAATCCAGTGCCAGAAACAGGGTCCATGTCAGGTAAATCCAACTTCTACTGCCAAGGAGTTAATCAAATAGTTATTATAACTTATTACTTGTCTAATTTAAGGCCTGCAAAGCATTGTAAACATTTCCGAGTTATTCATAAGTAACACAACAATTATCTATGTCCAGATACCTCTGAGCAGATAGATAAATTGATTATTTTGCAATTTAACACATGAATTAATGCATGTGTGTCTGTGTCTGCACACACTACTCAGAAATTTATCAGCAAGTCTGTTTATTACATCATTTGGCATCTTTTCCACCAGCAAAAAATATCTAGGAACCCTTAAATACATATGTAGACTGTCACATAGACTGCAATAACTCTTACTAACAGCTTTAAATCATGACGTAAAAAATAAGGTTGTAATATTAATGTTCACTGGCACTGGTTACACATCACTGTACAGACAAAAGAGCTGTCAAAGGGGATCAGGAAACTCTGGCCTTTTAAATGCTTTCACTGAGAGTGGCTAAGTTTCAGAGAAAGGGAACCTCCCTTCCAAGTATAATGCACTAAACCAATTATGCTGAACTCAGCAGGTGATTAGCTTATGCCCTGAAGCATGAGATGTGATTATTCTTATCTTGGTTTGCGTACTGGAACTACAAATATTGTTAACGGTCATAAAATCATCCAGCCTTAAAAAAAAAAAAAAAAAAAAAAAATCTAGCCTGAAATTTTGATTTGATGACCTCTGTACGTGGCAAATTCCAAATGTTCCTTTTGTTTAAGCTGAATGCCTTAGCTGTCACGTGGTCACCTGTACTCATTGATATCACAGGACACGAGTACAAAACCTGACCATTTTGTGTGCACCTTGCCCTTGGAGAGCAGGAGCTGTGAGCTCCACAGCTGTGCTCTGGGTAAGAAGACTCCATACAGATGTAGATGAATAACAGAGTATATAATTGTCCTTGAGACCTTTTTGAAGAGAAGCAATGAAAAAGTTTCTTCACAGAAATGCTACAATCAGGGATGCAGAGTTTTTCATTATTAGGTCATTATTTAATGGGAATGGAACACTGCCAGAACTACTGAAAAGTGATCCAAAGACCACTGGCACCAACGGGAAATTTTCTGTGGATTTCAGTGGACTTTGGGCTAAGCCTCAGACAAGCTAAATCACTGCCTAGTGTGGGCTGTAGCTGTAACAGATGATTCCCAGTCCTGTTTAAATTAGGGTGAACCACCAAGGAACAAGCCATAACCTCTCTAAAGATCTTTCCCCAGACAACCCACAAACCAGGCTCTGTCTCAGTATCGAGCACTTCCACCAAGGTGTGTCAATTTACAATTACACTGATTGGATTTCAAGTACCATTCTGCTGCCCTGTTATTCCACCGTGATTTTTTCAAAATCCTCCAGATTTTAATACATCACCCTGCACTGGGAAGCACGTTAGTGCAGAGTCATTTTGTGTTAGTAATAAATAATTTCCTCCGAGACGCAAACAACAGCTCCTGCTTTTTTGAAAGCTTGGCTGGGAGAAGGTTCTTGGATAAATAGCCTCACTTAGAAAACATATTTGCAAGAGCCTTTCAGAAAGTGCCATGTGTATGACAGTTTCAAATGGTGCTTTAGGAACACTGTACTCGACCTGACACAAAACTGAAGGCTTTTTATTGGAACTTCCAATCCAAATATCCTTTAGGCAACCAGCTAAATCATAATGAATTGTTTATTTGTGTTTGGCCTTTGAAACAAAAAAGAAAGCAAAGACTGAATCAAAGACCAGAAACATGAAATCAATCACATTAAGAACACACTAAGGAGTGTCTGTCAACAGTTTTGGGTTTTTTAGTCCATTTCCAACAAGCTTTTAGGATCTGATCTTGCGAACAGCGAAAGAGTACGTTTGAAAGACTCAACAGCAAAATTTGCAACTTTAAGGTTATGTTGGCTTTTTTTTTTTTTAAGACGGTCAAAGAGTGCATCTTTCTTTTGTTTCAAAGTGGGAAAAATTTAGCTCTTGAAATTCAGTAAGATTGAAAAGGTAATGAAATCTGCAGTTCCTCCGTTACTGATCCTAAGGCTGCTACACCATCCAGGAGCATGGCTCAAGTCATACTAACACACAAACAAATTTCCAGGAGACCTTGGAAAGAAAAGGAACCAGTTGGGTGAATTAACTGGTGCCTAAGGTCAGTTTGTTGCTCTGCCCAAGTTTTTTATGTGAGTTCACTTAAGGACTTCATTCCCCGAGTTCAAGATGTCGACGTCACCGAGACCCAAATACCTCTTGTCGCCTGCATTCCCTGACCCTGTTTCAGCCAGAAAGGGATCTCACACTGAGCATTATTATAAGACCATTATGCTGCCCTATTCCTGATTTGCAAGTCAAACTAATTGAATTATCATTTACGCATATTTTCCAACGGTGTAATAAGGGAGAAATCTCAGGATGTAAAAAAGGGAAAATGCATTGTTGAAACAAACTTTTGTTCTGTATCTTCTCAAAGAAGGAACTTGAAAACTAATTTAATTTGCCATTTATATATGGCAGCATATCTTCTAAAATATTGAACTGCAGAAGAATTTTATTAATTTAGTCCAAATGTGAAATTGGGAAGCACGTCCACTCACTCAGGCCCTAGCAGCTCATAAATTGGGCTTTCCTTGTTTCTCTTATCAGGTAAAAGAAAGCCAGACCACTCTATGAGTACTGAAATTTCTCAGCTGCTCCACTTCCAACAACATCTCAGCTAAACTCACCTCCTAATTTAGAATTTGATATAACTATTTGTATATATGTGTTTATAGATACATCCTAAAAATTCATGCATGTATGTGTATACATACACCTACTCACTACATACATACTCTGTGAGTAGGCACCTGCCTTGGCAATCTCTTAAGCAGACAGATTGAATACACTTAAATTGCTACATCTTAATAACTTTGAAGCTCCACATGAATTGATTTTAGTGCTGTTATACTGCCTTATCAGCAAATCCCCTGTCAAAGGAAAGGATTTGCGTGCGTGTGTCTGCCTGTGTGTGCACGCCTGTAAATAAGGGAGCTTTAACTACAGTGGTAGTAGAACCTACAAATCCAGCTTTAAAAGTATCATCTTCAGTGCACAGAGGTCATGTTTTATGGTGGTAAGGAAAAGAGAAGGAACATCTTATGAACAAGGCGCTGGACTCAGACTTCAGAGGCTCAGGTTCAGTTTGTTTCTCTCTCTGCCAGAGGCTGCTTCCATGACCCTGGACAACTCACAGTTAAGCAAATGTTCAAGTCATCTTTTGTCTGAAGGCCAATATTGCCTTTCCCTCCTCCTTTGTACTTGCACATAGATTACAAACACTTTGCACCAGCTCGAGGGCTGTGGTTTGGGGGGAGGGTACTCTCTGAGGTTTTTTACTCTGGGTAAATACAGCATCTTGCACAGCTCAGCCCTGCACTTTGCCATGTATGAATTTCTGTGGCACACAAATACTTAAATAATTATACTTTACAAATGAGGACCAGAGTCATTGTATCAAATTTCAGTTCTCAGAATTCTAAGAGAATACACATTAATGCCATATAAAGTAGGCAATTACTAAGACGAAAAAAGGGGGGGATGGTAGTTGAGCAAAGGATAATTAGCATGATCTGTATTCCTGCCAGGTATCACACTGCACCAGCTAAGAATACAAATGGAAGAGTCACACATGCAAACACTGTATTTACATTATTATAGCAAAGAGAGATCCAAACTTACACTTGTCATTGACAATCATAACTCGTTTCTATAATATCCTATCCATGAGCCACAGATTATTTTTCTGACAACAATCTAGGGAAAAATAGCTACACAAGAATTTGACTGTAATAAATTAAGACTATTTCATTTAAAAACAATGTACGACTTGGCAGAAAGATCAGCCCACCAAACACGGCTTCGACTTTCAAATGCTATTTTTCAAGCATGGGCAGAGTTAACTTTTATCTTTTCTTTTTTCTCAATTCTTTCCTTTGAGCTTGACATGGCCAAGAGCTGGGCAAGCGGCTCCCTCTGGTGCTGAATCAACGAGGCTCTCCAAGTTTTACAGACCTTGTTCTCTGTATTTTGGTTTAGGACCTGATTACTGAAACTCAGCATTATGCAAGACTGGCTTTGATAATCTGCAAAATTTTTTTTTTCATACCTAGGTTTAGGTAAGCAGTGAAATTGTCTTCAGAGAGACAGCTCTGAAAGCACCACACTATGGTGTCATCATGTGACATCTTAAAACCAAAAATAAGACAGGACTTGGTAGCATTTAAACATAACCCACTGCTCTGATTAAGAACCAGCTTGAATATTTGAAACATCAAGTATCTTCTGAATTAGCGTGAGACAGCAGCTCAAGTATATTATCATCCAAACGTCAAGCAGCTTGCTGCACTAAGACCAAGCACAACTTTTTGGGCTTAAAATTACACATTTTAGTATTTACATTTTTTAGTTCTACTAGAACTTTCACTCTCTGTGAAACTAAGCCACTGTAGTACTGCAGTTAGTACTTCTCTGAATTTCTGACCCCGCATAAAATATGGACAAGAGGTGTAATAGTTGGCCACAGATGTTGTCATCACAGTTCTATGGTGGTTAAAGCTGTGTCACAATTGTCATTACATTTTCCTAATTAGTCAGAGCTATTTTTAAAATGTGAAAAAATCGTGCATATAAATTTGTACTTAGGAGGAGGTTATAATTCTCAGGGTAATATGTTTATATCCAGGGAGAAAATGAAATTTTAAATACTTATTAACAGAGAATTTTAAAAATCTAACTGGATTCTAATTCATCACAAATGCTGATTTCTTTCACAAATATAATCTGGGTTTAGAATTTTTTTTTTTTTTTTTTTTTAAGAAACAATCATTTTATGAATGGCCAGAACCATATACATAGGGGTGCTTTGCTATTTTGGAAGAAGCATGCTTGAGAAGAATTAAATACTGCTGCTTCACAAGAGCTGAAGAGCATCCATCAGGGTCCTACACGATTTCCCCATGTCAAACTCTCCTCATTTTCAAAGATCATTACAAAGGGGCAAGCTCACAAGAGGGGATCATTCTTTGCACTGCTGGTGTCTGAACCATGAAGAGATGCCAAATGAAGACAGACCTGTTGCTCCCCCATTAATAAGAGGTTTAATATTTTCTTGCTTTATCTGCCAGAGCCTTTATACAAAATCTCCAAACTTTTTAACTGTGCAGTGTTATACATAATGATTTGAAGAGGCAGCACTGTATTTTTTCCATCTGCAGTGAGCTTTCCAAGCATTCATTAATGCTCACAGCATCTCAGGGTAGTAGTTCAATTTATGGATGGGAAAACAAAATAGATTGAGTGCCGGAATTAATTTTAATGTAAGTGCCAAGAAAAGGAACGAAAGTGCTCCAGTGTTTCTTCCTTGTGGACATGCAGCAGCTGAAGCCTCAGACATGGGGTGCTTCAGAAATCTGACACAGCACAGTTGCTGCATCTCAGCCCCAGCAACTGGGTGGAAAGTAGGGAAAGCAAAGCCACTGCATCCTTCTGGTGAACTGGGTATGATAAAAGGGGAAAAAGAGGAAAAATAGGGAAAAAAAAGGACAAAAAAAAAAAAAAGGAGCCAAGAATGATGGAGATGCAAAATGTTGCTAAACAGTCCAAAAGGAAAGCTGTGGCACCCTTTAAAGTCGTCTCCACCATTAAGCCTCCAAATGCTACAAAATTTATGTTCGGATAGTGATCTTGCTCCTCATTATCGCAGCAAACTTATTAAAATACAGAAACTTAAGAGTCAAGTTGGCCTCAGCAACAAGATTCAAAACCATCAAGAGCTGCAAGAGTGCAAAATGATGGATGTGAACAAAGAGCAATGAAATCAGTAAGGTTTGCATGCTCAAAAAATTGTTCTGCTCTTAAATGTTAGTTGCAGCATATGTTCCAAAACAACAGAAAAATCTTTTTCTTTAATGGCCTCTTTAAAGGGTATTTGTAGCTCAGTATTGGTCAATCTGTGCTAAGACCTTCACTTGCCAAAAGGTATTTGTCTCTGCGTAGGCTAAAATGTGCCAAACATAGGCTAAAAGTCAATCTACATTTTTATATTTGGAATTGTTTGAGAACAAGCAAATTAAATAGCAGAGAAAAGTGGTGTTAACCATGCATTTCCCATTAATTCATTAAGGACAAAAAGATTGACAAAGTCAGTGTGATTAAATGAAATGCTATTTCTTCATGCTGCATCTTTTGTTGTACATATTAATGCCAATATTAGTGCTGCAATCTCTATGTATTCACACTGAAATTTGAATCAGACCACACATCATTTCTGTTGTGTTTTTGCATTACCATAAAGCATAGTGCCTGTATATATCTATATATAGTTACTTATGCTTTAACTGAGCCTACCAAAGATGAGAAAAGTTCTCAAATGTTTGATGATTCTCTTTTTAGAAGTGTCTCCAGATGTTTATTTCCCTGAGCATGCTGAATTTATCTTTCTGACCACTCTACTTTCACACAATCTTCCAGTTCTCCCACAATTTACGGCGCTTTCCCATGTTGTGAACACTCAGACTCAGTGCAACTGTGGTAAATCATGTGAAAAGAACTCAGAGTGAAGCCTGAATTCCTTGGAACACAAGAAGTATTTATATTTTCATCACCTTCTTGTGCATTGTCTTGTGCAAGGAATACAAACAACAATTAATAAAACCTCTGAACTCAGCTCATCTATAACTTAGTAACATCTAAATTTCATTTTACTGCAATATAAATTGCTACCTGCGTCTTTCAGTAAAACTTCATCTGCTTTTAATTGTCCAATAAATATGTTCAATTGGCACCAGTCCAATTTTTTTCTGCATTTATGTGTTTGGGTTGAGGTTTTTTTTTAATAACTTCAAATATGTCTCATCCAGAGGTGATGTTTTATCAAAAATAACAGATAAGCCAATCCTGAACAACTGTTTAGTAAAATAAAAGGCAGGAGTCAAAAATAAGTACCTGTAAATAAATCCCTACTTCCTCCAGATGGACTTCCACCATAGGGAGTGCTGGAAAATAACTCCACAAACCATTAACAAAATTTCTACGTCAAATTTATATTTCAAAATTCAGAAAACCCCTGTGCTGTTTTCTGGCAACTGGGATGGAAAGTCTCCCATCCTCTTCAGAGGATCAATTCACTCTCCCTCTTTTCCTTCCTGTGAATAATAAAGTTCCTCTTGGTAGGAAATGGATCAAATCCTAAATAAATAAATAAGAGCATCTGCTATTTATTTATCCCAGTCCTTGGAAATTTTATGCTAATTGCAGTTCTGTTACTAAGGCTCTGGAAAATGTAGTTGGGGTTATATTATTTTACTGGAATTCACAGATAGAAATGCTTTCTTTCCCAGTGTTCCTCCCCCCTGTTTAGTATCTGAAGTTGGTACTCTCACAGTATATGAAGTTAGTAAACTGAATAACAATATAGCTGACCCGTTCCTACTATTATGCTCAATTATTTGCAATTTATCATTACAAAATTCAATATATCATCTTCTCTGGCACCTCTTCTTTCTAGCTTCATTCTCCCTACTTTCAGTCCCCTCATCTTTCCCATCCTCCTCTTCCTACTGTGCAGGTGACCTGAACAGCCCCTTCCTCCACAGAGAAAATATATCTGAAAACTTCCCCCAAACCACAGTCAAGGGACTTGTTCACATTGATAAAACTACAACATTTCATTTTGGAAATATACTTTGAGGTAAACACATACTTAAAAACCTAGAAAGGCTTCAAATAATTTCTTTCTTCTTCCTGACTTTGCAAAAAGTTCTGCAGCCCACAAGACTCAGGCACAAGTATTGCTATTTCCTAGAAAGTTGCAGAAATCAACCTCACATCTGGTATCACAACAACCTGGTCTTTTCCATAACTAAAATTGGTCTCTTGTGAAACTTTAATCCTATTTATGCAAAGCTATAGTCTTAACTGGATATACAGCAGATTTCTGGCAATTACACCTCCCCCCCACGTGGACCTCCACAGACAGATGTTGAACTTAAAGCTTGGACCAACAATACATGGAGCCCAGGAGAAATCTCTCCAGCTGTCAGCAGTAGCAAACTCTTACCCTTGTGCACTGAGAAGCTTTGATATGAGTGAGACAGTCTTCCAACTTGTTACATGAGAAAATGCATGCCCTACGCAAGCCTGCAGTTTTAATCTGGTTTTCTATCTCAGCAAGATGTACACAACCAGGCTTTGTGAGCACTTCTACACATTTCTTAATCAGTTGGTAATTCACTCCAAATTCTCTGAGGAACATGCAAATTTGCAGACAGCAATTGAGAGAACAGGTATGAGGAGCTCTTCAAGACTGAATGCTTCAGTCAACTTCTCTTAAATGAAAAAAAAAAAAAAAAAGAACAACTGCAACACGTTACTGGGCATGCGAAAGAGAGAAAGCACTCATCAGTGTTTTAACTGGGAAAGGGTTTGACTCTAGTAGACATGAATCTCTGGGAAAGCAGCTTTCATCAGTTCTGGCATTTCTAAACCAACATGAACACCACGTGGAATGGTCACGACTTCAGTGTACTTTACTGAGCTCATCCTGCTGACTGTGATGGGACTGTGGGAGCACAGAAGTAACAGAATCTGGCCACATATCCCACGTGGTTTCTCTGCACCTCCTGCCCTTGCAGGTGGAACACTCACCACAGCGTGGATCACACAGCCAGCAGGATACCCAGACTGAAGGGGTCTGACTGGGCAGGTGCCCCAGGGTGTCCCACTGCTCCGTAGAGTGGAGGGCTCATCACATGGAAGTCTTTGGCTGAGGCCAGGCTGGTGGTCCAGCATCTCCACAACCATTAAATGAACATTTGACATCCCATACCACTCATGGAACTCGTAAAACCACTACCAAAAGTAGGTAAACACTGTTATGCACACTTCTGTTTCTTTCAGTGAAACTTATTTCTGCCAGGTTTCAAACGCTTTTTTTCTTTACGCATTCATTCTTTTTTCTCAAGAACATCTGCAACTTTTTTAGAAGTTTTATACCCATCTGGAGGCTACAGCCTGGAACAGAGCAACAAAGGCCACAAGTCCACTACTTACACTGACTACTGTACCACTGCCAATCTCAGATTACTCCCATTTCTGGTGCTCTCCATCAGAAATAATCAGGATATTGGTAGCTCCTCACAACTGAAAAGCACTATGAGATTTCAAGTAAAAATTGAAGTGGGATCAAACTGTGCCATTAGTAACTGCATGGACTTGGGTACAATAAATGGATTTCTTCGGAAGACCCCAGTTTTTCATCGCAAAATTACAGCCTCTCATCCTATGGATTAAAGTACAAGAGTTCTGTAAATACTGTTTATCATCTAAAAAAAAAAACCCAAGGCTAATTTAACAGCAAGAACTAAATAGGAAGTGTATGGCACCTCTACCAGAAATTATGGTTGTAGATTTAATTTGCCATACGCCTTGATCAGCAACAGGCTCCAACCAGTCACGAATCACTGTTGACCCATGAACTCGAGCATTTGCTTACAACTCACTGTTGCTTAAGGAATTATCATTATTACAGTGTATGGGGACAAGCATGCTCAAATAGAAAAGCAAACAGGAAGATAAACAAAGAACTTATTCAAGCAATGACCTGTCATTTCAAGAACTAGATTATGCTCAAATGCACACACGATACAAACAATAATGAACACTAACAAGGGATGCAGACAACCCGTCTAGTGAGTCACCAATTCAGTTCTCTAAATGTTCCTGATGCTCAGAGGAAAGACATTTTAAAAGCTCAAATGCAAGTCTGCTCTCATTGAGTGGCTGTTCCTTGGCAATGAGGGAATGACAGGGGCTGTACCAATGACACAACAGGAAACACTCCTTGACCCTTTCCAGCTTATGGAGATAAACAGCAAACTTTCTAACCCTGACAAATTAACTTTAAATAAGAAACACTGGTATCAAAGTTACCATCTAAATTGACCAATTGCACGGTCAGAAACTCTTATTGAAAACATCTTTATGTATAGATTCATGAAGGCTATGAAAATTTTTGCTTGAATAAGGAGAGTAAGATTGAACTCAGCAGCTCTGAACTATTTCATGGTAATAAAACACTCAATTCAGAGGGGCTCAGAGAAAGCACTAAAATCTACATACATTTCATGAAATAACTTCTCAGATTTGGTTCCATTAACTTTACTCAAATGCCTACTCAGCAGCCTCAAGAAGTTCAATCTTACCAGACTGAACAAAATAAAACCATGGCAACAATTTCTGACAGACTCAGCATGTCTATATAATGGTATTATGTTCAGCAACTATTGACCCAAACATGTGGTGAACTGAACCAGCACCTGTTCAACCTCTGATTAATGCTTTTGCACAGTGAAGGATTTATGGGCAGCGTTAAATGGGTCTCTAACAGAACACACAGTGAGCTATGCATGTGATATACGTAATTACAGATGTTTTTGCATCACCAGTTGCAGACCATGTTAAAGACAGTGGAAAGAGAACTCAGGCAAATAAAAACCCTGTGGCTTAAAAATTCTGTTAAAACAGCCAAACTTGAGTCCTTTCCTCATAGCACATTTCCCTTCATAAGTAGATCACCCTTATTTCATTCCAGCTTTTTCAGTACAGCTTGACTGTAAATAATGGCTGAAAAAAGATGTGTGCATGAAAGCAGAAGAAAGTGGAAATAAAGCAACAGGAAAGGATGACACGAAAGAGGAGCTGTCCTCACAGCACTGTAGGAACACTGTTCTACTCTGCTGAAGGATTGAACTCCTCAGCTCCTGCCTGAGAAGGTTTAAAAAGCTGATGATAGAATCATCAAGATTACAAAAAATAAAACCAAACTAACTTCATTTGCTTGTCTTTTAATCAAAACATGTAATCAGAAGGCCTAAGTGATGATTACCTCCTGCTTTCAGCCTAAGTGACTGAAGCAGCCTGTTCAGTGGGGTTTCACTCTTTCCAGTGCTAGGGAAGGTGTCCCTTCCCCACACAGGTATGCTCTCACACCACGCTCACTTCCCAGTCACCTGATCTGATTCCAAAGGAGAGGACAGCACTCATCCACAGCTGAGGCACTCCGTGGGAGTTCAGTAAACATGGGACCCATATCAAGAACGCCACTTTTCAGTAATGGCACCTTTATTAGCACGAATATGTTCACAACTGTTAATGCAATTAATTATCGGGACCAGGAGATACCCAGCAAAAGACTAAAAATTGCCTTTGCTGGAACACAATTCATTGAGATGATTTATGGACTTCTTTATTGTTAGCGTCACAAGAGCTTTTTCAAAACAAGAGAAATCATTAAATCCCATAAAACACGGGCTATCGCTGCTGTTAGCTGGTAATTGATATCCTTGCTCGTGCCATTTATATCCCTAAATGGAGCTGATAAAACAAAAATTAGTAAAGCGTGCTGACGGAGAGCAGCCTGCAGCATCCCGGAGGGAAGCAGGGGATCCTTCCCTCCTTCCCAGCAGGAATCACTCCCCCACTGCATCCCACAACCCTGGGGAGCCCCGATATGGCCAAAAACCAGGCTCAGCCCTGGGGAACTGCTGGTGAGGGGGAGGGAACAGGGAGGGGAGTTCATTTGCTTTTAGAGGGAGAACCTGATTATTATATACCACCCCCCGCCCGCCCCGGTTCTCCCTCGGGGAATTTTAACTACTTCTCTCTCCTTTTTAAAGGCAAATCTTTAAAAAAAAAAAGCTTTTGTATTGCAATTTTCTATGGCTTTGGTGGGTTTTTTTTCAGGAATCCTGCTGGGTAGAGAAAGTGCAAGGTAAGAAATAATTTTAAACAGAGGATTGTTGGTTTTAAGCAGTCACCGAATAACAGCCAAAACATGTGCACAGTCAAGAAACTCTCAAATCCTGAGCAGCCAGGGAGAAGAAATGTATATTTTAGTGATGGAAAACAGGCAGACGTATTAGAAATGACTCAGAAGGACGGGAGAACAGCACTGAAAATGCAAATAAATCAGCTCAGATTCTATGGAATGAAAAAAATAGAGAAAAGCTGCTGATAACCCTGAGCAAATGCTGCTGCCTCAAAGACAGAAATAGCTCCCTTACCTTATTCCTAATCCTTGTTTGCACCTGCTCTGCAATCATAAATACTTCGAGGTGCTTAACATGGAGCTAAATTGATGGCTGAATTTAAGAATTTCTTCGTTCACCTCATTTACAGTTAAAAGGAGATTTTTTAGGATCGTCCTCCTCAGCATCCATTAGCTTCCCAAAAAATTCGCATTTTCTTGTTAAAAAAAAAAAAAAAGGCAAAAAAATACAGTATATCTATGTACAATTGGGCACTGTAATAGATCCAAAAAACCGGGAGCGGGGGAATCTGAGAGGTGTCACTACAAACTTGGCAAGCAAAACGTATCCTCAGCAGGAAGGAGAGAGAGAGAGAGAGAGAGAGGAGAAAAAACCCTGCAAATCAAAATTCCCAGGGAGATTTTGAAGGAAAAAAAAAAAAAAAAAAAAACCACAACCACACAACAAAAAACCAAAACACAACAACAAAAACCAAAACGCAGGGAGGAAAGACGCGTGAGGAGAGCACAAATGGGATGGCGGGATGTCTCCCAGCCAGCCAGCCAGCCATCCATCCATCCGTCAGCCGAGCAGCAGCCGCCCCCCGCGCCGCCGCTGCGGTGGAGCCGCGCTCCGCTCCCCGCGGCACCTGCGCGCTCACACCGCGCCCGTGCGCGCCCCCGCGGGGTCCGGGGGATGCGCGGAGATGCTCGACCCCGCCGTGGCGGCCGCGCAAAGTTTGCCCCGCTCTGCCCGCGTTAAGGTGCGGGGGTTCGCGGTCAGTGCCCCGCGCTGCGGGGCGGGTCCGCTTCTGCTCCCACCTCTCCTCCCTCCCCGGGCCCCCGCGGTTCCCAAGGCAGGCCAGGCGCAGGCTGGGTTAGGAAAGGTCAGGGAGACGCTGCTGTCTCTGGGCTTTCACCCCTGAGGGCAAGCATTCCCCAGGAACCTGTTCCCAACAGGGCTGCACCTCCCATGCCCACACCCCTCACCCCAACCTGTCCCAAGGGCACCCAAAAGGCTATAGGTGCGGGCACATCATCTCCCAGCTCTCACTTCCCCCCTCTCTCTTTTTTGCCTCCTGACCTGGTACAGATTTCATCTGAAACTTTCCAAGAGCTTTAATTATTCTATTAATGTGCACCCATAAATACTCCAGAGCAGCATTTCATTAGGCAAACAGCAATATACAGTCCAGGGATGTAAACAGAGGCACCGGGGCTAGAGAGGGAGCAAGTTACACACTGAAGGGATAGCAAGAGCTAAACCCGAATTGGTCAGTCTTGTTTTTCAGGGCTTTTCTAGGGAAGTTATTCTATGATTTTTTAATTTTTTTTTTTAATTTTATTTAAAAACAAGTTCCCTGGGAACAACTTGTGTCAGTAGATCACTGGGTTACTAGAGCAAGTGCCAATTTACAGCACCATTACAAGTCTCTCCTGTGAGTCCTTTACAAGCCTGCAGTCAGGCTAGGGAGGGAAAACAACATTAAAAGTTCACAAGCATCTTAACTACTAGTGGTTTATAGCCATATCATTTGCATTTTTCAGCAAATGAAAAGCAAGTGTTTGGAGGTTTTTTCTCCTTGACAAGTTGGCAATCACAAAATGGTGCCCTGAGTGGTGGAGACAAAATATCGGTCCATCCAACTAGGGCAGGAAAAGACCAAGGGAAACAGACCTCCTGGCTCACTTGGGTGATCACAAAAGGGATTTATAACTTGCTTTATCCCTCACAGGGTGCGTGGAAGAGGTTATCAGGGATGTGCAAGAAGACAGATGTGGAAGAACTTCAAGGGGAAGCATGAGATTCAAGATAAGTCTTAAGTGAGGAGGCAGAGGTGAGGAGAGGGGCGGCAAGAGGTGCAGTGAGGTCTTCCTAGGCAAAGTGGAAGGGTAGGAAGAAACAAAGGCAAAGGGTAAACTCTTTAGGGCTTCCTCAACTGGAAAATATGTCCTTGTGAAGGACTATATCACACACTATTTTCCAGTGAGGCAATCAAAATCACCGCCCAGCAACTGCATATGGTTGAATTTTGAGGGCTGAAGGTGAAGGGCATTAAGCTCTCTTAACACCTTTTCCTCCAACAAAAGAAGAAAAAAGCCTCTAAAAATCAAGGATTAATTTAAGGCTGAATCCAGGAAAG
Organism: Corvus kubaryi; assembly: GCF_017639235.1. Classification (NCBI taxonomy): domain Eukaryota; kingdom Metazoa; phylum Chordata; class Aves; order Passeriformes; family Corvidae; genus Corvus; species Corvus kubaryi. The sequence continues at coordinate 16,473,601 of NW_024581136.1, forward strand.
ATTCTTCCCAATTCTTGTATGAGACACACATGTTTACAAGTAAAAGCCAAATACCACTCCTGAGAAATTGGTGCAAGTGGAAGCACAGTTTTATTCCTTAATGGCCATGTTGGATGCAGAGCCATCTGGAAAGCGTGTAGAGATTCCAAAGGCAGCACCTGTTTGTCAAACATGATGCAGTTTTGAAGTCCTCAGGTAGTGTGACTAACAGGGTTCCAACCCAGAATGCTCTTCCCAAAGTCCAGTGCATGAAAATATTTGGTTTGTTTCTGGTTTTGAATTAAACAAGACCTTGATTTATCCTCTGGAGCAACATTTGTGACTTTGGAATATGCATTCTCATCTTGAGCTGCTGCTGAATGGCTATGACAGCAAGGGCAGATGCTCCCATCTGCTGTGTGGGCACTGGGTGGAGCAGAACAAGCCCCAAAAATGGATTGGCAGATGCAGCACCTCTATTGCACCTCTGAGGGTCTCTTGGAAAGGCAGCCCCCTCCCCACATGTGCACCACAAACATAGGTGGGCACTTTTCTCCACACGCTCAGGTGGAGCCACGGATGTTGTGAGGAGAGAGGAGCTACAGAGAGAAAGGCCGGAGCTGGGAGCAGCTGTTCCATACAGCATGGTACCTTCTGCAGCATGGGATTTTCAGCTGGGAATCTGTGCAGTTGTTTTAGCTTGGGAAAATGGGCCATCAGCCCTTCAGTCCCAACACTGGCAGCAGGAGAGGGCCTGCACTGGGGCAGACACAAAGGGAACAGGAAGGCAGGTGCAGGGGAGAGCTCTGTGTGTCGGGAAGGTAAGTCAGACATTTCTGAAGCGATCGTTAATTTGGCATTCCCATCTTGAGAAGCAGATTTAACCTTCTGGCCAATAAATTATCCACATAATCCCCACCATCGCAATGCCTGAATTCCTTTAGAGCTTTAAACTGGGCATCCAGATGGATCAGGTTCACAAAGTCTCTGTGTAAGGCTGGCGGCTTCAGGCTCTCTCAGGTTCTGCTACGGGTGGAAATTCGAATGTAACACGGCCTCACATATCAGTTCTACCTTTCAGAATGAGGGTGATTTGTCAGGATTAGCCTCAGGGGTATTTCTAATACCTTCCCTTTACTTGCAGTGATTAAACAGGATTGAAAACATATTCCAGTCTCTTCTAACTCCTACATCTTTTGCTGGGGATTTATATGGAAGGGAAGATGCTGTAAGGCAGCAAGTACCTAATATATCTCCCAAGGACAACATAAAGTCACTTTATTAATACAAGTTTACCCTTCCCCAGCTTGTAATAGTAGTTCTTTGTTACCACGTGGATCTTGCCACATTAACACTCAACCAGAACCAGCCACCAAAATTTATGAAGAATAATGGAAAATAATTCTATGGTTTACTGACCAAAAGTAAAAAGAGAAGACTTCCATGCTTAATGCAATCATCTCTGCTTCTGTGAGACAGAAGAAATGAAGGTGCCCTAAACATGACAAACAGAAAATGATATGTACAAAAATAGGGGAAGAGAACTGCATAATAAAGCTGTCTTTTGTGACTGTCCAAGGGAGACTGAAAAGGCTGAAAATGAATTGCAGAAAGGATGACTTTGAAAAGAAATTGTCAGCTTGCTTAGCTCCCAAATTCACATCCTCATCCACAACCTTTAGACAGAAAGCAAAATGCAGATGGCCCAGGAGTTTTGAGGCAGAGGATAAGACCTTTATGCTTTCTTTTTGGATTAATTTCTTACTCACTACATTACTGTAGCTTGAAGTTTCATCACAGCAGGAGTTACATCAATAAGAGATATATAACTATGCATATCAAATATCAATAAGCTATTGGCAAATACATTAAAGGGAGTGCAACTTCATACTTTGTGAAAATGGTTTGATTTTCAAGGGTGCTGGGCAGCTGAAGGCCTCCTGACAGTAAATTATGGAAAAGTGAGGGACAACTTATCTCAGAAACAATGCCCAACTGTTTCTTGAAGTGCTTAAACTTCAGCTTTCATTTTCCCTTTTCTTCTTTTGACTATAAACATTTATTTCCCCTTCTTTGAATAATGCATACTAATCTCTAAAACAAATCTTATCATGATTCTGGTAGAAGCAGATGTGATTCCCAAGACATTCTACGTTTTTTTCCCTTGAATGGAATCAAAAATCCATCTAGAGTATTAGAATGGATGAAATATTGAGGTGTTAAAATTTCAAGAAATTTATATATTACTAGTGCAGAAAATTTAAAATATTATTTGAATCATTTTAATCAATTCTGAGATTATTTTTAATATCAAAGCAGATATTGTCAAGAGTTAAATTAACCTCTTGAGCAACCCTACAGAGAACTTCAAATAGCCATTGAAATATTGTTCTACAAATATAATGGAATAATTTGGACATACTATAAAAAGTATGTATACTATAAAAAATATTCCTATATTTAGTGACCACAGTTTTAACGGTGTGAGAACATTTTCTTCCTTCTGTAGGTATGAAGAGGCCTACAGAATACTAGGAAAATAATAAATGGAAGCATTAAAATAAAGAAATTGCAAATAGTCTAGTGCTGAGATCCTGGTGCTTCCTGAGCTGATTTGTCTTTTTCACCTTAATTCACTGATCTAGCAACTGGTCTTATTTCCCATAGAAGTATTAGGGTTCAAAGTGGACACATTCACATATGAGATATAACACTTTAGACTCATGCAACCCATAATCTTATTAAACAACACTGTTGTCCTTAGGTCAACTGTGTCACAAAGTTAAATTTCCTTATGATATTTTAGGTACAGTAAGAAAAAAAAAGTAAAAGGCTTCTTGTGGGCCTGATTTGCCTCCTATGTAATCAGGACTCTGCAGTCTCACTCTACAGGTTTCAGGCATCGAATCCCGATATCCAGAAACAAACCTCACAGATTTAATATTTTGCCAGCAAGGCAAATAGACACTCCAGGGGATTTTTAAAAGCTGATAGTTTTGACCCAGTTTCCATCATGATTGCAGGCACCTCTGTACCCAGACACAGTTTCCTGAGTAGTCCCAGTCAGCACTAATCATTAACAATCAAAACATCAAAACAAGACCTTAGGGTTTTACTGTTATATTTTAATACATCTAGATTCAGTGAAACAGTTAAATATGTTCTCATCTGACAAATCTCTATGAGCACAGCTTGACACCATGGATGTTCAAGCAGGGGGCGTGGGCCTGTGAGGTGTTGGTGATTTCCCCATCTGGTTCTCATAAAGGACTCGAGTTTGTTAATAAACAAACTTAAATCAAGGCCAAATTTGATCTCACTCAGAATAGATCTTCTTTTGTATCATGATTTTTAAATCACATATCTTAAAACTCAAATTGGCCAGTAATTAAACTTTTTCCCCATCTTCATTAATGATGAAAGAGTTCAGCTGCCCATCAGTGACTATAACGTGAAATAAAGGTGTTCCAAAACCATATGAGAACTCATGGATAGAAGACTTTGGTTTCCGTCTGCACTTCTTGTCACACATCCAAACTCTATGTAGAATTAAACACATGGGTAAATCACGGACATGTAAGTAAATCTCAATCAGTTATTACCCCAAATACAGTTTTGGTGTAACTTCTAGGAAGGTTGTTTTTGAGGACTCTAAGTTATATCTAATTGTGATTACTGAAATATCTTAATACTCTCCTGGAACAAAGCAGTGCTATTACTTAAAATAGAAAAAAAAAACCAATGAAGGTGACCCTAAAAATTCAATCACCATGATAGGAAAGGGATGAAGCCACAGTAATTATGCAACCAGTTTCAAAGACCACCAGTAGGGCCTGTGTGTAGCACAGAACAGAGCACTCCAAACCAAAGCATGAAATAGCTACCAGAGTTGAAAATTTTATACAACATTCTTTGGTCTTTTCCCACTTTCTCAAACATTTTTGGTTGTCAAAAGTCTGATTTCCATATCTGAGACTACGAGGTCTACCGGATGTAAAGGAGTCGTGATTATCCTTAAAGTGCATCTGACATCACTATTAATGCTTTAAACTTGCTACCAGTGCATTTTTGCAGTTTCATCCTTTTAGCAGAACTGACACATATAAAAGCTTTGAAAACTCCAAGTATTAATCTCCAAAAGCATATGTGTAGTGATTACTTAACCAATAGGATGTTTTTTTCAGTTCCTCTACAAGTTGGCTCAGCAACAGTACAATATTAATAATGCTTGAGCTTATACTTTTACAACCTGTTCTCCATTTCTCCCATCTGTCGATAGACTAAAATTACGTTTACAGAATCACTCATTTTCTAACCTTTTCTTAATTCGTCCAAGACAGCTCATAGCCATTTTTTTTCCCCCTACAGTGACTACAAAACCCCAAAGCTTGAGGCTCAGCTCAGTTTTCAGAGCTATTGATATGATTGTGAAGTAGCTCCATCGATTTGAAAAGCGTTATTTTGGTTTCATCCTGTAATGAATGAGAGAAATATTTTCCTCTCATTCTATTCCAATTAAATAAATATTCCAATTAAATAAATACCTTTAGTTTAGTCCCTTATCTTTCTCACCAAACTACAGCTTGAGGCAACCCTGGGGTCTGTTAGAACATTAATAGGTATACGTACATAACAACTGGCAGTATTTGATGGGGAAAAGCACAACCAGTGGAGACCTGCATTGCAAGCCTGAATCCTCTGGGTTTCCCAAATGGGAGAACAAGAAATAATTACAGTGCTGGGTACTATCCACTAATTTTGCATAATCAGCCATTTTCAATCAGTTTCAGTGCCATATTGCCCTCCCAGACACAAGAGTCTCCGAGGCCCCAGACACAAAGCTTTGCACAGAAATCAGTCTAAGGTTACTGTTTTACACCTTGATATATTTGGGTAGTCAGAATCAGAGGACTGGAGAAGTCCATCCTCCTCGAGACCCTGGACCCTGCATGCAGCAGGGGGACATTTTCGTATAAGAATTAAATCTTCACAAACAGCTCTTGGAGTTACAACTTAGGCCACTGCTTTCACTCCCATTCAATAGACTTTCCAGCATAAACAGTGGTTTAAAATCTGTTCAAGGACCTCAAGATTTGGCCCCAAATCAATGTGTACACAGCTGACTTAATTTATGACTATGGTTTTATGCCAGATTTAGTGTCAACAGCCTAACGGTGCAGTGGATTTCGTTTCTAGGATTTATTAATTTTTATCTAATGAACAATTTCACAAGGCAATTTAGATGATTGCAAGTGTGAAATGTTTGCAATGAGGACCAGATCTTGCCAGCCTTGCTTGCCTGTAGTGCCACTTACATCTAAAGTAATTGAAAACAATTGTACATGGAAAACACCACAACAAACAAGTTCAAAAACAGTCTCCATGAGCAATAGAAGCAGAGTGGGTATTTCAGTCAGTCCTGAGCCATGTGTTGCCTCCATACAGGCAAGTGGAGCTGAACTGACTGGATAGATGGATTTACAGGAACAAGAATGGCACATTGATGTGAGGATCACACCTTTGGGTAAGAGCTGCCAACGTGTTAATTTGGCCTTGACGGATTGTCCCTGTGACAAACTCCTCACTGATCACAGTAGGAACAAAATGAGGTCAAAGTTAGACATCCTAAAATCTCACCTTGTCCCTTCAAAAAATTTGAAAATTAAAGCAAGAGAACATCTCTTTAGTTATGTACCATAATGAACCAAACAGTGGATCATTTACCAAAAAGATCATCTGCTGAGTAATTTTTTTGGGTTTTTTTTTTAATATTTGATAATAGGATGCTGCTTTCTCCTTCTGATCTTGGAATTATACTACAAAGCTGCCCATTTATAATTAATTACATTTTTGAGATATTTTTTGCTTAGGTGGCTGGAATCTTCCCAGCACCAGTGCCCAAAAACAATTACCAGCATCCTGTTCAGTTTTCTTCCAACTCTCCTTCACCCTCCACCCAGCAGTAATTGTATTTCTTCTCTGTGTTTCAGAAAACAGAGATTGTTTGCCATAAAATTAACTTGATGTGATTCAAAAGGAAATGCAAAGCATTTTATAAGGAGTCAGAGGGAGCAAGCTGCAACTGTGAGCAGAAGACAGGGAAGACTTGTGTTTTCAGCCAGGGGAAGCTTCATCACAAATTAAGTTTTGTTTTCTTTACTTGCTGCAGCACAATGACAGCTTTGACAGACATATGGGTTGTTTAGAATCATAAAGGCTTTTTAATTTAAAGTGCTTCAGGAATATATCTAGCTGCAGTATATGACGTAGGCAATTTTTATTTAGCTGTATTCTGCTAAATGTAGTTTTTAATTGAAACACCTTTCAGCCCAGACATAGGAAAATCTGTTTCACTCTCCTGCACTGCTGAGCTGCTCTTGCAGCAGGGTCCTACCTAGGCCATGCATTCAAACACCACACGTATTATTCTCATTTCTTTTTATGGGAACTGGAAGGTACTTGAAGCTGTCACATCCCTGAGCAGACAACCAAAACCACAAGGTCTTTATGTCACTCAAGCTTTCTTTCAAAAAGAAAGAATGGATAAGGCCACTGTTGGTTTTCAGGTTTTGTCTTGTTGCAAGGGTGTGGTTTCAGGTCAGTTATGATGCTGTAAGGTTGTCCTTTAAAATGTCATATTTTTTCACCATGGAGCTGGTGATTGCACTTGTTACCCACATTACATCTTTCGCTTAGTTTAAAAATGTATTGTTTTGGCTCTTTGCTTTTTTTAAATGTCAGCTCTGTATGCTTTGAGACAGGACCTGATTTCAATTACATGGTATAAGACCCAGAATAAAGCCATTTGCTTAAGTAGAATCCTACTGCATGACACAAACGTGGCTGAGATGAGGCTGTGCCTGATTGTGGGGTTCTTCAAACCAAATGGTGCTTTCTGGCTCCTGCATTAGTCCCTGCCAGTTAAGATGTTGCAGCTCCAAACTATTAGTTCAGGATGCCGAAACCACCTCATGCTGCAAATAAGAGATGGAAAACACGAGGCCTGTAAAGAGCTAAGAGCTGCTAACTAAACCAGAACAGAGCTTGGGTTTTCTTTGCCCAAGCCTTACTGCTTCTACCAGTAGGATACAACACACTCAAATGAAGCAATTCCCAAAGACAACCAAATGTCCAGAGAAAATCTCAAGGTAGAAAGGAGTCTGTGTTTCCCACAGACTTGGGCACAGGTTTCTCCTGTTCTGAGATGTTCAGTCTTACAGACTAAGCACTGGCCCACCTTCTACCAATCCTTCATATCCACCTCTCATCATCAACCCTGTGACTGCACCCTTGCAGCCACAGTTTAATTACAGCTGTAGTAAATAATGAGCCCAACCTTCCCAACTAACAATTCTTTATTACCATGTTGAGTGGCAGGTCTTGTAAGATATCCTGGCACTGTTAGTGCTCAAAGAGTTTTTACACCCTCACCATTAACAGCTTTGATTTAAGAGCCCACACAGTACATCCTCTAAAGGGTCAACCAGAAGTTTCTCCTCAAGCTATTGTGTTCTCTGGAAAAAATCCCTTTGAGAGCTGATGCTACCTGGTATAGGGTGAAGGAACACCTGCCTTATACAGACGTCAGCATCAAAGACCTACTTTATTGTCAGTGAATGAACACTACATTAGGAAGGAGGGACAAAAATACTGAAAAGGCTCATCTAGAAGAACACTGGATCCAGCAGAGACAGGACAGATTAAAAAGGAACTGTGAGAATGAAACAAAAGTTACATTCTGACTTTTTTCTGAAATTTTAAAAATATCTTCTGCATGAACAAGTCTCCTAGGTATCAGCTTCAGATGTAACTTAAAGAAAATTCTCATGTCATTTGTGGTTGATGTAATGTAAGAATCCTTTCTTACAGTCTTTCAGTGAGATACAGGGGAGAAAACTGGACTCCCACTCACAGGCAGATTTTTTTTTTTCCCTCTTTGCACACTTGTCAAAGACTGTGTCTTTTCCTCTTCAAATAGCAGGAGCCTATTCACAGAAATTCTGTGAGCAGAGCCTCCATTTCCCCTTCAGTGGAACACAGGCAATGTCAGGAGTGTTTCAAAAGATTTATTAATAAAAGTAGTTATAAACAGTAAGTTTGGATAAACACAGTAAAATCACGGATATTAATTCTGTAAGATTGGCGGGGGGGAGGGGGGTCACACATCAGTAGATATTTTCTCAGCACTTGATTATTTTATTTTCTCCCCTATTAACAAAACTACATAGGTTGGCCTTGTAATTCTGGGTTTTAATTGAGCCTGCATTCAAAGGCAAAAGACCAGATGATCCTGGCAAGCTTCTGCAGTGCCTCTGAGCTCATTTGTTCCCAGAATTGTGCTGCAGATTATTTTATTTTTCTTAAATTTATAATAAAATACCCAACAAGTACTTCTGCCAGGACATGGTTCACATTTTTCTCCTTAAGAAACCTTTATATACATCTGAGCTCTGCTAACTCAGAAAGATAGCCTGCTGTTTTCACTCAGCCAAAAATTGCCGAACGTCAGAGATACAGCAGGAAGAACATTTTGCTGCTTCTGTCACTCCCAACAAAATCGCTAACATTTTGTTTTATTTAATGGCTTCACTTTTCATAAGATGATTCAAACCCCTATAGGGGACCTACATTAGTCTGCTGACATTTTTCTGCTGGTGTAATTATTATGTCCTTCTACAGTCTGCTTTTCATCTGCGCAGAATTTCTCCCTGGCACAGAAGAGTTTAGTTAAAGACCTCAAAGTAGAGATCTAGAGAAGCCAGAATAGCTCCTCACCATAAGGCAAGGTGGAGGGCAACTTATTTGGTATAACAGTGCATGTGCTGGGATGCCTGGCAGCAAATAGCAGATGGACACAATGCAACTGAGAAGAAAGAATATTCCTACACTAAAAAAAAATATTGGGGGTGGCAAAAGAGGCATGTTTATCTCTCCTTTACACTCCACCAGGCAAAACATGTTGCGTGTTTCAGACACTTAGACTATAGCAGGAATGGGGATTTCTGACACAGTACATACTGCAATATAAATCTGTATAAATACAGATATAGATCTCTCAATTAATCATAAATCATAACAGTTTGGTTACTCCGTGCAAAGGCCAAATGGTTTTGTAAGCAAAACAAAGAAGTCTTTTTAAGAAAGAAATAGACTCCACTGGGGTCTAGGAGTTTAATATAATTCTAATATATAGATATACTGCTAAATGCTTAGAGTCTGAGCTTTGATGTTTTTAAGGACAATCACATCTCGACTCAGCTGTATGTCTAAGCCGAGGTTACAGCTGGCCCCTCAAACATGTCTTGTTGCTAAGCAGGTGCAGATTTGAAATCAGAATAGAGCACTTGGGATATAAAGAAAGCAAATCCACCTCCTCAGATTTAAAGACAATATTGCCTTGGTAACAGGTAACACATGTGAAGTACGTGGTTAATTACAGCTTCCAGTTATAACAGCGACAAAACAGAAATGAAAATGAGAAGCACTGTAGCAAAATATAGACAGCCCTTAATAGTCAGGTAGCTTAAAACACTCTCATATACACCATGAAGCAATTGAAGAGAAAACTGTGCAGGTCAGGTGGAAACAATGAACAGAAGTCTGGAAAACTTAGTTGACTAGAGTGATCTCAATAGGACAAGAAAGGATTCAGAGAGCTCGTGCCCTGCTCACTGGTGAGTGAGGAGTAAGGGGATGAGAAGATGAAGTTATCTGAAGGTATTTTAAAGGAAGAGTGCAACTGCATCCACGGTTTTGAAATTCTCCACTGCCATTATGTACAAAGCTTACACAAAGCTGAAGTGGACACAGATACTGGTGCTGAACACCTTTCGTCCTTCTTTCCTCACCAAGTGACTCTGACCTCGCTTGCCCCTCTTAGAAAAAGCATGAGATGTGAGCACATTATGGAGCTGGGAGAACTGAAACAGAGTCCTTTTAGCACAATAAGCAACCACTTTGACAGCAAGAAATGGAATACAAAAACAGTCACATAAATAGCAGTAAATGAAACAGACCCAGTTTACACAGTGGAAAAACGCAGCTCACTAAAACTAGAGGTTGAAGAGAGGCCAGTGGGCAATCCATAGGTGTTAAAATCTGAATAATACTGCAATAAAAGCACTTCAAAATCTAAAAGCATATATAACCTAAAGAAAGGAGGAATATCTGTCTCTACTGGTCGCATTGATGGGTATTAGGTTCCCATTGTATTCGTAGCAGACAGATATCTGACTCTCAATTAATTAACAAATAAGTAACTTTTTTAAGCTTCATCTGATTAAACGGAAAGCTTTGAAATTATAGAAATATTTCCATTTATGACACACAATGTCTACCCCAAACCAGATGAGGTGGATTTATCTTTTTAAGAAGATTTTCATTACAGAAAATGGTGCACTTCCCTACATAGGGATATTTGTGTTTGGATATTGTGTTGACACCTGGGACCACTGGCACAAAGCTATAGACTGAAAGGATTTGCTTGTATGTAAAGGACACACAACACCAGGAGCAGCACAGTCACTTAACACATGTCCACAACTGTTTTGTCACCCAGCTTGGGGGAAGACTACTAAAAAAGTCAAAGCAAAGCAGGCTCACAGCATCTAAAGCCAAGCTGCTTTTGTGCTGAAATATTCATTACATGCCTTAATTCCTGCAGATTTTCACTCAGTGCTTTTGTTACTCTCTAAAAGGGATGATGAATACTTGCCAGAGCCTCAGAAATCTGCCCAGGATTCATCGGTTTTTGCAGAGGTCTCTGGTAGCCTGTGGTAGAAGGCATGGCCCATAATTCTGGGGTTAAGCTAAAGTTGACCCAGTAGCCTACAGTTGAAAGAGAGGATCAATCTATCCAGTGACACATCTTTTTAAGACAGCCAGCAGGTTTTGGATGTTTTCAGAGACACAGGGATAAAATATCAGCCATATTCCTCTGAACTATTTATATAACTCTACACCAGAGCTTTTCAGTAGATGCAGAAATCTAGTTATTGATCACTTGTAATGCTTAATTCAATTCTGGGAGGAAATAGCCTACATTTCATGGATACATTTCATTAAAAGACTATTTACTCATTTTGCATTTTGTAAATGCTTTAGCAGAGAGATATCACTGCCAGCTCCCAGAACAGTATGATGAATTGGAAGATTTGCCACCAGTCTCCAATGAAATGTGAGGAAAATTATGTTAGTACACTGTGATCTCCTAAAGTAATTAATAGAATCACAGAAAAATAGGGAAAGAATAGACCGGGAAAGGTCATCATGGCTATCTCCTTGCCTTAAGAAAGGCTCAAATAAAATTACATCGCATCAAATAAATATTTGTCTAAATAAAGCCCTCTAATGACACTTTATAGACCACCACAGAAAAACCAGCATCATTAGATAGTTTGCAGAAAATGTTTTTATTGTCTAGTCTGAATCTTTTTTGCTGCAGTTGATGCTCCTTGCAATCTGCCCTATTGCAGATTACAGAAAACATCTTAGACCCTTCTTTCCTACAAGATCCTTAAAGTTTTCGGAAACTATGTATTCCTCCATCAACTTTCCCTTCCTCCATCCTCTAAGCTCTGGTTTCTGTCACTCAGTCAGTCATTCTATATTTTGTTCATGAGGCTCTGATCACTCCTGCTGCTGGTGTGTATCCTGCTTTAAGTGCAGTACCCAAAACTCAACAGGAGGTATCGAGCCAAACTTTTACCAGGGCAATTCCTTGTACCTGTAAGAGTTAACTGTAAATCTTGCATATCAAAGCCTTGGCTTGCTCAGTTTGTGACCCAACATAACCCCTACCTCTGTCTTTGGAGACAAGCTGTCCCCATTTTGAAGGGAGTTTTTGCTAAGATCTGAGCGCATTAATAGAGCCCGTCTCGCACCCCATCAAGCACACCTCCAGCATTTCCCTGCCTGGCTCATGAGAATGCCATGAAAACAGGCTGGCCTCAGCAAAGCTCTGTCAATCTCTAACACCTACAGCTTCTTACCTGTCCACAAAAGAAACTGCTTGGTTATAAAAGAAAATCAGACTTATTCGATGTGATGTGCTCTCAGTAAACCCACACCAGCAGTTATGTATGTCTCTGCAATGTTAAGAGTTACTTCAGAGTATTTCAATTATTTCTTTCCCTTTTATTTTTGACAGTTGAGGCTGAGCTGCATCATTTCTGAAGACAGACACTGTGTTTGGTTTTTTGTCTGTTTTCTAGTCTAGTCATCCACCTTCTCCTAGCTTGTTAGACCTGAGGACTAATGGCTCCACATCTCTACGGACCATTTTTATGCTGTCCTTGATAGAAGTTAATCAGCCCCATCCAATCCAAGAAGTTCTAATCTCTTTAATCTATTGAATTCTTTTTGCCTGTCCCCCTCCTTCCTTTTCCAAAGATTGCATCTGCCAAATGATGGAGTTCAAAGTAACACACTCTCTTTTTTCCTGACCTTTCCAAATAAGATTTATTTCTTTTCTATCAATATTGCAGCATATTTCATCAAGGATCTACTACAGCAAGTCAAATACCTGGTACATATTAAAAATTCTGTGGATAGATCTTGTGCAGGCAACTAAATCAGATATTCAGGCACTAACACAGGACGTGCTTGAGCAGGTGTGGAACGGAAAGAGAGAAGCTGAAAAGGTTTGGAAATTAAAGAAAAAAAATGCATCCTTAACTACAGCCAAGAGGAAAACCTGCATGAAGTTACAGACACAACTGGGCACAGCAGAACTGGAGCCTTCATGGACACTGTAACATCCAGGTAAGGCCACACAGTTATTCGAACTTCTGATCTTGCTTCAATTTTCTGGGCAAGCCCTCTTCCAAATTGTGCACTGGATATTTTGGAAATAATTTATGATGAATCACTGCCTATTTAATAGTTTTAGTACAGAGATTGTTAGCAAAAATAAATTTGCTTTTAAGTTCTAGCCTTCATTCACAAAAGCAACAATAAATATTTTATTCATACACCTATGTTTATAAGCTCAGCCTGAAGATGATAATGCATAAGATCCTGACCTACACTTCATAGATTCCCACAGGATTAAGGCCCTGTTGTCACCACACACACCTTCTATATTTTATGACTTTTCCTATTTTAATAGTGTAGCTGTATAAAGTGCCTCAAGACTTTGTAGAAAAACACTATCAATATTCATGCTATTAAAAGCATTATGAGTTACTGTAAAATTTATTTACATTGCTATTATCTCTCTTTAAAAGTTTAAATGAATCACATTCCCAGGTTCAGAGTGAGTGGGGCATCAAATCTAGCAAGGTGTGATAGATCAGCCAAGACTGAGGAATTAATAAAATAGAACAGTGTGAGTTGGAAGGGACATTTAAAAGTCATCTAGTCCCATCCCCTGCAATGAGCAGGGACACCTTCCACTAGACCTGTTTGCTCCTAGCTCCATCCAGCCTGGCCCTGGACACTTCAAGGGATGCAGCACCCACAGCAGCTCTGCAAAACCTGTACCAGTGTTTCACCATTGCAAAAAATTCTGCCTTTTACCTAATCTGAAATGACCCTCCTGCAGTTTAAAGCCATTACTGTTGTCCTGTAGCAACACCCTCTTTTTCCCTCCTCTTTCCTTAAAGGGAGAGAATAGCAAGTGGCAGCTATTCAGAGAGAAATGCTCCTGGGTCTGTGCAGGGGTGCATTCATTACCTTTGTCTCTCTTGTAACCTCTATTCCAAAATATTATGGCATGTAAAGTATCATAAAAATCTACTACCATCTACATGTTCTAGTTTTGCTACAGTTGGGCTTCTGGGGAAAAAAAAAAAAAATCAAGAGATTTTATGCTGAATATATTACTGTCATCAAGCTTGTGTATAATGGAAAACATCCCCCTCCACAAAACTCACCAGCATTACAGGAACCACCACTAACTTCCCCAGCAAATGACTCTGCACATTATAAGGTCCAAAAATCTTTGCTTTTTTTTCCTTTGGCCTTACAGAGAGGGAAACCTAGGTGAAAACTTTTTTCAGACTTTATATGGGTGGTGTCATAGGAGCTATGAGGAAGGAAGATTTTGTGAAGAAAATAAACTTGCAAGATTGGAGGTCGTGTCCTGACAAATGTGTGGGGAGGGGAACTGCCTACAGTTCATGAAACATTGGCACACGTATATCAAAGAGGAAGTTAATTCCATAAATACATTCTAAAGTCACTGCATCTGAACACTTAATTTACCTCTATGCTCAGCCACAATTTATTTATAATCTTTATAAATATGAGGCATTGGGGAAAACAGGTCAACATAAATTATTATTCAATCTATAACCACATCAAAAAGTAGATTAACATAGATTCTTAGCTTTAGATGTCTTTTACATTAGTTACCTCAGCAATTCGATGGCCATGTATTTGTGGGCTATCAACTCTTTTCCCTGAATTTTTTATTTTTAAAAAGAAATGGTAATTGACAAGAGCTTAACAGAGGAAAGCATCTCCTTTATAATTGAAGTACAAGCAAGGGGGATGAAGTCATTAAAGCCAGCTTCAATTTATTTGATATCTGGAATCAAAGAAATAAATCATAGCCTACAATACATGGCTCTTTCTGTTACAGTAGCAAAGCTGTACTTTTCCATTTGGAAAGGTAATTGTGATATGGTTGCTTGCAAGATTTAAAGTCTGTTCTCTGCCAAAAGGCCCAATGTTCCTTCCACTGAAGTCAAAGGCAAAACTAAAAAAAAGCTGCCATTTTTCTATATAGTCTCATTATCCATGGCACCAGAGATGAAAGAAACAAGAAAAACACCCCACCTTTTCAATATTTGGTGTTATGACATATTTTAAAACACTAAACATTATCCAACCATTTTCAGTTGCTGAATTTGTAAGGCTCAATCTTTATTCTGTACATGAAATAATCTCACCTTAAAACCTGCATCAGAAGCCACCTCTACTGACACACTGTTCCCAAGGGCTTTTGTTCCAGAGGGAAAGCATATGCTGCTAACCACGAACCCAAACTGATTAATACACAGCCTCCCCTGATCTGAGCATACAACTATCGTTCCATGTTTCACAGCAACAGACAAAGTTGAAACCATGTCAGGAAGATGTTTTCATTATGTCAGTTCTTGCAGTAACATGTTTTTCTGGCCAGCAGAAGCCAAGGGAGATAACTTCTTTTCAGGGATACCAGACAAGCATGTGGAATTACCTCTTCATTGCTGAAGCCTTCTCTTTGAATGTGTTTGGCCAATTTTCCTGCCTTTTAAATAATCTGCAATTGGAGATAAAGGTCAACAAATTTCCAAGTCCTATGCCCATTTCTGTCCAGCACATTCAATTCATAACTGTGCAAGGTGTTTCATATGGCAAAAACCCTTGCCTGCTGTTTTCAACCATTTCACTTAGGATAATAAAAGTTTTTACTTCTTCCTGTAAACGTTGTCTGGGAAGAAATCTTAGAAGATAAGAGTCAGAACTTTGACTTGCCGTCCGTCCTTCAGCAGATTATTTATATTCAGGAAGTTCATGCATATTTAATAATACAGTTCAAATGTTAGCCTGAAAGCAGAATAGGATTTTCCCTTTCTCTTAAGTTTTTCCCCTGTATATTTTGTCTAGCTTTCAGGGAACAGGAGTTTGCACAGAAATTTGAAATCTCCTTACATTGAATCGTCTGTGAAGAAATCATTCCTGGAGTCCATTCCACAAACCCCTTAAACACAGGATCCTTCCCAAATTGAGAAAGATGAAGTTTATTTTCATACTAATGAATGGCTAATTCTCAAAGAAGGAAGATATGGTTCGGATCAATTTCCTGAAGTCATGAATTATATTTCAGCAGCTTGATGTGGAAATACAGACTAGAAAGTCCCACTGAAACACAACTTTCTTGACCTTGTGTTCTTAGTTTTAAACTTCTGTATGCAAAAAGTAAAAAAGTACGAAGAGGAGAACTGTGAGCGTCTCACAAAGGCGTGGACAATGGGGAAAAAATCTAGTACTGAAGCAGAAATCAGTCTCTACAGCCACTGCAATGTTCAGAGGGATTGTGCTTGAGAAAGCCATTTCGCAAGGAAATATGAAATGGTTTAAGACACAAAAGAATGTAAGATGCCCATCTTTTGTTGCTGCTTGCACAGCCCTTTCACTTCCCCAACATCAAAGGATTGTTTCAGGATCAATTCCCATTTCTCCACATTTTCCTCCTTTTTTTTGCCAGCAAAGCCCTGCTATCATATTTTCAGAGTCTGCTTTGAGAATGCATGTTCCTTATTGGCCAGACTTTTTAAACAAGAAGGAAGATGGAAGAGAAAAGCAGCACTGCTTAAACCATGGGAAGCTACAGGAAGAAAAGTACAAGAGCCCTTCTTGAGGGAATGGAGAAGAAGCATTCCCTTTGTTACTAAAAAATTCGTGGATGATAAGCATGCAATAATCTCTATACCTAAAACAGAATTGGTAGCTCAACAAATATTTTTGAGTGACAAAACTGCTAATTCTGTTCTTCATGGCTTCTGGCCAACTATTCCATTCTTTCCTGCTGGCCCACCCAGAGTGAGAGGGAATGCCTCCACAAGATTTTTCACCTGCTGGAGAGCTTTTTATGAGGATTCCTCAGAATAATGGAATCCATTTTCAGAATAGATTTTGAACAAGAACCTAGACTGTTCTTGGCGCTTGAGCTCATCTGCATCCATGACTGAAGTACGCCACCATCAATTACAAACCCAACGCTTCCATAAGAACACTTAGCTAGTAATTAATTACTGATATATAAATACTATCATTTCAGCACTGGAGAGAGAATACAAGTACAGAAGCACAAAGATAAATCACACAGCTGACTTGGTAACTTAGGTAAGAATAGAGGATATTCGTGTTTAGCTGATAAACTCCCTGAAATGAACTTTTAAGGTGTTTAAGCTTATGAAATTTATTACATCAAAGGCAAAATATAACAGCTCCAAGGAAAGTAAATAAGAGGAACTGACAAAGCTATTTTACAATTCATAATAATTTTAGATAGTACAAAACCAGATTCATTATGGAGGCTCAGAGAACAAACAGATATAGATGTCTGTAAGAAATCTTTCCCAGGATGCCTAAACAGACAGGCCACTGAATATAACTACAAAGCAAGAGGTGTGCTACACATTCTGTACTGAAATCCATTACAGCTGCATATATATTTCAGTGACAGACACAAAAAAAACCAGAATGGAGAAAAGCACAAACCTACAAATCATGTAGGTATTACTGAATTAGTCTGAGAATTCAAAGCGGGGAAAATGAAGTAAAAAAAATCCTGAAACCCTCTTGTTTTGTCTTCTCAGTATCATCACAGTCCATAAGGGACAACAAACAGACCAACAGACATCTCCATTTTTATTTTGAACTCTAACACACCAGGTACTACTGCTTTCCACCAGCAAAAGAAAGATATGAATTTACAAGCCCCCTGTCCTTACTGTTCAAATCTGACCCTTTCACTTCTTCAGGTACGTACACGCATGGACTCCTATCCAAACTCAAGTCACAGATAAATTAAAAGCAATTATATGTCTGTTCTTTGGGGGAGAAAAATAAAAGCAACAACAAGAACCCCACACCCCTCCCTAAAAATAAAAACAGAACAAAACTAAACGGAAGGAATTCAGATTATTTAAGCACAGAGACCTGGTCTTGGATGTTTTTTTTGGGTAAAGCTTCTGCTGTGACATGTGGCTCTTATGCAGCAGCTTGATCTCTTTATGGCCCAGTTGCAACCCCATACACCAGCCCTAGAGAGGGAGGACTCACTGTTTCACTAGCAAGAACAGCCCCAAAAAACACGATACAATCACAATCCCAAGAAACATTGTTCTTCAGAGACACACTTTTCCCTTCAATTCTACCTCCTGTGACTGGAAACCATAATTTGTTGTTGCCTTGTATTAGAAGAATTAATTTCCTTCTTGGCACAGAATCAGTTGTTCTGTCCAAAAGAGGGGAGATGGATTCCTCCCATGCCCTTTACTGAGTACAGCCACCATCTAACCCTGTGTCTGGACCTAAGGAAGTCAGAGGATGTACAAACACAAGTTAAAAGAAACCTGCAAGGACATTTTTTTTCCTCCCCCAAGTTTTCTGCACTGCAATCAAGGCCATAATTTTTTTGTTATTTAAGAGTTAGAAATCAAATGCCAGTGCACCAGCACTGTTCTCACCATCTCATTTGACAGATGTGTCTGAAGGAAGGGGAGAAGAAAGAAATGCAACATGCATATTTTAAAAGTCAGTATTTTTAAACTTTTGATCAGAATTCCTAATCCTTAAAATTAATCCTATATGTACATATATCTAAATAGCAACTAAGAGCTGTGACTTTGCAGTGTCCATTCTTCATCTCAGAAATCATGGATAAATGCACATAGCCGAAATTGCAGCTTTTTTTTCCACCCTTACTGCCACCCATTCACTGGGTTCCCACAACAGCATTCAGCCAGACAATGGGAAATAGTAGTGTAATAAAGTTTCATAAACCTGTAATCCTCATTAAAAAAAAAAAAGAAAGAAAGAAAACAGGGGGAAGTAGGGGGAAAAAGAAAGAGAAGAAAACAGCTTCTCAGGGTTTTGGTGAAACCAGGAATACCACCTGAATCTTCAGCCCTCCAGTCTGTACTTCTGAACTGTAGTTCAGTTTTGCCACACAGCCCACATGAGTGTCCTGGGTTGCAGTGTATTCTATTACCATCCCCATCAGCTGTTAAAATCAGGTGGGGCAGTGTTTCCTTGCCTCCTTCCCCCCAGACTATCTTGCTGTTAATTGCCCATCATTGTCCTGCCGCCTGACTCAGAGATAACTCCCTCCGGACTATCTTCTGTTAATGAGCCTAATCAACACTCTGCCTCATGACTCGTTACCCCATTGTGAGATGCTCCACCCAGAGGGAGGAACCAAGCATCCCATCGTGGATATAAGCTGAGGCTGAACACCAGAGACACCGGGGCTTCCCACTGGATTTCCAGAGGACAGGAGCTACACAGCCACCACTGGACTTCCAGAGGAAGAGCAGACTGTTTCACTACAGGATCACTGCTTCAGAGGACTGCAGCCACCATTCTACCAGACTGCTACCACCACCCTGCCTAACAGGGTGTCAGGTTGTACCTTGACTCTGTCAGTTTGACAGTGTTTTCTTTTACCTTTTTTTCCTCCTTTTCTTTAATTTCCATTAAATTGTTATTCTGACTTGGTGCCTCCCACTGGTTTGTTTTCAAACTAGCACAATGAGCCATACTAAACCCAGAATCTTTTCAAATTAAGACTACGCCTAAGATGCTGTGATGAAGTCTTATTGAATATGATTCAACTTCAATAAGCTTCTTGAAAATGGCTCAACAATTAGCAGCACAGGTCAAGCCTCTGCTTTATGCTATGAGTTATATACTCCTGATCATATAAAGATAATCTACACATTTTTCTTGTGACAAAACCGTTTGGTATATTTGGTGTTTTGATATCCTGGTGAGAACAAGAAATTCTACAGGTATACTAGAGCACCTCATCCTCACTCAAATCTCTCCTTCCTCCTAGATTTTTTGCTTTCTACAGCATAACTCCACAGATGCTATTCCTGGATATCTGTGTGTATCTATATCTAGAAACATATGAGGAAAAAAAAGATGAGATGCTGTTTGTAAGAGATAAGGCTCTCATTTCAGACTTGCTTTCAATTTTAATAGAAATTTGGCTCCACTCCATGTGTTTTAACCACAAAGAACTGTGGCTTCCCATTAACATGCACAACAGCTTTTAATGAACATGTAATGGCCAATATGGTACCCAGCTACAAGACTTCTCAGTATTATATTGCATACGTGACTGTTCTTTGCTAATGCAATCCATTTGGGTCCAGGAAGGCAAATGTGACTGAAAACAAACGTCTACTACTTTTACTTGAACTGATTTCAAATGAACTTGTGCATGTGAAAATGGCAGGTCATGTCAAAAGGGACTTTGACAGAGGAATAAATGCTGCACCTATAAACAGACTTTGAACCATGGCAGAGAAAAAGTCTCCAACAATTTCTTAGTGCAATGACAGTGAAATAATGAGAATGAAATCCAGACTGAGCATCAGTCAGTATGTTGTTTAACTCCAAGTACTTAAACAGTTGCTTGTGAACCAATTTATTCATTATCTATTATGGATAGAGTTGGAAGCAGTGAGATAGGTCTGTAAATAATAAGCTGAGTGGGTTTGCTTTCTCTCTCTCTTATATAGCAGGGTAACATTTGCTTTCTACTACTCTGATGGAGAAGTTCCAAGACGCAGTGATAAATTGAGCATATAGGTGATAGGGCCCTGGTATTACATGAACAGCCAGTTTTAAAATTTTTGGAGATACCCCAGCAACACATCCCATCAGAACCTGCTGCTGCCATTTCTACATTTGCATAAGCCAGGCTGTCTCACAAACTGCTGCTCCTGTTCCTACAGTTTTCCCAAGCCAAACTCCTTCAATCTGTTGCAGTTTTGAAGGCCAAACCCCTTCAATCTGTTGATGCTGTTTCCAAGTGTGGCTGATGCTCCAGCAGTTGTCCAAGCCAAGCTCTGGAGTAGTCTTTTGCTGTTTATTCTTAGCTTGCTCTGATCCTGGCTAGCTTTAGGCACCTAACAAGGACCCTAAACTGTGAGCCTACTCACCTCACAGCCCTCTCTACTCAAACAGAAAGCAAGAGCCAGCCCTAAAGTTTTATTCAAATCTCAGGTAAATGGAACTAGTGAGGTATCCAAAGGAGCATGGATGAATCAGATCCCAGGCCCTCCACAAGGCTCCACAAAGGATTGTGTCTTTCCTACTGAATCACATAATCCAAACAGAGATAAAATTCTAATAAGATGCACTTATAATAATTCATTTATATAATTCTTTTATTATTTTTGACATTTCAGGTGCATCTCTACTGCAGGAGGATGAGAGGTCTCTCAGTGTGTACATAATCCCATGGGACAAGTAGGGATACCATACATCCCTTGTGTTTTCCGCAGTCACACCTGCTCCCTAGCAATATTTTTAAAAGTCTCATTAACCTCATTCAATGGTTTTGTTTCCCTTCTGACTTGCCCCTACAGAAACAGCAAAGGCAGTGCCCTAAAAGAAGCACTCCAGCAGCCCTTTTTCCTTCGTAGTTAAGCAAGACATGGGACAAAGAAGGGAAATATGTATTGTACCTGAGCTGCGATGATTTTTCAGTGATTACTCTGTTTCCCTTGCCAGTTCTAGATTTAAACCTTCTACAGGCCTAGTGCCTGTGACAACAATGCCTCCTGCCTTGAACTACGAAAGCCTACCTGGCCTAGTCTGCAGTAATTTACATCTGTTAACATAGGCCATGCAGAAAGAGGCAAATGTCCCTCAGCCAAGATTATATTTTACAATTGCAGAGGTGCTCAGGTGAACAAACCACAGTGATTAAACTGACTGCCCCTGTCCTCTTCTGCTGCACCTCAGCATCTGTGGGTGAGGGGCACACGGGTCGGCCAGGGAGCAGCTGCCCCAAAGATGAGACACTTTCCCCATCCTTTTTTACTTGCTGGATTCTGTGTGCAAAATTATTTCATTCTGTGTCTTGATAAGCACATGTCACAGTCAAACAAACAGTTATAGTAGGTCATATATGTCCCACCAGCATGTTCCCATTTCTGTCTGCAGAGTGTGTTTCTTACAGCTGCTGCTTGTTACCCTCAGAGATGATGAGCTCTGGTGCCGCTGTTGATTTCACAAGGCTACACAATCAATGTAAACACCTCAAAACTTAAAAGAGGTTATAATTAAAAAGGAATATGTCGATTCACGATGCCCTGCTGAAACATTGGTTACACAGCTTGAAAATAATACAAGTAAATTGGTGTAGAATCAAACTAAAAATATTCCACCCGAAGTATTGTTGAGGCTAACAGCAGGTATGGCTTTAATAGAGTCAGTCTCTGTGCTTGTCTTGAAGTACATCCCCTATTGCCATCCTTTGTTTTAGTGTCAAAAACATGCAGGAACTCAGCAAAGAAAGATTTGGGCCTTGAACTAATTTTTTTTTTCTTTTTTCATTTTCTTCACCCCCCTCCCCCCCCCCTTAAAACACAATGCAGTTATAAATACTGCTACAGATGTGAGAAAACGATAGCATTTTTTTTGTTGTAAATATTTAATTATTTTTTTATCAAACCACCAGACCTAGTATTTTTTATTTTCCCAAAGCTTTAGAAACAATACTCAGTAATGATCAATCGTTATTGTACAGTCCATGAATACTAAAGACAGAAAATAGCATTTACTTTGTTTTCATGTTTGAGATTTTTTTTTTCCTGAAAAGTTGTTCCTTGCAATGTTGCAATCATCTAGCAGGCTGTAACAATTGCCTGGTTCTGTATCTTTATCTGTCACATGCTCCAAGGTACATTTGGGAACCCAGCCTGCAACTCTATCTTCTAAATCTGTCACCAGTTGAAAAGGATGACGACTCAGAAATCTATTTTTCTTAAATCTGGTTTGCTCTGTTGTACCCATTTTCAAAGTTCCCACCCAAATCTTAAAACAGTAAAAGAATATATAAATACACAAACGTTCTACTGGAATAAAAAGCTTCCCTGAGTTTTTTTTTTTCAGATTCCTGTACATCATTCGAGTAATATATTGAATTTTCTGTATGAATAAGTATATCCTGATACAACATTTAATAAATATTCATTTTCATTCATGAAGAACATGTTTAATCCCCTGAAGACTAAATGCATCGTGTAACAGAGAAACCAGAGCTGATCCTAAGGCATACAGCACATTAACCTGTACCCACATTCTGAACAGTTAATACTCAGAAAAGCAGCAAGTGCTCCCGAGGACTGGAAGCAGTTTGATGCAAATGCAAAATACATGTGTAAAAACACTGCTAGTATAACTGCAAATTAATTTATGTTGGGAGGATCAGAATGCTAAACACCTTTATTGGTGACAAATGATGTTTTTTCTATTCTCTGAGAATGTATTATACGTCTCTTGTCAAGTTGTTGCTGAGATACCACGTTATCCAAGCACTTATATTGTGATTTATAAAAGAAAGACTACTGCATGTATTATCAGGGATTGTCTACTCACTGCTTTGCTACTTGCACCTATTGTTTATCAGCACAAGCAGGTACTGGGGTTGCCAACATTTCAGGGGCTGTATTTACCCCTAGAGTTGGTAACTCAAATAATAACAACTGCCTGGTTTGATTCTGCATAAGAGTTGAGTAACTTCAGTACGTGCAGTTTCACTTATTCAATTAATGGGATTTTTTTAGAAGAAAAACCCAAATGACATCCCTGCAAAATGCTCAAAACACTTGGAAAGCTAATTAGTACAACAACAATAGGATAGGGATCACACAGCCTCATTAAAACAAAATACTTTGATCAAAAAAACAACCTCCACAAGCCAACAACCATGAAGTTCTAAGCAGCAAACTGCCAGCAAAGATACCAAAATCAGAAACTTAAAGAAAACCAACCAAAACTAAAAAAAAAAAAAAACAAAAAAAAAAAACAAAAAAAACCCACCAAAAATAAAACCAAACCCAAAACAGAAAAACATCACCAAAGCTTTCTGAGACCCTACTTTGTTCTTCTTTTTAAATTTACACAAACATTATAGACGGAAAATACCCCTAAAACCAACCAAATATATGATCCATTTTGCATCAGCCTCAGGAGCTGCAGTCACAACAATTGTGCTAAAGGGGAAATTTGCCATATTTATCACACAGGCCTGTGTCCACTATGTTTCCTATCAATTGACTAGCAAAGCACATGAAATTTAGCCTACACAGGTAATGAACACCAGATATGTCTGAAAAAAAAGACAAAGGCATGTCCTCACAAGTATCAGTAACACATTTGCAGACAATCATTGGTTAAAATTAAACAGAAAGGTGGTTCATAATTATTACAAATAAAAATACCTTAAAAAAGAAAATAAACCTGGCAGAGAAAGTACCTGAGCAATATAATCTGCTAACAAGTGATCTTAGTGCCTTAGACAGTCTTGAACAACAAAAGCTGAACTGCTGACTAACCACAATCAATAATACATCAACAAAGACATGGTAGATCTTTAAAATCCATAGTGCTTATTTGAATGGGGTTTTGGGGTCATGAAAAGCAACATGACCCAAATTGTATTTACTTCTCTCTGAATTAATCTGAAAATTACTTCAATACATACTGACTTCATTTTTATCGTTTTGGGCCATTAAGTGGGATACTATAAAAATCACATTAGATAATTGTGTCTTTTGTTGCTATTGTACACACACTATGTTTTTAGGGCTCTTTGCAGGTGTTTTTCACTTTATACTACTGGAGAATCATAGAATGGTTTGTATTGGAAGGAGCCTGTATAGGTCATGCAATGAGCAGGGTCATCTTCCACTAGAACAGGTTGCTCAGAGACCCGTCCAACCTGGCCTTGAATGTTTCCAGGGATGGGGCAGCCATAGCTTCTCTGGGCAACCTGTCAGAGCCTCAACACCCTCATTCTGAAGAATTCCTTTATGTCTGGGCTAAAAGTGCACACTGACAGCTCATGTGCAGCTTTCCATCCCACAGTACCCCCAAGTCCTTCTCTGTAGGGCTTCTCTCAATCCCTTCATCCCCCAGCTTGTATTGAGACCAGGGATTGCCCCAACCCAAGTGCAGCACCTTGCCTTTGGCCTCGATAAACTGCATGAGGTTTACACAGGCCCACCTCCCAGAGCTTGCCCAGGTCCCTCTGGATGGCATCCTGTCCTTCAGGTGTTCCAACCACACCACTCAGCTTGGTGTCGTCTGCATTGTGCTGAGGGTGCACTCAATCCCACTGTCAGTGTCACTGGTGAGGATATTAAACAGTGCTGGTCCCAGCACAGATCTGAGGCACATAACTGATCCCCATCCAGACACTGAGCCATTGAACCCTCTGGGTTCAACCATCCAATCCAACAGTCCCCCCATCAAATTCATCTCTGTCCAGTTTAGGATGTTGTGGGTACCATGTCAAAGGCCTTACCAGACAGATGGCACCTGTAGCTCTTCCCTTGTCCAGTGGTGAGTTACTCCATCAGAGAAATCCATGAGATCAGGCAGACAAGGCTTGCCCTTTGTGGAGCCATGCTGGCTGTGTCTAATCCTGCTCCCTGTGCCTTAGCATAGCTCCCAGGAATACATCCATCAAAAATCACTCCGTTTTGCTGAAATTTTTTGTCACCATAAAATGACATGGCTTGAATGTTTTCAAACTCATATCACTAAAATAAGGAGTGTCATGAGAGTCTAAAGGCCTGGTAGCAACTCCTGTTCATCCCCTTGCTCAGGGGCTATTACACTCTAGTCCTTCACAAAGACAGCAGAGAAGTCTAAAATGACTGTGTTTAAATAAAAGAGGAGTTTTGACAGAGTTAAACTCCTTTTAATACACCTGAAAAGTCATACATCTCTCAAGTTCTAAGTATTCTCTGCTATCATTCACTCCAACAGGAGGCATTAGGACTTAGCAGGATCCAGCTTATAGTTCTAACAGCAAGTGGCTTATCAAGAGCATATCACTCTTCATCACCAGGATTTTGAAATGCTGAGCATTTTTTAATACAGCACCCCAGGTGTTTGCTGCTTAAAACATACTCTACATGAGCTTCTGCAGATGGCATGTCAACGGGGAGCCATCGAGATTCAAAAGCACTAACAATTCTCTTTGGGACCCCATGCTGGGGCCCTGAACAAAAAAAAAATAAAAAAGCACCCATCACAACAAACACAAAAACAGGAGGGGGGAGAAAAAAATCTAACAGAGAGGAAAATCCCAGTATGAAATGTTCTCATGCCCAGCAAATGCACGACCTGGTCCTGTGGTCCTTCTTCAAGTAAATCACCGTAATGAAAATAAACAAGAGAGGCAATTCAGGCAGTGTGCTGCACAGGTAACGTTTGCCCTGGATAACTGAACCATGATTAATTCAGTCTAAGTTAAGCTCAAGTAAGACCATTACTAACTGTTTTCATGTATGAAGGATTGATTTTCTTTCACAGTGAAAGGAGGCTTGGGTTGCAATGCTCCTAAAATGAAGATACAGCACATGCTGTTTTTTTGATAAAAGTATGGTGCAGGTGATGTACCTGTTTTGCCTCATACCACACTGGAAGGTGGGGATGTGAATCTTCTCCATTGCAGGTTTGCACACTTATGTAATACATAACAAAATCAGCTAATCATGGTCCAAGAAGGAACATAAGTTGCAAGGAAATATTAAACATTTATTCCTGCTCCTGTAAACTAATTGGAGCATTTAGAGGCTCTAATTCCAGACAGAGATTGTCTAGCCTACAAACAACACTGATATGACCAAAAGTATGAAATAGTCAATACCTGTTAGAAATTTTTACACAGGTTGCACAGGCAGGAGGCACATGATGAATAAATGGCACAAAAATCGAGATCTGTGTGTGAGTAGAACATGAATTCTATTTGACAGACATATGTAAAGCACTGCCTACAGAAAGGCTTATATACAGAGATTTACAAGAACAAATACAGAACTACAGTGTATAGATTATGTTGTCTTTCTGAGATAAAGAAATGCAACTACTTTAAGGAAAGCTGGGTTTTGTCAGCTCTAGATAAGGGTCTTCTCTATATAGCTGCGAAGTAAGCATCAACAGCAGATTTTGATTCTCATTTGTCACTCAAACACACTTAGGCAGAAAAACAGCTCAAAGAATATGAAAGATTAAAATAAATTAGGTGTTCATTTTCCATGATAACTTAACACAGCCATTTAATAGGATGAAAACATTTCAAATCTAGGACTATTACGCTCTACCGTGACACTCTAGACAGTAAAAGACATCCTACCCACAGTCATCATCACCACTTAATTTAATAACAATCTAAAATTAAGAGCAATTGACTCTCTAAATACTTGAGGAAGATTATGAGGATGAACCATGATGGAAGAAATCACTTGCTTGAAAGCTGTTTTAAAATTATTTACATTATTACAGTTCACTTTCAAGAATTACTTTGTGAAAGATTATCCATGAAGTAATTTTTTATATTTGCAGCTGTCCTGTGACCACATATTCCTTTTAAAAAATAATGAAAGGAAGTTATAAGTACTTTTTGCCACTGCTCAGAAAATTTGGAATTCTTGCATTTTAAAATGCATAGCATTTAAAAATGGATCAAGACAAACCTGAAATAATTAGACAGCGAGCAACAGTTGTTGTGAATTAAATTAGTTATGCCCTTTAGCCAGCTGTTTTACACAGGATAGTCACTGAGAGCCACCAGCCTATGAGAACAGTCTTCTCTAATTTCAGCATTATGATTGAGATATGCCAAAAAGGCTAGACTTGGTTTATCTTTGCATGTAAACACCTAATTGCATGAGAAGTTAGGTTTTTAAGAGGAAAAATGACACTGTCTCACCAGCTTGTTTCACACCTTGTTAATGATCCTGAAAACCCAATTTTGCTAAACATGAGGAAAGCAGGTTTGATTCAGTCCTAGTAACAGATAACTTGAAGGAGTAAAGAAACCAGCTGGGAGATCCCTGTAAGCTTCAATAGGTTTTGGATCAAGCACATGGCAATTTTGCTTTGGTTTTTCTAATTAAACTTGATTATACTAACCCTCCTACAACGAGCAAACTCTTGGAATGTAGCTATGACCTGCAGCATTATTTAACCTGCTGGGATGGTGTCATTTCTTGATATAAAATTGCACAGTTTGGTTAAAACAGAGGTGGGCTATCTACGTGAGTGCACATTGAAAAGGTACTTTTTACGTTGCATATCATTCAAGCTGAATATGCACAGCAATATTTCAGTCAACTCTGACAGTTCAAATTCTTCTTAATAGTTGTAAAGAAAAAAGAATGGGTAACATGCCATTTCTCAGTCTCTTTCTCCTATTTTTCCTGCCATTTCACCATGGGAAACAAACAAATAATAAATCATAGCCAGAAAGAACAAATTTTTGACATTTCATACCTTACACATAGTTGCAGCTTTGTCATGTGTTGAGGGTTTTTATGAATGGAAATATATTTAATACAAAGTACTGGCAAATTCACATCTCATTTTTATTCCATTGCAGGCATAACTGTGATGGTGTGAAACAGGCATGAATTAGGTAATAGATACTAGGCAACACACTAAAATACACTTAATAGCAATCAGTCAGTACCTGTCTTCTCTTTGGTTGCTAAAACAGCAGATACACTGTCCTGTCTGTACTCTGGGCAAAAAATTTTACATCAAAAGCTCCTTAACAAAACTAAATATTACAACTTCACTTATTTGACATGAATATAATATGTATATTTGCATGTAAATTCAGTGACAAGTTTCTTGTCTCTGAATTGAATAGGACCTATGAGCAGGTTTCTATGTACTTACTGTAACATTTCTTTATTTCCATATAAACCATTTCTTGATTAAAAAATTAATAATATAAGAATTTTGGTTTTGCTATTTAGTTATTCCTTAAGGTCTATCCCTCCAGTTTCAACTGTGTAATTCAGCTTCTCTGCTGCTGAAAGGGGCAGGTCTTGTTGCCCACCTTGCCTCCAGCCTCACCATACTCAGCCCACACCTTGCCCAGCAGTGGCATCATTTGGTCTTCTCAATTCCATTCACAAATCCAGAATAAAATTATCCATCTTTTTGTAGGGATTTTTTATTTTTTTGGCCTAGTAAGTGGAGCCAGCTCAAGGATAGGTAGAGATAAAAGCTACAGCTGACACCAGCTAAGCCCAGAGAGCAAGGGTGGAAGAATGAGGACAGAGGAGAAAATGGAATCTTCCCTTAGCTTGAGCTCATGCAAAAACATCAAAATGTCAGTGATGGAAAACCAAGAAAAAGAGCATTAAGAAGAATTCCAGCTCAAACCAGACCAAAAGCCAAAGTCAAACACAGGGAGCTTGGAGAAACCGTCCTGCCCTGGATCTTTTGAGGGTGGAAAGTGTCGGCTGACACTGGGGGTAGAGCCAACCACATTCACCCACCATGGAAGGTAAAGGCAGCCCCTGAGCTGCTCTGGTTACTGCTACTCCATGGCCACAGAAATGGCAGCAGCCTTAGACAGGTGACAAATCTAGGATGGGCAGGGGAGTTTGAAACGTCATTTCGAATTGTGAAATCGCATTTCATGCTCTTGATCAGTGCTTTTAATTTTAAGCCTTAGGTACATTTTGAAGTTTGCCAAACACTACCGTGAAATATTTTCAAGGCACAGACTGTCTTTTGCTTTGAAAACAAGTTACAGTGGATGATGAAAAGCACTGTGGCCCTTTTTCAGTAAGGTGTCTCAAGAAAATAGATATTTGTAAGCAACAAGAAAGCTTCAATATGACTAATACAAGTGCATTTGCAAATCCTTCCCTGGAGGACTGAATAGTTTAAAGAAATATCTTAAATTTTATTTTGCCTTTAACTTAATCGTTCAAATCTAGCTTAAGACAAGGGTAGAAGCAAACAGCTGTTACTACCTGATGGCTGCTGGGCAGCCTATGCAAAATGAATCATTACTTTTAGACCTATTCCTGTTAGATAAATTCTCACTTTGTAAAATCACTTCTGCACCCAAACACATTCGTCAGCAACCACAGTGTCTTCGGCACACGGAAGCAGTGAAACACAAAAGTTATTACTGATAAATTAGCTGCTTCTTCCCTGTTAGTGCAGGAAGGGGGCTGCTGATGATGAACGATATTGCAGCTATGCATAACCTATTCCTAAAGCACTGGTGTTTTGTCTAGGGGCTTCTACTGCCAAGAAACACTCTTTTCCATTATTTCCCAGGGGGCCCAGATCTAAGTGTAGTAGAGAATTTCACAATTAGTCTATTTTCTCATGAGATGCAGCCTAAATTTTTCTTCCTCTTAACTCAATCACATTTTTCCAACTTAAAATCTTTTCTGCTCTACATAATTCTTGCCACTTCTGTTGCCTGAGTCATAGTAGTTACATTTATAAAACCATACTCTCCCCCTGTACATCACCAACCAAAATGTTTCTGGAGTTTTCTTCCAGCCTTTTTGTTTGTTTGGGATTTCTTTTTAGTGGACTGGGGGCTTGGGGGGGAGGGGGTTGTTTTGTCATCTTGTACAAACCTCACATCTCTCTGAGAACTTCATGACTCCTTTCCTATTTACATTTCTTGTCTTCCCAGACTCCACCAGATCACAAGACAGAGTGACTGGAGAGGGATGCTGGGGTTGGGGCTCCCTGCAGGAGCCATAACCCCACTGCAGGATGGATTATGGCTTCCACTAAAGGACACCAAACACCAAACCCAGAGCCAAGGCAAGCTCCAAGGTTTGCACAACATGCCAACCTTCTCCCAGTGCTGCACTGAGACATAAGTGCAGCGCTGGGAGAAGGAAAGAAGGGAAGAAGCAAATTGTTATCACTGCAGCCATGAAACTAGACTAGTCCAAGAGTTTTCCTAGCTTGAGAGGAAAACCAGGTCCGTGGCATGGCCCACTGTTCCTTATTTTTCTTACAATACTGCTTCATTACAACTGTGCTTTGGTAGTTTCTGAACTCACTACAAGAACAGAGCTGCACTTTCCACCACGTTCTGTGCTGCGCACAATCCTCAAGCACCCAAGACATGAGGAGCCCTCCTGAAACCTCCAAGACCATAACCCCTCCCAATCCTTCTCCCTCAGG
Source organism: Corvus kubaryi (assembly GCF_017639235.1). Lineage (NCBI taxonomy): Eukaryota > Metazoa > Chordata > Aves > Passeriformes > Corvidae > Corvus > Corvus kubaryi. The sequence goes on from NW_024581136.1 coordinate 16,504,285, forward strand.
CACGACACAAAAAAATTAGCTCCGACCCTGATCTTGGAGGTGATCCGCAAAGGTTTTGCTGAAAATTAAAAGCTTGTTTGAGATCCCTCAGGAAGATAAAAGTACACAGCTTGGCTCAAATGGAATTACTGCAGTATTAAAAAGAGATGTGAGGGACAGACTGCCAATTACTTTCACCTTCATTCAGGACACAGAGCTGTGGAAAAAGCAAGAGGTGAGCCCTCAGCTCCCTTCATTTCAGGAGCAGCCTGGAACTTGCCCAGTCCTCACGTACCAACCTCATGGCAGAGGTGCTGGCTCACACCCTATCAGTGGGGAGGGAAGGGAAGTCATTCCTGCCCTGCCACTCATGGCCCTACACAGCCCAGCATGGTGTGCAGGCCCTGGCAGCACTCCTCCATAGCTTCCTGCTTCGGAGTCTGGGCACAAGCCAGCATCCAGGCACCACCTCAGCACCGCGCAGGTGTGAAGGAGGTTTGGTGGGATGGGCCTCCAGCTTCCCCTGACAGATGGATCTCATGGGCAGGATGTGCCTCCAAAACACACTGTCCCTAATTCATCCCCTCTGGAGCTCTCAAAAAACATTGCCTGAAGACTTGACTTTTCCCTGCTTGCCTTGAAGAAACTTTGGAACACAGTCAGATCCCATCCGACCCACATCTGGAGCCTCTTCCTTCATTTCCCTCAGTTTTGCTTTCTTCCTCCCCTTTTCACTTTTTAAATTTAACCTGACTCGACAATTTACAACATTCTTCACAGCTTTGCACCTTGTGGAGCCCCATCTGTGCATGCAAAATGCTTCCAAATCCAAATGTTAGTGATCTGGATTGCGGTTTAACTGCTGGAGTTTGAGGATTTGTGTTTCAGGGGAAAGGGAAGGGTGCTCTGCCTCCCACAGCGGGGAAAACAAACCTTCTCAGTGCACTCTGGTTTCTTGTTCTTAACTATGAGATCTGATGGAAGAAAGGACATCTGCAAAAGGGTAATATAGACAGTGCAGTGGTAAAGGAATGGGAAAATGCTGCTGAAGGAGGAATTAGAACAGCAACACTCGCGTTCAGCTGTTCACCGCCATTAACACAGCATGGGGCCTCAAAAAGAACCATTCAGACCCTGTCTTGCAACAAATGGGGACCCAACATCCTTGTTACCACAGGCTGACATGGCCACACCTCCCAGCTCTGTGCCTTTTGTCCCCTACCCAAACTCAAGTGCCCAAGAGTGAGGCATTATCGATAATGGGCTAATCACAGGTGTGGCAGCAACCTGAAATCTGCCTTCTGGTGTCTTTCCAAATGCAAAGTCACCTATAACTGTGAGTCACCTTGTACCACCAGGTTCTCCATCTTTGGTTTTTCCACCTGTGAAATACCTCTAATTGAAAGGGAAGGTAAATTCCCTTTGAATTGAAGAAAATATCCATATTTCTAAGCAAGGGATTAAAAAGGGAGAGAAAAATGTAGAAAATTCAAGCCAATATCATCAATCATAAATGCTGATGTGGAGTGGAAGCTCACTGCACGTGGTACAGTGGAGATTACAACAGCCTTAGTCTGGAGCTGTCCTTCAGTGCTGTGAAAGGAGCAGCCTGAGCGAACCCCAATCCTCCATCTCCTAGATTCTCCCCCACTTCCAGCACTGCTGCTCCAAGAGGCAAGTGTCAAACTCTCCCTCAGGCATAGAGGCTCATGCCCTGGGAGAGTAAATGGCTTTTAAAGTGCTGTGCACCCCTTCAGCACAGCGTGAAGCAGCACACACGGGACATAATCCATCATGCGCCAAAATAATATATTGGAGAAGGGAATTAAGAGAGACACAAATTGTCAGCATTTTTTTTTATCTCACTTAGGATGAAAGAATGAAAACCTGGATTAGTTGCATGATCAGCTGTTGGGTTTTCCTTTAAAAGTTCCCTATAAACTGTGTGGAAGGGAACCAGGCACCAGCTTCAGCAATTCAAACTTGATATACTTAGGGAAATTGTATGTGCTTTCCCTAATGAATATTTCCCCTGAGTCAGGGGAGCATAAGGAAATCTGAGAATTGCAGAGAATGAGGAGAAATGGATTTATACAGTAAGCTGTAATTGTTTCAAGCTTCATGTGCTAGAGAAAGGGGTCTGTACCACTGTTTCCCTTACAAAATTAAAGGTTCTTTACTTATGGCCAGTGGAAACTTTGGGAGTGAACTCTACTTGAACTGCAGTAATTGTTTGTATGATGGCTCAAATGATGCGGTGTGACATTCCAAAATGCGCACGTAATTTAGATTAATTGCACAGCACACAGACCTTTTACAGCCTGCAGTGAGACTGGAGCTCTGTGGCAGCACGTGAGACAGTGAGGAAGGAGAACCCAGCTCAGGGTTCACCTAGCACTGACTTATGTTCTCCTGCACGTGTGGTACCACTCCCGACAGCAAATCCCTCCCGTCCTCCCTGCTCAGCTGCAGGATCTGTCACTGCTCCTCACTCTCCTGGGTGAGTCACTGCAGCAGAAGGCTCTGACAGGAGCCGTTTGGTCCATTCACACTGAGGGAACAGTAATAATTAGTCATACTGAACAGAATAAAAATGAAAATAATTGACACAAAATGGGTTCTACGGAATTTGTTCCCAAACCCAGCGAGGCTGAACCCTTATATTGTGCAAACAGGCTCCACTGAATCAATAAACTCACTGATTTATATCAGCTGACAACTGCCCCGTTGAATTTAATGGGAAATTATCTCTTTTGTATAGATTTTCCCTACTGCTTATAATTACAGTTCTCTCAAATTTTACAGGATGATTCAATGATCAACATTCTTTGTCAGGTCTTTTAGAAATGGTCTCAGTTTTTGAAAGCGAGTGCATGGGAGAAATTCAGAGCAGCTTTTGGACTAATCACAAACCTGAAGTTACTATTTATTACTGTGCAGTGCTGTAAGGAGCACACACCTTCCCACATCCCACAGCTCCCCACAACTCCCCAGCCCTTCCTACCCCTATTTCCTCACCCCAAGGCTGTGGTAGGTACATCACGCTTTTTCCAGATGGTGGGGATGAGAAGGACCAGATCCCTTGGCAAACAGACAGAGCTTCCAGACAATGGGAGACCTCATCCCACAGAAGTTTCATGAGTCTCAGTAGTGTTATAAATGGTGTAAATTCATCCAGCTTTGGGTCATCACTCCTGTCCACGTGTACCCCAGCACAAACCCATAGCCTGTTAAATGCCAGTGGAGCATTGTCATGGTCACCCCCTGGTTTCTTAGCTTCAGCCATTGATTTTGGTTGCAAGTTAAAGTTTCTCTTGAGTTGGTTTGGGGTTTTTTTTGTTGTTGGTGGTTTTTTTTTTTTGTTTTTTGGTTTTTTTTTTCTTTTTTTTGTTGTTTTTTTTTTAATCTGGGTCAAGTTGTTTTCATGTACCTCTATGGAAAATGTCCCACATTTACAGAATAAAGTTGCTTCCAGTAAATGCACAGCAAACATGAACCCAGGGACAATGGCACCACCTATTAGGAAGAGCCACCTGGGTGCAGCAGTCTCCTTGTGAACCACAGATCATCCTATCTGAGCCACACACCAAACCCTTTTCAACACCAGACAAGTTTGTACAACATCATGGAACTCAAGCGGTTTGGTTGAAAGGGATGTCAAAGATCATCCAGGTCCAATCCTTCCACCATGGGCAGGGACACCCTCTGCTAGAGCAGGTTGCTCAGAGCCCCATTCAGCCCGGCCTTGAACATTTTTATGTATTTAAAAGCTAGGAAGAAATATATCAACTACATTCAGAGCTGAAGAAAAGCAAAAATTCTTGCTGCCAATATTGCTTTAACTGCTACAGAAAATGCTTTCCCCATTTACTTATACTGGAAAAGTAATTTCTTTGCAGAAGGAGAGAAATTAATTTTGGGACAGAACCTTAGGTTATACCAGCTGAATTACACTGATCTACTGATCAAAGACAAGACTTCATTAACTTAAAACAAAATGGTGGAATTCATTTTTAAGTGATAATGCAAAACCTACACAGAGTAGACCCCTCCAGTATGGTGAGAAGAAAGAACTGTCTCTTCCAGTGAAGTTGCAGATTCATTTTCATAAATTTATGAAATACTTCTCAAGCTAGTGGGAGTTGCTGTGCAAAGAACTTCAGTGCATTTAAAACACTCTTAAAGGCATTAACCTCCCACATTTTATGTTACAGTGTTCCCTAGGTAACCTTGGGGCAGGAACACCTCACTCCACAGTGCTCATTCCCCCAAGAGGCTGTTAGAAGGAAAATCACCCCAAGACAGCAACAGCATTCAGACATCTTCCCTTTGAGTTACACCCTCATAACACCAGTATCAATATCAATTTATCTTTCCTCCATTTAAATCAGAATCTTCCTGTTACAAGTGGTTAGACACACACACACACAAATAACCTTAACAGAGCACATATAACTCATATAACTTAAAAAATAAACAAACCCTTCAGCAAGCCAGGGATAATTGTGTAGGCAGATGAAGATCGATGGTGAATCCCAGGGTACTGAAATAGTAATTAAAAATAAACAAACAGGAGATAAAAATAGAACTTAAGCAAAATATTTTCCCATAAGGGTTATACAGTAGTCAAGCACCCTATCAAAAACAGCAGGAGAAGCAGACGTTTCTTTCTATTTTAAGTAAAATGAGATTCATTTTCCAGTAGAAAATGGGCTGCAACCCCCAATTAAGTCAATTATCAAAGCCAGAATAAATTCCAGTTTTTTGAAATTGGTAAATACTCATCATTTTTGAAAAATTCAGAGAGAGCCTGTCCTTGACTATGCAAAACCTGTGAGTGTGACTTCTGCAATGCACACCAGTCACACCCTCCTCTGCCACCTAAAAGGCCATGAGGAACATGGTGTTAAATGCCTCAGCCCAGCTCCTCTGCCTGACTTATTTAACACAAGATCAGAATGCAAGTTCAAATAAGTGTCTACTTAAATGACACTTCCCTGAAAATGAGAGTGGGTATATTGTGGCATCACTTCAAACAAAACACAGACACACTGGAAATCTTGCTTTAGCTTTCTCTTCTTCTGTACTTTGAGAAATGTGATGATCATTAATAGGTGATACAAGAATTCAGTGTGATACACAGACCCACAAAAGGACACTCCATCACAGTCCAATAATGTTCCTTGTGCATACAATCTTTGTGTTTTGCCTTTTGGGAGTAGACTCAGTTTAATTTCAAGTGCAAAATTTAGAAATAAAAAGGAAGGGCTAAAACAATAAGGAACATCAGCTTGCTGGGTTTTTTTGCTTTTATGTATAATTTCTAATTCTTCATTATAGTGAAAATGCTTTGCGCAGTTTCAGTTAAACAGCTTTCATCAACACTGTACAGAGTAATTTTGAGTCTTAGAAGATTCTAACTCAGTTAGGTATACAAAAACAGGGTATTTTCTTACTTTAGAAACTATGCATCATGTCCAAAAATCACACTTAAATACAGAGGGGGACAGATGAGTTCAGCATCTATGGTAGCAACTGCTTTGGACTATCTACATTTATATGAATATTGTTCCAGTTTGGCTGATGCTTGTTCTGTTGTGTTTGTATCTTATGGATAAATCATGTTCCTCGAGAAATATCCCAGTTCAACAGCTGTGCTAAAACACTGCATCCCAGCCACTGTAGGTGCACCATAATTCAATTTTGCATATTGGTACCATCTTTTCTTTCTATACACTCTCCACATTATCCATAAAATCCACTATAGAACTGAGACGAAAACCAACACGAGACTTGGACCAAAAAAAAAAAGGAAAAAGGAAATAATTTAGGACAGCAGCAGCAGAGCCAAGCGTAATTCACAACTGAGCACCTTAAAATCCAGAGTTTTCACACTCTGGTTTGAAAAATCTGCTCAATATATACAGCTTCTCTCTAATAAGATCAGGGCTCTGAGATGAGCCAAACCTACCCACTGCTTAGCTGGCACTGAATTTGCTAACGCATTTCTCAGACTCATACTTACTAACAGAGTCTTGAAAAGCTCTGCTGAGGTCAATGAGGGCAGGAATTCTGAAGTCTTACTCCCTAGTTCCACAGACTGTGGGTTTTTTCTATCCAATCAGCACTTTTCTGTAACAAAAACAGGAGCAGTCCTTGGCCACTGCTTTCACAATAAAGTTCATTCTAATACTGATGAAAGAAAAGCACAAGTGTCTTCAAATTCCTCTAAAAGTCACTTTTTTGACTGCAAAATGGGGCAATGAGAACTTCTTTATCATAAACATGAAAAATTAGCAGTGACCAAGCACAAACTGTTTCAGAATTGATGGAGGTTGGCTGAGCAAAAGTGCTGCTGAAAAGCCCAGTCACAAAGAGCCAGCTGGTGAGCTCTGGGGTGGAATTTCTCAGGAGAGCTCAGTGCTCTGAGCTCATGGCAGTTCTGTCCTTGGTGAAGCTCTTGGATTTTAGCTCTGGCCTTGGACCACAACACCAGAACCGATGGAGAGGTAAAATGGTATGGAAAGAAGTTAGAGGTGTTCAAGTCAGCAGGAACTAATTTAATTTAGAATCATAGAATAATTTAGGTTGGAAAAGACCTCCAAGATGATCAAGTCCAACCTTTGACTGATCACCACTTTATCAACTAAGCTATGGCTCTAAGTGCCACACCCAGTCATTTCTTGAACACCTCCAGGAATGGTGACTCCACCTCCCTGGACAGCCTGTTCCAATGTTCAGCAATCCTTTCCATGAAGGAATCTTTCCTGATGCCCAGCCTGAATCTCTCCTGGCACAGCCTGAGGCTATGTCCTCTTGTCCTGTCACTAGATTTAGCTTATTTTTAGTCAACAGGAACTACCTGACATCCCATTCCCAGCTTCTAACATTTGTCTTTGAGAACTTCCGGAAGAGCAGAAATTCTGGTATGCCAGAGGAAGGGCATGCAGCAACCCAAACAACTCATGATTAGAGGTTAGACTTGGGGTACTCAATGTTTTCTTTAAAAACAGGCACCAAGCTTCAGCTGCTGTAAATTTTTATTATTCAGAGTGCTAATATAGCATAACTATGCTATGAACAATGTGGAGTTAATGGAAATACCCAAGCATGTCCCAGAATGGGAAACAAAGGTGCAAGTAATCTCAGGCTTCAAAAGTTAAACCAAGTTATGGCAGCAGGAGAAACTAATACTGGCTAATCACACCTCACTGCTGGACTTGTTCTATCTCCTTACTGTGCATATTGGCTTCTTCAAGAGCCAGGCATAGACAGTGTGATCAAATACAGCCATTTCAGTGCCCTGTCACTGCTAATGCTCCACAGAAACACTCCAGCAAGCCAGGAAGTTAGAGGTTAATTCACCTGAACACACGAATTGAATTGTCTCGCCTGGGGAGAACTGGAAAATGAGCGAGTGAGGGATATAACTGTATTTCTTATCATACAATTCTGTCATTTTACCTTTGGTTATTTAAGTTACTGAGAAGATTCAAAACAAGTATGGAAAAACACTGCACCGATCCACATTGTGCGACTGCAAGTGTCAGATACCTTGTCTGAATTAACATCCTCCAGCCCAAAAGCACCACTTAAACCTCAGTGTAATATTTCCTGTAATCTTCATACCACACTCATATCCTTGTCAAAGTATGTAGGTATGCATGAACCCAGCAACATAAAAAATTGGAGTAATGTAGGACTATATTAAATTATGCGTAATAGAAGAGCGAGTGGCAGATGGTATTGTAGAGTATGCTGAGATACAGGTATTTATACAATAAGCATTAAAATAAATGTGTCTGGATAAAGGAGGTTTTTTGCAGGTATGACGCACCTGACACTGAAATAAATGTTTATTTTCAGGTTACATGCATCATGCACAAGTTATTTTAGACAGATTTGCATCTGTCACATGGCAGGATTGATGTGACACAAATGCAGACAGTAGTAAAGGGAGCTCACAGTAGCAGGTATTGGAGACAGACAACTATTAGGAGACAAAGGCTTCATAAAACAACAGCACAGAACAAAAAGAAAAACCTAGCAACATAAGGAAAAACAGGAGGGACAATAGGAGGTGGCAAAATGCTTCAAAACGCTTGAAAAATGAGATCAGGAAGTTAAAAGGGACCTGTCCTGGAAAAAAATTACTGCAAGATATAACAGCAGTTGCTATGGAATGTGGCAGCCACTTAAGAGAGATGGAAAAACCCTCCTGCCCTTCACTCTACTCATCCCAATGAATGGCAAGACTCAAAGGCAGGAAATGCTGTCACAAATCACACCAGTGACCCCGCTCCAGTCCTCTCCCTCTGGGCTTGCACTGATACCCTGATACAGAAGTGGTCAAATGAGGTGTGGGTCCCTTCCCCTGTTCTCATTAAAACAATATATAACAAAAATCCACTGCAAACAGCAGGTATAGCATTGCCTTAAACTACCCTGGCAATATTTCCCCACAGCTGTAAACAAATTTTTAGCCTTCAAATCTGTTGCCCTAAATAGATGCCCATGTTCCTCAGCTTATAAAAGCATACAAAGATGGGCTTACAAAGGACCTCCCGTATTTTTGTCTCAAAAAAAGAGCTCTAGGAGGAGATGGGTCACATTATATTCTGCCAGGTCTTACTTGGAAAAAATTCAAATAATCCCATGGGAACCAAAGCAAGAGTTTGAGTGACAGGTGGTAAGAACTTGGTGGGGATAACAGTGATATTTTGCTCATAAGGAATATTAATGATGGAGGAAGAATGCAAATAGCCCAGCTTCTGAATGGGAAGGGAGCATTCCATTCTGCAGTGCTCCAGACACACCAACGACCCTGCATGTTTGAGCAGTTGTCCAGCCTTTCATCACTTTGTGATAACATCACTGCTTAGTTTACCAGGCGTGTAGCTCAGACACTTTGGGGTACTGGGGGAGGTGAAGTGTCCATGCACAAATTAAGCATGTTTTTTTCCTTTACAAAACATCAGAAATAAAATGAATTTAAAGTCTTGTTCCACTGGTGCATTTAGAAGCTCCTCAAATAGTCTATTCCAATTGCACAGCAATTCTATAAAACAAAATGAATAGCACAAATCCAGCAAATATATCTCCTGCCAAGATGAGCTCTCCTGTTTTAAAATCTTTTATAGCATCTAATGTATTTATTTGCATCAGGAGGGCATTATGCCAGTTAACATCTGTGTTCTCTAGAGTTGGTAATTCGGCCTCCCATAACTAGTCATCAATTCTGCATGAAAATACACAACTGTCTTTCCACTATAGGTTCTATCTGCTGCCCAAATTTTCCATGCACATTTAGAGAAATAGTTAGTGAAATACTTCTGCATAAAGAGATACAGACAGGAAAGGACAATTCAAACATCTTCAGACGCCCCACTCCCACCTACTGATGTCATTTATGGACCTTTGTATTCAGAGCTGATATTTCATTATGAAAAAATTAAAGACCAAATCTTCTCCTAGTATAAATTGACATGGCGTCTTTGAAAGGTACAGGATATTTCCCAGATGTCCATCAGCTAAAGGTTCGGTCCTGAAACCCTAGGCCAGTTCACAGCACACAAAATCAGCAAATGCATGTATATTTTAATGTGGTTTAAATTACCTTAACTAACAACAAAATCAATGCAGGTGTCTCCTCCTGAAAGGCAGACGTAATTTCAGCAAAAGTAAGGAAATTCTCCTGGTTTATAACAGAAAAACTAGGTGCCAGAATTGTAATCATACTCAATCTCTCTTCAAATTTAGGTGCCTGAATACCTTTCTGTATCTAGCATTAAATGAGCAGGAAAGAAACCCAGCCTTTGCCAGTGAGAAATGATAAAGGAGAATCAAAGTCATAAGAGACAAAGAAAGGAACTGAGATTTGGCCAAGATCGTGAGCAACCGGGTGGATCCAAGGTAAGCCATGTGCCAAGCAAAATTATGTAGGTCATTATAATGCAATGAAAGAACCAATTTTGTTTCCAGCATCACCACAAACTTTCCTTCCTCGGATGACCTTCCTGCCAGCCTGGCCAACCCCAGGGTGCATCTGCACCACTCTGCTCACTGGCAACGTCCTTAAAGGTTGTGAGCTAAAACTCTGCCTAGAACACCTAAACTTCCAACTCTCAGCCCTAAAATTCAATTATTGGGATGATTGGCTTGTCAATGTCTGTCCCCTCTGTACCTGATTTTAGGAGAAAAACTTCTAGCACTGTACTTTCTGTAAAGAATTACGTTGCAATTGGAAACCCAAGAACTCTGTATTCTTTGCACACAACCATCAGAGAAAATGCCTGCCCAACAGCATGGTCTGGTGACTGTCCTACTAATTAGTGAACCAACCACTGCCTAAATGACAGGTGGTTCGTAAAGGCCACTTACAGATGGCCTGGGGAGTATTAGCAGAAGGACAACAGGCCACTTTTCACTGCCTCACTCAGTGTTTGCAGTGCACATTTTATTGTCTGACTGTTTCCCCAAGACCCTTTATGACTTCATGCTTGGGATCTGTGCTTTGGTTTCTGCATAGCTTCAATTGTACAAGAAAATAGCTGTGTAGCACTCCAGCAATCAGAACAAGGGATTTCAGCTGAAGTGCCATGTGCTCTGAATATCCACAGAAGAAATATCCTAGAATGATGAGGTCAACGACATACCCAGCATCTCCTAGAGAAAACACATACCAGTTTTTACTGCTTCTTGAGAGGTTTGTGAGCCAAATTATAGTTCCTATATTATTGTCAAAACAGTACTTAGGTTCCCAGTTTATTAGTTAGAGGCAGGCATTTTATTCATCTGTTGCAGTTACTGTTTTTTCTTTTTTTCCTTCAGGTTTGTCTTCAGCTCAGTGTTTTCTCTTGAAATTGCTCATATTTTGAACAAGAAAGCAGATTTATTTTCTGTGATACGTGTTCAGTTGGTGATATCAAAAAATAAGTAGAAGAATGTTATATGGTTTCAGGTTACATGTGGGAGCCAATTTTCTAGGATTAATGGCTCAATTAAATGGAAGTATAACTTCAATATTCTTTTTTAAAATGTGTATCAAATCACACCATCTTTCTCATTCCTGGAAAATGTTTTAGTTATTTTACGGACCAGTGAAGTTCTGAAAGTCAGGTCTTTTTTTGTCTCAATCACAACAGACTAAACTTTCAAGCTTGTGTACATAAAGATTTCTTGCAGGACAATTTATAGCAGTGCAATGTCAGTCAATACCACAGTTAAAGAAACAACTGGGCTTCCACACTAGCTACGACTGTAAATTACTCTTTACCTCACTGCTCAGACTATTAACTCAATTAATCCTTTTGTCCAGAAATCACCACCTTTACAGAGTCTTTACAGATAACTCTCCAACACAGAAGGTTAGAGTGGAGCCATTCAGCCAAGACACCTTTTGCCTTCCCATTCTCAATATAAATACTGAAAGTGGTTCAAATTTGGCTTCATGCATTTAAAACAGGAAATTATGTACTTCTACATTAGCAAAAAAAAGGCTTATGTTGAGGCTTTTTTGTTCTCACTGCACAGTGCAAGAATCAAAGGCTAATGAGCAAAATTTCTCTGTGAGTAGGTGAGAAATCCTTTGAGTTTTTTCCCCCACTCTTTTCTAAAACTGAACTATGACAGTCAGACTTTTTTTAAATGAAAAGCATTGTAGTGCTGCAGTGTATTCCAGCATGAATACAGCACCAGCCAGAATGAAGGAACCACTAATCTTATGTGATTTTACACAATTCTCCCACACACTTGAGTCATGGTCAAGCTGTTTAGCCTCCATATATTGTGATTAATGTAAGTAGCAAGTGAAATTGCTCTTCTCTGACAGGATATTTTGACTCCACCTTTATATTTTGCAGTTAGCCCAGACCTGAATGCAATGAGAAATGTGATCAGAATCATCTGAGTAGTTCTGATACTTCTGTATAAAAAAGTGCTCTAATATTATTTGGCAGGGACTGCTGCCTCCTAATCATCAGACTCACATCTTCACAACACAGACAGCAACAATAGGCACTGTCATTTCCCCTAGAATTGGAGCACAAAAGCCTTCAATATGTTTGATTTTTCTGTCTCAGAACTCTTGATTTTCCAGGTTATCCCTAAACACAAAACATAGGATTTTTATTGTTCATTTTATAATGAAACATATCAGCATTGTAGCTTATTGTTTGAATGGTAATTAGGTATTTTTGATCTTCTTTTGAATGCTACTTTTTTATTTAAACCCTTTTTGTTGTTGAACAATCTGAAGTATATTCCTGGCCACCACACTACAAACAATTCAATTTGTCAGATGCTGCACCTGTCACTGTTTTGTGCCTCCTCATAAGAACATTGAATTGCATTGCTGCAAATGTCCCTGTTGATCTGCCTCTACCACCTATGTCTGCTTTACAGTTTATGCTGGCATCCATCAATTCTCTCTGTGTTCACCACAGACAATACAGAAACACCTGGCATTGCAAATTCTGGCCACAGTCTGAGCAATACAGACTTAAGGCATTTATTTCTCAAACTTCCCACTCCAACATCTGGAAAAAAGTAGTAACTGCAATGCAAGTTCTTGAATTATACTGCTCTATGAGGAAATCAAGGACTTTTTTGTGCATCTGTATGCATGAAGATCACATATTCTACCAAGAGCAACAGAGCAGGATAGAAGTTCATTGTGCTTTAGTGAAAAGGTCATTAGACATTTGAAACAGTAATTACCTGTATCTATTCACTATCCCCTATGACATCCCTAATAAGAGAGTTCTCTTTTATCATGCCTTTTAGACAGTACATTTCACAGACATTGTAACAAAGAATGCAGGAATATTTTTTATTACTTTTCTCTTTTGAAATAAATTATTACATAATACTTTGGGGGGGTATCATCTTTCTTTTATGAACTTGGAATGAGAAGGTGAAATGCCTAGCAGCAAAAATATTGACAAATATTGTTAGACCTCTCTAAAAAAAAGTATTAATTAAACCACAGCGCTCTGGAGGGTTAAAATACCTATTGCTAAATTCTGTATTTGAGAGATAGGAGGAGGCAGCAAGGGGCCACCAGAGTTATCTAAGGCAGAGATATTGCATGATGCTCAGGCTATGATCAGTTGTTTCATAAAAACAAGATCAGACTATGACCAGAAGCAGCTCCAGCCTAGCTGCACTTATCTTTTTTTCCCTTGTCCCCAAGAAGACACTTAATATAAAATTTAATCATCCAAAATTGTCAAACCCAGGGCTCCCTTATAAAAGGTCCCCTCACTGAAGGGATACAGAATGTTGTTTTGTTGGTTTGTTTTTTTTTTTTTAATTAAAGTCTTTGTACTTCACATTCCAAATGCTTTTGGATTTTTTCTCTCTTTTTTTTTTTGTACCTTAAATATAAGTTAAAAATAATTTTAATGGTGATTGCCATGGCAATGAGTAAGCTAAGCTCTCAATATTTGAACTTCCAGCTGACACTCGGGCATTCAGTGTCTTGCTTTGAGTGATTTATCACACCCAGTTTAACAGAACAAACCCCACACAACTCTGAGGTTCCTCATGGCTCTACACAGGGCAGCACATGGAGGGATTTGGATCCAGCTGGGAGAGGAACAGGGACACATGAGGTGTAAGTAATTCCTTGAAAGCAGGAGTGCTATGCTTTAAGACATGGGAATGCAGCTGTAATGGCTGCTGCTTTCAGCCAGGGGACCAAGGGCTGGGTATGGAGGAGCTGCTCTGCATTTTCCATGGGCACCTCTACCCAACTCCTCCTGCTTTGCCTTTTTCTTCTGAATAAAGCATGTTTCACCTGCGTTTTTGCAGAGGCCATAAATCCAGTCCTAAGTGAAGAGGTACAAGTCTCTGGAAATAAACTTGGATGTACTGAATGTGCCTCCATGACTTTGGTGAGATATCAAGAAAATGAACTGACTGATACCAAAAGAAAACTGTTATTGATAAGGCATTAGGAGGAATTTTATATCTCTGCCTTGGTTTTATTAAAGAAATATTATATTTCTCTTCAAATCACTCTGGAATTTGGTATATGCTTGATTACAGGGGCCATAAAAGATGGGTGATCAAGAAAACTTCCAATGTTTTTTCCTGCTTGACTTGCTATATAAAGGGCAAGAAGCCTGATTTTTATAGACCCTAAAATATAAAAAGGACTCAAAATCCAATACACAGCTTTTTGTTGTTGTTTGCTTCAATAAATCTACATTTTATCTTCTCTGCAGTGCACAAGTTTATCTTCCAAACAGCATCCATTTTGAAGATGCACTCATCAGCACTGCAGGATAACTTTTTGAGAAGTGCTGCAGGATTTCTGACTCCTATGGAGCAGGAATATCAGAATAATATCAAGATTAGAGCTTAAAACATAAGTACAGGAGAGTATATCTGCCCTCACTTTCTGTGACAGACAGTGCTTTGGTGCACAGATGCACTGTTAGAATGCACAGCCTCACTCCAATCTGTAAGAAAAGCAGCAATATCATGCAGGTGTGTGTTCATAAGGCCAGGTGCAGGCAGACAAGCCTGATTCTGACACCACACATAGCCAGTCACCCATAACTTGCAATTTTTCACTACTTCTGCATCTATATTGCTTCCCTCAAATCAAAACCCCAGTTCATCATACTGCACGTTACCACCAGGACCCATTACCACAGCTTGAGCCTTTATTAAGGTATCAGTATTCTTCCCAGCACTCTTTGCTCCACAATCCCCAATTAAATTACTGCTTTAATTGTCTGCTGTCACTGACAGATAGGTAAGTTCATGTGCTAGCCCACAGCAGCAACTGAAGGTACTTGCCTTAGTGTGGAATTACAGTACAGATTTAAGTGCTCTTTCTTTATGCATAAGGAATGGTCATAAATCATTGCTTCAGTACAATCTGCTTCAAATGTTGTGTTTTGGGGACTTTTTTTTTCCCCTTTTTCCAGGCTGTGATTCACACTTGCACTTGCCACTGGCCTGATTTAAAAGTTACTTTCTGCTTTCCCATTTAAAAGGTCCTTTCTGCTTTCCAATCTTTATCAATATTTTGGGAGTGCTAATATTCACAATGAGCATTTCTCTTAAAATAGAGAGACTTTTTAAAGTAGTTGTTCATATTTTGTGTGCCTGGGAAGCCTTCTTATATTTTAGTGAGCATCCAAGAATGAGGAAAAGAGATTAGCACACTGGAGTTAAGTTAGAAAGCCAAGTTCTTTTAGTTTTCTGGTAAATAATACAATTGTTTTACCTGGACTAAGCCTCACCCTGTTCCATGCAGAACAGGAGAAACCAAAAATGATCAGGAGCAACAGCATCCACCTGCACATGGCTAAAAGTGGCAGTGCCTCCAGTCACACAATATTCCTTTTATTCTGTTTTGATTGTTTTATGCAAGATCAGAGATTTAAACTGTGCTGAAGTGCTTTATAGTTCCAGCTAAGTTAAGAACTGACATTTTAATGGCGCATTTGAGGAATTTATATAGACGAGTCATCTGACCCTAACGTGATAGCTCCAGTGTAGCCCGGAGTAATTCAGCCCAGACCCCATGGGGTCAGACGAAATCGTAACTCTCTTTTGGTCTCTGAGCCATTAAAATTCAGCTAGACTGCGAAGTTGACAGCTGTTTACTGTAAGGTTACCTCCTGCCTGCCAAATAACGGGGCTGCTCCTGGCACCTTTCCACCCTGTGAGTTGAGAAAAGGCTTCCTTGTCATCAGAACGGAGCTGAAAACGTCGCCTTCCTCCAGCTGGGAATGCAGGTTCCTTGGAACAGGCTTCAGCAAGACTGAACTAGTCCATTCCCTTACTTCACTTCTTCTCAAAGTAAATGTTATCACAACATTTGAGGGGAATATAACCTCCAAACTGGAATTCTGCCTAGTAATACTAGCAGACCCACAGAAAGATTAAGAGTAATGGCACCTGCTCTTCCAGAGCCTCGTAGCTGTCTCAGGATACCCATGTTGCTGTGAGAGAGAAGACCAGGCTTGCTCCCTTAGCTATAAGTGAAAAAAAACACTTTTTCCTTTGTTACATGGAAAAAAAAGAAGCCATAATTTTGTATCATCAGCTGCCAAGAAGATGCATATTAATGATAAAAAAAGACAAATGTCATGTCGAGGTCAAGAAACAGCACAGAAAAGTCAGCATAATCTTCTCATTAGAGCCCCAATCCCCATTTCTCATCATTTTGTAATTCTGTGTTTTACTGTTTCTAAAGACACTCTCAAGACTGTAGGAAACATTTTGCATTATAACAGTATTAGCTAAAAATAGGGTAGGGAATACAACAACAACTCTCCTTTTTTTTGCTTTCCAGCTCTCCTGTGTGCTCTCCGCATAAGCTCATGAGTTTCACTCCCTGCCACAAAGCTTGGGTGTCTCACCAAAGAGGACAGACCCTCCTCATTTTCCTTTGTAGTCAAAACCACATGCTCAAAGGTACAATTCAGAACCACTCACAACATGTGCAAACAAACGAAATCTTCCATTTTTCAGCCACTCTACCTGGGGAAGGTTGCATAAAAGGGAATAAAACTACAAATTCTTCCTCTTGCTATTTTTTAAAAGAAAATAGAGAGATAACTAGTAATTTTTACCCCAAAAAAATGCAGTGTAGCTACCTACCTGCAACAGCAGTGCTGGGCTTCCGATCCGCACAAGGGGAGCTGCCAGTCTACCACCCCAGCTGGCTCAGGTGCCCAACCTAAAAGGTGGAGCCCCCTAAACACCTGTCTTTTTACCATTTGCTGTTAATTAGCTCTAAATTTCTTGCACCTGCCTTGTTTGGGTCTTAGGCTCTGTAAAAGCGACCCCAAGTCCCAAACTCAGTGTGGGAGTTGACTGTGGTGAGCAGCAACTGCTGTGTGGGTGTTTCAGGAGCTGGCTGGGAGGCAACTTACTGATACTTGTAGGTTTTAAGTCACTTGATACTTCTGAAAATCTTATCTAAGTGTTTTGAACACCACCAAATGTCAGCAAAACCAGGATGCAGTGGAGATACTCCTTGTGAACACAAAAAGTGTTTTCACCCTAAAATTTTTCAGTCATATGGAGGCACTGAGCCCAGGTCTAACACCCAAGGCTGAGGGTAGCAGCTATCTGCTGCATGTCATCCCATCCCATCCCTCTCCATATTATCCAGTCTGGGCTGGTACTCTCTTCATCATCCATCAATGGTCAGCTGTTGTGTTCCCCAAAAAAGCAATCTGCACCTTTGCTGGCTGTTAGGTTCACCTGTAATTCCCATTTATTTCACTCGTCTCACTCGTTATTATTTACCAAGCCCTCCTTGGTTACTGTGTTGTTAGTTCCTCTGTTTTCCACGACTAAGATGGATGTTGAGTTCTTAGCAAACAGGACTGTTCAACAGATGGCAGTTCACTTCATGCTCTATTGGACTGATTGTTTGGTCTTTTTATAATTAGATTTTTTCTGGTGCTTTGTATTATTCTAATGAATCCTTATTAATGGATGGGGCTAAACAAAAAAGGCTCTCCTCAAGTGTAATGATTTTGAACAGTTAGGAGCAGGACTTCTTATAAAACAACATTCTGGCCTAAAAACCATCTTCAGATTCTACTTGTGCATGTGCAGGAAATTGTTTTAGATGCCATTATTTTTAAAAACTCAAGTAATTTTCTTCATACCAAGATTATTTTCTTCCTCTAATGAGTATTATAAAACCTGTCAGGTCTGAGGCTTCTATCTTTAGTCATTTGTTGGAATTATGCAAGTCCAGAATTTAAAATAGAACATATGGAGCCTCCTGACTCGGTTCAAAAATGGCAGAACTAATTCCATAGAAAGATTTCTCAGAAAAAAGCTGACTTTGAAGCCAAGTGGATCATGGAAAATTTTAGCAAAAAGTATATTTTGAGGAGGTATGAGTTGCTTAACATGCTGTGTTGCATCTTAATCTTAACTTTAGCATTTGCTATCAGGAATGCTGTAATAACATTATAATTATCTATAATATCTGAGAAATTTTTGTTCATCCTACTTAAAGGTAATGCAGTGTGAGTCACTAAAAATTATAAAACTGAATTGCCATTTTAATTTCAGGATATCATTGCCTCTGCTTTGCACGACCCAGATACACCTAGCTAGGAAGAAAAATTTTTTTATATATATATTTATACACAAGTACACATTTACACAGAGCATTGGAAAAACAGACTCGACAAAATTGAACATCCCTGATCTTTTGGGCAGCATAGTGCTGGACACTGAGAAAAAGTTACTCTGTGAGGCTTCTCCTCCCATCTGTTATTTCTCTCTCTGCTTCTTGGCAATTTTTCCCAGTGACAAGGCGGCGGTGAAGGTCTGAATCCAGCGATCTGAGTGGGTGATATCTATCAATCTTTTGCCACACGTATGCAGCATTGCTAGGCAACAGGTAGCAGCATGACACCCACATCCTGCAATTTCCTTTTGGTGACTGAGACTTTTACTATATTAATTATACTGAACTTTATTTCATGCATTTCAGGCATTAACTTATATTTTTAAAAACTCTTTGGGCTAAGATTACTTTCTGCTTTGTGTTGAATGAACAAATATTGGCAACTGATAAAATCATCATTCTAACAATTGCTAAATATGAATGTGGTACATGAAGTCTTCTAAAATTGCAGATAAGTGTGATATCAGATTATTTTGTGTAGAAGATAGCTATGCCACAAGGAAAAATTTTTTCTAGGCCTTCAAAACATAAAAGACATAAAAAGTGACAGGATTATTAGGGAGGAAGTTCCTTTATTCTCTACTTGCCTTCTCTACTCTGTGTTTTTTGCTGGCTCCTCTTTTTCAGTGGTTAGGATGCTACAGAGGGACTAAGCTGCAGATTTACTTTCGTGCCCCATCACAGACTTTTTGTGTGACCACAGGCACATGAGGCT
This sequence comes from Corvus kubaryi, assembly GCF_017639235.1. NCBI lineage: Eukaryota > Metazoa > Chordata > Aves > Passeriformes > Corvidae > Corvus > Corvus kubaryi. The sequence goes on from NW_024581136.1 coordinate 16,523,160, forward strand.
GTGTTTTACCACAGAGAGAAGGCAAGTGAGCTGCACTCACTTTACTCCTCTTGAATTAGCCCAGCTTAGGAAAAATTGCCAGCCCTTCAGCATTATTGCACCCTTGCAGGCAATGTATTTTTCTATGGATCTGGGATTTCTCAAGGATGTCTTCCACAGTTATTTAAGCTGCAATAAACTGGGTCATTCTACACATTTAATTTTGAAATAATTTGCCTGTCCATTCTGAATACACAAAGGAAATCCCTGAAATGTGCTCAAATGGAGCCAGTCTATTTGTTGTAAAGCGCTTGTGTTAGCCACTGATGAGTAATAGTAAGTTCAGCTTTAGTTCACACCCTCTGAGAAACCAGGCAAATCAAATCAAAAGTAGCATCATACTCATATTCAAAGTTTTGCCAGCAGACAAATCATTGTTCAGGGCAACCCCTGAGTTACAACCCAAACTACATCTGCAGCAAAAGGCTCTTTGAAGGTGTGTTCAAATGATCAATTAAATTACCATTAGTTGCAGAACTACCGTTGGTTTCTATATCTCAGCTAAACATGAGTAATTCAGGAGTCCAGTATCATTTGTGAGAAATTGAACACAGCCTTAATCAACTTGGGCTCCAAGTTCTCACCTGTATCACTTTATATGCCACAGTGTTTGTGAGCTGACTGTGGTCTGTGTGTGCACATATAAAGTTCCTTGACACATCAAATTCCATATCAGTGCAGATAGTCCCTTAAGAGCAGCTTAACTTTTGCTATATTAAGATAAATGGAAAGAGGGAAGGACTCTCCAAACCTTTATGCAATTATTTTCAACAAGACAAGTACATTTATATGATATATTTTGTAACGCAATTATTTTTATAAATGAAGCATCTTTTAAGTGTGTCCATGGCACCTGAGTCAGCATCATTTATGGTGCAGGCATGGCCTGCACTTGCGTATTTGTCTGAGGATTATTTGCTGCTGTTACTCACCAGGTTTTATGTTCAGGTTATGACTGGAATGTGGTTTCCATTCAGAAATTTTATTTAAATACAAAGGGAATGACTTCAAGAATTTGAAATTAATGAAGAATTTTTTCTTTTCTTCTGCAGCTGGACCTCTCCTGACATTGGCTCAACATAGCAAAGGGAAGCAAATTCCAAAGCTGAACATAGACCTAAAGATAGGCTGTTGTACTTAGCTCTGAGGTTTAGCCAGGAGGAAAACAAGAGAGCAGTTACTTCAGAAGATGTTTTACCTCTTCATTTAGACTTTAAAAAATCAGTGCTGGGATAGTTTCAGATGGGTAGCTTTGTTTGAATGCACTGAGATCTCCTGGATGCCGGGTGGACTCCAGAAGGAAGGTCCAAGTGCTCAGAGCAGCAGGTCAGGACACAGCCGGGGAGTAGCATGGATGAGGAGTTGTGTGAGAGACTGCTGCACATCCAGCCATGAAGAGCTTGGAGAACAAGCTCGTCAGCTACCAAACACACCTTCTTAACACCAAATCCCTCTGGCCTAGGTGAAAAAATGCAGGCTGACAAGCACACATAAAAACTTGGATGGCTTTTTGATTAGTTTGTTCCCTGTTGCTGTGCAGTTTTGTGCCAGACACGAGCCCAGTGAGAGCAGAAAACCCTGCCATGTTTGCAAATACTTGATAGTCAAACAGGAGCATGACTTCAAGAGTCAGAATTTATCGCTTAAAAATACAGTTGTTTAACCAACAGAGTGGTTTCAGTTGCCCTGTTAGTATTTGGATTGTTGTAATTTCCACTAAGAATTTAGCAAGCAACATCAAAAGCTTTAGCTTGGGGAATTCCTAAGCAGGGATATGTTTAACACAATTACAGATGTATTTGTAGAAGATGCAGAACTAGCTGTAGGAACTGATAATTTAATTAGATTCTGGTTTTTGTGATTCATATGCCTAATATTCTGGGTACTATATTAAAAAAAATACAACTTAATTTTTCATAGGGCCTTGCTTTGTTCTGCTATACAAGCAAAGAGCTGATTACATGGAAGGCACAGCTTTGATTGGCTATAAAAATTAGGACCTCATTGTTCTGTGAAATAGATTTCAAATGTAGCTAAAGAAAACAGGCTTCATATACATAAATACATAAAATCCCCAGGGAAATATTAACACCATATTTGGGAATTTCATGTTGAAACTCAAACTATATGAAGCCTTGAATACCGGTAGCTGAAACAAGGGAAAAAAATGTTCTTCATAAACTATTTATAATACACATTTCTTAAAATGTTAACTCTCAGTTTTGCACCAGGATTTAATGCAACTGCTATGAGACTTTTAAGTAAAGTCTCCCTTGTATCTCTAGGCTACATACTGTGATCAGCAGAAGTGCTGGCTTTATCATTTTCATAGACCTGATGCAGCAGTAGTTCAGTGACAGTCAGTGAAATTACACCAGTGAAACTGAGAGAATCAGGCCCATGTTTATTAAGTAGAACAGAAATGTTTCTTTTCAGGTTCAGGAGATGCTTAATACATGTCTGAATGTATATGATAGGCTGGGAAAACCAGTCTTCTCCTGGACTCACTGTGTAGTTTAAAATGCATATGCCCTGGGTATCTCAAAACCTTGTGTAAAACAAGTTTACTCTATTTGTGGATACCGTGAAGGTCAAAGGGATTTCATAGACTTTTTTACCATATTTAAACAGTGCATCAGTGATCAAATTCTACTCATTGTTAAAACCCTGTAGTTACCTGCAACTGAGCAAAACCCTTAAAATTTACAATAAATACAGCGTGTCATAAATCGGGGTAGGCAGAAATTTAAGACCTGAAGATCTAAGAAGAAAAGAATTCTTTGGCAGATGAGGCAATATTTGTATAGATTTTCTGTACAAAGTCACAATCACTCCCCTTCCAACTGCCTCTAGAAAGCACAAAGAACGTTACACGTGATACCTACTGCAGACAGGTTGTAATATTTGTTACAGTCTTTTAGAATCTCTTCCACCCAAATTGGTGCCCCTGCAGAACCCCAGCTGCTGGCTTTTGTGCTAGGGAAGAAAGGGAAGAGCAGCAGGTGAGCAGTAAAGCCACACACGGAGCGAATCGATTCGGCACTGGGAGGAAGCCGTCGCAGGGATCCCGGAGCTGGGCTCCTCCTGCCACGGAATAATGCACTGTGCTGCAAACCTGCTACTCATGAGGAAGCAGAGAGGCCAGAGACACATCCCAAATGGACCCATTTCACAGGATTTCTCCTTTGAAAAGCGGCCATCAATGCTGCAGCTGGAGCCTGCCCAAGTCAAGATGGTTTCATGCTTCAGAAGAAGTGGACACAAAAGTGCAGTTTCAGAAGACAAAAACAGTGTGATGAAGCTGCTCCTTACTGTCTGAGTGGCAGTATCAACTGAAAATAATTCTTCCAGAAAATGTCAGGATTTTTTGTTTTGTTAGAAAGTTCAGTGGGACTTAGTAGCTTTATGTGCATGATTAACCTGTCTTTGTTTTCAGTTTTCAGATTGTCTAAGTCTGAGAACTACAAGTTTATAAAATTTAAAACAGCAGAAGTACTTTGGCACTCAGAAAACATCAGCATCTAAAGCAGTTTGGCTTCTGTTTGTGTATGTTCTCATGCTTTGCTCCTCATCGTGGTGGACAGACAACACTACCGGATTGCAGAAGTGACATTTTTCTGATGCACAGGGCAGCCAATAATAAAAGAGGCAATATAGGTATTGGGCATATATGGATTTTTCCCAGTGCTCTTTGGCTGGTTCAGCTTCACAGAATGATGATTTTCTACTTGCTTTTAAAAAGCCAGAATTATCATGAAGCTATTTAGCCATTAAATTTCCTCAGTACATATATGCATACACGGATAATGTAACAAGAAGACGATGAAAAGAAGAGTGCAGCTTGATTCCTCATTTCTTTTGAACTGTTTCAAGTTCTCTTCTTGGAGGAAGACGTGTTTCTAATAGTTTCAGCTGGAATATAGAAAGCTAATGATGTACAGTTCTAATGTGCAAAACAGAGTCCTTATTACAAGGAGCCTTAGACAATAAACATGTAATGAGTTCAGAAGTAATTTCTCACTGAAAGCTGATGGTTCCAGAGTCCTTGACCCAAGTGTGAGATTTGTTTTGTCAAGATGGCCAAAGCCATCACAAGTACATAAATTGAAAAAGGGCAAAATGGTTATATCAAAACATTGAGAAAGCTATTCAGACTAATTAATGCAATCTACAGGAAGATCAGCCAAGGTTAGCACCAGATGTTTCTTGTCCCACATGCCACAGTTTGATTGTATTGCAATTAATTCAGCTGAAAAGTCTCTGTGAGAACTGTTTTCAGCACTATTTCAAGCTTGGTTTCAAACACCAGAAATCATTTCTGATTTCTTAAAACATCCTGGAAAAATGTGAGCCTCTGCAGTTAGAGCATGCTAAAAAGTACTTCTAAAAATTGCATTTAAAGAGCATTAAAGGAGTATTCTCAAAGTAGTTATGATTACCTTTGGGGCTCGGAGCCCAAAGGTACAGCACAAAAGCTTAGGGCCTTATTCAGTAAATGCTTGCCCTGAATCATACTCCAAGTTCAGAGGTACCACAGAATTTTGAACCAAGCCATTGTAGTATTTATCCAGTTCACCACCCAGAACATGAACAAACAAAAAAAAAATAAAATCAATATTTCCCAAAGTATTTTACAGCTCATCCTCTATTATTTTATAGCATATCAGACCAAAGACCTACTGTATTCTTACTGGGAAGAAAGGTGCTTGTAGTTATTTAAGGTTTGGGGTCTGCTTAAAAATGACTTTAATGAAAGTCAGATACTCACAGGCATGAAGTTAAGAAATAAATAATACAGAACATACCTTATCATAATATACCACTTTATGTTGTTGCAACATTTACAGAAAGAAGACATTAAAATTGCACTTCCAAACCACTTTAAACCTAATTCTGGACAATACAGGCCTGAGACAAAATGAGATGTGTTAAAAATTATGGCTCTGGTTTTCCCAAAATATTGACCACCCAAGTCTATATTTAACTTCAGGTAGAATTGTGTTCAGCATGCCTGAAAATTGGGCTCTAAATTAAAGTGTTTTTACCTGGGTAACATCCCTGTAAGTACCACCCACAAATTGTATAGTTTCTTCCCACAGGAAAATTTTCTTCTGGATTATTTTAAGATGAAAGCACAGACCTGTGTCAGCCCTCTTACAGGCTGCATACTAATGCAAGGAGGAGAAGGAAGGATTTATTTGGAATCTTCTAATTGACCTCAGTGGGATTGGGCCTGGACGCATTAAAACATTTATGAAAAGCAGTTTTGGAGCATGAAGAGTACCCAATCTAAAACATGAATGTCTGGGTAATATTAAAAGTAATTTGTTTCAAAATTGCAGGCAGCAGAGGAGCAAGATCCTGGTTGCATTAAGGACTAAATTCCTTCAACTTTCTGTTGTCTTTTTTATCTTTTTTTTTTTTAAATGTTGCAGAGAACAAAGCTGTTGTTTTCCCTCAGGCTCTTCCTTCCTCAGCACTGACCCAAGTGTTAGTGGCACTCCTTGCTTTCAACTAGGTCCTGCATTATCCTGATTTTTACACTAATGTGCCAGCATAGCGCAGCTCAATCCTTTCCCAGGAATGACGTAGGCAGTTGAAGGCATTAAAACAAATAGACCTCCAAAATTAATGTGTTTTCCAGGAAGTAAGCATGAGGGTATCCAAAGCCAGGGGGGTATGTTCAGAACAGGGGAATTCAATTCCAGGGTGTCACGAAATGTTCTCCATCACTACAGCATGGCAGAAACCTGTGCTTAATGCTATGATAGATGCTCTAAATATGCCACTTACTCAGAGTTATTGGATATGGGAACATGCAAATCTACCAATAATGCTTTTGCTTTATGAAGGACACAGCTACCAGAGGAAACTGGCTCCTTAAGGGTTTAACAGGAGCTTTTCAGATGGTTCCTAGCCCAAACACAAGCTGCTGTTTGTGTATGATCTGTAACAAGTGCCTGCATGAAGTCACCTAGGGAAAGTGAAGCCAGTCAGCGATGGGAAACTCTGTGTTATGAGAGCAAACAGATTGGTAGGAAACATTTGTGCCCTTCCCTGTCCAGTCCATCTTTTCTCCAGTTCCCAAATCACTGCCTTTTCCTGTTGTCCTTTACTATTTATTCCCAGAGCCTCCCCAGGTGAACACTGACCATACACACACTGGCCTTTGAACACACGGATGTTGTGCTGCGTCTCTTCCAAGGAGGAGGAGCCTTGTAGTCATCCCAGAGCTATAAAAGACATAATTTCAGTAAATAATGTGGCAGCCCAGCTTTTGACTAGAAAAGATCTGCAAGATCATGTGATGCCAATGCTTATTTTCTCTCCTGCTCTCAGAGGGACGTGAAGGAGTCACCTCACCAAGGGCTGTGAGTGTTCCCATCCAAAGGCTGTCCATGCTGGAAGTCAACGCCTCGCTGTTTCTCCCAGCCTCTCTCCAAAGCTCTCCCCTGCATACCTTTGGCCACCTGGAATTTTTTAGAAATTGAGGTATCTAAGATGTGGCATTTTGGAGTTGAAAAGCAAAACATTTTGATTTGAGAATTTCCTTTCGATGTCTCTTGAGAGGTGTGGTTTCGACGCTTGGTGCCCTTTTATTTAATTTGTGCTTCCTGCTTGGGCTGTGTCTTAGACAACTACAGCCTGTTTCTCAGACAACTCAAATTTTAATCAAACACAACTACTTTCTTTTCCTGCTTGTTTTTCAGAAAAAAAAAATAGATTTGTTGCAGGGCCACAAATTTTTAGGGACGAAGCAAAATCTCTGCTAAAATTACCTGGAGAACATTTTTCAAGTAGGCCTACTTTTTATTTTTTAAGGTCTATTCCTAGTGAGGAATCTTTGATGTAGTCAGCAAGACTTTTCTTCTGCCTAGAAGACCTATTGATATACAGCCAAATAGAGAGCAGAGAAAAAACCCACTCTTGTATGTCACCAGATTCTTAATCTATTTTATGAGCCTTAAACACTACAACTCTTTGCGCAGTGGAAATTTCAAAAGATCCAGAAACTCCATTTTTTTTCTCTTTCTGTGGCTTTTCTAAACCTGAAGTTTTACATTTCATGAGTATTTTTAAACAGCACAAACCTTTTTAGGCTTGTTCTTACCTTCCTAATCAAGGAAGAAAGAAGAAATCCTGTGAATCAGATCCCACGTGCATAATCACACAACTCTACGAACTAAGCGCATCCATAAAAAGCATTCAGCTCTAACATTGCTGTATAGGGAATGCTTAGACTTAAAAATTATGCTGTTTGGACTAGCAACTTTGAATACATGTTATGAGCAATCCATCTGCACTAGTACTTTCTATTTTCTTTTTTTAACTTAAAGCAGGGGACATGAGAAACCTGACAGTGCCTACAATAAACCTGCTGATGACTTCACCTTTTGTAATTCTCCTTCCTCTTTTTGTTTCACATTTCCATTATACTGATAAGCATACAGTTAAAATGTTTTTTTAAAAACTGGTGAATTGCCAGCCAGCAGGTTTACAGTAGTAACCTCAACCAAGTTTATAATGATTTCACATTTGTTACCCTTTGTAGAGCCAATGCCCACTATAAATGTTGGGAGTTGGGTAGGGTGAATTTTCTACTTACCTTGGGAAGACTCATTTACAGGGGATTTGCCATCTTTATTTTGGGGCACAGAGTCCCATCCCACACTGGGGGCTGACCACAGAGGTGAGGGCATGGTGTCCAGGGATGAGGGGTGTGGACATGGGGGAGCAAAGGGCTCCTGGCCATCCCAGAGGAAACCTTCATCTCCTCCCTATTGCCTTTATGGTTAAGAGAGTGGGGACTAACAAGGGAGGAGCTTCTCATTTGTTTCACCTCAGCCCAATTTACAGCCCAGCCTCAGCAGTTTCCAGAGACAGCAGTGGGTTTCCTCGATTCATCTATCTTCCTGCCCAAAATCCCTTGTTTCTTTCCATCACACGAAAGCAATCTCTTTACATGTCAACCATCTCCAGTCAGGAATCTCATCTGGCAACAGGGATTAGCTTCAGCCCTTTTCTCAACCACTCTCCAATGTCTCCACCCTGAGGTTTTTTCCCTCTCCCATTAGTCATCTAGGTTTCAAAGCACAGCCTTGAAGATCTAGGTGAATGCCCTTCTCCTTTTTTATACCAATTTTGTTTCTATTTTGCATCTTCCTTCCAGTCCCATTTCACTGTGACAACAACATTTTCTTCTTTTTTTTTTTTTTTTTTTAAGGCTTAATTATTCTTTTTCTGCATGTCCCTGGATCCTATCTCCAAATTATAGCTCCATGAACAACCCTCTAAATAGACACTGGGAAATCACACAAGAGAGAGACACTTGGAATACTCCAACTCCAGGGAAAGGTTTGATCAGAGCTCACACTATTAGACACCAGAGAGCCCAGCTACACAGGCCCAGGAAACTCAGTTTCGTTAGCTCTACTCATCATCCAACTACACATTTCACACTCTATCATCTCCTCTTATTTATCTATTTCCTCCTCAGATCTCGAGTGTTTCTCCCCTCTTTACTGGGTCCTGAGGCATTTCCATTATACTTCTTTCCCCCTTCTATTATTTTAGCCCTGCTGTCTTTTTCCCCACAGTGTTTTGCTCCGCATTTAGAGCCAGAAGATCAGCAAGCGTGGACAGGATGCAATGATTCATCCCTCCAGCTCTCACCTCAGCTGTATAGCTACAGCAGGGAAATGAGATGCCATATCTAAGCTGTACCTGGGGAAGCAAATGTGCAGTGGAAGCAATAGGGCTAAAGCTACTGGGGGAAAAAAAAAAAGAAAGCTTGCCTTGGAAGTAAATTTATTCACTTATCTGCAAAACAACATTTTTAGCAATATGGCTCATTTGTTCTGTTTCAAGGTTTTGTGTCTTAGTTGCTTGATTAATTGTGCCGATTTCGTTTTGTGTTTCTTATTCATTTGTCTCCTTCTGGTTGTGGGATTCTTTAGTCCTCAGTGCCTAAGAGGAATGTTTGGCACCAGGATGGGAGTGCTGTCTGGGAGGTTGATGCCATTTCCCACTCTATTCTGAAATGCTTGTTGAGCCCTTGCAGTGTTCCAAGTTGCGAACATAACTCCAGCACGTTTTCCTCCATCGGCTCTGTTTTGTGGCCTGCAGTTACAAGGTTTATTTGTCTGGGTTAGAAGCAACAGGGACTTCATAATATACTGCATTTTTTAAATTCATTTGCAGAATTTCTTTATAAATTAAGGTTATTAAGTTGCTCTGATTTACGTGTGTTCAGCAATTTAGTCTCCTGGCAAATGAATAAGGACTTTACTTAAAACACTTTTCTAAAGATATTTTAGAATTTATTTTCTTTTAGCCACATCCATGAGGGGAGATCAGGTCCTCATGAGCATGGATATACCTTCTCCAGTGCTCCAGAGTGGGAAGTGCTTACACTGAGTGGTTTGAAACACAAGTGGTACAAGAAGGGTTGTCCGGATATTCCCTTCTGCTATTATATAAAATAAGACACCTTCCAGCAGGTTCTTTTTTACCTCTTTTCCAAATATTGGGCTGAAAGTATTCCCAAGGAGGTGAGGAACAACCCAGCTGGAATGCTTGGGCTGGAGCAGGCTGTAATGCATTTAGGACTGGCTGCCCCAGGGACAGCCATGCAATCTCAGTGTGCTCCTTCTTGCGTCTTTCCAGGATGCCCAAGGGCTTGGACTGAGCCAGAGTTTCACTTCCCAAATGCTTCCCCAGTGGGGACATCCCTGGAGACCCCCTGAGGTGACTACAACTGTGCTGAGCTGGCTTGGGATTGTTTCTAGACAGGATTTAGGGAAGGCAACTGCAGGAACCCTGGAAGGGAGAAGCTGCTGTGCCATGGCTCTGCTGTCTGGCCCTGAAGAGGTTCATTTCTCTGTGCCTGATTTCTGTATCCCCATTTCACCTCAAAGGAGACTTCTTTCCTCTGCTTGGTCCACTTAAAAACGTCTGGTACAATGAATATGGAGAACTATAGTAGGAACTTGATCTCAGATGGCACTATTTAATTTCATCGTAATAATGGTAATAAATGTACGAAGCACAAACAATGTGCTCCATGTAGAAATAGATTTAATACATTTAAGTGGATTTTGAAATTGGTTCTTGTGAATGGACACCCATTCTTGTTCAGATCACAAGAGGCATCTCAGATGGTACTTTGAAAGATGATAGAATACCTGTCATCTTGATACCAGGATAAAGTAGAAAAGGAACATTAGATTTCTACTCCAGGCCTGTGAAAAGAAATTTTTTTTTCAGATACTTGGATTTTATTTCATTATGTTTCCTCTTCTTCATTTAATTTAATAATATGTTTCAAATCTATTTATCCAAATGCATCTGTTTTATACTTGGGGAAATACAATCTGAAAAGAAAATGTAACTTTTTTCCAGTAAAGTTAAAAGAATGAAAGGCAACTAATTTTAACATATTGCCACTTAATGTCATCTTGTTTGCTGATAAAATACATGGTAAAGCATTTTCAGAAATCAATTCTTGAAACAAAACAGAGCTTTCCTGGCTAATGAATGGAGATGCATTTTTTTATTTATAGGGCGTTCATCATTCTAATTCCTTTGTGTTTCACAAATATTAGTAAGTTGATCCATGCAGCACTGAAAAGAAGGGAAGTCTGATTAGCTCCATGAGGCACAGAAATCACATGGTCTGCCCACACTTACCAGAAAGGTGCATGTAAACTATAATTAGAATGAAAATAAAAAAGGAAGTTACTCTTACTAGAGTACTCAACCAGTAAAAAGCTCCCTCTGTCATTCAGTAGTTCTAACCTGAAACATTAAACATCCTCAGTCAACCAGGAACATCTAACTAGATAAAAATGGTGCATTGGTTTGTTTCTTTTTATATATATAAATACATTCCTTTGACTTCTTTCCTTTTATTTCCTGAGCCTTTACTTGATCCATAAGTTATATTTCCGAGCTTTTTCCTGCAGACATGAGGACTAGAGAAATTATTTTAAAATATCGTTGAGATTGTCATCAAATTGCATCAAATTGGAAGATGAGTTGCAAGCAGCCTGCTAAAGGAGAGGAGGCCTGTTTGTGCTTCAGGGTGACCATACCTTGGTACTTGTACTGTTTTCAGGAGTTATTATATTGTCATGTGTTACATTCCAATCAACAAATTAAGTTTTTTATTAGTCCCTTTATGTTGCCTAGGACTTAAAAGGTTGCTAATTTTGTCTGTGCAAAGTGGCAGTACTGCCAGAATATCCATACCTAAGCTTGCAGAATTATTTTGGAAATAGAGAAATCCTGTGGTAATAGTATTCAAATGTGACCACTGACAAAATGTAATGGGCAATCTCTGGACACATGTAAAAGTGCATCCTTTGAAGAGTTTTGTATTAGTTTATCTTTGCTCTAACAGAGTCATTAGGGCTCTTAACAACCATTTGAAGGGTGAGGCCAAAAATGAGAAAATTCTGCATATCATTGCTGTTTTGAAAGAATACAGGGAAAATTCAGTGCAAAATGTTTTGCTGAATTCCACATTTCTTCCTCACAAATACAAGCACTCTCTCTCTCTGTAGCTCCTTGTTTGCATGTTTAATGTTATGCAACTCCATGAGTCTCCTCACTCCTATGGAATTCAGATGCTGCATTTGTGCATTTGTAGGGCTGTGACCTCGAGCAACGCTTGCTCAATGGAGTAACTACCAGTTGAGGAACAAAACAAAAATCAACTCTAATTGTGCCCATTTAAATTCAAACATTGAAAAATAGCTTAAATATGGTATTTCTGAATGTAAATTTTATAAAAAGTCTGAAGACTTTAGGATTCTGTTAGCTCCGTAACGAGGCTATTACATGGCATTGCTCAGATTGATGTTGAAAATAATGCAGCTGCTCTTGCAGCTGCAGCAAGAACTCACAGAAGCCAGGATGCAAAGCAGGCTCTGATCAAAGTCCCTGCCTTTAAATTTCTGCTGTGGGTTTGTTTTTCTCTTACTTATTTATTAGCTTTATTCCAGCATCCTCTGAAATGGTGGAATGGCCTTGCTGGGAACAGCTGAGGGTTAAAGCCTTAATGGCTTTACTTTGCCTCACAAATGAAAACCCTGGAATTTACTGTCTTCTGCAAACCAGACTTACTCTGACAGCAGAAAATGCTGGTTATTTTTGGTTTGTGTTTTGAACACTTCAGGGTTGGTCAGCATTAAGACAGTAACTGTCAAGAAAACAAGAGCATCAAAAAGGAGGAAAGATACTTCACAGGTCTGCTGATGTATAAGAGCATCTTCCTGCTTCTGGTATTTAAAAAGGCATTTATGCCTTTGGGTAGGAGCTGATGAACCAACAGGCTGGCACCTCAAAATGTTTGTCTTTGTGTGGCCAGCAGGCAAGTTTGGAGCAGGGTGCATATCCAGCATCCCCCCTTCTGCTTGTTTATTCATGCAGACAGAGGGTGACAGGAATGCATTGCAGCAGCAAAAACACTGGGTCCTGGGGGAAAACACACATTTTGGCAATCCCAAAGGGATTTGACACCATCCTCACCCCATTTCCTTACTCTCAGGTTTGTGGAGGATAACTGACGCTTTGGTTCTTGTTGGTTCTTTCATGGACAGGTTGATATTAGCTAAAAACAATATTGAATAATTTTGAAACCAAGCTTACACATAACTTAAACCCAACAGGAAGAAATCACATCACTCAGTTTATCATAGCCTCCTTGTAAGGCCTTCAGAAAAGTTCCCAGGGAGATTTGCAGTAGCAGATGACCCAAAGAAGCAAAGAACCGTCATTCACCTCCCAAATATTAATGTACTAATGCCTGATAATTCAGTAGATTCAGTTACTGGCCAAAAGTGACCTGTACTCAGGACACAACAACAATTGTAAACTCCTGCTCCCATTTAATTCTAAATTTCAGAGCTAAGAGAACACCTTGGAAAATCTCTACTCATGGCAAAGTTCATAAGACAGAGTTTGCACCCCGGGTGTAGCCACAGCAAACACTGCAAGTTTCTCCTGGCAAAATCAGCTGGATCAAAGGAACAGATGCATTTCTCTTTCAACTGATGGAAGATGTTCGGTCACCTTAGTACAAGTTAGTATTCAGGTTGCAGTACCTTGCATCCATTGGAGCTTTGCAGAATTTTCTCAGGAAGGCCATAAAATAAAACATTAGAGTAGTGTAACTTAAAGGTTACAAAAGCATGGGCTACACAATCAGCATTAGTCTGTGACAGCACTGGCTCCAGTCCCGGTGTAATTTTTAGGAAATAAAAGCAAGAACCAACCACACATTTAATAAAATGAACAAAAACATGTTAGAATCAACTTTTGGATCTGATTTTCTTTTGGTTTTGTTTTTTTTTTTCTGTCAGTGTCTCACAACCATCACTGGATTCCCCTCGGCTGTCACTGCTCTTACAGATTTGTGTCATTGCATAAAGCCATGGCAAAGACCAGATCGTACATCCTGAATGAGAAATTTGTACCCATAGAACTTGTGCCATGTGTCTTTGTGCTTATCAAGGGAAGAAAAACTTCCCTACTGTTCCTGCAGCACTTCAAGGTTATAATCCATATTGACAAAAAATATACAGCAGAGGTAATGAACATTCACAGGGATTACACTGGGAAATGAAGACACCAAGCTAAAAGAAGAAATTAAAAGCAAAAGCCATACTAAGAAACTAAAAGCTGTCAAAGTAAAAGAACTGCCTTGAATATTAATCTGAGCTATTTTAGCCAGGCCTTTTTCAGCACCTTTTCTTTCCTCCTAACTTTTATGTTACAGCTCTATTGCCTGTACAGAGTTGCTGAATTGAAGCTCTGCCTGTCAGGAGCTCTTTTCTGTGCTTTAGCTCCCAGTGGTTACTGGATTTGCCTCAGCTGCCACATTAAACCCTTGCATGTCAAATTACAAAGCAATTAGGGTGAAATGCATAGTCGTAATATACAGGTTAAAAAAACCTCCAGAAACCCTAACTCTACATTTTCTAGGTTTGTAATGATGACTTTGGAAAGTATTAAAATATATCTTTAATTAATATAATCCCCAAATTACTGGCATGTGCTTCACCTGGTGTCATGTAAGTCTTTTATCTTTCCACCTTTCTCTTTTTCCTTCCTCATAGGCTTTTTCTGTCTAAGAATGTTTAAAGTTCATTATTTCACACTGTGAGAAATGGAATAAGCACAACTTGACTATCTGCTAAAGCTGCTAGTGAAGTAAAGAGATACACAGATGAACTGTCCAAATGCTTTATCCTACATTCTGACCCCTGAATTTTCCTGATTCTCTTCAACATTACTGCAGAAATGCTGACTCTTAGCTGCAAGCCCCGTTAGCTGTGCTGTTAATAGAAGGCAGATGTGGTGGAATGAAGAAGAAGAGTCTAGAGGATGGGTCAGTGGTAGCTGCCACCACTGTGCTCTGAGTCAGGAGCCAAAGAGGGATGGATGCACAGCCCTGGCTAACTCATTTAATATCTCTGCTTACCATCTCTGCACCCCGGTGGGACTCATCAGATTTAATTACATATCTAATGCGAAATTCAGCCTTACCCTGTGAGTTATTGCACTTCCTCAATTTCTCTTACATTGTGGAAGCACAGCACTTCACAGGACTGGTCCTGCCATGAAAATTAATTAGTTTATGCCTGAACAGGGCTTTCAACATACAGATCATTCTGTATAACAAAGTAGTATTAGATAACAAACCAAGTTATTCAATTGAATTATGGAACCATAAGAAAATTATTGTCTCTCATTTTTAATCAAGCAGGCTCCAAGCCAGATTAGCCCCTGATGATGATGCTTTGGCTATTCCAACAGATTTTATTGCCACCAGAAAAGTTTCTCCCTCCTTTGGACCCTACAGATTTCATTGGTCTATATGTAACGCACTCAATAAAGCCAGCTCTGAGTTTCAGGTGAGCCTCTACCTTCCGGGAGCAGTAATTGTTAAGACAACGTGTTGAAGGTAACTAAAAAGCCTTGTTTTGTTTGGAAACAAACATCTCCACTTTGTTTTGTTTGGGGTTTTTAATAAACATCCTGTTTAACCGTTGCTCACTGCAGAGATACAGGAGATGAGAAAAAGGATTCAAGAGAATAAAGTACCAGTAGTTCTGCATTTCTTTCCATGGCACCAGAGATTTCCCAGGTTATAGATGTGCATGGGATTTCGTATGCATGAACGCTTCAGTGCCCTCCCACCAGTTCTCAGACTCTTTATTAGCCTCCATAACCCAAGCAGAAGAATTTCACTACTGCTTTTAAGGGTCATCTGAGTAGAAGCTTCAAGACAAATTGCGCTGCTGAGCTGTAGAAATTCAGTAGCTAACTTGGTAAAGAAGAACTTATTTTTGTTTGCTGAGGGATAAAAGTGTATTTTTTGCGTGGTCCTCTTGGCAAAGATAAATTTCTGATCATAGCAACTTGTTTGTAGACAAAAAGTTCATCAGTTGCCATCTTTTTTGGACTTGCTAAAATCTTTGGGACAATCAGTGATAATTTGTACCACGGGAGGATCTGGACTAGCTCCATGAGATTTCTCATTTCTCATTCTCTGGCTGCATTCTCCATGCTGCATGAGCACACTTATTAAGACAAGAACAGTAGGGACCTGCCAGCACCCGCTCTCTGCTCCCTTTTTCCCTCTCCCTGCTTTGCACTCTGCTGGTTCTCACACCTTTTCTTCTGTTTATTGCTCTTACATTGGAAATGAGATAGAACAGTCGTAAAGAATAACAGCACCAAAGAAAAAAGAGCCACAACAATAAAAGATGAGACAAAGAAATGCTGGTTAATGACATCTATCCAGGGAGATTCCTCCTTCAGAGAAGTGGAGCAATATGAAAGGCATTCAGAAGGAAGACAGACCCTCCTCCCACTAAAATTCACTTTGCATCTTGATAGGATGGCCTTCTTAAACCTTCCTTTAGTTTCTACTTGCTGGCTTGCTCTTCTTCTTCCCACTCTCATGCCTCCCTTTTCTCCCTGTCACTTCTTTTGATTGGCTTTGATCTGGGGAGTTGTTGTGGGTTTTGTTATTACCAGAGAAAAGAATTAGGCACACAAAGGAAGAGACTAGATTCTAGATTTCTTACTTTCCAGTAAAGTTATTGACTGAAGCTCTAGCACTGATTCATCACAGAATCGTGGAATGGCCTGGGTTGGAAGGGACCTTAAAGCTCATCTGAGATGAGCAGGGACAACTTCCACTAGACCTGGTTGCTCAGAGCTCCATCCAGCCTGGCCATGAACACTTCCAGGGATGGGACAGCCACAACTTCTCTGAGAAACCTGTTCCAGTGCCTCACAACCCTCACTGCACAGACTTTTTTTCCTGATATCTAATCTAAACCTACTCTCTTTCAGTCTGAAGTCATTCCCCCTTATCTTGTCTCTACATGCCCTTGTAAATATTTTGATTTTATTTGTATTTTTATTTATTCGCCAAGTTTCTGTACACCCTAGTATCATCCAAAGTGTAATCAGAAGGAAGTACCTCCTCCAAAGTTGCCTTTGTTCTGATGGGGTGGGTGTTGCAGCTAACTTTTTACCGTACAAAACCTCCCAAAATTTAGTGGTGGAGGTTTGCATTTGGTGAACAGAAACAGCTAAAATGGTAGCTCTAACCTCACACATCTCCTCTCAATTAATGAGAGTTAGTGAGCAAAGCTAAGGGGACAGTAAGGGGACACCCATCCTGGGGTGCTGAGCAGCCACTGGGGCTGGGATGGATCAGGGTGACCTGTTTGCCAGGGAGAGCTGGAGCAGGAAAAGGATCTGTATCCAGCCAATCTTTTTGGCTGTGTCTGAGCCAAGTGCAGGCCTTGCAAGGTGTAAGGCTCCTTCTTTGCCACGGATCTGGCAGCTGATGTGTTTTGTGCACTGCACAAGGGGTTGGAAGCCACTACAGGTCGGAGAACATCTCCTTTAGGTTTGGGCTTCCCTAGGGCTGGCTCCCATAAGGATGCGATTATTTTGTGAAGTGAAACAGAGCCCTCTCTGCACCATGAGCTTACATTGAATTCCTGCCTCATCCCGGAGGCAGGGCTGCCCAGAACAGTTCTGAGACTCAGACTTCTTAATAGCATGTGGGCAGACCTAATCAAGCCCACAGCATAGTCTGCAGCAACCCTCCTAAACCAAACTTTGCCCCTCTGCACTCGTTCTTTACAAGTACTCAGCTCCCACCATTTCAAAGCAATCTTTCAGAAAATCAATAGTTCTTCATCTCCTTCAGAACGAGAGCAAGTAGGACACTTGGACGTTTGCTTTGTAATCTCTTCAAAAATTGCTTTCTTGTCTTCCCAACAGAATTAGGAAATATTGCAGTACCAAAAAAAATAATATAGAAAAAATCTCGAGCTTTTTCAGCACACTGTCTCACTGGTAGGACCAATCTTTGAATTCCTTTTCATTTAGGGATTACCCTAAGACCACTGCTCTGTTTATACCTTAGGCACACACACACATCCTTATTCCTCA
This sequence comes from Corvus kubaryi, assembly GCF_017639235.1. NCBI lineage: Eukaryota > Metazoa > Chordata > Aves > Passeriformes > Corvidae > Corvus > Corvus kubaryi. Next base: position 16,540,683 of record NW_024581136.1, read on the forward strand.
CACAGAGGAATTCCTTGTTCTCACAACTCCACATTTCAGGAGCCTGAAATGGTAAAAACCTTTACCATTTTAAAATTTCCGTCTTTCTCTCCCTCTTTCCTCTCCTTTAGCCATGAAACTGAACTGCTCTGCTCCCTCTGAATCCAGTCGAGGAGGGTTGGCCGGGCTTCACATCCCGTCAGACACAGCGCTGACCTTTTTTCCCTAACTGACAATGCGGGGTTTGTGTTAATGGGATGACATCACTACACAGAGCTGGAATGCTCTCCCTGCTGTCTCTCTTGTCTCTCGGTATTTTTCTCCCACACTTTTAGAGGAAGTGTATCCCTAGGAGGAATTGTAAGGAAGACAATTACACAGTGCCTAAAAATCTTACGCAGAAAACATCTTCAATTTCTCTCTCTTTATTTTTCCCTAGTCACACTTGTTACCAGATATGTATCCTGAGCCCTCGCTACACACTGAATCTTCCTTTTCCTTCTTCCAGCTTGTGATCGCTAATGTTATTTTTTGTGTTTGCTTTGCCTCACTGTCCTGAGACGTGCTCCTGGGGAGATTGGCTCCTCTTGGGTTTGAATTATAATTGTAGTTGTAAGCCTACTGTCCTTTTACAGCTCTAATTTTATCCAAACAACTGGTTAATAAGATCTTTGTGCATCTCTACAGCAGTAAATAGTTAATTGAGGTGCCTAATTTTGTGTTAAATTGTTGGCAGTTTATATTACTGAGCATCACATCAGAAGTTAAGTTTTAAAGTAATACTTTAAAGAATACATGGCAGGGAAGAGGCCCCAAGGAAAGTGACAATATTAAGAGCTTTATTTAGCCATTTTGTGAGATTGGCTCACCCATTTGAGTGAGTACTATAACTTTTAAAGATGCTGCCTGTCCTGGTTTCAACTTCCTTAAAGCTTAAAAAAAAAAGTCTTAATGCTGGTTATAGATTGGGCAGCCATGTGCCCAAACAGGCAGCCTTGTCTAAGCCAGCAAACCAAAGAAATACAGGGGATAGTTTTTTGTTGCAGGAGACAGAAGGAGCAGAGCTTTCCTGGTTTTCCCTTTCTCCCCTCTCCCATGGCTGACATCCTGGGTGCTGCTAGCTCATGGTCTCTATTTCCAGCCTTCTTCAAATGAAGTGGGCTAACTCAGATCCCAGGTACTTTAGTGAATCTCTTTACCCTGAGCTGTTTAATTAGCACAGAAATGCACCAGGAGCTGCAGCAGTAGAAGAGAAGGGAAATATTGACCAGCTGGAAGAAGCACTCTTTAATCACTTGGGGCAGCCCTGCAGGACCATGGCTGGCTGTATCCTTCCTTCAAGGAATGATAAGCCAGATAAAACATAGACAGGGAAAAGGGGAAAGATTCAGGGAGAGAAATCCTGTTACTATTCAAGATGATCTGAAATTGGCAGGAAGAGGGATTTATCCATTTTCCTTCTTTGCCCAAACAATGCCCAAGTATTTCGTGGGAGTACCCCTTATTTCTGGTCACACTCCATGCTGCCCTTTCCCTTCTGCAAGAAGGCACATTGATAACACACCTGGTATGATCAGAAAGCCTCTTTCCATTATTTTAGTCGTATTTCCCACTTAATTTTGACGTTATCCTTAAAGACCAGGATTTGTTTCTTGCATTCTGGTTCTATCACACTTAACTTCAACTTTAGTTACCATGCTATTGTGAGCAACAGAAGGATTTGGAATTGTCTTAATCTGAATATTAAGCCTAAGATTAACCCTGACCCTAAGCTCATTGTCTTTGCATGGGTGCCTAGTGAACTGATAGCTGTGAACAGTAATTATTAATACAGTTTAATATTTCTCTTATGTTTATAGCCTAATGAGTTTAGTGTTTTTCCTACTCAGCACCACATAAACAATTAATACAGGACTTTCAGCCTCAAATAGCAATTAGGATAATATGGTTAAATCCCTGCAAACTACTATGAAAAGACCACGATTAACCTTGCCAAATTTCAGCCTGGAGTCAAATTTATTGGGGATTTTTTTATAAACAGGTTAAATACATTGAGTAAAAACAGTGTTTAGAGTGGAAGTGCTGACAAAACCTTTACTGCAGCAATGTGGACAATGCAGCTGTAATAATGGCAAGTGTGCCCTTATCACAGCAAGAAAAATGTAAGGAGTCCTGAATTTGCACTGAATGAGCCATTACTTATGTCTATCACAAAGAAACAAGAGTACCGAACAAAAAAAAAGATACATTAAGGGTTGGATTTCTTTTTTGCCCCAAAAAGAAAACTAAAAATAAAAAAGATCAGATGTGACTCAGGCTTTCAAACAATAAAAATAGCAAGATAAAAGAACTAGGTTGCTTCATTGCCTAAAGAAATGGCTAGAATCTTAAAGAGTCTGAAACCTGATTGTGAGAGACTCACTTTATGGGCTGCTAAGGAGGTGCTGACCTTCATCATCAATAGATTGCCTGAGCCTTTGTGGTATTCAGCAGTAAAGGAAGTGCTTAAAAAGTCATCCTGCTGAAAGATGGACTGGCAAAATCTCCAGTTCAGATCTCAGCATAGCTGTTGTCGGAGCACACGCTCATTCAGAAAGTCTGTCTGTAAATCTCGTACAGATAAATCTTCCTTCATTTTTAAGTGATAAAACTGGACCATCCTCACCTTTAGAGATGGATCAGGATATCTGGAATTCAATATAAGTGAAATTATTACAGAGGAGGGCAGCTAATGACCTGTCTGTTGTGGGGCTTTGGATGTGTTTTGTTAGAGCACTATATTTCTCTGTACTAGAGGACATTGAAGGAGTGGGATAACACGAGCACCAGTGGTGTAATTTCCCTGCACTTGCTCCACAGTTTCAGACGCAGTTTTGCCCATTCCAACAGTTGCTCTGAAATGGGCTGTAGCAGATGACTGCCCTCTGATTTCAAACAGACTTCTGGGAGAAAGAGACTGTTATAGATGAAAGACTTCAGCTCTATAACTTTCTGGAAAAGTCCCATCCTTGGCTAAGCAGTACAACAACGTGGAAGCTGTCACATGTCTTCCAGCAGGGTGAATTAGCCATGCTGGGGTATCAGGCTAACACAGCTGTAGGGTGAGACAGACGGATGGGGTGTCTTTGCACAAAATGCATGTGCGTTGCAGACACAATCAAGCTCTGGATGAAAAATGCTGTGATGTTATCCTCAAGAAGCCATGCAGCATTGAACATTCACAGCAGAGAGCACAAAATACAGATGGGCCCCTAGAGATTGGAACTTCTGGGGCAGCAGAGGAGGTCCAGCCAGGCCACCCCGAACAAGGCAGCTTCCTCTTGTGCTGCAGGGGAAGGGAAAACAAACCAAAACAGCAGCAACAGCAATCTCTGCCAGTTCTGATCAGGGTGAGGGCAGGGAGAACTAATGCTCTCTCCAGATCTAGTGCCTGATTTGTCTCTGAGTTCTAGCAGGGCATTTTATGGGGTGCATTCCAACTCGGATCATGGGGCTGCTTGGACTGCTGCCACATGGTTGGGGTAAGGAACATGTTTCACAGTATGGAATGTGTTTCAGAGTAAGAAACTTACTCAAGTCCCCTTTTGGCTTCCCAGCTATCATTCAGTCTCCTCAGACCTCCAATCATGCCAGGGTATGATCCAGCAGCCCAGCACTGGGGAATCCCTCCTTCAATTTTCTTCTTCCTGCACAGACTCTGCCATGACAGGCAAGTGTGACCCTCACAAACAGCAACTTGTGTTGTCTACTGACAGCTTTCACCGAGATTGGTAAAACAGACCTTTTTCCTCAGCACAGTCCCACAGAATTCACATCCCAAAGAGCTGGAAACAGCAATGTAATGGTCCAGTTTCAAAGCAGCTTAATCCCCTCTGGGAACTACTGAAAGAAATTCCTCTCTCCTGTCACTCCACTCCAATCAATGCTGAAAGGTTCTGCCTTGCTGTATGTAGATTCAGGAAGAAAGCACTGCAGCCTTTGGTATTTAGAAAGGTTTTTACTTCACATCAGCAAGGCCAGAAGCTTTTTTGGTTAAAATCAAAGTTTAAATTCTGAAGAAAAAAGGGCTCATCAAAGAACTGGCAAAGAATTTAACAACTAGGTGCCAGCTAAAATGCCAGTGTGATTTATCAGCAGGTTCTTCTCTAATCTGATGTGAGATAATAGGAGAAGGTGTTGAAAGCAGAATCAAACTTGATACAGAACAAAAAGCATAAGTAATAGGGTTCATAAAATTATGCACATAAGTAAGTTTACATTATCTAGAAGGCAGGCCACTCTCCCCAAGAAGGTTTTCTTAGATAGATTGGGAAATCAACAGACAAAACCAGAAGATTTTAGAAGACAAATTATGTTATTTTCAGTTTTCATGCATATTTTCTTTCCATGTAAGCCTCTCCATTTGGAGAGACATGATTTCCTTAGTGATAGACCCAACAAAACACTTGGCTGTAGTAGCTGGTGGTGCCAGGTTCATACATCTCGTAGCAAAGATTAACCCTCAGATTTGCAGAAAGCTGAATTTACTTATCACTGACCAGGAAAATCATTCCTGAGAGCTCACACATTTAGAGTAGTTTCCTTCTGACTATAGCACGAAATTGTCTATATATATTCCCCTGCCTAGTGATTCATTAGAAGCATTTTACAGTAAACACTTCCAAAAGAAAAACCAGACATTTTAACAAAAGTCTTGGGGAAATAGTTAACTGACAAAGATAATGATTTTCTAAAAGCTTTTCCCTGGACACGGGTTTGGGTTTTTTTCATTGAGATAATGGTTAAAGTGAGGCTGCCTGATATAATGTGCTTCCACAACCCAAAGTCATGAAATCAGCTTGAATAACTATGAATACAATAGGAACAGTGTAAATCCTCTTGAAACAGCAAAGTTCATGTCTCTGGTCCATCAGAGAAATATCTGCAAGTGACCAAAGAATTCTTGGTCAGCAGCTTTGCCTTTCTGGCAAGGAGAAGAGACCACTAATTCTCCTCAAAGGCTCCTCAGTACTACGTGGCTGCTCAGAGGAAAATTCCTGCAAACTTCTATCTGATGCAGACTCATTTTCTAGGCTTCTATCGGACCCTCAGTGAGCAGCCCACCCAGGAGGCTGTGAAAGCCCAGTGCCTCCCCTCCAGAACAGGCTGGAGCCTCATCCTGCAGGTCCACCTGGAGCTCCAGCACAGGGCCCACGTGTGGCAGTTCTGTTGGCATGACATGGCACTGAGATCATCAGGGCTCATCCCCTCAGCTGGGGCTGGGGCTGGCTGGAGTCTCTCTGCTCCGCTGCAGAGTGAAGATAAATCATCATTTCCTAAATTGCCCAGTGCTGAAGCCAGAACTGGAAAATGCGGCTTCCAATCTTTAGGCTGTGCTATGGTTTGTTTTAAAAAGGGGATTGAATGTCTTACAAACAGGTAAAATTGCTGCCAGATGCAAGTACATTAGCCTTCTCCAGCTGCTTTACTGCTGCCATTCAAAATAGCTTGCTATAAATATGATTCCTTTGAGCTCTATTCTGACAAGCACAGAGCACTATCTGGGAAGGGCCAGTGGTTTTCCATCCCCACTGAACTCAGTAGGAGTTGTGATTGCTCAGCACACTGCTGAAAAAAGTCTGCTGAAATTACCTTAAATCATACAATTATCCCCTCACCTCTCGCTATTTTTCTTTCAGTCATGGAAGGAGGCAGCGGAACAGAAAGAAAGACAACAAAAGAAATGGTGCAGACAGAGCAAACCCCGAACAGAAATCAGAAAGCAATGAAAACAAGCTAGAACAAAGAGGAAACACCATTAGACTGGCAAGTGGATATTCCCAAGACCTCCGCTTCATATTTCTGTGTCAAAACTAATGGAAATAGAAACAGAGTTGGTCTACACTGATGAGGTGGACATTTCCCTTGGGTTTGCCGAGTTTGTGAGGGTTGGTATCACACCAACAGCATGTCAACATTCCAAAAAAACTCCTAAGGACAGCACTTTGCACCACATTGACGAGCAGCTCCACAGGACCCTTCGGGAAGGCAGCACTTGCTCCAGGCAGCAGCAGCAGCAGCAGCAGCAGCAGTGGCCGGGTTCCCCCCAGCACTGGAGGCACAGGGGTAAAGCAGCACAATCACCACAGCAGAGGAGATGCAAAGCACTCCCTGTGCTCACTGGGTGCAACAAAATCAATGTCGACAAGGAGCACAGTCCTGGGATGAGTAGGGTTGAATGAAAATCCTGAGATGCAATTTTATGTGAAATCCGAAAATTAAGAGCTATTCATAAATAGTAGAAGGAGGGGGGCACTGGACTGAACTGAAAAATCTCGGGTGATTTTTTTATTTTCTCTAAGGCTTCTACTGTATTTATGTATAGGGGAAATCAAAAAGACACAAAGTGAAAAAAAAAAAATGCTCCATTTTTTAATCCCAGCTCTATCAGGGCCAAATGATAGCTCAATAATCAGGGGAGTTCCCACTCTGCCCCAGCTATCCACACACTAGAGCATCAAGTGTTTAATCTTTTGGTTAAACAAAAGTCCAGTTTAGCCTCTTTTTTTCTCTACAGTATTTCCATCATTCCCTCTGTTTCCCTTTTTCCTCTAGAGCCAGAAAACGGCCAATGGATCTAAATCCTTTTCCTTCCTACAGTGAGCAGCCCCCTTTGGATTCAGATGCCTTTGTCTCCAGCAGCCAGGAATCCAAAAGCCGGGTTTTGTGGGAAAAGGTTTCTTGGTTGCCTGAGATACTAAAGAAATAATTTGACTTTGGCTATGATCTTTGAAACTAATCTGTGGTTTTCATGACTTTCTGCCTTTCAGTACTCAAACCTGAGCTGTCTCAAGCAGTCCTGTTCTTTGACAAGTCATTACTTCTGAGCTTTCAAAAGCAGAGCCCTTTCCAGTTTCAGGCTGAGCCCCCTAAAGGAGGGATCTACAGACCTTTGGCTTTATTCAAAATCTCTTATCCAGCCTTGAGTTTTATCAGTACAATATAAGAAAAGAGTTAAAGAGTGAGTACCTAACACTCTGGCAAGGCTGCAATTAATTTCTCAGAGGGGAGGGAAGAGAAAGGAGGTGTAGGAAAGCCCAGCAGGTGGGTCACTGCTCTAGCCACCAGCCTCCTGTTTCCTGGAAGCCAGAGCCAGCAGCATTTACAGTAAAACTGATTGTTCAAAGTTGTATCATTATTCCCAGATTTCTCCAGTGCTGCTAATCTCAGTTAATTATATTGGAAATCCCTTGTATTATGACCATGTAATTCATAATGTGCCAGTAGAAGTCATGGTTCTTAATAATCACATAATGGGCAAGGACTTAGACATAATCAGATTTTAGTTACCCTGTCGTGTTTCCATAATGCTGCTGTAAAACCAGCATAATCACAAAAAAGTACCAGTTATTTAAACATTTTTATCAGACTGATGTACAGTATCTTTCTCTCCCTCTGCCTCTTTTTTAAACAATGTAAGATAACAAAAATTGGATTACAATTGCTGGGAACAGACTATGATAAACTGTTTGCTTGTGTGCAGAATGAAATTTAATAATGGCATCAGTGTCTCGATTTTAGCAATGTTAGACCTGTTAAATAGTAGCACTCTGCAGCCAAAGGCTGCTTTCAAAGAGGCAGCATTAGAGCATTGTGCAAACAATGTCTCCAAGAGCTCAGCTGTCTTATAAACCTTGAAAGATGCCCTATATCCTCACAATTAACCTGGCTGCTAACATTTACTGTGCAGATGAGGGCTTGACTTTTTCCACAATACATGATGCAAAACCCCCTTTGTAGCTGTAAGGATCTTTAAAGGCCAGTGTCTGCCTCTCAAATAAAATAAAACAGAAGAAAAAGAGCCACTTTCTATTTTACAGGAATATGGTTGGTGATGAGAATAGAGAACTTGCAAGCTGGACTCTCTGGGCTCTCTCTAATGTTTTATCTCCACTCTCACCCCAATCACTTCAGCTGTGCACTTGACATCCTGGAAAAGGGTCCAACCACACTTGTTTCAGCACTGTACTGCCAAACTTAATTCAAAATAACTTGTGAAATGTTAGAGGTTTTCAGCTGGCAAGCAAATATCCTATTTCTATTTTTTTCTACCATACTGAAGGCACTTCATTTTGAAGCAATAAATATTATAGCAGTGAGTGAGTAAGGTCAGAAAGTGTCACCCTTTCCTAGTGCTTTTTTTCCCCCTTGCATTAAGAAATGAGCTGTGATGGGGACAAAAACACTTGTCACTTGAGAAGAAAGAAGGACTTGTCTCTTCCTAAGAGGAAATGAAAAGGTGGTGAGAGAACAGCTGGAGATTGTAGAATTTCTTCCTGGAATTGTGGACAGAGTGATTGGGAAATCACAGAATTGTAGGGCTGGGGTTTCTCAGCACTCTCTTAATCCAGCTCTCATCTGAAGCAAAACACACAACATCCCTGAAAGACACTTCTGTACTGTTTCTAAAAATCTCCAGTGAGACAGACTTCTCTATATCAGCAAGCTGATAGAGAGTTTCTCCACATCTTTCATGCTGCAAAATAGCCCATGATGGTTTTGCATCCTCATTTGACATGAAGGGCAATTAGCCACCCTATTCTCTCTGCAACCTCTTAGCAGATCTCTTTTCAGTCTTCTCTGAATTAAGTTAATTCAGTGCTCTTAGTATTTCCTCCTAGGCCATGTTTTCTAAACCTCTGTATTTTTGTTGGTTTACTTTGTATTGTCTCAAATTTGCCTCTTTGTTGGGATAGAGACAAACTGGAGATGGTGCAGAGAAAAGTAGCAAACTTGAGCTGCTGGATTGGAACTATGGATGTTTTGCTCAACATTTTTTGAAGAAATAAAGAAAAACTCCTCTGCATTTTGTGGGGGTGAAGAGACACATGAGATGTAATAAGCTCAAAGGTCAGGAAATTCAAAGTTATAGTTTCTGGTGCAGAATGTTTCCAGACATTTTTCAGATTTAAGGAAATTAAGGCTTTAGTCTGACATTGCAACATTTTGAGTTAGACATCCTGATCCAGAAAAGTGTGTGCATAGCATTAAATTTGAATAATATCCCTAAAGCAAGTGCTAACTCACATATTGCAAATATCACGCATTTCTTGGCTGTTCTTTAAGCCAAAATGTCTTTCCTAGATCAATCTATATACTCATGTCATATTATCATTCTTTAGATCATGTTGTTTTGCAAACATGCAAATAACAGGCAGTTCTGAACAACTGGCACTAAAACTATTGGATTGGAAAAAAAAAACAAAGCAAATTTATTAGAAAGGAAAATAGAAATGGTTGTTTAATTTAGAGATTTTATCTGTTGGACTGCATGATGCTGATTACCACTGACATCAGGAAGGCAGAGTTATCAGAAGAAGAATTGGTGGTTTCTCACTATTTCTGCACTATTTAGCTACCATTAAATTAATCAGGAGGGACTTAGTCAGCTTCATTAAAGTTGGCCTGGGAGAGGAAAAAATAATGCTCCCTTGGAGAACTCTCACTGTCAGGGCTTAAGAATTAAGTGCTTTCTGTTTCTGGTGAGGAAAATAACTGCAGAAATTGGGGCATAGTCTTCACTCTTCTGTAATAGAGAATATCATAAACACACTACATTGAGAAACACTGCAAATTTTCCTAAATTTTTGGCATCCATCTGTTGGAATGTAGGGAAATAGGGCTTGAACATCTGGACTGGGATATGAAGGGTATGAGAAATCACTCTTTAGTTCAAAATCTCAGTGGAAACCATATCATATACATATCTCTATAAGACCTCTAGACAATTATTAACAGCTTAGATACAAAATAACGTAAAACCTTTCTGAGGATCAAAAGATCTTGTCTCACACTAATCTCCTAATATCAGACAGCACAAAAAACTTCAGAAACATCAGCTTGTTTAAAACCTGCCCAGATTTATATTTCAGACCCTGTTGTTCCACAAATAATCCTCCCCTGTGACTTAAAAATACATGAGAAAGGTTCCTGGCTGCTGTGCACAGGAAGAAGTCCACAGTATGTCTGCACACAGTTTTTGGTGTGGAGTACCTGAGGCACGAAGCACCTCCCACGTGTGAGGCAAAGGTAGTGCGTGATTAATTCACCAGGGTGCTGTGGTGGTGCCTTCCACAGGCTGGAACATCTCATTTTCCCACAGATGACTGTGGCAGGCACTGTTCCTGTGGCAGGCACTGTTCCTGTGGCAGGAGGGAAGCATTAGTGCCATCTCCTTTGCACACCTTGAGCATCCAGATCAACCTCGCTGCGGCTCATTGCCCTGTGATTCACTGCTCGCAGACAAGGCTTGGTCTCGGCCACACGCCCTCTTCCAGGCAAAAATATCTGCAGGAAGCTAAAATCTGGGAAGTGGCTGTGGCACCAGCGCCTTGGGGACATCTTTTCACACCCATACAGAGCGAGGCAGCCTGGTCCTACCAAGCTTTTCATCAGCCTCCTACTGTGAGAAGCAAAAAATGAGTGTTTCTGTATAAGTACCTACATGAATAGAAGTTCATCTCAAGGAGTCTATCCACTGCTAGGGCACATCAGAAAGGCACAGGCAGCTTTCCTGGCATCAGTGCTCAGGGGCAGCCCTGGGAGCACTGTAGGATTGAGGATCTTTGGGTGTGCTGCCTGCTGTGCCCATTGGGTCAGTGTCACCAGCATGAAGGTCAGGGCACAGCCACATTTCTGCCCACCCTCCGTGCCCTGGTGCTGCCTCTTTCTGCAGGGGTGGCCTGAGGTCCAAGGAGCCATCAGTGTAACCAAAGACACTGTGTAATCCCTTCCTTTCTCAGCACACAGACTGGAATTCCTGGCTGGAAAGAAAAGGTTAGAAAGTGGCCTTTATAGAGTTTTCCCTGCCCTCTCTCACTGAAAGAGCTGTGCAAAGATCAGACACTGTTTAACACCATGAAAGTCCTCAAGGGAGAGCATGTTAAAGGCTGTATGTTTAGAGAATCAACTTTCTGCAGCTAAAACTCAGATTCAGAAGTTAACTTGTCATCAGCACAGGTCCTCTAGAAACTTCCTGGGGGTACACTTGGTCTTAGACACAGAACATCAAAAATGACAGTCAATCACCCTCCTCCCCAAAGCCTGAGTGTGAGATGCTGACTTTACTCTCTATAAATATTCTTTAAACTTCTAATTAAAAAGTTGTTTCCTAAATACAGCCTACTCATTTAACTTGCTTAAAAAAGAAAAATAGTAGAAAAAAACTCAGCAGTTTTTCTCTCCCTACAGTCCCATCTCTATATTTTAGGCTGCAAACCCAAGAAATTGACTTTTTTCCCCCTACTGATACTTATTGTCTTTTATGGCTGCAGAAGATTTTAGACCAGGAATGTGAAGCTTATAGATGGCTCAAACCTGGCTTGTGCCATAGATAAAGTGGGAATCTGTTATAATGATCCATTTGGACATGCTCCCATTTTCTGATCACTGAATTTGAATCTATTAATCTTGTAGACATTTCCAGCATGCCCATCACCATGAAATAAAGCTGAGAAACTGCACAGCTATATGTCTGTAAGGATTCATGCTCCTGTTCTTGCCTGAACTGCTGTTACATGTATGCCTTATAAAGTGCTTTTTTTCTCAAAGGAATACTACAAGCTGACCATAAAAAAACATACTTCCTCACTCATGTGTGTGTACAAGAGCAAAATCTGTATTCCAGAAAGGACAAGCCATATTTCCCAATAATTTTGATGCCAAAGCAGATCAGTCAGCTTCTAATTAACTCTAATTGGCTTCCTCACATGCTTTTAAGTTATTTACCTGGAGGTGACAGGTGCTCAAAAGCACCATGTATTTTCTCCACACTTTGTAAATGTTAAGCAGTATACTTGATGAAAAATAATCACCCACCACTTGTCCCTTACAACCAAAAGCCTCACTGACCTAAACAGATGCAAACCACATGTTTTACAATCACCAAGAAATGCAGCCAAGGACCATGTGGTAGATTGCTCAGCAGGTAACATATGGGGAAAAAAAGAGAGAAAGGGAAAAAAAAAAGGAAAATACTTGGGACAGCCTTGGAGGAGGAATTAACCCATCTTGACAGCCACCATCGTGTGTGGCTCAGGGCATGTCATATCTCTCCTGGCTGGACCGACAAAGGGCTTCTCTCCAAGCCAAAAATCCTTTAGGCACCTGAACCCCACAGCTCCCTGCATCTCTCGTAGGCACTGTGATACCCGAGGACAGATAAACACAAAGGTGCAGTGCTGCTTCACCTCTCCCCATGGAAAGCAGTACCTTAGAGCTCACCTTGAAATGGAGTTTCTTTTCTATTCAGGGCCCTAAGAAACTGGAGGTATTTATCCTCCCAGCTGCCATCTACTCCTGGAAGGAACGGTGCAGGAACAGGGAGGGCAGAGCAGTTCCTGTTTAATTTGTGGCTCTGGACACTTCCTGGGTTGAGCCAAGGGAGCAAAAATATGCAATAGTCAGGGAGCTTAATTTATAGCCACAAAATTAAGCATGTTGGGAGAAGGCTCAAACACCACAAGCAGCTAATGCAGGCGAGCAGCAGCCAGAGAAGGTGTGCTGTTAAAGTACTTTTCATCTGAAATGTCTTTAAATCACAGTGCTGCATACCTACCCAGGCTGCAGAGGAGAGACAGAGATGCAGCCTGAAGTGGGCACCGAATTGGAAAGTGTTCATGGACTGATTTGAGAGTAACTTTATCCATGAGGACAGTTTAGAGAAAAAGTGTTATTAAAGTACTTTATTTCCATTTAGAGACTCACACAGGCATACACAGACAGTAGGTGGTGACAGCTGCTACCAGAACCATTTGTTATCTTACTTCTGTTCAGCTTTTGACAGTGTGAAATGAATATAAATGCTGAAAAGCTTTACAGAGGTGAACCAAACAATAAAAAGTAGGGGGGAATGAATTCTGGTTAGGTTACTTTAGGGAAGAGCTTTATTTCTGTTTAGTCCTGAGGCACGGATGTGTGCTGTGTTTTTAATACTGACAATGCTGCTGAGAGGATTCTTGGTGGAGTTTACCAAACCCACACCATCCTGAGATGGTGAGAGCTGGCCTTGAAGCCAACTTTAATATCATTCCCAGAAACTGCATGAAAATAAGGCTTCAGCAAATTATTGCTTTTGCCTAATAATCTGTCCATCAAAACGGAGTGAACCTTTCACATGGTTTGCCTTAATAAAAGTGCTGGTGAGATAGCTCTGTGTTTGGACTTAGTAGGAGCAAATCTCTTGGCATCAAAAGGATTAAATTAGTTGGCCTGAAATTATATTGCTTTTTCCAAGCAATCATGACAGCTCTCAGAATCTTGCTACAATATACTCACATCACACCAGCTGACAGTTGCTTCCAAAAAAACCCGCTCATTTTGGCCAGCTCCTCCTGTGAACACCATCAACAGACTGATGCTCCTGTTTCAGAGTCCAAGAGGCATTTTTGATCTACACCCCTATCAAGAGGAAGCCCTGGTCTCAGTTTTGACTTTTGCCTGATTGTTTGGTTCTCTCTTTGGTTACATCTTGAATGCACTGACAAATTTTGTCTTAAAAGGACAATCTATAAAGGAGATTTTGGTCTGTTGTACAGAATATAAAGTTCCTCAGAAATTATTGTAGTATATTGATTGCACAATATATATTTCATTAGAGCTTGGGGTGGGTTTTTTTTTGTTTGTCTTCCTTTTTTTGCTTCTGTGACTACTCCTCTTACCCTGACATTATTGCTATAACAGGAATTTTCCATAAAATAGGGATAGGTAACAAGAGGCACAGATTTATAGCACAGCACACAGATTAAGCTGAAGTCAGGCAGAGATTTTCCTAATATCTTTGTTCCTGATTTAATGCTTCTAAAGAAAATTATTTACTATGTGAGGAAGACCTCTAAGTTTGCACAAGGGGGGAGGTGAAACCTTTGTCTGAAGTTGGGCCAATAAAACAGGAATGGCTTGGGCTTAGGAGTGCTGCAGGGAACATCGTTAGCTTCTGTGGGAGGGAGAGATTCACGTCAAGTTTATTTTTATAAAGCAGCATCCACCTAGAAAGGAGCACAAACTGTAATGCTGTTCCTCTGAATTTGGTGGGCACTTGAAATCTCATTTTTGCAGCGAGCTCTTGGTTCCAAAAAAGGCCAGGACAGTGACAGATAGGCAAAACCTGTCAGCCTTTGGGGAGCATAAAATTTGGTTTTCAACTTCTTTAACATTCTGCCCCACCAAGGGTCACCAAATCCCTTCCGTGTGCCTCTGGTTCCTGCTGGTTGTAACTGGAGAAGGAATTTAGGCTGGACAGGACTAAAGATAAACCCCATGGCCATGTGGAGGGCAGACTAAACCCTACTCCAGCAGAGGTGAGGGCAAGCAGCCTGTTAAACTCATCTGGTCAAGTCAATGCCCTCCAGACCCATGCTTTTCTGGAAAGCAGTGGCTTTCTGAATAGAAATAAGGATCATTTCTCATAACTTAGCATATCTGAGGTACGGCTGGCTCCCAGCCCGTACTGTGTAACCAATAATGTGCCCAAGATAGCAAATGTGTCCTGCACACACATCATTATTACAAAATCCAGTGCAAGCTCTGCATAGAGCAGCTCATATGCCAAAAATATCATACGTATATATTATTTGAATTATCCATTGCAAAGCACGCTGCAGGAAAGCTGGTAAATTCAGTTCCTCTTACCTGCCATCTGCATTCATATTTAAGAGTGAATTATATGTTTTCAATATGTTTTCTAGCAAGTTATTTACACAAATCTCATTATGAATAAAGACAGGGGGTTTATATACAGTTCCTGATCTACTGACTGAAATTGCATACCAAGATGTCAGTGTGACTTTGAACAGAAGCTGGAAAGCTGTGCTGCATGAAATCGTATCACGCTTTTTATTCTCCATACTGACGTTTTTTTTCCTCTCTCCACTGAGACAAGACCACCATTAACTGGTTCCTCATTATGCTGGTTTCCTGCAGGATTTTTGATAGTGCCTAGTAGTGGTAAAGGCTGGATTACAGTTCACTATACAAAAAGCAGTTTGTTTTCAGCCCTGTGTGAAGCTCGCTCTCAGGTTTTGAAAGTAATTTTCAGGAGTAGCCTTCCTTAGCAGACATTTTCTGGGATGCAGTCAGTGTTGAACTTGCCAGGTGCCTGATGTGCGATGCAGTGACGTTACCAGGCTGATTACTTGGATGGGTCTGAAGTGAAGGCATCTGGTTAGGACTGCTGGCTAGTAGAAGAAGAGGCACTAATTAAATATTTCTTGCCTTTTTGGGTTTGTCCCTCTGATTAACCACTTTAAAAATCACTCCAGGGAAAGCCACACAGTTATCTTTAAAACAGAGAGCCATGATTAAACATTCCTTTGCTAACAGAAAAATAGCGAAGTAAAGCAGTCAGCTCCAGCAAGGCTGGCAGGTTATTGCTGGACTCAAACTAGCTCTTAAGCCTTCAAGCTCAGCAGGGGAAAGCCTGAGTGATCTTATGGAACTTGCCAAAGAATCCCATGGCCACACACCATTTGACCAAATTTACTCGTTTTCCCAGATAATTTTGCTACCAAGATGTGTCTATAGCCACACATATGGATGGAAATCTTCTTTAAG
Source organism: Corvus kubaryi (assembly GCF_017639235.1). Lineage (NCBI taxonomy): Eukaryota > Metazoa > Chordata > Aves > Passeriformes > Corvidae > Corvus > Corvus kubaryi. The sequence goes on from NW_024581136.1 coordinate 16,556,250, forward strand.
GCAACCTCTACTCCTGAACTGAATACACACCAAACCTATGGCAGTGATCAGTAAACTGTTACCATTGCCAGTTTCTGACATTTGAACCTTTCACCTTGTTTTCAGTGAAAAAATCTCCAGTGTGTCAATATACAGATCACCAGAGCTCTAATTTAATCTTCCAAATTACACACGTGGTAACTACATTAACGATCAGCATCTCCACTGGTCTTTTACCAAAGCCATGGTGGGTTTGAGAGACCTTTTCCTCTCTTTCTTATTAGCTAATGGCTGTGGGATCCTTACTCATGAAATCTCCTTGCCTGCTGCTGCCAAAATTAAAGCCATAACACCACCCAAGATCTATGCTGAGGTCACAGGGTTACAGACTTGTTCTGCAACCTTTGACAAAGTACTTTATCAGGTGTTTACACAACTGTGGTTTCATCAGTATATTTTTAGGGTCCTAACTTTGTAAGAGAAACCTCCTTTATCAGTGAAAGTTTAACATAATTAGAGTCTGTTCACCACTAATGCAAAAAATCCATGTAGTGCTTTCATTCCTTACATTTCATTTATACACTGGCTAACTCTTTGAATGTTCCTCTAAATGGTCTGCAGCAATCTTCTAAAGGACGTGTGTACACAAAGCTTGCACAGCGACCTCCAGCTGTAACAAACTCCCTTTTATAAAATCAGATTATTTCTGGAAAAATATTCCTAGATACCTCATGGGCTACTCTCAGGTAGACTAAGTCTGAAAGTAAAAAATGCTGTTAGGTTTGCTAGCTATGGTAAAAAAAGTCTGTAAAGTGTTAGATTTCAAGTTATTAAGCTCATATTGGCTGTAAAGCTCCAAATGTTTAAGTTGTTTGCTTCAATTTCATAGCCTCTATAAGCTTCAAGGTTTTGGCAAGATTTCTGCAGACCAAAAGTCCTAAGTTAGATGTACCAGCAAATTTCCCAGTTTGGAATTAAAATAAATTCTGTAACATAACTGGGGAAAAGAAGCCCTCAATGGCACAAAATGGAGCTGCTTCTCCAAGCCCACACCTAAATTGTGACAAGACCTTCTGGTACTCAGAGGAGTGTGATAGAGATGTTTTTACCTTTTTCTTAAAGAACTCCAAAACACCAACAGCACTTTCAAACTTCAAAGTTAGTGCTATTGGGCAGCAGACTACAGCAAGATAAAGAAAGGTTGGTTCTGCCAGATGAAACGTGGAAAATGCAAGCAAATCTCCTCCCTGCTCATTCTGTCTGTGCATGGCACAGCCTTTCTTCCTCCCTTGCTCTCAGTCCAGCGGGGTTTCCCAGGGTAACAATCTGTAGCTACAGAAGCTCCTTTGGATCCCTAGGAAATTTCCCTTTTAGTCTTCCCCTTTGAAACTCAGATTTGAGTCTTTCCACAGCTCTTCTCCACAGCCCCACCCGTGCTGCCAAACCCAGCTTGCTGTCCCTTTCCTGCCTAATTCTTCCCCAGGAACTTCCCCAGATGAGCTTCCTCAGGTGCCTTCTGGCACAGTCTTTGCCTCATCCATCAAAATCATTCAGTCAGACTCAATATTCAGTGTCAGACTGGACAACGCCAGGGAGCAGCCCTTCCCCTGCTGCACAGCCAAGTCCTTTTATCAGAAAGGCCAGGAAAATGCAGTAATAGGTGGTGAAACACACACACACAAAAAGCATCGCCTCCCTCAGACCTTGGGAAATGGTGCTGTGCAGAGATGGCTCACCCAACAGAAGCCTTTTCCAGTGGTGTCTATATTCCTATCAAAACCATCCTTGTAGCAATGAGCAGATGGAATTGTGCATCTCACTTATACCAGACACTAGGGCTACTTTGTATGCTCGTGACTTTTCTGGTTTAGTACAGAAAGAGCCATTTCTACAAAATTAAGCTGAATCTTACTTTTGGTGTCTGTTGCTGTTGTCTGCATGAAAAAATGTGGAGTTATATCTCTCAAATCCATTAAATTACTGTGGAAATGATACACAGAAATCAGGAGAGGGTTTGGGATGTAAAAAGTATAGAGCTTAGATGGTCCCAAATACAGGAGCATCCCTTTAAAACTAATACTCTGATTTTGTGAGATTAAAGATTGAGTTATTATTAGTTTCTTTGAACTCTTACTCTGAGATGTCTTAGAGAAGACCTGACAGAACCCAATCTTCACTGTATTTATACATATTTTCTGAATCCTTATCTGTTCAGATACGGTTCAGAGAGACTCATGTCTTGGTTTTTGTCAGAGATAACTGAAGGGTTACACAGGTCTAAACATAACTCTTCATATCAGCACTAGGGCTTGAGGAAACTCTGAATTGCAGCACTTTATACTGAAGGGATCCCTAAATGATTCTTTTCTTCTCACAATCGCTCAAGAACTTGAAAGTTCAGGGAGTAGCCTGAAATCTCTCATTCCCATAAATTTAACAGAAGTCACAGCATGGCCAATTCAGCTGAAAAGTGTTATTACAGAAAAACTTGATGATACTTTTATGTTCACTGATGTGAACATAATTCTCTGGGTCTTTTAGCTACATATAGCCTGCCTTATCCACAAAGACACTTCAGCAGATATATATGGTACCATGAGCAAAGTTAAAAGTGATGAATATTGTGATTTATAACTTCTACTGATAACAAGATGATAGAAAATCTTAAAAATATGGGTGTTATTATATGCATTGTGTAACTTCACTCAGCAGATAAGGGACGGGAAAGAAAAAGTATTTATCACACCTGGACTGGGGGAACACTTCCTTGAATGACCCTTGTTGCCTGTAAAGAGTTGAGATGATGTCTCTAACCAAAGGACAAAAATCTTAAATATAGGGTTAGCTCTGTTGGTGCCAAGTGTGGATATGAATCTATAATCCTTCTTGGTTTTAAGGACCCCACACAGGGAGAAAAATGCATATATTGAAGAGCTTCTTCTTCCTGACAGATTTAATCATCTAAAGAGGTCTCAACCTGCTGAGTTGACATTGCACCTCTTAAAGATCAACCACTGGGTTGTAACTACAGAGGCACGAGAAAGTCATTATTATAAATAAATTCATTAGGGATGAGGAGCTGGACAAACAGGCCAGATGCTCCTCCTTCCACTTTAAAGCTGGGGTGAGAGGCAAAGCAGACCCAAGAGAGACTCCCTCGGTAATTATCCCAAAGGAGAGGCTGCCTTCATCCACCTCAGGCTCCAGATCCTCAGCTTTGGCCTCAGCATGATCCAAGAGTTTAAGCACACAGCCCAGATAAATATTAATTTGTTAATCTTCATTAGAAATCTACTTTTAAAGCTGGTTGATGGTGAAGTCACTTAGTCAGATGAAATCATTGCACACTAAACAATCCTGTTAGGGAAGCTTATCCAAGCAAAGGGCATTCAATTGCATTTCCATTAGCAGCACTATATGGTTATTGTCCTTAAAGACAGGGTTCTTAGACTTAATCCATTTTCTTAGAGCTGAATTTTCTCGAGAACTAAAAGTTAATTTTTACTACTTTCTGGCAATACGAAATCAGGTTGCCTGTGGATCAATAAAAGAGATTTGAGGACTGAAAGTGGCCCTGCCCAGTACCGCAGCTCCGCCAGTGCTGAGAGCTCCCTGAAATTTTAAGAAGTTCTGGATTATCTAAGCCTAATCATGCACATTATTAAATAGAATATTATTTAATGAGAAAGTCACCAGCTGTGGTGTATTTTTTTCAACAGAAAAGATGATGTTTCTCTCTGTCGAATTCTGCACAGCTCAAGGAGATAGGAAAGATGCTTGATCTCATCCTTTTTACTTTCTGTAGCAGTTTTCTGGAAGGACAAGTCCTCCCATTAAATGAGGGGGAGATTTTCTGCTTTCCTTGCCTTGTTTCACTCTCTGCCTTCCCACCTGTGGGACTAAGGCAGAGTTCACCAGTGCTTCACTGAAGTAAGGAAATAGCTCTGACTCCTCCTTCAACCTTGACCTGAAGACAGACTCAGATCTGAGGAGCCTGAAGCTGAGCCTGAATTTTTGAAAACAGGAAATAAAGTATATCCTTCCCCAACAGTGTTTTTAGTTTTTAGTGTATTCTCTGCTTTCTCGTTGATCTCTCCTGGGAAGATCACACCACATCTTGTGTTATGTCCCATATATTTGCAATGATTTTCGTAGTTAACTTTAATTAAAGCCAGGGTCTGTTTTACTTTGGTTTTCTCCATTTATCAGTCACAAAAAGTGCTTCTAGCTAAGAAATGGTGTATTATAACATTAGTGGATAGTGGCTTTGTTTCTTGTATGGCTTTGCACTAAAGGCATTGCTGTAGATGATCCCTTGAAGACATCTCCGGATGATGTTTCCGCTACTGCTCCTGATGCTGAGGCAGAGCTTCTAAACTGCCACTTGAAAACTGGGAAAGCCTGGTACTGCTGTAGAATCATTCACACAAGTGAAAATAAATATTGATTTGATACACTGCTAAGGTTGAAAGCAAAAATTAAGCAAAGACTATGAATAAATCTTGTGCAGGAGGAATCACTCTAATAAGGAGAAAAGAGGAATCACTAAAACCCAACTTTCACATGGCACAGGTGCTTAGATCAGACTGATTCTCAGAATATCAGACATTCAGCCACTACAGCCATGTATACATTACTGCTCTGATAATGCAGAAGGGAAGGATAATGCAAGGAAGACACATCCATAGTTCATGGCACACTTAAGACTGAAGTTAGACAAATACAAACATGATCAGCCTCATATGACAGTAACAACATGATGAGCATTTGATCTCCTCCAAGCCAGATTAGGTCAGGGATGGCTTCAAATTATTTGCATTGCATAATCCCTCATGGGCTCACATGTGATCCACATCAAAGACCAGCACTACCAGCAGTGCATAAAGAAGCCAGAAACAAAACTTGCACATGGTGCAGATAAAATTCCCATTAGTTTCAGATGAGTTAGGATTTTGTTGGGTTTGTGCTGCCTTTAATTAGCAATCAAGCACAACAATAATTTCTGCGTGCACCTTGTGCCAGCAAACACTTCATTATGGAGGTCTCCGCTCATTTTTTCCCTTGTTTGAGATGTATTAAGATGGACACTGCAATTAGTGCAGGGTGAGGGTTCCTTCATTCAGCCATCTCAAATGGATGTAACCACAGAAGCGTGGTTACAGCAGAAGTGGACGCACATGCTCCTGTCAGAGCAGAGGGATAACGCGTGGTGTGGAAACGCCCTGGTGGCATCAGGTTCATTTAGCCACACACAGCCATGGGATGTGTGAGCATCCTGACTTAATGCCAAGGTCCTCAGCTCCCATCCCCACCCCTTTCCCAAGCAGTTTTGGCTTGGACAGCCATGCCTGACTGCACAGGTTGTGGGTGTGCATCCTTCAGTCTGCTCCTGAGTACCATTCTGGGCTGGCAGCCTCAATGCTCAGGAGTAGCTAGAAAACAAAAAAGACTTCAAAAAAAAAAGCACGCCACATGCAAATTAAAAACCAACCACACTTTTTCATGGCTTCTCAGAGAAAAGGAAAAAACAATATAAAGTTTGAGTGGACTCCCAACTTTGGAGAAAATTATAAGTATTTCTCTCTTATTCTGACTGTGACTTCCAAGAGCACGAAAGTGCAAAAGTCGTTTGGACAGATAAAATAGAACAGGAAATACATTTCTTTACCTCACTTAATTTATCATGATTTCAAAATAGTAAGATGAGATGACCCCAGTGCTACAGAAATCAAAGCCTGTTCAGACCTGCTTTGGTTTCTATTGTCTTAAAACAGAAACTCCTGATGCAGAGTGAAAATAAATGCAGTCAGATTGAGATCACTGGAAAACTGAAGGAAGGAAACATTTTTCACTTTTTTCCTTATATATAATTCTTATATATAATCATAACAATTTGTTCTTAACTCCTTTAGTTACACAGCACAAAGAAAAGTGGCTATCAGTAATGCCTATTTTCAATAAAATTCATTTAATAATTTGAAGAATGGGAATAAATGTATTGAACGTAGTAGGCACATTTTACAATGAAGGAACTGATATAATACTGTACCAGTAAAAAATATTCTCAGACATTGTTAACATAGACAAAACCTGAAATACAATCAATGGCTATGTTTTTTTTTAAAAAGAAAAAAATAAATTACTCTGAGCTGTCCTGCTAAAAATAGCTTCCTGCCATCAGTTAACAAGTACGTACAGAATTTTTATTCCCATCGAGTTTTTAGGTCATCACCACATTGTAATGGTTTGCTGGTAATCCTTTGGCTTTAATCATGAATCCAAATTAAAATATTCTTTCCTGCATTTATTTGCATTTACTGAACTATTCTTTCTTTAATTTCATGTAAATTTCACAGCTCCTGAATTCATTTCTGAAGCCCTATTAGCAAAAAATCAGCTTTAATACTCTCACCCATGGTTGTATCAAATACACACTAGTGGGTTTGCTAGAGATAAATCTTATATTTTATCACAACCAGAGAAAGAGAAAATAGAACAAAAAATTAAGTAGCTCAGTTTTAAAGTGTTCAAAAACAGGCATCTGCAGGGGAATAACTTTCACATTCTTAAGAAAGGGAGTCCAATTTATACCATCAGCTTTAGGTCCTGTATGAGGAGCCAAGTCTGGGTCCTCCTAAAAAGTAGAAATTGTATTCTCTGATTTCTCAATATACGAGGCTGCCTTCAGCATCACTGATACAATTGAGGACACTGGCTGGGTTCTGATCATTTGTCAGACTGATACAAAAGATTTACCCTTTGTGATCAAAAACTATTAAAACCACTTCTCATCCATCACAGCCCTGAGCAAACATGCCATGGATTGACCTCACCAAGCAACATTTGCTGTAACCTACCTGACCAGCACTTTTCATCATAAAATAGCCATCAAAATAATTCCTAACTTGCAGTCTGAAGCTATAAAATGAATCACACGATATTTACATGCCCTGTGGTCCTTTTGGCCCAGGCATTATGGCATACCAGGGTTTAATGATCTTAATAACCCCATATGGCTTGCTGAGAAATTAGATTTTCCCTTTGGTTGCAGAAGGCAATTTTCAATTATAGCAGATGGCAGAACAGTGAAGGTCTGAGAAGTCAAGAACTGACTAAGAAACCTCAGATTAGTACTTAGGCCTTATGTTGCTCAGCCTAATAATGTCAGTGGTTGAATTTTTGCCCCAAATGAAAACAGCCTTGAAGCAGAGCACGGCGTTTCAGCAGAGCAGTCCCCCAATCACACCTGCTCTTCAGAGGCCAGGCACAACAGACACCCAGAAAGCCACAGTTGCATATGGAAAAACAACCCTTGGTGTATCACATGCACAGCTCAGGAACCATTAAGACTCAATTTTATTGGAAATTGGAGAGAACTGTGCTGAACTCCAGGACAAATGAAGATGGAGAGCCTTCAAAACATAAGTAAATTTTTCTATGAGATTTTATATCGCCTTACAGGTTGGGGTTTTGTTGGTTTTTTTGTTTGTTTGTTTATTTTGCTTTTTCACCCTTCAAGCAGATAAAATACATCTGCTTTGAGAGCCTGTGACTTGCTGTCTGCACCTGGGAAAATCAAACAGAACCTTTGTTTTGGAAAGATGCTTTTTGCCACTGCACCTGGTCCCCATGGCACATATGGGACCCCTCTGGAAATCAGCTGGTCAGCAGGAGAAAGAGGCTCCTCACCACAGGAGGAAAGTGGTGAAAGGAAAGTCAGCTTGGAAAGTGACACCTCTTCCCAAGGATTGCTCTCATGCCATAAGAAGCCCACGACTGGCAGCAGGAGGTGCACTGGGCAGTGCCATCTGGAAGGATGTTTGTGACCTGCCTCCTACCAGAGCATCCCTGGACTTCATTCCCTGTCCTGCTTCCCTTGATCTGGAAATTGTGGATGTAAGGGTTGAGGAGAGGAAGAGGAACCAGATTTCATAGCACGTTTCTTCAGTATTACCTCTAGGTAATGCCTGAAAAATATGTTTATGGTAATGAGGAGTGTTTTAAGGAGCTGTTCAAGATCTTTGGTGGTTAGCAAAGACTTTCCTGTGTCCTTGCAGAGTCTGCTCCACAGCACGACCCGCTGCCAATTCTCTCCCTCCCAGAAAGGCTAGGCACAGAGAATGCAATAAATCTGCAAAGCTTTTTTCTGCTCTGCCTTTTTTATGTGTTCAGTGGAAGGCAGGGCTCTCTAATGCCTCTTGCACAATTCATAGGGAGACACATGAAGTAGAAAATAGCACCTCTGCTAACTAGTACACGATTGCTTTAGTGACGAGTTAACAGAGGGAATCTCTTATGGAGGCACGGCAGGGGGCAAATACTAAAACAGCTGAAGGCTGACAGATTTACTTCTAAATCCTCTGCACTTTTCTCAGTGACTTTTCAAACACTTACAAAAGGTTTGAAATAATTAATAGTGATCAGGCTTTATGCAGTATCTGTCAGAAGAAAAGACATCTCAAAAGACGTCTGATGTTGGTCAGTGTATTATAGCCTGGATCAGCCAGGACTCTTTAACCCAGATTATTCAAAATTTCAGACTAAAACTTCAGTATTCAGCTACTTCTGCATTCCCTAGCTTCCTTATTTTGCACCTTTGAAATAGGACTATATTAAAGTAACTTGAGAATGGAATTCTAGTGAAATATTAAATAATCAAAAATAAATAATCAAAAGTAAATAATGCAATAATGTGATGATATAGTGCAGTCACTGGGCATTAAAATGGAGGCAGAATAGAAGAGTACTAGAAAAACATAGATTTTTAGAATTAGAAAAACAAGAAATGTAATGACTGATACGCCTAATCTGTGGGAAGTCTGTAGAGCAATGTATGCTTTGATCTAGACTTCTCTCCTTCAGAAAAGGGAATAAAAACAAAGAGAAGAACTAGCAACCCCAAAGTACTTCAGCAGTTGTGTTAGGCATATTGCAAAATACATAATAGATGAGATATTATTAATACAGAGCTATTCCATTGAGATGCTCTGGATAATATAAACTAGAGGTACTCTTAAAAAATAACTCCTTCTAGTGCAGCATTTCAAATATTTCTATGTACTTCAATTTTTTATTACTTTTTAAATGAGCATCATTGTCTCTGGATTCTGATTCTCAACTCTGACTCATGTTTTTTTTTCCTGGCTGACATATCACTGACATGGTTCTTATTTTATGGGCTGAGACTTCCTCCATTGAGGTCACAGGCTACATTCCCCTTGACTTTGATGATGCTACTTAGCAAAAAGTTTTATCTGCACAAGGTGTGGTGGGATCCTGTTAAGAAAAGGCACATTTGGGGGAAAATAAAAAACCTGGAAGTTCAGTTCCTTGTAGAAAGAAAAGTCTAACAACGTTGAACATGACAGCAGTGCTAATGGCATTGGGAAATTTGGTGGTAGAGCTGGAAAACAAGAGGGCAACACATTATGAGAACAAGACAGGGAATGCAGAGCATCTCCACTTGTGCTAGGATGTTTTGGGAGCTTTGAAACAAGATATTTCTAAATATCTTTTTGTTCTGGACCAAAGAACTTTCTACTTTTTACCACCTTCACAGCTCAGGAATCGAGACCTGTATGGCACATTTATCTTATGCTTGCAATTCAAAGCAAATTGCTGCTGCAAAACCTTTTAGCATGGTAGTTATATTTCACTTTGCTGACAGAGAAAAGGCGTTGTGTGAAACCTTTTTTGGGAACCCACACTTCCTCCCTTCCTGTCTGTTTAAATGCAAAAACATCATGAGATGGTTTATTCTGTGCACTGACAGTCCTTGCCCATAGATGCCATAACTGCATTTATTTCTGATGGGTTGTGCAAAAAAAAAACAAAAACCCAACTGCACAAAGGCAATTCAAACTTCCTCGTTCAGTGTAAGAGGATTTGATCCTCTTCCTTCATCCAGCCAGCTTTGGTAGAAGCTTTTCTGTCTGTTTAGTTCAGTGATGATGATTATATCAAAAGGGATTCCTAGTGATTTATCAGATTACTAGACACACATTCAGGACTCTGCCAAATTTGCCTGGATAAGCACTACTGCATGCAGCTCCTCTTGTAGATACATCTACCAGCCAATGCTGGCCCCTTTGTCCTCCAGCTCTTCTCTCTAAAATCCAGATGTTATCTAATTTTGCATATCACTTCTTCAAAAGGAGTGGCCAGGGCAGGGAGGGAAGGGCACTCCGTCCTTCAGGGACTCCTTCAGGGACAGGGGAGAAGGGTCCCCAAGTGTAGAGCAGGATGGGCACCGTCACAGCCAGGCATTTGGTGGCAACAGAAAGAAAACTCCCCATGGACCGATGGTTCTGAATGTGTCCAGGCATCAAGATGCTGAAATCAAGCTTTGGAGAAAGGACCTGCCTTCCTCACGTGTCTCCTCATGTGGTTCTCCTCACACACCTCTCCCTTTAGTTTCTAATCCCCACCAGCACCAAAAGCACCTCACTCTTGTCCTCTGGCAGAGAGAGTTTCTGTGTGGCTGCTCTCACAAGCCAACCAAATATTTCCAGCTTTGTTCCAACAGGGAGGGTTTTGCCCTCTTCAAGGCATCATCTGTGGTAAACTCTGACACAGAGGAAGGAGGCTCACAAGCTTTTGTGTCTCCAAGGCACATCCCTCTTAATTCCCTACACGAGCACTGGGAAGAGAAGTGGTTTAAGAGCACAAAGTTGGCTGTAAGCAAGTGTACAACCACGAGGTCCTCAAATAAAACTTAATTAAAACTTTAACATTGCTGCAAATGCAAATTTCAGGAAAATATGATGAGGCTGATTCCTGACTACTGAGGGGTTCAGGAATTTGGCTGTCTCTGGTAGAGCTGAACTCTCAACCTAGCCCTTGGGAATCACAGAACAGAGCACAGCAGACTCAAACAGATGTAAGACTAGAACTATGCAGCACACAATAATCTGCCTGCCATAGAGATGAAACAAGGAAAAAGAAGAAAGTTGAAGTTCAGTGTAATTATACAGGATTTGTCAGGTTCATCCACGAGTATATTGGGGATGGATCACCAGCTGTACTGATTGACAGTGCTCACTGAAGATAAAAGCATTGTGTTAGTCTACAGCAACTGCATACACAGCTCTGCTGAATGCTGCTTGACACATTTCTTGCACTGACATTGTCTTTAATGTGGTGAAGAAGAGCTCAGTGACCGCATTTGTGCAGTCCCTCAGTGCCAGCGACACGTGGATGTGCACCCTGAAACACCCACCTACCCCTGCAGCCTCACATCTCCCTGCAGAGGCACAGACTGCATTAGCACTGCAGTTTTACTTCTGATAAATCCCCTAATTCCTCTCTAACAGTCAATTATAGTTGACTATTAAACCCCACATCATCTCAGGAAAGCATGGATAACCAGGAAAAAGAAAAGGCTGCTACTCTAATTAAAGAAATAACTGCATACACATCCACAAACCAACCAGCTTTTACTCACAGAACTAATAAGAAAAATCAATTTATCTGCTCGAGTAGTGAAGTGCATTTTTTCACTTGTTTCATCTATAGAATCATTACTGACTTTTTCTTGGCCTGTAAATGCCAAACACAAATGATGTGGTGGATGGTAGCAGAGGCTCTTCTTCCGGTCAGTCAGATTAGAGTTAAACCCCAGCTGCACTTGGGAAGGAATTAGCCAGGGACTGTGCACCTTAGAGAAAAGGCAGTGTGATTTCCAGCGTCCAGTTTTGATGTAGCAATCCAGGTTTCTTGCCACACCTGTTCTCTTAACAGTGAGCAGTGAAAGGAAACAGTGAGATTGAAAGGAAAACTTGGAAAGAAAACTGCAGAGTGGCGTGTGTCTTTGATTTGCATACTGCAATTGATGTGGTGGGGAGAGAGATGAAGCCTTCTTCCCTTCTCCTCACAGTTTGAAAACAGATAATAGGACAAACGCTGTATTATTTTTAAGAGAGGATGTCAAGCTGAAAAAATGAAAACGTCAAAAAAGAGGCTGATATACAGCACTACTTAAAGACTGTTTTGTTGAGAAAAACTGACCAAATGATTTACGAAAGGCTTTTAACAGGGCAGTCTTTGGATTACAGAGAAGATGAAAAATAAATGAAAATCTATTTCAAGTTTACTTTAGCCTAGTCATTTGACAGATGAGGGCAAAACCTGGCAAGAGCACAAGTTTTAATCTTCAGATGTAGTGACTTTATTTGCAGTTTTGCCGATTACAGTTTTCTCTGTGCAAAATAAGAGCTTTTCAGAGCATTTTCAGATGTTTTCATTGAAACTACTTTTTTTTTTTTTTTACATGAAGCTCCCAAGAAAGGCACATGAGTAAAAAGACCAAAGATGCTTCTGCTCATGGCACAAAGCTCATCCAGACATTGTCCTGACTGTGCTGCAACCAGTGTGCCTACCATCCTCTTCCCTTCCCAATTCTCCTTTCAAGCCTCACTCTTGAAGCTCAGCCCTCCTAATTAATTACTGGATTAACCAGCCTAGTATCAAGATGCTCATGGCTGGAGGTGGATCTTGGAGCATGGGCCCATTCTCAGTATGCCCAGCTTGGCATATTTCTGCCTGGCCAGATGGGTCCACCATCTGCTCCTATTTGAAGGAAAACTTCCTGGAATTAGGGTTTTCCTCTTAACCTTTGTTTGTACAATGCTTTACTTTGCCTTTTCACCAAAATCACCTGAAGCACGTCAGATCAGATTTAAAAGATAAATGGGCAGCTCCTCACAGTTCTGGTGCACCCCTGGAATGAAATGAGCCCTGTTCTGCACAAAGGCCACTGGACTGGAGCTGCCTCAGCACAGCAAAGGGCTACTTTGTGGGAAAGTAGAACACAGCAGAAATTATTTCTAGTGTATAGGCTTCAGAGAGTGTAGCAAAATCAATCCAAGCACCTGGAGTCAAAGGTAGCCTTCTGCTGTTTGCTCAAGCTAGTAGGGCATGCTATATTATTCTTGAGTATAGAATTCATATACTGAGAGAAGCAGTTGATCTCTTTGAGACAAGTAAAGAAAATAAAGGTGGAGAAATGGAGAGCTGATATCTAATTCCATGAAAATCTGCAACAGTTCTATATTTATGATGAGCCTATCCCAGCACATCCTGCTCAAAGTCTTACAGAAAATGTGTTGCTAACTACCAGGGAATCATTGATTTTTTAAATTTTTTCCCCTCGTAGTGTTATTGCTTAGCTGTGGTAGAAGCCATGCCTTGGAGAGGAGGAGTAAAATTTAAAAATAATAATAATAAAAAAATCAATATTATCATTATCAACTGGTGACTACAGTTTACAGCAGCAATAATCTCCTTTGAAACAGCTTGCAGAAGTACCAGATGTCATCTAAATAAAGTATTACTAGTTCAGTCAAGTCATTAAACACGGACATTATTTGATGTTTTGGTCATTTTGATTCAGTTAAATTAAGTTTTGGTGACCATCAGTATTGCCCAAACCTCACACCTAAACCACATTTGGCCAAGAGCTGCAGTATTTGCGGTCGGCAGTATCTTTTCATTACTGCTAAGAGTGATTCATTCCCTCATTAAGAGCAACTAATTTTTAACATCCTGTGCTGTTTCTTGCATTGTATATTAGTGGAGTATTTAGATGTGCCCCCAGTCACCGAGTGCTGTGCTTCCTCCAGTAATGCCTGAAGTTATGAGATCATTTGTCACTGGTTTTCCACACACACGCCTTCTTCCCAGGGAGGCAGCTCCTGCAGGGTGATGCTTCCTCTCAGTACAGTTTTCTGAGCATCTTTTCTGTGTGTTGCACTGTGAAAGCACAATTCTGAGATGCTTTACCAGATTAGGGTGGTCTTCAGCAGGACTGAATCTCCAGGGCATGGAGCAGCTCTGCTCAGACTGAAGTTTACTGCGCCAGAGCAGAAATATCCTTATTTATCTAATTACTGGCAAATGCAAATGTAACCGTTCAGAGCTTCAGGCCTTCTCCTGTGTGCCTTGGAGAACACCTGCAGAGCTAATTTCATTCACAAGTCTGTGGCATCTTGGAGATACTTTCAGGTTTTAACTTATTTTAAAAGCTCTGTCTGAAGGCTGCAGGCATGCAGGTCACAAGTGCTGAATATATAGAGAGGAGACAGGTGTTGGTCTTCTAAAATGCACTGTGTGTTTCATAAATAGGAATTTATAGCTGAATGTGTTTGCATCTATATTCATATCATAATTTCAAGAAGATGAATGATGATTTGGTTAGGAAAAGGATTAGGTCTGTGATTATTAATACACTGAAATCATAAAGGCAGTAGTTTTTTATGTTACCATGATATTCAAAACTCTCAATGAGGAAACAAGAGCTGGTTTGCAAGCTTTCATTGTAACAGAATGAGGCATTAATCTCTTTGTTGGAGTCGTAATCTATCAATAAATACTTTATAAAGCATGTATGTAATAACAAACACTAAAATTGCAGGTTAGAACATGGTCTGTGTAGCTTTTTCCCAAGGGCTCGGAGAAATGCTGCTGACCAGAGAATCCTGTCCCTTGCTGGAGGCCTCACAGGTGGCACTAATTGGATGTAGAAGGAGCTGTTACTCCTGCCCTCCCCTTGCTCCCATCAGAAGGCCACCCTGCCTGCCAATCTTACTGCTGAGCTTCTGCTATTTTTATCCTTTCATCTTTTCCTGATATTGACTTAAAGCCTGTAATTTGTTACACCTGGAACTGCATCTATTAAAGTTAAGGTCTAAGAAACATGCCAAGGTCCACCCACGTAGAACCTATCACTTGTGCAGAAAGTGTTTCAGAGTCTTCCAAGTTAGCATTAATCACATTCCACATTCCACACAGTGGATGGGTCAGGCACCTGCCACTCATGTTTGCAGAGGCAGGCCTTAACATCAAGCAGTGCTGTAGCAGTTTTGATTACCTTATCTACGAGCTAAAAGCAATATTGAATATTACCACAGGGGTTTTTTTCCCCTAGAGCAATACACAAAACTCTAATGAAATTGCATTTATAATATAACATCAAGGAAATTTTAATAATGCTTGTTCCTATATCACAGCTGTCAAGAGAAAGAGTCCATATTGCATTTGAGACAGTGTTGTGTTGTATAGAATAACTACATACAGTATGTGTCTTAAACTGTGACTCTTAGGAGCTTTTAATGATTTAAGAAATAAATATTTAAACTTATTTGTCTCTTGTCTTTTAAAGGAGCATTGTTCTGAACCCAGCCTCTCTCCAGAATCACCTACACCAAGCTGCTTGCTTTTGGTGCTTACAGAGAGCTTCTGAAGCTGCAAATCACACTGCTTGTGGCTCTTGACTGGATTCTCTACATCCCTTTCATTCCAGCTCTCAGTAGTAAGGATATCACATTAGATCCAGGCATTTCCAAAATCAGTGGGGGTTTTGGGCTGGCTTTGTGCATATGATCCAATCCTCCTGGCTGTTATAACATGAAAAATCCCAATTACATCCCTAGTTGTGATTAGGCAAATGCTTGGAGGAGCATTCACTCCTTCTTGGGCACAGGTGTGAGCCCTGATCAGGTCCCAGAGCTGTGCTGGATGAAAGCTACATCCACACAAATATCTTCCACTCCCTGGTTTCCCTGAAACCCTGGGCAGATGCTCAGCTGTGCTCCAAACGGAGGGGGGGGGGGGGGTTGGAAAGAAAGAAAGAAAAAAAATAATCAAGATCTCAGGGTACGTTGTGGTATGCTGCAAAATTTAGCCTGTGTGCAGCTGAAGAGATTGCTGGTGTGAACGGCAACTGCTGGCAGGAGGAAAGCCTGCAAGAGGAAGATCTGCTTGTGTGCTACCACTGATGCTGCCAAAAAAACTAGAAGTTTCACCATGCAACAGAAGTTTTTAACCACCTAAGATGTTTAAATGAAAGAGAAATGCACGAGGAAAAGCAGTGGTGACTGGCTATGTATCACCATTACTGCTAACGTTAGACACAAGGGACTGTTCAGCTGAAGACCACAAGGTATATCACAAAATATTTCACAAATCATTAGGTAACTAATGGCAGAGCTGCCTGTGTGAATTAGACAAGAGACTGAAAGGGTCACTTTGCTCATCCTTTAAGATGGATGCTGGTGGTACAGCTCTAAAGCCACTAAAACAGCAGCAAAACAGTGCAGGGAGTGGAAGGAGACTTTACCCAGGCAGACAAGCAGACTTGCAGAGAGGATTTGGGAAGATGAACTCCAATTTTCTGTGTGGGACTTCTGCCAAAGACTCCGGGACAAGCACTTTTCCTTCAGCAGGACACACAGTGAGATTATGTCAAAGTAATCTCCCCTGGCTTTCACTCAACTGTACAGGCAGAAGAAATCAGCTCCCCAGGAAGAAACACAAAACACTTTTTCTAAATTTCTTAAGAAATGAGATTTCAGATATATCTGGAATATTTCCCTTGACCATAAACCCACCCAACCTTTGTTTTTTAATCTCAAAACACAGCTCACTTTTCAGAAAAAGCTGTTTCAAATTAAGAAAGATAAGCATTTTCTTGAAAAACGAAGTGTTGTGTTTGTTATCAGTGAGATGTAAAAGGAGATCTGGGAACTGTCTCTTCTTCCTGAAATCTTGTTGATGTGCTGATTCAGAGAGAAATTTTCACCCACTGAATTACCAACAGGTGAGGTTCACTGCTCAGCCAGATGTTTTAGAGCTCTGTTAGAAGCATATGTTGCTTTGTGACAGGTGGGGAATCCTGCCCAGGATACTTTCAAACACACAAATTCACCAGAATCTCAACAGAAGAAGTGAAAAAGGGGATTTGTTTGGGGTCCTGGGAAGGAAAGAAGGGTTTTCCCTTTAAGTCAGGTTGAAGATTTTTAAAAATAGTAACAATAATAAATGGGGTTTTTTCAAAATAGGCTTTCAAAAACTGAGCTTTCTTGAGAAGCAATACAAATGAATGACCGAGAAGATGATATGAACAGAGAAGCTGTTCATAAATATGATTTCAAAAATGAATAGAAATTTGTGGCTGGTGTCACTGCAGATAAGGAATCAGTAAATTTACTACATCAGCAGGCAGGAGGGAACACTGTCAGCCTTTTTTCCCCACATTGAGTAGCTTTCAGGAAACTAGATGATTTTAAATGAGATTATGTATTTTGTAAAGGAGAGGAACATTCCGACAGACTGACTCCAGTGTGGTTCCAAAAGCAGTGACTGTAGCAGTACTCAGAGTTTAGCCTAGTTTAACATAGTGTTATAGCAACTGTGCAGAGCTGCTTCTGCAGATTGTGTTAAACTAAGCTTAGCACCACTTCTGTCATCTCTCTGGAGTCACTGGTCTCAGTCAAACCCCTCTCACGGTGCAGCGTGTACCCTGCTCATCACAGACAGCCCATGCCACAGGGATACTCAGTTACACTTGCTGGAAATACAAACTTGGGGTTTGTTAGCATAAGCCATCGTTTATTTCTGCTTGCCTTTTTTTTTAATTTAATGAGAAAGTGGTCATTCTATTCCTTTTTCTGCTTTCAAGCATCCCTTGCCTTCTCACCCCTCATGTGGATTTTAAGTTACTGCACAGTGTGTGAAGCACCCCCAGAGCAGTGTATGGGTGTGTGAGCAGCAGTGGCTGGTTGGGAGCAGTTCAGCTTGGCACAAACACCACAGATAATCACATTTGACTCAGCCTACCCATCAAGCTGAGATCCCCTGAGATTTTGTCTCTGAAGACATGCCAGACTGAATTCTCTGGTTCAGAGAAAGCCAGAGGTTATAGAGGGGTCAAATGTAATTTAAGCTTCTCTCAAAGTCCTCAGTGTGCAGTTCTCACTCACACAGCCCAGTACCAGGAGAATAAGCCTAGGAAGGAGCCTAAATGCAAGAAAGTTTGAATTAATGTAAGGACTCTGATATCTGCATATCTTCTGAATTTTGTCATTCTGCATTTGTTCCCTCTGGGATAGCACAGGGATGGGATGCCACCATGTAGAGTGCAGCCTAAGGCCATTTGGCACTGCAAAGCAATCCCAGAAACACCCTGTGGGGTCACAGCATCCACAAGCAATGAATTCCAAAGTGCTGCAACCACTTTCCCTAAGGTGTCACTTAGTAAATATATTTCTTCTCTTTTGGTATCTCTCATGTTGGAAGACTGCTCTGGACAAACACAGTAAAGATTTAAACCTCAGCAGGGAGAAAATCCATTTCAGTGGAAAGACCATCTTTGTCCTTGAACAAGTGGGCAGAAATGTGTTGTGTATAAATTTAGTCTGGAAGTTACCAGGAAATTTGAGGCATTAGAAGGCATTTAGCCACAGGATCAGCCTCCAGAAGCATCCTGCCAAAGGACACATTGTCACAGCTGATCCAAAAATCACTCAATAACCAGAATGGAAGGTTCAGGAAAGGGTCCTGGGCTCACTTCTGTCCAAAAACCAAGAAAATGCTCTCGGAGAAGGCCAAGGAGAGCCTGACCTTCCTGGCAATGTAAGGACACCACTCCTGGAGGCATTCAAGGAATGACTGGATGTGGCACTCGGTGCCATGGTCTAGATGACAAGGTGGTGATCAGTCAAAGGCTGGTCTCAATGATCCCAGAGGTCCTTTCCAACCTAAATGTGGCTGCTGCCCTAGGGGAAGATGAGGTAAGGGACATGTCTTTGAAAGGAGATGTGCCACAGAGGAACCTCAGAGATCCATGCTGTCTCCAAGGACAGAGCAGACACCACTCACCCCTACTTTCAAGGATAAGAGTCCTAGAAAAGGGACATGCACCAAAAGGTGAGCCTCAAAGCTCCTGCAGGAAGAGTTAGCAGAGCCTGTGTGTCCTTTGAGTCCCCAAGTCCACGGGCTGTACTCTCACAGCTGCCTGTTACACATCCACAGGGAAAGGTCTAACCAGATGAGCAATAATCACAAGAGAAATTATTCTTCCTTACTCAAATAGTGCAGGCTATTACTGACACTGAACAGCCTTGGATCAGCAGTAAGATGAAAATATGCAACTTACAGAAACACACAGCCACCTCTTTCTTTAAAAGTGGAGGTTTAAACCTCCAAGTACAAAAGGTATTTTGCCCCTCTTTCTCATTAAGCTGTATAGTTCTCTTCTTTCTGCTAATCAAAATGCTGTGCTGATTTAACAGTGTCACTGTGTTCTGTGAAAAGCTTAAGATAGCTCTATCACCAGTTAGAACACCAGTGACTTGAAATTAGTTGTATACATGTAGGGGAAAACAGACTGTCTGTCCCTCTGCCAGAACAAACAACTCATCTTCATCTGACTGCATAGAGTAGGGGTAAGCAATCCGTAAGGAGGAAGAAGTTTTAGGATCTTAATAGCTGTGGGATGGCTGACTCAGCTTTTTGACATTCTGATTAGAAAAAAACTTAAAAATCACATAATCTAGACAATCCTATCAGCTGAAAAGCAAACTAGGCCTGCAAGCAGCAAACCTCAGCTCTCTGTAAGAGTTCAGGTCTGTGTCCCTTTTTAGTCAGGCTTGAAAAGGTAGGGTGAGAAAGCAAGGTGAATTATTTGGGTTAGTTTTTATGCCTGGGTTTGTTTTATGAGGCACACAGTTGTGCTAAGGTAAGATGTGTAAATCCTTGGGGTTGGGGATACCAGCTGCCTGCCTCCTGCCCACACCTGCCTCCGTGCTACCTGCCTGTGCATCCTGCCTAAGCTTCCTCCTGGGAAAACAGGAAAGTTTATCTTCTGTCTATCTTAATTGTTTCAGTTTTTCTAAACTGGAAACAAAAAAACCAAAACAATGCTATTTAAAAGAAAAACAAATCTGTTGTCACAGCAATAGAACCCCCCACCCACCTGTGATCACAGAGAATCCCTCAGGGCTCAGGGACATGGGCAGGGATGGACAGGGAGTGCTCCCACAGCTGGAGAAGGTTCATTTTACACCCTTATTTCAGGAGCTGCTGGCCCAGAGCCCACTGACCACCCAGGGGTGGGGGCTGCAGAGCACTGATCCCAACACCCAGTGCCAGGTGGACACATGGCCCAGGACTAGGAATGAAATGGGAAAATGAATGAAATTGGATCTGGTTTTCCCCATGTGGAAAGAGTTCAGGAGCTTCTGATGGTTTGCGACTTCCATCCTTAGAAGTCCAGCACTTCTGGGAGCACTTCATAACCTGGGCCTAGGAAAGGAGCTCAGGCAAGTGCTGGGATCAGTGAAAGCCCACATGGCCTATTATTTATTATGACACCAACATACAATATTAATCCGTGTCTAAAATTTGCCAAACATTATCTCTGTGCCATGCACATTCTTCTTTACCACCTGAAACTGTCCAGGTGTCAGACAGCAGCTTGCTCAGACAGGTCCCATCAGAGGCAAGAGGAAGCCTTCAATTCTGGTGTTTCCACAGCCCCTGACAGAAGTAAACCCAAACTTCGACAGCACAAGGTCTGTCCCTAACTCAGGGAGCATAAGGAGAAACAAGAGAGAAGAGCAAGTCTGGAACAAGCATGGACAGTGTCCCTCTGGATATTTCATTGCACCTCTGTTACCAGCAGCTCATCCCACCCATCCCATCCCCAAAGGGCTCCACTGTGAAGCCAACACTGACACAGGTTCCTCCCACACCTCCTGGCATCTGTTCATCACACCTATCCTCAGTGCTTGTTTCCTGCCAGGTCATGGAGAGCCCGAGGTCTCACTGGGCTTAGGGAGCCGTTTTCCTGATCACCCCCTGTCATTTTAAAAGGATCCTGATTTCCCCATGCATCTCTCACCTCAGGTTTGGAAAGCAGTTTCTGCGTCCTTACCTGGCACTTGCCATTACACGAGAAACATTTGTTACCATTGCAGAGCAATCTCAATACCGTGCAGAAGGCTGGTGCTTGCATGCCATGGGACAGATAATAATAAATACAATAAATGTATTCTAAATACAGGGGGCATTTTCCTCATAGGAAACTTATTTCTGCTTTCTAGCAATGGGCTAACAACCCAGAAACCTCAGCAAAGACATCAGGTGTACCCCATCACCAGCCTGGGAGGGTGAGGCAGGACAGAAGTGTTTTATAGCAGCTTCCCAGTGCATTTAAGGCTCACTAGTGAAATGTTCAAAAGGAACTTTTAGTCAGTTCTCTGCAGGAATTAGAAACATCAAAATATTGCACACATACAGCAACATTTTGCCCCATCTTGGGGCTAGTCTACACATAAGTCAAACCAGACAGTAGCAATTTCATACCTGCTCAGTATTCTGAAGTGTTGTTTATCTCTCCTCATGTAATGGTTTCCAAATGTCTCCATGCCATCAAAGTAATGAGGTTACATTTAATTAGAATATATGAAGGTATTTAAAAATTAAGTGTTATTATTTTGTACACTTTTCAAATAGCATAATTGCATTAAAATTACTACCTTCTGCTTGTTTCAGTTATAAACATCACTTTCCTTTTCTAATCTCAGAAGGAAATAAGAAAGGTCATCCAGAAGAGAGCTACAGCTTATTTTGCATGTTGTATCTGAGGCTCAGTGCTATTGTATTAGAGATCTCAAATGCCTGGGTGTCTGCATTAGAGCTGACCTGAATGGGAATATTAAAGTTCCTGT
Organism: Corvus kubaryi; assembly: GCF_017639235.1. NCBI lineage: Eukaryota > Metazoa > Chordata > Aves > Passeriformes > Corvidae > Corvus > Corvus kubaryi. The sequence goes on from NW_024581136.1 coordinate 16,577,735, forward strand.
TAAACTGAAAAAACAGAGCTATACTTACCCTTTCCAAACAGGAGGTCTGCACAGGACTAACACCACAGTGCAGTGGCTGTGGCCCTCTGTTAATACCACTTACTGCAGATCCAGGTGAGCTCACTTGAAGTAGGTGCACAGGTAATTTTCAGCCATTTATCAGCCTCTCGATCTTAGCAGCAATTAGGGCTGAACAGCACAGGAGAGGGAAAGTTACTCTAATGTGCATAGGCTGTGATTATTCCTGAGGCTCTGCCATCTGCAGAGAAATTCTCCTCTCCCCTTCTGGGCTTCTCTCCTTTCTCTGCAGCTCAAGGGGAGCAGCCAAGGATTAAGGAGCTGACCTTGAGTCCTGCCCTCGTGAATTTCCCTGTATTTACAATGGTAAATGAGCACACAGACATTTAGCAACAATGCTAATTTCTTGACTTCTTTGGAAGTGGAACACTTTGGTGCATTCCAGAAAATTCTGCCTATTTCTATACCCTCACCATCCATTCTCCTGTCACAGGCCTGTGTGGCTGCTGCAAAGGATTTGGCTGGGCACAGGCTGTTGGTGTCAGCAGCCGTCACGCACCAAAAGCTGCCTTTGACTCTGCTATTGCAAGTCCTGGGCATGTCTGGAGATGGGCTGAGGGAGACGGTTCAGCATCTCTGGTCCGCTCCTCACCGGCACGCAGAGAAATATATCTTATTATTCTGCACCACCAAGTGGCCAGATGGAGCAGAGATTGCAGAACACCTTTGGATCCGGGCTTGCCACATCACCCAGATGGGTTTGGTTATGGTGTGGAAGTTCATATTGGCCTGAATTAGCAAATGGGGAAAAAAACCACATAATATAAAGCCTTATTTCTTGAAAGAAGAAAGTTACCCTTTTTTTCTGACATCCCCTAAGGTGTTCCTGAAGGTGTGTTGTCAAAACTGCTTCAGTTCTTATTCAGGCATATTTTACATATTTCAAATTTAGTGGTGGATGGCTCTGTAAATACAACGCCAATATTTCTGAATATCAGTGTAGTGCTTATGTCAAAAGTAGGGAGAAAGCTCATACCTTTGTTCTTTAGAGATTAATCCCTCTACCTTTAAAAGCTGTAAAAAAAAAGAGAAAGATGGCATTTCATGCAGAAAGATGCATTACATGGTCTAAATAGGAGCTATTTTCCCATTCTTTTGTACCTTACTTTCTTTGTGCTCAGTTGAACTCTTATTTAGTCACTCTCAAGGTACAAAGAGTGAGGTCTGCTGCTGATCAACATTACTTGTCCAAAATCCCCACATGACATAGCAGCCAATTGCATAACATTACACATCACATTTAATATATGATATTGATTAGTAACAGGGCCAGAAGTGGTCCCTCATTCTGGTTTGGGAATATCAGTCCGTGCATTGGGAGATCTTTTTTTCAAGATGTTAATTAGTTGGGTCACTGTCTGAGGATCTTAAATAATAATTTCATACATAGTATTTCCTTAAATAATATTTTACTTAAATCTTATTTCAGAGTATCTCATGGGCTCGTCAGTTTCTTATTGGAATCTTTGTTGCCTTGATTTCCATGGGCCGTATGGAGAGCTACTCCCTGGGAATCAGGACCCCAGCTCAGTGCTTTAAGCCTTCATGTACTTCAATGGGAGATGGGCTTTTAACCTGCCTAAACATCTCATTTGGTCCTTTGGGTTTTGACTGTTTAGGTCCCTAGGTATTTTTCAGTGCCCAGCCCTGTAATCATATTTCATCTGTGTCCCTGCCTCTGGAAATTCACAGGTCCCTATTGCACAGGTCACTTTGGTTCTGTGCATTGAGCCTTGGAGACCTTCAACAAGAAGTCTCTGAGTTGGGCACACTTGGGATTGGACAAAGGCCATACACACAGAGCCTTAATCCTTCTGTTTCTTTTGAAAGTGGAATTTTCTAAGGAGTGGAATTTTCCTTCGTAAGCCCTGAGGTCACAGTAGCAAGCATTGATCCTGACCTGTGTGTGTTCCCTATGACCAATGAACTGAGAAGTGAGATTGGGATGGAGGCACTGAGAAGGCTCAGCGAGGTTTTGTGTATGTGCCTCACCATTCCTGATGCAACACATGGCAGTACAGGGAAAATCTATGAGGAATAACAGCAGATGTTGAAAAACTAAACACGAATGCTGGAAATGTAAGTGTGCTTCTGATTATTTAAATAAGAACAAATTAAGAAGGAAGAATAAAGAGAAAAGGCATTTGTCTGGAGTGCAGCAATGCCTGGAGACTTCTGCCATGATCAGAGTGACATTGTGCTGTGCAGGCTGTGAAGGATTAGCAAAAGATTGAGCCAGGGGGACTCACACAACAAATCAGTAAATCAGTCAAATATGAGTGTCTGCATTTCACAGCTGATGCTGAGAAACAGCGAAAGATGAAGCAACCTGTCCGAAGATTGATGCCAGGTTTGTCCAGGACTCTGTACACCTCTGAAAGCAGTGCCAGGCTGGGAGGAGAAAGCCTTGGCTCGGGGTTAAGGACCTGGCAGTTTTAACCTTTGTAATGAGGGCAGTCAAAGGGGGCAATATAACTAAGGGGCCCCAGATTGTACATGACCACTTGCAAACGTCCTCTGACTGCAAAAAAAACACAAGGTTTCAGTGCTTCAGAGTGGGTTATATTCAGATTGGAAGTCCCTTTTTTCTGTCAAGGTGGCTGCAGGAGCAACCAGCACTCATGTACACAGCTGTGGACCAGGCAGTGCCACTACCATGGATGCTGGAAGCTTTGCAGTGGATAAAAGGCACAGAATAACAGGACACATTCATTCAGTCTTCCCCCATATTGTGCTACATGGTTATTTCTTGTTTGCAGCTCAGGACACACTGAAGGTCTTTCCTCAAAACCATCACCAGCTCAAGCAGGCAAAGCTGGGTGCTTTGCTCACCTCCTCTGCTTCATCCACAGGGTCCATATGTCATTTCTGAGATTAAACCCTGTCTCCACTTGGAGCCCATGAGCAGTTTGCCAATTATTTTCAAAGCAATGAGGATTTTACCCTTTGTTCATCCTGTGCCGGCTGGGCTAACGATGTTCAATTAGAAACTGCTCTTTGTTCTAGCGCAGTCAAGAGGATTCTTGCCAATGATTTGAACGAGCATTGGATAAAGCTTATGGCTAAATCCAGTCCTTATGCAAAAATCCATGGATCCTACTGAATTGCTTTTCTCCCAGTGAAATTAATGTATGAGAACATCTAAGGGAAGATTTAGTTCCTGTTTGTAACAATATGTTACCCCCTGATACTGGGCCTTTTTTGAAATGTTTATTGTTAAATCCATGTATTTTTGGTTATATCTCATTAAGAACATAATACTGCCTTGGAAAGTACATTCTGAAAGGGTATTACAACCGGATTGGGATTACTGTTTGTGAGAGACTTCTAACTAGGGGGAAATTTCAAATTCAATTTACAGTAATGTCAAACCACAATTAATATATAGGCAATGATAAGGGGAACATGCAGAAGTACACATTGATAGCACTACATCAACAAATAAACTTTTGGAGCTAGTAATTAGGTACACAAGATTATTATATGTTTAATTGACTAAAGTGACAATTTGGAATTACATCTAGTCACATTTAATTGGATTTGGCATCTCTAGAGGAAAGGAAACAGAGAGCAGCATAGAGAGGCAGCCATAAAAGCAAACTGATTTTCTGAAGTCTGTTAAGACTCAGCATTAATATCCTTTGCACAATAGTTTTTTTAATATCCCTCAGCCTAGAAAGAGCAATGCAGTGATTGTCACAGACAGTGGGAGTACTAAAGCATACTCAATTAGGTGACAAGAAAGCTGATTACTTTTAGTTTGGGGTGGGTTTTAAGCTATAGTTTAATCAAAGGTGAGCTGTGTCTGAGTTTGCCACAGACAAGTGATATTCCAAGGCTGCCAAGATACAGGGTATTGTACATGTTGATGCTGCCCTAGAAAGAATGTACTTATATATAGGATATTTCATCCCCAAATACTTTAAAGGAAAAAAAAGAAAAACCAGGCTAAAATATTGTACAGCATCCATTAAATATTTGCTTAGAGCAAAATACTGAAAAGTTATTATAATAAAATATTGCTTTTTGGCAGATAGTTTAAAAAATTTACCAACGCTTGTCTTAAGGCTGGACAAAGACTGAGAGTTATGTGTAATCTTTTGGTAAAAAACTCATGTTGCACTCTTCTAATATCACCTGCATTAAATATTGCCTTATGCATCCTTCCCTCCCTGTACACTCATTTATTCTGCTTTTGTCATGAGGAGGGCCATGACTGCTGACTATACATTCATCATGACAGGAGGCACCGTGTGTGCAACAAGCGACCCCATCCATCTGTATTGGCAGCTAAGAATTGATAGCCCAATGAGGAAGGAGGTGCTTATATCACTATTAAGATCAAAATGAAGGATTGCTGCTTAAAAGACTGCCACAAAGGTAGCTGTTGGGCATATCAATCAACAGGACACGATACAGTACCACCGTATCTATAATGAAGTCGATTTCTTGGACTAATTTTAAGGGCAAAATTCAAGGTTGTTAACCCTTGACTCATACTTCAATTTTATGGAGTGCTATAAAATTTAATTCTGGATACTCTATAGCCCCCTAAGCTATTTTTTGTGAAGTCTTCCTACCTTAGTGACACTTTCCTCTTGCAATTTGCATGGTACTAATCCTCTGACACCTTTCCAAACTCTTCAACTGGAAGGGGAGTAAAAAATGGCTGTAACAAATGGTCTCAGAGGAACCTGCAGTGCTCTGTGAAGGATGAGTAGGCAAGACCCCACTCTACCAAGACTACTGATGTGAGGAGTAGACCATTGACTTTAATGAGACTCATCTCTTGAGTCATACTTATTTAAGATGGCTGTTCAGCCCCATCAGCACAAATTCAAGTTGAAGAGTACTTCCTTCCACTCTGAGGAGCAAAGTTGGTGGTGAATGGATCCTTTACTGGGAAAAGCTCATTTCTGAAGGAGCTTGCCACTGCCAGTGAAGACCCAGCTCCATCCACAGAGTTAGGGAAGCATTTGGGCCTCAGATGGTGGAAAAGCCTCCTGCCTCCCAGAGTGGACCTGGTCCTCGGGTTCTCTTTGTCCATACAAAGAATTTAAGGATTCCAGGAACAGTGTATGTCCCATGCAACAAAATTTCAGGGTTTGATTCTGATCCCATTTTAGCTAATTCTATGAGCACACCTCTTACACCTGTACTTCATGTGAAGTGGTGCAAAATATGTCTGACATAAGCCAGAGTAATAAAGATCAGAATGTGGTTTTTATATCTTCCCCCACATGGTATATTCTTCCTTTTATAAACTATTATTAGTTGCATTCTTATTGGTAAAAATGGAATAAATCCGAGTCCCGGGAGCTGCTGAATTTCAGTACTGCTGTGAGTGCAAAGTGCATCTCATTCAGAGAATTACCCACTGGGCTAGTGTTTGCAGTGCCTGTGAACTTTCATATGTGCTTTCCAGCAGAGAATTTCTTCTGTACAGAGCAGTTTGATTTTTTTTCCCCACTGGGTCAGACTCATTTAAAATCTGGAGTTCACAAACACATTTTATGAAGGGGTCATTTCTTCAAAGAGAATGACTTTTTTTTGTCTCTTTACACTGGTATCCATTGACTTTCCTTCTTGATGTCATGGACACGAAGCTTCAAAGAGTAACCCTTTAAAGGAGGAGCTTTCATAGCTCTCCTCTCCCCCAGGGGTTCAGGCCATCCTGCTATACAACAGGGCTGAAAAAGTGGTGTGAAGGACAAGATGCATCCCGGTGCCTCCGTGCAGAGTCTAAACCAGAAGTTGTGGTTGGGCTAAGGTGGGAACGAACCAGAAGCGAAGGGGGTTCTGAACTGCTTCCAGCTGTTACCATCATCTGCAAAATAGCAAGGGCCAAAGGATGCTGGCAGTGGTGGGACTCTGGCTCATCAATACTTCACTCCAGAGCTCACAGCTCATTTCTCTTCCTGACAGAAAGTTCCTGCATGGGCCTGGCTGGACCCCTGTGGTACCAAGAGGTACCACCTTGGTGTGGGTGCCCCACTCCCACTCCTTGCCTTTCTCCCAAGTCGCTGTCATCTTTGACTGCAGAGGCTTTGAAACATCGGTAGAGATCAAACCATTTGTTTGATCCGCCACTGCACTTGATTTTCACCAGGAAATGGAGATTGCTCTGCGATTTTGTGCCTCTTGTGCATGTGCCTGAGCGTGGGCTGCACGAGGGATTCAGCGGCACCGAGATGCTGACACACACACACACACGCAGGAGAGGCAGCTGGGTGCCCAGTGCTGCTCCCACTCAAGAGCCTGCACTTGAGAAACAGTTCCTGAAGATAGATCCCCAGCACCAGTAACAACCTTTCTCTCCCAGAGCTGATGAGTTCTGTGCACTGAGCACCAGGGCTGACTTCAACGTCATCAGAGCACACAGCAACAATCATCACGATGATGCAGCATGTGACACTGCACTGGGACTTTTCACCGCAGAGAGACTGAGCAGAGGTAGCATAATCTTTTTTTATTAATATTCTCTCTATTTTGTGGTATAAAAGCTGAAAATAACTTGTCACAACTATACATGCTCATGTGCCTTTGTAACCAAAGCAACAGCTATTGATGCACGCGCTTCGTGCTAACTACTCCTCTGCCCCAGCGCTGGCTCAAAACCATGAGTGACATTTTCCAAGGAGAATGGAGTAGATGGGGAACAGAAAGGGGTTTTTTTCCTTCTGTGAAGAAAGATTTTTAGATTAAACATGTCATTCTTTGCTTTGATCAGTGGGTCGTGTATATAACCTCCTGGCATGGCATTGACTACTTTTGTTTCTTCGTGTCATGATTCTTTTAACTGCTGGAAAAGGCTTTCCTGTCTTCTACTTCTGTCATGGCTTCAAAATACTGTACAGACCATTCAAATCATTCAGTTGACATCTTTACTGCAAAAATTTCATGCCTTTAATTCACATCTGCAAAGCTCTTTTTTATCCTACTTCCAAATCACTGTGTTTTCTCTCCTGATCTTTTCCTCATGCTCAGAGCAGTCTTTATCTTGTGCCTCCTTTGGTTTTCTTCTCCTGATATGGGGTTTAAACTTTCCTTTGAACTTTTCCTATCCCTGACATCAACTGCCAGGAGTCCTCTTTCTTTAAAACCGTTCTTAAGACATCCTCAAATTGCTCCCCTCTCCATTATCAACTTTTACACATTTCTTCTTCTTTGGCAGTAACCTGTTCCATGTGACTGTGTACCCCCTCTTAGGCACACTGCAAGGTTTGTACTGCTATATTTTTAAGGCTACGTGGACTCCTACTAATGAATTATCTGACTTTCTGCATAAAAACACCAAAGAATTGCACCCCTGCCTTCCTGCCTTGGTGCCACAAGAGGAAAGCAGAGACTGGTTTTAAGAAAGTTACCCAATGCCCATTTAAACATTTTAGGAATTGAATATTTACCATTGACCATCTAATAGGCGACTTGTTGCAGGTTTTTCCCCCTGTTTTGCTCCAATTTACAAATTGGGACCTTACTCATTAAATCCAAACTTCCATCAATCTATATTATGCATTAATTTCTGAAAGCTTAAAGATCCTTTAGCACATTTTACCTTCTCCCTGTGTATGTACCTATGGATCATGATTAAGGCAACTTTAAATATTCTTTTTGATTAGCTTTTTGATTAGCTTTCTTCGATTGTCACCTTTAAAGTAAATCATCTACTTCTGGATCTTCTGTACAGAGATATGTAATACCTAATGTCCTGTGTTGGGTCTGAATATTAATACCCAACCTCCATTCTACTCTGAGACAAAGGTATAATGCTGATGAGTGCTGGAAAAGTAATTTGCAATGGATAATATTATTCAGTAAGTTGTGCCTTTTTCTCTGTTCAAATATTTTACTCTGTGGATTGAAAATATGCATTCAAAGTTAACATATCATCAAATGAATGGGCTTCTTTTTATAACCCACTGGAGATATGCACTGGATGATTTGTGTATTGGCTGTTAGATTAAAAATAGATGAATTAAATAGAGTTCATCACAATAAATAATAATGGAAAAATTAAATGTATTATAGTAAATATCTCCAGAGTGGTAGCAGCAAGAGAAAGTTTAAACTTACTTATTACTACAGTCATGTAAGCTCCCCAGCATTTCTTGTCTGCAATGCAATTTCTCAGCTGGTAATAACAAAACAAAGAGTAGACTTGTGATATTTCATCCCACAGGAAGAGTCCCTCTCCAAACTGTCCAGTTTTACTCACACCTTGGAAAACAATTTCCACTGGCTAAAAACTGTGCAATATAAGCTGGATGTTTCCTCCTGTGAATGAAAATATACCACACCCATACACTCTGACAGTGCCAAAAATGCCCAGTGTTGTCAAACAGGAACTTTGAAAATATCTTGAAGGTCACAGCCTGACTTCACCGATATCTGACACTCCCATCTTAGTATAAATTATTACCTCATTTATTATTATCTCAGTCTTAACTCATTAACACATTACAAATTTTAATTGCTTTTATTATTGCATTGTGAAAACCATGTGGCCTATTTTATGGTAAAAGCTGAGCTCTAGCATCCACTGTGCACTGAGATCCAAAGTCAATCCCACCTAGCCAAAGTCTTACACTAAATGTCTTTGCACCAGCCATGCATATGTTGCAGAAACTAACAGAACCACAGGAAAGCATTTCAAAGCTTGTGTGTTCATATCTGCACACTTCCATAGCCATCTGTACTAAAAACCTTAATTCCAGAATGTAGCCAACATGTATTTGCTACAGCTCAAATGGAGGCCTTTAATTTGCATTGGAGTAAACTGGGCTTTTAGCTTTAATTCCTGTTCAGCCCCAGTGTTCTGGGCAAGATTGCAGCCACCACAGAGCTGCTCTTACCACGCTGAAATGGCAACTTGTGTTTCTGAGAATATTTCTGTCGGCTAAACTCAGCGCCACAGAGAAACCTTCCAGCAGCACATGGAGGTCAGGGTATTCAGACCTTTGTTTGGCACTCTGATCACTGTTGTGAACACCAGGTGCTTCCACCCCAAAAGCCTGGGCTGCTGCAAGCACAGGGCAGCCCACACCTCACCCAAAAAAGCAAACAATAACCCAGCCCTGCGAGGCGGCCAAGCAGCTCCAGCGCAGCAACGAGCACCATCAGCTCCTGTACAGCTCAGCTTCATCTCACACCTTGCAGGGTGAAAATCCAAGGCAAGAAAGTTAAGAAGGAAAAGCCCTTGGTAGCCAAACCCTCCTGTGCAGTCCCAGCTGGTGCCCAGGTCTGTCAGCAGTGCTGTGTGCTCACGCTTGACCCGTGCCCTGCTATGAAGCGTGAGGTTTCCAAGCTGGCAACAGCAGGGATGTTTTGCAATCCTCCTAATGGAATGACTGATCGGAGCTGACAGGCAGCCTCTCTGGGCAGCCTGGCCATCATATCACTGAGAAAACATGTTTCTCATTAATTGTTGAACCTATTTTAGCAGCTCATGCTGTGCCACACTTCACTGCAGGAAAGTCCCTTCTTTAATCAAATCTGGGGGAAAATCCATGTGAGGTCAATGGCTCTTGGGTGCACTGGCAGAAGCAGGTGTCTGGTGTGCCTGAGACCCTATTGTCCCAGAGGTCTGTGGAGCCTGTTGCTGCTTTAAGGATTCATTTTAAATTTTCTCATGCCAGAAAAGAGGTAACGTTTCTCTTATAGCTCTTCATACTCACCAACAGGTAATCCTCCCTCTTCCATATCTATGGTCATATTGAAGGCCAACTCTTGCCTTGAAGCACTAAGCTTTTAATTTCCTGGTGGAAAATTTGGACATAATTATATTCCTTATCCTGGTCATTAGAACAAAAATATTTTGGTCCCTAAGCAGGAAGATCAGTTTGTTCTTAAGACATCTCACTGGTGTCCAGATGATCTCAGTGCAGCTTCTCACCAGTTTGTGGGTTTCCTATGTCCTCATTGCATCATGACAGAAGCAACTTGTCAAAATTAAAATTAATAACATTTTGTCAGGGCAGAATGGGCCTCTTCCTATGTATACCATTTCAGGGATTCAGACCAGTCTGCCTTTGTAAGGCATAACTCTCAGCTGCAGAAAATCAGCATCATTCTCCTCTCAGGTACAGTAGTAAAAATATGGAGTAATTGAAAATTGGATTGAGAAGACAAATAAAATAACATAACAGAGAGTTTCTATCACATTGATGCTGATTTGGGAGCTTTTCGCTGCTGTTGTTATTGCTGATGTTTCCATTTCAGAAACAATTTACATGTACAAAACCAAGGAATTTAACAGTTTTCTTGCATTCTTTCTTCTTTAATAATTCCTATTTCCACATATTTTCTACCTGCTTCTATTTTTCTGGTACCAAATCATTCATGGTAGAATAAATACTGCTTGAATCTTAACGCTTAGAGAAGGTATTAGTTTAAATGTCACAATTATTAAAGCAGATGGATTAATTGTCCCTGATTTGAGGAAAGATGGATTTATTTAATACTAGCTGAATGTAATAGACAACACATACATTGCTGTAGTTGCTAGCTGTTGAAATCCCAATATTAAACAAATTATCAACCCAATTAGGGTTGTAACTGTTAACAGGGGCCCATAAATCATGCCTCAAGGATGCTCAGCAGGAACAACCCGGTCAGCAAAGCTCTAGACCATTTAAAAAACCCACAGGGCAGCTCAAAAGTAATGTTCATATTTCAAAAGCAGAATTTTCTGTTCATTCTGGATTTTACAGGTTGCAAAGCAGAGCTTTAAGATTTACAAAGGAAACCTGAGAAACCAGTGCAGAAACCCATCCATTTTGTGCTGTTCTCAGGCCCTCATCGTTCCCTTGAATTGCAAAGGTCCTTAAGAAGTTACACATCCATTATCCTCTTCCTTTTCCTTGAATACCTTCTCCTTTTTTTGGGGAGGTGAAGCTGCAGGCAGGAATGTGTGCTGTTCCCAGGATCATTACTGGTGATGTGGCTCTGCCTGCACACCTGCTCTTGAGGAACTGCAGAGCACACCATGCAAAAACAGATAGAATGACTTTTCAGAAACATCTCTATATACGGTCAACTCGGCTTCTACTAAATTAGCAGCCATTCAGGCACATAAAGTAGTTTGCTATTGCAATGACTCAGGCATGATTTTCTACTGACCCTCTGAGCAACGCTGTCCATTTGACAGGCTAACCACATCAGTCACCATCTCAGGCTGTCTGATTCATCTCTTCACATTTAAGTTCCCAAAAGACATTGAGCTCTGTGCTGGGAAGGACTGACATCTCCTTCAGTTAGTTTCTGCATTTTTGTTTCCTTCTTTTCTCTCCTATTTTCTCCTCTTCAGGCTAAAAGCCCTGAAAACCCCTTACAGCAAATATCCCATCTTTCTCCCAGGAGTATTTCCTAGCCAGGCTCACTCCCTGTCTCTCAAGCACGTCCCCTGATGATTGCAGCATCCAGATGTTGGCCAGTGGGCTCTGACTACATCCCCCTAAATCACTCAGTGATGCTCAAACTTTGGCTCTGCCTGTCTGAGTTCAGATGTCTGAGCCCAGGCTGCCAAAGCTGTTCAGCTGAGCACATTTTTTTTTCACAAAAACAACATGCTGTTTGAGCTGCGACCCATTCCTGACCTAGCAGGAGCCCTTCAGAGCTGTCCCAACACCTGCTGAGGACATGGGATGGTGAAAAGCTTCTCCCAGCGCTGGAAGGGTGCCCAGAGCAGCCATAGACAATTGCCTCACTGCAATTAGTCTATTCCTCATTACAAAAACATCTTTTAAAAGGGGACAATGTTAACAAAACTGGTTAGAAACTCTGGTTTTGGACACTGGCTTCATGTAGAGGATAATTGGCTTTTTCACAGACACCACAGGCAAGGAGTTTCCAGAGCAGCCTCCAGCCTTTCCATACACTGTGCATCCATGATTATTCTTTAATGACAAGTGATCTCTTTGAAAGGATATAAAACACGGATTTCCTTTCTTCCCAAACATAAAGAGATATTTTATTAGAGTACCAAGCAGGCCTTGAAGCCTAAGGTAAGCCTTCTGCAGCACCTCTGGCTTTGGGAAGACACGGATCTGTCGCTGCAGCGCTCCACAAATCCCCTTTCAAAACACACTGCATCCAAACCAACTTGCAGAGACTTAAATACCTTAATAACTTAAGACCCCAAATAAGCTGATATTTGATGTGACCTACATTAATGGGGAGGCATTACATGGCAGATAAGCAAAAAGTTCTCATCTATTGTATAATACATGATTTACTCATACCATAAACACACTGAGAAAGGGATGTGCTCCAGCATTCTGTCTACTTATTTTTTCCCCACAGAAAAAATATAAAATAAAAATTATGTAAGAGGATCATGCTGGTGAAAAGATATTCGTATAACAACAGCCACAGACTTAGTGGCAGGGCTGCCAGAGACTTTTTTTATGGTTGGAAAGATAAAGGAAAAAGCACATAGGTTGCACTGCAGTGCACCCATAATTCTAACTACCAGCCTAGGAATGGAAGCAGTTCATAGAAGAGGCTAATGGCTTTACCCTGTCTGATACCATTGCATTAATAAAAATCATCAATAAAAGCATCAGTTCCTGCTGTACTGTAAATGAGACAGGGGCTGAGTGTGCACTGCAGCTGCAAGATAAGGCACTAGAAAGATATCTAAATTTTTGGCTAATTCTAGATGCCAAGATAATTGGATTTTCCAAATTAAACCTTTCTGTAGTTAAAGAGGATTAAGGTCAGGAACTGTGGCAGGGAAAGGTACTGTCACTGTTATGAAGGCTTTTTCACTACAGTGCCATTTTTCTTCTTCTATGTCTGCTCTAATGCAAAATGGCAAGAGCTTCATAAAAATATTGAAGCAGTTACATCATTTGCCATCAGAAGCTGGCATGGGAAAGGTTCCTTTCTTGTGCATCTACCTATTCATTTCATGAGTTCTTAACAGAATTTTAATGAGTGTTGAATCAGAGAATTATAGACTGGTTTGGGTTGGAAAGGACCTTAAATCTCATCTCATTCCACCCTATGCCATGGGCAGAGACACCTTCCACTAGAGCAGGTTGCTCCAAACCTTGAACTCCTCCAGGGATGGGGCATTCACAACTTCTCTGGGAAACCTTTGCCAGGGCCTCTCCCACCTCACAGGGATGAAAATCTTGGATATTGCATAGCCCAAGTGGTCAGAGAAGAGTATGAGGTGGTGCTGGGTCAAATACAGGTTTAAAACCTTGATCAAAACAAAATGTGTTGTTTAAGAATGTCTTTTGGCTTTTTATTTTTCATGATTGCAATGTACATCCCTCAAACCTGTAACTGAGGCATCCCTCAAGCTTGTGCTTCGTGATGGAATTAATTGGTATTTTAATAGAAGTGCTGACAATATAAATACCCCCTGAGATACTTTGTCTCCATATGGTTTCTCTGCAGACTTTCTCTGGTTCCCCACACTTCCAAAACAGGGATATAAACCTCCTGACATAGCAGAGCATGAGTCAGTCCCATAATTACAAAAAGAAATCTTCCCTATCACCAGGTTACTCTGCAGACTCTTTTTTAAGCAAGTTTTTGCATCTTTGCTGGAGCAATAGATTCTGTCCACTGCTGAAGTAAACCACACTCAGTGGCCTCATGCCAGTCATAGCCCTTACACTCATTATTGTACCTTGCTAGAGGAGCTCTTTCTTATATTTTAAGATCACCTCAAGGACTTCATGTTTTCTAATTCTTCTGGAATTAAGGGCTGGAGTGTAACTCCACGTGATGAGACTTGCTGCAGAGCGCAGTTGCAAGATATGTAAAAAAAAAATAAAATACAAAAAAAAATCATCTTTCTTTATCATTTTGTCAGTTTAGGAGCTGCCCCCACACTCACGAGAGCCTCACACTCCTTCCACTCCGAGGCCAGAACAGCAACATCCTCCTTCCTGCGCCTGCCAGGACATTGTAGAAAGGCCTGTTTGATGCAAGGACAACAAAACACACACTGAAGGGGAAAAACCCGTTGTCCTGCCCTCTCTGCAAGGAATTCCTGGAAGTCCATTGAGCCCTTCCAATCCCCTCCTCAGTGTGTCTATATTTTGAGTGACATGGTGCACAGCACAACAAATGTTCTGGAGGCATCCCTGCTTCCTGGACATGCTGCCAGAAATTCATCCACAGTGACAGACTTCAGTACATAAAGGCATGAGCAGAAAAATCCTCTGGGATTTCCTCGTATAAAGTTTTCTCCTCCAAAGTTTTTATGGGCTGAAGTTTTATATCTTTAAAGACCTTATCCCATAAAAGTCCAAGAAGATCATAAAACAAATAGTGTCTATGTCCAGGGTCAGTAGCCTGGGGGGAAAATGCTCTTGGGTAATAATAAGAATGCCTTCAGTAACAGTATTGACCAGAAACTGTGAATCTGTTCTTTTCCCCACTGGCTGACATTTCACCATTATTGCCCTCAGACCTATTCACTGCTGTGCAGAGTAGCCACAGGTACATGGCAATGCAGACATCCCAAAGTGTGACTTTGAATTGTTCTTGAGGATGATAAACCCAAAAGTGAACTTTGCAGGCTTTCCTGGTCCAGCCACTCACTTTTTCATCTCGCTGCCTCACTCCACCTATTTTAAACCTGAAGTGTGTGGATACAGCCAAACCCACACTCACATGCTCGTATCAATCCAGATTAGGAAAGGGCTGCCAACCTATAGAAAATAAGCAGAATACACAACAACTCACACAAAATTAGGCTGGCCTAATTCTGTGCCTATATTTACACACAAAATACAGAAAAAATTGGAGAAGTTTTTTTAAAAATGTATCTTACGAAATTTGTTTGGTAGCATTGTTTGTTACTGATCCTCTAAATGCCCTGAACAACAAAAAATTGAAGTCCACAGAAACAGGAAAACCTAAAACCACTTTCCTATAAATCAGTGCAGACCAGTAAGTTTTACCACAGGAAGGAATGGGCACAGATCCCCTCGTGTGTCCCCCATGCTCTTGGCAGGAGGACACACTTCTTATTTTCTGGTCTGATACCTCCAGATCTGTGGCATTAACCATGGATAACACGGTTCTGCCCATGGAAAGCTGGAACTTCTCCTCACCTGGGTGGAATGTTATTATTGCCCCGGGTGGTCATGATACTATTACACACATTCGAGGCTTGTTAATTCTCCAGGGCTAAACTGGCCACTCCAGACTGCTTCCATTGCAATAAACACAGGATAATGTGCTGGCTAAATATAGAAATCTAAAATGTAAACAAATCCCCAGTGATACCCTTGAGATCCAGGCAGAGTAATCAGTGTGAGAGCACTCAGGGTGCACATGTGGCAGCCTATCCTAAAATCAGTAGTATAACACATCATAATCAGTAGTGTAACAGTACTTCTGCACACCCCATATCAATAAACAGGATGGAAATAAACTGGCATCAGAGCTTATCAGAAGTCCTGTTGTCCAAAGCCATTAGAGAGAAGGACATGGATACTTAACTAATTGGCACTCTCAGGCTCCCACCCTGGGTTGGTGGGAGCAGTCATCAGCTGAAGGAATGACTCACAGAGGCACACTGTGTCTTAGATAATTTTACACAGGTGGGGGATAGACTGGAGAGCAAAAATGAGGGCTTCTCAATAAAACACGAAGCTGGTCCCACAGTGATACCTTCTGTGAATCCCCTCAGTGCATCAGGGGACCTGGGAGATTCATACCCCCTGTTGAAATGCAGATTTTCCTTTCCTCTCATGCAATTCTGACCACCCCTGTTAATTCCATGTTAGTCCTGGCACTATTAATCTTGTTTATGCCTTTGCCAAGACACACGAATGAAGCCCTGCACTCCCCCCAGTTTCCAGAAAGCAATGCCTACCTCAAGAAGACAAAGTTGTCATTGGCAGGAGGTGCAGCCAAGGCAGAGATGAGCATGGTCTGACTCAAACCCCAGCCCAGGAGGAGCTGCAGCTCAGCATCCCTTGCTCTGATGGACAAAAACGCCAAGCAAGGCTGTTCCCAGGCTGGCAGCTCCTCCTGGCAGCTCCAGCACCAGCTCATTGGGGTCCACCGAGTGGGAAATCCACCTCTCTGCATCAGACCAGCACAATGCATCATTTGAGTCATTTCTGAGGGATGAAAAGGTTCATAAGCTTCATGTTGCCCTCTGCACAGGAGTGAATTTTACTCTTAATGCAAACGGTGCTTAAATGCAATATTTTAAGACTAATATTCCGTATAGGCACAGTGTCTGATTCCTACCAACCCAAGGGGTAATATGAATGCTCAGTGTTTTTTAACCAGCTCCCAAGGACTGAATAAAACCCTCAGATGAAAGCTGTGACCTTCAAAGAGCATGGAATCACTCTTTCTTTTCATCTAGGAGATAATTTAGCTAATACTTTTCTCCTCATTGAAGACATAGGCTCGCTGCACTGAAAACTGTTTACAAATGTTCTTTCCCCATTAAATTGATTTTCTGAGTATAGATAGGCAGTGTTTTCTGGAACTAATTTAAATTCCCCTCTAATTAATATTCAGGACCAAAATATGTTAACATTGCATGACTGTGCAATTATTAAAGGGAAAGTATCATCAGAGAAAGTGGCGGGGGGAGGGGGGTGTGGGAGAGGAAGGTTGGTTTTTTTTAAACTAGCCATTACCCAACAAGAAATTTATCATTTCTTTGCCGTTTTTAGGCTGTAACTCAAGAAGCCTTCAAGAGAGAGGTATCTCTTTTGGTTATGTACACACCATTTGTGAAAGGAGACAAGGCTGACAAAATAAAGGAGGCAAATAAAAACTTTGTTAAAGAGCACCCTGATTGCATGCAGCACATATTCACAGGTAACAGCAGGTGTCACATGCTCTTAAGCACTGTGTACTCTGTGTGTGTGTGTCTTAAGAGGCTGAGAGAGTCTGAAGCTTGAGCTCCAGACATTTCTACACTTCTGAGTGGAAAACTGGCTTCTGAAAGTTGCTCTGTGATTGTTCATGATTTAGGTAATCAAATGAATTCTCAGGCAAAGTACAGACTTCACATTGCTTATCCCCATAAATACGATTTTTACCCATGAAGTGCCATATTTGTGTTGTTGAATTTCATTATTGTAATCAATCTTTTGTTCAAAGGTCGCTTTGCCATCTGCTCTGGTGACAGGGAGACTCGAGTTCATTCCCAGCTCCATGGATTTCTGTGACCACTGATGGTCATCCCTGCAGCAGGGCCTTCACCGTTCCCCTCTCTGAGCACTACTGGACTGACCACCACCTTTGAGAGCATCTCAGCTGCAAGGACAGGAACAGAGAGCCAGGTTTCCTTTGGCCTGTTGAAGACAAGTAGGATCCAGAATGAACAAGGGCTGTATCAGAGCCTGTTGTCACCTCCTGGCACAGTGAACTCCAACAGCCTCTCCTGGGGTAAACAGATGTTTAAATTCTGGTGACTGTGGCCTTGTTTCAAAAGGAGTGGGCATGACATTTTGGCAGGGGGACAAAAGATATTTCTTCCTGTCATCAACCTGGTGACCTGGAACATAGTTGTCCCTGATAAGGCTTGGCTCTGAGTTGGTGACTGAGAAACATGAAGAGAAAAGTACATTTCCCACGTCAAATCCTGGAAAGCCTCTGCCTTTGTCACACCAACTGGGTGTAGCTCACCTCTCACTGCCACCTCCAACACAACCATCCAAAAACGCTGAGGGGGTGCCACGTCCTGCAAGTTATGCCCAGGTCAGACGGCTCTAACCCTGCTGAGCTTCCAAAAGGCTTCCAAAAGGAGACAGGCTGCATCTTTGGAGAAAAGAAGAAAATAAAATCTACTTCTAAAACACAAATGGGAATTAGGAAACTGAGTGTTTACCATAAAACTGTGCAAATAGGTAACATGAGCACACTTGTTTTGTTCATTCTTGTTTTGCTTTAGAAAACCAGTACAAATCTGGATCATGTTTTGCAAGTTGCAGACCAGCCATGTATTGGATTTCTGGCAGGAGCTTTGGGCTTGTTCAAAGAGAGAAAATGAGGACTTATCTATCATGAAACTTGTAAAATCCCTGTCTTCCATTTACTTGCTGATGGGACTGTGGAGAATTTCCTGGGACAAAAGTACTGGCATTAAAAGGAGCATAAAATAAAACTCCCTCAATTTACAGCAAGGGTGAGACTTTCAGGAGCACATAAGCAGAAAAGTGTGCAAGTGTTGCACTGAAACTCAGTTTGTGTCCATAAATGACTGAATGACTCTGAAAGTATCACCAGTCACTTTCTTACTCCCCTTTTTCCAATAAGGAAAAGGAAGGTAAAAAAAGAAGGGGGGTAAAAGATACCAGTCCTATAGAACTTTAGTCAATTCTAAACCAGACAGACTAGAGCAAATTCTGCTTTCAGATATGTTTGTTTACAAAAATCTATCAGTTAAAAGAATTGCTTCAATTTTATTTTTTCTGAGTGCAGGTTCTGGGATCACTGAAGTATCTGGGATTTAAATGGTATCAAAGGCAAAGAAAAAAAACATGTGTTTATCAGGGCTGTCCTGGGAACCCTCTCAGGCACAGCAGATATGGCTCCTTTTCCTACACGTGATGCTGAGATAACTCAAAACAGTATCAGGTGAAGTCAGCCAAGTCTGTAGTGTTTACTCAACTTATCTATTCAGATCTGACCTAAAATCATAGTGCCACCAAAAAAAAAAAGACATCACAAGCAACAAGTTTAGTTCTTTGTCAGTTTGGCACCACCGAGCATTCAAACTGCAGATCTGAATCTCACATAGGTGAAATTAAAAACAGGAGTTAAATCCTATTCTCTCAGTGGGTGTGAAATACCAGCCATCTCACGAACATGTTATTTTAAGTACCCTTCCTATTCTGCAACAAATATCTGTCCAATCTTAGTCCAAGTTCTGCTGGAGTGTAAGGTCTGAATTGGTTTTAACGTTTTCCTATTGCCAAGGAAAAAGAGCAGACACACATCGAAGTCCAAATGTACAATGCAGTTTGTCACGAAATTGGGAATCCATCAGCAGCAGAATATGCTGCAAGGGAAATATCAGGTCCACTTGCTTTGATTTATATCGGGGTAAGTCTGGAGAGCACTGAGTGGGGTTCTCCATTTGTCACTGTGACCACACAGCCTGGCATCTTAAAAGCAGAGCTCCCTGCAAACAGAGAACTCCTTTGTGAGAACTGACACTGACATTCAATCTGGGTTTATTTTCTGCAGGGCAAGGGAAGGGAGGATAGAGCTGGTCCAGCTCCCTACACAAAGGTGGTTTGTACAAGTGCTCCGAGCATCTGTCCTTGCCAGGGTCAGGGCAGACCCATCCAGTGACACGCAGGGGTTTGACAGCAGCAGTCACACACTCTGGACATGCCACAGCACAGCTGACACCTGCCAGATGGGGAGATAAGACAGGACATGCAGGAAATCTGGGACTGTGGTGGTGGTGGTGATGGCAAAAACACAAATCTGTAGGAAATTAAACCTCACAAATTCAGGGAACAACAGAACAGCTTCTTTTGCAGTTAAAAGATCCGGATGTTGTGTTCTGATGGGTTGAGTTCTTAATGCTTTGGATGATCAGCACAGAAAAGTGCAGAGATGGGAAGAACAAGTTTTATCTTATGCATCAGCAAAACTTAAGCTGTTGATGCAAAAGGTTGCAAAGTCTGGAATTTCAAAACTCTGTTAGAGCTGAGCGGGTTGGTTTGGTCACCTTTGTTCTGGTAAGACTTCTGGAATCCATTTCAGTCCCTTTTAGATTTCCTTTTTTTTTTTCCTCCAAAACCAAGAAGTAGCTTCTCTTACAAGTGAAAAGTGACAGTGGAAATTATCTTCATTTTCCATGAATATTCCAGATCCTCATGGAATTTACACATGGCCAAACACACATGAACGTCTGCCTGCCCAGCACTGCTTATTGACTGTGGGTTTCAGAAACAAATACAAACTTGAAAAGGTCTTTAGCTAGAAACTGCCAGTTTTTTCAGGTGCACCAACTTGCTTAGTGGCTGGGACAGCTCAAGGGGGATCTCTGCAATCCTTGCTGGATGAGGAGGGCTGGGGAGTTTCTCAGGGCCCTCTTCTCTTTGCCCAGAGAACTCTCCCCATCCTCCTCACTCCTCTGGTTTATCCTCACTCTGATAGATCCTCTACAGAAAATGAATATGAATAAACACAGTCTATGGTTTTTTGATTTCATTTCCTAAACCAGAAGGCACCTTTCTGTCCTATCAAGGAAATAAAAACAAAAAGACTGGGGGAAAGAAATGGGGAAAAACATTGTAATGGGTTTTATAAGAAGCACCAGAATAAATGTGAGTCTAAAACCCTCTTTTTGGTGTGTGATGTGTGGTGGCAGAATCCTCTGTGTGTGTGAACCATGTTGTGGTTTTCAGTGGGTACTTCCTGCTGCATGTGCTCCTCCCCTGTCCAAAAACATCCCATGAACTGCACTAAGAGCTGAGATCAAATGGGGTTTAAATACTTCTAAAAAGTTGTCTTAATTATTTAACAGTATCCAATTTATTTAAAATCATTTAACATGCAATTTTCTCAAATCTTTATGGCCTAATATATCATATCCCTTGTCCGCATAACCACCAAAACCTGTAGTATGCTACACATTCCACCAGGATCTCCAGCAAGAGTTAATAATTGCTCCTTGAAGCATTTCTAATGATCCAGATCCTGATCCCTGTGTAGGGAAGTATGTGAAATAACCTTCAAATCCACTACAGCCATATTAAAGGTACATTAGTTAATTCTACTCCATACTTTCTGCAATAATGTACACAGCTTTTTAGCAGCATGGCTGTTGATTAGCACAAAAGGTCAAAAATCAAATTTGCATGTAGACTAGACTGTTTTAATGCAATTCTTAAATTATTCTCCTGAAAATATGAGGAAGAAGCCTCTCCTCCTCCCCAGATTGTGAATGCTAATGTTAATGCTTTCTCCCTAGCAATAACCGGGTTGGAGTTTTCTGTGCGTTGAGGGAATCAGAGCCATTTTCTCGTCAGGAGCGTCTTAGCAAATCACAGGATTTATATTCTTAGATAGGAGGTTGACAAAAACTGCTACTTAGCAACCCCTAGCAAGGAAGAAACATTAGCTAGATATTTGAGGAAGCTCTATCTCCTTTAGTTGCAGAGAGCAGCTGCTGAAACAACAGCAAGTGCCTGAACTCCCAGGGTTGGTGGGAGGTAAAGGTGCTCAGTGCTTTTCCAAAATGGGCGCTCACAAAGTGTCTGCATCGCTGGGAGGCAGGAGGAGGGTCAGACATCCCCAAGGAAACACAGCTGCTTCTCTCCAGTTCTCTCCTGAAGCCTTCTGCTGTTGCCTTTGGATGACCAAAAGCCCAAGTTATTGATGTGGGCTGATAGAAGTGGCATCTTTGGGAAAGTGAAATATCTGCTGCTGCTGTGGGCACTGCACTTCAGAGCACTTCAGTTTGCAAGTGCAAACAGACAGTGGGGTGGGTACAGAATAAAGCCCTGGCCTTTCTAAAAGCCCCAGTAAAACTGCAATTTAAAAAGAATAATTGAGTCCACAATTCTCTCTTTGGGTCTGACACAGAGCACTTAGGGGTAAGATTCCTCTGTCACAGTTGTACAGAAGAGTATCTAAAGAGTATCTAAATAGCAACTAAAGAGTATCATGAAGAGAAAAAGCTTTGAAATCAGGCACCTTTTGGATTTTCAAAAATTACCCTATTCTGTAAATGAATTTGGAGGAACAGGACCACATGGCTCAAGCAGAGCCAAAGAGCAAAAGACAATGGCAATTACACAGACACGGAGCCAGAGCTGCTCTGCTACTGAGGATAACATCTGGCCAATTTTGCCTCTTTAAAAGTATTCCAAAATTTTCTTTAAGCTACAAATATGACTCCATCTTACCTCTGTCACATGGAAACTAAATTAAAAGCTTCTACAAGACAAACTTCAGCTACAGACTTAAGCTTTACAAGTTCCTTTAGCAAGATAAAAAATATCTTTGTTTTTTGATAGAATCAACATTCCTTTCTGTCTTCTATTTCATTTGAAAATGCAAATGTACAATCCAAATTCTTGTCCTGATCAGATTTTTTTTGACAAAAACAACTCATTGCTAAAGTAGACCTTATTAAGCCATGGCAGCACTTAATATTCAATTCTGGCACCTCAGCTGTGCAGCCACACAACCTAGCATTAGTTATGTGCTTTATATACACACACCTGTGTTGGTATGTGAAGTTAGAGGTTTAAAAAGCAGAGAATTTTCTCTTGCTCCTCTTCCCTTCCTCATAAAGAACAGCCAGTCCCATTTAAATCAAGGGAGTATTTGGGTATTGTAAAGCAAGCATTTGAGAAAGAATGTCACAGTCTGCCCCTTATCTGCAGCTGGTAGGGAAATGCCATAAACCTCATCTACCCAGAAATACCGTGGCACACGGGTTATTCAATTTGCCTTCAAAGATATCTGCTGGTCAGACCTTCAGCTACTCATATCCCAGCCAAGACTGCCAGCATTGACAAGCAGTTATTCTATTAAGTTATTTCACTGGGGTAATTTCTGCTCCTTTGTACACACCAAGCCTGCCTTTCTCTTGCTGTAGTCCCATGCTGATGGCACACGATGCTACTTAAGGGGAGAAAGAGCAGCAGAGGGTCTTATTAGACTGCTCATATTATAAAGGTGAGCAAAACCCACCCTATGATACATAGCACGATGCTTACATTTACAGATCTCACTCCTTTGTTGTCTATTTTTTAAGTGGAGGGAAAGTTTTTACTACACGCGGATTTCATCACGCACACTTCCTGAAGGATACCAGGGGCATTAAAGAAACATTATAATGGACTTTTTCTGCTTGTTATTGCAATGCACTACAGAGCTGCTTGCAAGGCATGACTTCATTCACATTTTTGAGCTGAAAAACAGTTGAAAGGACTCCACAATGGAAAAGAACTACTGGGAGGCATCCCAGACTTTTGCAAAGTGGTACTCTTTGAGCTGATATTTAAACATGCCCTGAGTGTTAGATATGACACATCCTGCTTAAAATCCAGGTTGACCAAACACTTTGCTTTTCTTTTTTTTTTTTTTTTCGCACTCAGCAATTTAACTTTATTTATAAATAGAACTGGCAGAAGGGATGACTCCGTTCTTGCATACAGAGAAAAGGAAAAGGTGGGGGTATCACGCCGAAGTTCTCAACGCACAAAAGGACACATGATTCACTCCTCTCACATGCTCTGCAGCTCCTTTTTGCAATGAAAGCTTTGTTCTGGCTGTTCGTGCTGAGCGTTTAGCAGGAGCTAAGGTAAGCTCCATCCAGAAGAGGCTGATCTGCTTTGTGTGGGTGCTTTTTCATCCCAAGGTCAGAGGAAGGAGGATGTCATAGGGCTGATCCTCGGGCAGCAGGGCCTTACTTCTCTCCCAGCAGGAAGGTCTTCAAAGATGCCTCCTGGAATGAACACCCTTTTCGGTTTTAGTTTAAAGGGAATTTGTGCAGCAAAAGGTTTTCTAGGGAATGCTCCCTCATGGAAGGATCCCTGCCTCAGGCGAGGCTGCCCGTTGTGAATTAAGTCCTCAACAAAAAGTCCATCAATTGCTTATTTTTACTTTCTCCTTTAAATTCTGCTTGGAATACTAGTCAATAGGGGTGACATACATCCAGAAAGTAACAGCATCATCATTTACCTGTTTATGGTCTGAATATGTTACTGCATTTTTAACCAGGATACAACTCTAACTCCATTCCCTGCATTTTTGCTTCCTTCGCTACCTCATTCCTCTTTCCCACTGGAGTTTCCATTTAAGTTTGCTACTTGCCTAACCTTCACTGTGGCTACGTGGGCTGGTTTCACTTTCATCTGATTGCCAGATCACTTCATTATGTTTTTTACTGCAGCTTAGTAGCCCCTGGAATTCTGCTACAGTTCATGTAATTCTCATCATGCGGATCAGCTCCCCATGGAAATTTTCTTCCTGCCAGCAGCAGTTATGTACTTTCTCTTTCTGCATTTCTCATTGTCACTGAAACACCACCTCTGACAATGTTCAACCTCCTCTAATCCCTTAAAAAAAAAAATCAAAACCTTGACAGTTATTTATTTATTTACTTCCAACCTACTCTAAATTTAAATAGCATTGCTGTGTCCACAGAGTGTTGGCTCAGCGGCCAAATTTCTTTCCTGGAGCTACGTGGCCTGCCCTTATATTTTTCTGAAGAGTCAAGCAGAGAAAAAATTGTTTTCTTTTAGTCTTTACTTTCTTAATCACCAGAGAAGCCCCCAACAGACACAGCATGATGAGAGAGGATTGTTACCTGCTTTCTGAACTGATGACTCAACGCACTCATTTCTTAGTGCTTGCACAAAAAGGGTTTGGGTGGATTTCAAGAATAGCAGGGAAAAACCATTTGCTGCATCTCAAATGTTGTGAGACTATTTGGTGTTGATAAGAGCTCTCTTTCTTTCTCATTAACTGATTGCTTCTCCATCTTTTAATGCATACAGCTCTACCTGGGGTTTTCAGAGACCAACAATCAGGTGGAGACTGAGCTCCATTTTCTTCTTTGCTTTAGCACCACGTTAACTGGACTGGGTCAGACCTATAATTTCACATATCAGAGAGCACAGAAATCTTTTTCCTTGCTGGTATCTCCTAGTAATACTAGGTCAGGTCCTCAGAAAATGACTCTTCAAGTGATAAATGTAGCCTGTAAGGATGTTGTCCTGGTCTGCCCTCTTAGAGATGGGTTAACAGTTCACAAGAAGATGGTTTTGAAAGGACTCTCGTGGGTCCTCCAGTCAAATCATGTGCTGTTGTACACCTTTGTTTCACCAGATATCTCACTCATACGTTAAGTAAAATCCATCTGAGAACTAGTTAGGCTTTCTGCTCTGAGTGAAACACACTGCAGACCTTCCACCTGAATTATCAGAAGCTTAATTGCCACCCCAGTCTTGTTTGTACCTATTTTTACACAATGGTCCTTCTGCTATCATTGTCTTTTATCTCTCCTTTCCTTTTCAGTTGTTTGCTCTCTTTGGAACTCAGCCCTGTGTTATGTTTATTGAGAAGAATAATAAACCCTTGGCATTTTCATTAATAGACTAATCAAAGCACACTTCTCTCAAAAGAGGTATCTCCTACATGCTGGCTTCTCTGCTCTGTGGTGCTTGGGTTTAAATTAACCTCTCCAAACACAGCTGATGGGAGCTATCTGCAATCCTCCAGAGAACTGCTGACCAGAGCTCCTTTTCCCTGTGCACTGCCTGATTCTCTCCTTCAGCTAATAGAAGTACCAGTCCACTGCCTCAGCTCTTTCTTTCCCAGTTGCTCTCACATCTGGAGCTCCCAGATTACAGCTGCATTCCTGACACTGGTCTCCAGCACACAGTCTTTTATTTCATACTGTTCCACAATTATCTTAGGTATTAGATTAAAAGGTGTAAAATTAACTGTACCAGGATTATTTGTATTTTTTTAGAGTTAAAGAAAATGGAGGTTTTTTCCATTATTGTTCCTGTAAGAGGTACAGAAAGCAAGATCAGAGTTGTTATTAAATTCTTAGCCTTGATAAAAGAACCACGTTCACAGTTGATTGCAACACTTGATGGTTTCCCAGTGCAAGTTTCTGCAAAACCAAGATCAAGATCAAGACCAAACCAAATGACGAAGATTCCTTGTGCAGAGAAGTTCAATTTAAAAACAGGACAGAATTTATTGAAAAAACAAATGTCATTCCAAACTTTCCTTTCACTCTGTTCAGCTCATGATTGGACCTAGAATCACCTACCTGAAGTGCATGGAAATGGCAGCATCAGGGTGCCACCATATGGAGCTGCCAGAACAAAGGTCTGCTAAAAATACTGGAAGTGGCTTTGAAAATTGATGCCAATTCTTGGAATTTCAGGCACTTAAGTGCATTCAAAACCCTGATTAGATGAATGGAAATTTCACTCTGAAGGGCTGAGCATTCAGATATGCAATGGCTCCAACTCGTCGGGAATCTAGGCCAAATTGCTTTTGAAAATCTCGGTAGGGTGCTTATTTGCATTTTTGGCATCAGAATACTTCTGAAAATATGGTGGCAAGGCTGCCATCCATCAAACACTTCAGCAGGTGCTGAGATTTTATGCAAGCACTTGGCTGAGTTTCTGTATTCATACACATTTAAAATTTACCATGTGCCTGGCTGCCTGGAGGATCAGAGACCACCTCTGCAGGTTTTAGGCCCTCAAGGTTATATATTTGAAAACTCTGGATTTGCCTAGTCTGCAAACAAACCATAAGCTGACACACTGCATGCTTTCCTCAACCTCTTCACTGAAACTTTAAAAGCAATCCAGGTAATATTTAGGTAATATTAATAGAGAGGATTATGGAAAAGCCATTTCCAAAAGAGAAAATTACATTCAAGTTTGTTATCTGCTCTCCCCCCTTCACATATGTTATGACTGCATATTTAATTTTCTACTACTACTACTAGAGAGAGCGTGGCAAGAAAATCTTTCTTTTTCCCTCTTCAGAGATTGGCAGCAGCATTATTTTTAAGGTGATGGATATCATATTGCTTACAGCATTACCTGCACAAACACATGTGTTGATAAGCCTTAAGGTGCAGGATGTAAAGGACTAGATTTTTTTTTCCTGTGACTCTCACTAACCTTCCTGCTTTTGCTGGGAAAACGGGGCGAGCACAGCTCGTGTCCAGTGTGATGGAGAGGTTCCATTACACCAACCTCCTTGGCCGCTGGCAGAGAGAGGAGGAACAGTCCCAAGTGATGAATCGAGTGATGGCTGAGCTGGCGACCATCCCCTGCCCACAGGAAGTCACTTGGGAGGGTGCAGAACTGGTCAGGTTTTATTTCTAACACTGATTTTGGCCTTTAAAAGAAGGGAGCCAGGGAGGGAAGGGCTGGGCCAGAGCTCTGCACTGCAATTTGTTCCATAACTCATTTTTCCAATGTGCAGCCCTGAAGTAGTTTTTAAATCGTCCTTCAGTGCTTTATCAGAGGAGGTGCTGATCACCTGCAAGGATGACTTTTATAGAACCAGCATGACTCATCTGTGGGCATATTTTTAAAACCTCTTCTTTTCCCCCAAACCTCCCCAAATCAGTCTGGGAAAATGATTGCAATTATTCAGATCGTGCTACTTTAAGTTATCTAACCTCAGAAGCCACCTGCGGCAAAACAGGCCCAATCCAGCTACAGCTGAGCAGAGGGGGAAGGAGAGGAAAGGTTTCCTTTCCTGCTTCCATTCACAACTTGCTCCCTGCCTCTGAATAATCCCGTGTGCCTGCCATGCTTTGTTGTCCTTTTGTGAGAGGAGGGCAGTGATGCTGGCAGGACTGGGACTTGAGTCATTAAGGGCCTGATAGTACATCAAGAAGCTGTGATCAGAAAGCACCATGTGATTATTCTTCCTCGAGGCTGTCGGGTTTTATGAAGGGGGAAGGAAGGAACTCAGGTACATGTAAATTTTAAGCATTTCATTCTAAGGGGAAAAAAAAAAGCATTGAAGTTCCTCCACAGCCCTTGCATCTAAATGCAGTCCAATTTTGATGATCCAACTAAAAACTCTTGGTTTTCCCAAAGCTGGTCCCTTGCCATTTGTTTGCAGTCCTGCAAAGCTCCTAAGCTCTGCAGAATTAAAGCTTCACAGCAGCTTGCTTTAGGGAAGAGAAGCAGCAGCCTGCAACTGCAGGAGGTGGTTGCCAGACTTTGAAGTCTGGGCTTGAGATAAGGGGAAACGACATTGCAAAGAAACTGTGTTATTAAAAGACATTCTCCTTTTGATTCAAGTTCTCTGGTATTAAACTTCAGCAGGCCCACATTTCAAGGCTGGCTAAAGGGTCTTGAGTTATTGGTACATATTTCAGTGATAGGTTTTTCTCCAGGGCACAATATTTTCAGTACATCGCACGTTCAGCACAGACTCTCACTCCCTTGTCTGTATCTTGTCATGTAGTAATCATAAACCTGACCTCCCTGGAAAGCTTTTCAGAGAGGCTTTAGGCCACCCAAGACATAGGTCTTCAGTCTCATAAGGGCAGGACTGGGCAGAACAAAGGTCCATGCTGGGACACTTAAGTGACAGGCTTTAAATCTTTCAACAGAACACGCATTTTTGTTTACTGAGCACAAGGTAAAAATGCTTTTTTAAAATAATAAAGATAGAAAATCTCTACAGCTACACTGAATTGATCCAGAATTCATTTATTTTTCTTTGTTCTGCCACCCAGCTGTAAAAGAGATCTTTATTCTCTGTGTGCAAATGGAGGCTCGGTTTCTTTGTATCTGGAATTTTTTAGTAAAGTTAAGGCACCACAGTGTGAAGGCACAAGACTGCAGGCAAGATCTTGCAGAATAACTTCACCAGGGGGTGATTAATGGACTTTATCTTCCCTGGTGACACCAGCCCACATGGCACAGGCTTCTCCTATGCCAGTAGGGACCGGTTCCCTACCACATCCCAGCTGCACCAAGCACAGAACATCACTGCCCATCGCTGGGTCTGCACTCCTGAGTCATCCAGGGAAAGAGGCAGAGAGAGATCCCCACTTTCTCATCCTCCTGTCACCCTCTTCATCTCACTGGGGTGCAGGCAGGGTGAACCATTTGCAGCTCTGGGCTGTCCTGGTGTAATTCAGCATCTCTCAGTGACCACTCCAGAGGCAGCCCCCATGTCCCTGGGGTCAGAGTCACAGCACCCACGCTGACCCCATGTGCTTCTCACTCTTCACCAACATTTCTAAGAGAGATCTAATTTTTTTTCCTTGGAGAAAACTGAGCTGGCCAAGTTCCAATCGCGCTTGGACTAATAAAAATTTAAAATAATTCCTCTGAGGTCATTCTGACTTTACACTGGTAAAACTGAGATAAGACTTTATGACCAAGGAAGGCAGTAAAATTGTGTGAGTTAGAAAAGGCTAAAGATGCCAAATGTTTATTATCACATACTGAATAAGTTCTATAAAGTTTAAAAGACACTGAATTTATAATAGTACAACTCACAATGATCCCAAAGGCATTTCAGTTATAAACTCCTTTGTGTACATATCTTCCTGTAACTAAATAAATAAAGTCCTAAGATATGGCACAGAGAACCTCAACTGAGGCCTTTTAAAGTCAGTATTTATTCACAGACCCTGGGAAAACAAAGATTCTGTGTTTTCAATTAGCTTGAACAATTGAATATAATTGAATATAAGTGGAGAAAAAACCCTGAAGAAAATCTTTCCAAGGTTTATGATTTCAATGTCACCATATTTGCACATCATAAATCAAGATGAAAGGTTGTTAAAAAAGGAAAAATCTATTTTCATTTAAAATCAAATTAGGACTTTTTTTTTAAAGCAGCATTTCTCTTTGGGGGGGCATTTTCCAAGAAAGATCATCCTTGGGAGAATTACTGTGGTTTGCCAACTGCCCACTCTTGTAGCTGCACCTTTTGTCTGCCAGTAGAGCTGGTGAAACACTTTGGGTGATAAAAATTAAAACCAGAGCACACACTGGGCACTTTTCACTGGCATGTACCAGTATCAGTGATTTCTTGTTTTCACTTGTTGCCCAAAGCAGTGAAATCTGCAGCCTGTTTGGGCTGTCAGAGCAGCCCCTTAGGGGTGACAGACCAATATCCTGGTCCCTGTCCCAGTGGGTGCTGCCCAGCCAGTTCTTCAGGAGAATTACTCCAAGGAAAGCACTGGAAACATCCTCCCCTTTCCCAGCCCTGCTGCCTGGTTTGATGCAGGACCTGTGCTTTGCCCATTCTGCCCTTAATACCCTTAATCTCTAGGCTGTGTCTACTCTGGATTCATAGAAGGAGATTATATGTCATAAAAGTATGGTGATAGAAAATTTCTGACAGGTTAACTCTTGAAGTCAAGAGGCAGAACTTTGCAACTTTTTCATCAATGCAGAGGCACAACTTAAAAGCACCAAAGTTTTCATAAAATGTTTGGACCAAAAAGATCCTACTTAATGGGTGCACAAGCACAGGAAAAGCAGGCTGGGACTGAGCATAGCAAATTTCTGAGAGATTCAAAGGAAGATTTCTGCATCCTTTATCCGGTGTTGGGACACAGATAAATAATTTTAACTTCAAATACTCAAATGTGTAAGGTAACTTGAGGAAATGCAGATCTGCTTCTTGAATCTCAGGGTAGCATTTTTTCATCTTGTGCAGATGAGCCTAAATGCTGATGTTTTAAGTTTTACCACCTATTCACTTATATTAGAGTGCTGCCTGTCTAGGTACAGATGGAAGAGAATTTCTTGAGGGAAAAGACAATTTTTCCATGAATTCTAATGCTTACATTGTCCAATTCCTTGTAATGAGTAACGGATTCGGGAAGAGATTCCAAAAACTATTGTTTGCATTCTCTTCGGAATGCACATTTTGGAAAAGACCTACCAGAACACAGCAATGTCACAGGTATCAAACACCAGTTTCTCCCAGTCTGTCCCTAAATACTGATGCTAATGGCTGCTCACAGGAGTCTGCTGAAGGATCTGAGCCTTGTGGCTCTCTTACTGAACTAAGAGCCACTGAAACATTTCCAGGTGTTTGGGAAAGGTGCAGGGTGAGGCAATGCTGTGACTGACCTGGAAGGGTGCCAGGGTGAGGCAGTGCTGCAGCTAACTGGAATTTTAGCCTCCCTCTAATGCTAAGGACTGATTACCAAGTATTTTCCCTCAGCTTCTTTTTATAGTTTACACTAGAAATTGTCAGCCTTGGTTTTATGCTCTGTTATGCTGAATGATGGGGAGAGGGAAGGGTTTGTCAAAGGAAAAGAATAGTTAAAGCAGGGAAAATGAGCTAGATACTTCCAGCTACAGTAAAAGCATCTCAGCTTTATTGTTGTCCTCTTGTAAGGTTTTACATGCTGCTTTAAATGATGATACATTAGCCTTGGGAGAAAATACTAAAAAGCATTCATGTATGACGCAGAGTATCTCAGACAGCTAAAGAATAAAATATGGAGCCTTTATTCTTTACAACCCAATCTTTTCTTTACTAAATATAAACATTTACTGCATTAAAATGTATAGGCTTAAGTACAAATTTTCCAGAGGATTTTTTCCCATTGTGAAGTATTTTATATCCACAATAATACAGTGTAATGGCTGAAGCAAAGATGAGGTGGCAGTGCTCATTGTGTGAAAGATGAGTAATAAAATCATCAGCGTACAAATGATTTTTTAATTAGGTTTTAATCTGTGTATTTAGAGAAGTTATTTCTGTGTGAATTCTGCACTGATAATTTTTATCTCAGTACCACAGCTGCAGTCACTAACGGCTGATGCCATGGACATCCTTGAAGGAAGAAGTGAAGAAGATCGTGTGTGGACTAAAATCCAGAAAGTAAAAAGCAGCAGCAAAGGGCAGGAGAGTATATTGCTCCTTGGGGAGTAAAATTCCACCTGAGTCATATCTGTTTGAAAGGTAGAAAGAAGGTAGGTGCCATTTGAAGCCTGACTGCACCCCTTGAACTCTGTTAGTGCTCAGGCTCTAACCACAAATACAGGTTTATTATTTGATTTAGCCCCTATGGTTGAACTTTGTCTGTGCTAACAGTCTCACGGGGTTGTCTAACACATTAAAAAAAAGAGAGAAAACCAACCTGAATAGCTTCTTTTTGGCTGATAATTAGAATTCTCTTCTATCTTTGTTGTGTGTGGTACTGTGCTAATTGGATGTGGGGGGGAAGTTGTTAGGGAATGAAATTCAGCCCGACAATTTAGGTCTCTCTTAGCGGAGCTCAAATGAGGCTTTGTTGATGTGAAAGGTGAAAGACACGTAAATGCCTTTCTGGAGCCCCTGCACAGCAACTGGTCAATTTAATTCTGAAAGGATTTGTGAAATGCAGGCAGCCTTGTGTTGGTTCTCTGTGCAGATGAGTCTGGCCCAGCAGAATGAATAATAGGTCAGGCTGGGATGTAAGAGGAGTATCTTATATTTTTTACAAAGTCTTTCAAACCAGAGCAAATCACAGCTCTGGGTATTCACCACCACAGACATTCAGCCCCTTGTGAGGAAAGGGACAGCAACACATCACTGGGGAAGGAAAATGTTATTAATGGCTCTTACAGCTCCCTCAGATCCCAGGGGAATGCACTCTCACTCTGGATTGTGGATGCAATGACAGGTTGGTGAATAGAGGATTCGAATTTCTGCACTGGCAGGACTTGAAATTGCCCTTCTTTGGGATTTGGGGTTTGCAGACAGATCTCAGGTAAGACACTGAAAACCCCAAACTCTTCTGCACTGAATCAGTGCACCCAGGACAAGCAAATGAGACAGAGATTTCTGAAAGACACCACAGGGGTGGAGGGTCAAGGTGTTTTCAAAGTGATGATATTCATTATATGTCTAAGCTATTTGAATTATAATTTCAGAAAGTATCTATCTCTTCTGAGAGAAAGTAGGTGTGTATTGCCTCAGTTTGCTGTCAGATCAGTGGCTTTTAACAAAATTTTCCAAGAACATAATGTTTTCGGAAACTAATCAAATCTTAAGTGCCCCAAATTACAGACAGACTAGGTTTCATCACTTTCAAATGCTTGTGAGGCAAAACAAAGGACAAAAATTCCTAATTTTTTGACTTTACACCAGGATAGTCTCTAAATCTCTCACACCTGCCTACAGATCATGAGAATACTTTGCAACACAAATGATATAAATTATACATACTTATACAAATACATTTATTTTTCCTGCCTTATATAATAAACATTGGTAGCTGGTTGAGTACAAATGATACAGCTGCAAATAGCCTATTCCCTGTACTCTCTAGTACTTAACCTTCCCATTTTAGACAGTAGACTTAAATGTGAAAGGCAGATTTCCAAGGTTTTTCCAAAAGTCAGTATTTTAACCCGCAGTCAGGTGCTTGAATAACCAGCCTGATTTTCACAACTCTGAATGACCACAGGCCAGAGGCTGTTGAGAATGGACTGAACATTTTTTTAAATATTTATTAAAAATAAATTAAATTAAATTAATAAAATTTTGTTTATTCCCACATTTTTAACAGAAAGTGACTAACACAAATTCAGTAAAACAAAGTATTTTATTTGGTATATTTGTCTATATGTATGTATACCCTTTATTTTTCTCTGGATACTTTTGTTTTCAGGATAATTTTAACAGAAATCAAGCTAATGTCTAAAAATGGACTGGTGTCCCATATTATACCACATGAATCTGTGCACAGCTCAATATTTGGGATTGAAATTTACTGAATGCATTAAAATCTCCTCCCTGCCATTACAAAATTTGGTGCTTCAAAATCCGTTTGCATTCTGAGCATATGTTTGCATTTAATTTCTGACAACTCACATAACTATTTGATTTGAGGCATCTTGTTCCAGGCAGAACTCACTGTTTGTTTCATAATACTAAAATATTTTTCTGTATTATGTCAGAACAAAGAAATGAAAAGCATCATCAACTTTACTTTCTCAAAAAGTGCATTTCAGCATATTCAGCATGTTCTTAGGAAAAAATTCTGTTTAAATAGAAGAGACAGGAGGACACTCAGGGAGCTTGGGGGAGAAGGGTTTGTTGGATTTTTTGGTGGTTTGTGGTTGTTGATTTTTAAATCAGCTCTAATTAAGAATGTTACACCAGGTTAAAGATCCCTAACACATTATCAAGAAGGAGGGATTAAATCTGATGATTAAAAATCGATGTGGTGTGGATTATCACATCACTTGTGCTAGAACCCTTTCCAAAAGTTCAGAAATTCTCTGCTCGCTCACCACATGACACAGATTGTAGGAGCCTACAAAGAACCTTCACATACATCTAGTTTCAAGGTAGTTATTTGTATTTCTGCTTTTGAATTAATTTACATATACTGGAAAGCAAAAAAAGAACATAAAGGGGTTTATACAATCAGCTATAAATGCAAAGCTCTGGGAAGCTGAGAGCTATGCTCCCACCAGTGAAGTTTGGCTTTTGCAATAGAAACAGCTGTTGCACCTAATGAAAGCACTCAACAGTTCTCTCTAATGCAGCAGAGTTATAGCAGTGCCTATTTTCCAAATGGTTAAAGGGTCTATCAGAATTGCCATTACAAACCACTGTTTTCAGGGTTTTATATTCTAGA
The DNA here is from genome assembly GCF_017639235.1 of Corvus kubaryi. Taxonomy (NCBI): domain Eukaryota; kingdom Metazoa; phylum Chordata; class Aves; order Passeriformes; family Corvidae; genus Corvus; species Corvus kubaryi. The sequence continues at coordinate 16,611,894 of NW_024581136.1, forward strand.
GTCAGCCATAAAAAATTCATTCAGGCTGAAATCCGACATCAAAGGGCACAAAGCCTGACACCCAAACACTTCCCCTGTTGTCATAGTGGAGGGTATATCAAATTAGTTTGGAATTAATCTGGACAAATTTGAATTTACAGGACTGACAAAGTAGTAATAGATATGTAGCTTCAAGTGTTTTGGGTGCTGCTCTGCTCATCCAATTCACTTTTATTGTGAATTGTGATTTATGTTTTTAAGCTAACTAATTTATCAAACGGGCTAATTATTTTTGTAAGCTTAAACACAAGGAAATGAAAAATTACTTCATAATTAGCTGGAAAAAAGAGAACGTCAGTGCATGGAAGATGCTTTTCTCAGTATTACCAGGCTGACCCAGGAAAGCCCAGATTACCTTGGGAGATTAAAAATGTCCTCCCACAGAGCCTTTACCCACATCCTAGGCATCCCTGAGGAATGCCTCAGAGGCAGGGAAAATGGGTCCAGTCAGTCTCCCAACATCTTATTCTGCAGAATTTTACTGACACTTTTGCTCACAGTCCCCTGGATAAAATCTGATCAGCAATTGGGAGAAACAGACATCCTCAAACCTTTCCAGCATTTAATGGAAGGACTGAGTCACAGTCTACTTCAAGAATATGGGCATTCCTAAGAAAAATTTACCATCTTCCTTACAGAGGATTTGAGGCAACATACTAAAGCTTTGCAATTTTTTTTAGTTACTAGCTCTGTCCAAATTGTGTTATAAGTTGAGCCTTGAAGGTACTTAAATATCACAACTTCAGCATTCCATGAGAATTGACCTCTCTGAAGCCCCCCTTATGCATGGGAATCCCACCTAAAGTTGTCAATAGGAAACATTAAGGAAAAGAGAGTCAAACCCTCTTTCTAAAGGGGCTTAAATCTTCACAAGACAGGTAGAAATGTATTTTTGCTTACTGGATTTTAAAGTGTAAATTCTCTTCTTAATTCAAATTATATTTGAATTTATTATTTTAGCAAGACTTATTTAGCCCAGTGGTTTAAGCAACGATCTCTTCACGAGGCTCAGCAGCAATGAACAGGAAACTCCAAGAGATATTGAGGGAAATTAGGATGTAAACTCAGCTCTGTCCCACAAAACTCAGTCCAGGCACTGAGGCTTAAGCAGATGGGGACACTCCCCGAGTAGCCAGATCTGGCTGTTACTGATGAGCTTCTTTGGTGACACATGATATAAGTGGCATGTGACATGCACATCAGTGCTGGGTCTGGCAGTAAAGCTTGGCCCTGAGTAACTCAAGGAATCAGGCCTCTGTATGGTCAGTGCAGGACTTCAAAGCAGCCACAGACAGGCAGAGGGAGTTAGAGTATCTCAGATACCTAAAACAGCCCCCCCTTTCCTCTACAGAGTCTTTGTCCCCCTGCAGTATTGTGAGAAAAAAAAAAAGAAACAAAAAGAGATTACTTTCCTATCTCATAGCAATAAATTCATTAATAAAGCCTCACAATATTGTTACAGTGAGAGGCATTTCATTAAATAAACAGATACTTTAGAGCCTATCAACCAGAAACTTTTGACACCCAAAGAGAGAAGAGCTTTGTAAGTGCAAGTGCCAGGATGCCTCTGCTTTCTCTACCAAGATAATAATGCAGCTCTACTTCTCTCCTCCATTTAGCCCCTAGGCTTTCGTAGCAGTTTCACAGGATCCTCTTAACATCATTTGAACAGCCAAAGGAGAGACAGGAGTTGGCAAATAAACACTTTCCTCCACTTCCACATGTGAGACACTTCATAAAACCTTCACAACTGAGTTTACCTCAAGGGCATCACATACTTTGCAATTTAGATAAGTTATTATGCCCATCATTTGCTGAGCTCAGTGGAATGCCTGTTTCATAAATCTGAAAGCAGAGCAAACATGGATGAGTGAATAAAAGAACAGATGTAACTTACATAAGGATAAGAATATAACAAAAGCTGCACTAATATATGTGAATATGAAGTGAAGTAAAATTAGCCTAACTTATTATATAATCTTTTAGCCAGGCATGTAGATTTTCAGCAGTTGACCTCTGCTCACCACATCTCTGCCTTCTGCAACAGCAGGGGGACACTGTCTGATGAACTGCGCTCTTCCACTGACATTATCTCTTAATTGAAAATCAAGCCATGGAAAAGGGCCACAGACTCGCTGGGCTCTCAGACAGCCAGAGGAGCAAGGAGGGAGATTCATGGTATGTTGATGGAAAGTGGACATGCTGCTGAATAGTATTTGCTGGCTACTCCAGCAGCAATTTGATGGATATGACTTTGTAACACCTGATAAAGTCATCCAAGCCCACGCCACAGCCACTGGGAGCTGCACTTATTCCCAGAGCACACAGGCTTCAAAAGTCACTGAGTTCTGGTGCACTTCTTTGGCTCAAATTTCACTATTCCTAAGTTAATAGAAGGAGACCAATTCCTGGTTTATTCTCTTCTTGGGGCAGTGGTGCAGCCAAGTGTTTCATGAATGAGTGGACCCACTGTGAAGAGGGAAAGCAAAAGGTGGGAAAGGGCAGGAAAAGGACCCTTTTCTGAAACAGGAGTAGAAGTCTAACGTGCAGTGGAGTCAGAAAAGTGCAAATGCAAAAGAAGAATAATGTTAGTGGCACCGATTCAGGAAGACTGAGAGTGAAGGAAACCAAGAGCAGAACAACCAGGTAGAAACACAAAAATTTTTGTTGGAGCTGACCAAAGATTGGCTTCCTATCAAGATTACAGAAAACATTGAGACAATCTGGAAAGGATTAATTCTGATTCAGCAACAGCCTCGAGAAACAAGTAACTGCAGCAGAAGTTCTAACCTGGTGCCGAGTAAAGTGTTTAGATCAGACAGAGGGAGTGGGGAGAATACATGAGCAGAAAATGAGGTTTGCCCCACAGAATCTCAGGTGATACAAAAGAATTGTAGGCAACCAAAGAATCCCGTTAATAAATTCAGCCCCACCACAGGGACAATAAAAGCATGACAGCATTCACAGAACTCTTTGTGTAAGAAAGAGGTGACAGTGGGATTTCAGCAGCTATCAATACTCCTGTTCTCCAAAGTCAATTCCTGCCCCTGTGAGTCTCTGGTTCTTTATGCCTTGCATGCGAGAGAAGAAAAGAAGCCCCAGCAAGATGCCTGCATGGCCCTTGGCTGCTCTGGAAGAAGCAATTGCATCCTGGCCATCTCCCACCCTCCGGACACCAGCATCTAATATGAAGCTGAGCTGTTTGGTGGTCACACACCAAACAGCTCTGCCTCGTGACAGACCAGCACTGCAATGTAAAAACAGCAGCTGTGGCTACCAACAGTGAACTTCTGAGGTTTAATTCAAAGCTGAAGGAGACACGGGAAATTTTAACTTTGCTGCTCCACACCAGAAGGAAATTTCTGTATATAAAATAAATCAGTCTAATAACACATATCATCTATCCCCATAATGCTTAGGCCATGACAGCTCCAACAAAAAACTCCTAATCAGGAAGGACTTTTGTGCTGAGAAGGCCTTTGGTCTATTCCACCAAGCTATAAGGTGTGATAAGTCACCGGAATGATTTTAAATAGCAGCAAATCTGGCAACTAAGCACTAAGTGTCCTAAAATTGGAATAATGTAGGTGCTTGCAGCTGCCTGGCAGTTAAATCACAGGCAATTCTGGGCCCTGCCAGTCCCCACATAAGGATTTAGATAAACATTTCCCCAGCCCTTGCTAATGGTGCTGTCAGTTATAAATGGGCACTGTGCTCACCTGCTGCCCTCGACCACAGAAGGTCTCCAGCCCTGTAAACTCTTGCTACCACGCATTGCTACTGCTGTGAAAAACAGTGTGAGCCAACAAGGCTGCTGATAGTAAACACTGTGCTGGACAGGGATTTCAGAAGAGTTTATGAAGTACAAAAGGACTGTCCGAGCTGTGAGGTAGTTATTAAGCACAATTCATTACCAGCATCAATGTTATTTTTATTCCGTTCCTCACCCACAAAGACTCTTTCCACCATCTGCTTTTAGCACTGCGGCTTTGCTGCTGTGCTTAGAAGCTCCAGGCAAACACTGGTTTTCCATGTTTCACAGAGCTCATCCCTGAAGGTTGGGAAGGCACACCGGAGCTGTCTGTCAGAATTCCCTCTTTAAAGAAAGGCCGTGCATACAAACGAGGCATTGGAAGCACAGGCATGGAGCATGAGGGACAACAGATTGATCTTTGGCCAGCACCTGACTATGAACACTTCCAGCAGCAGGTCCAAGGGGAGAGCTGGGTGCTCAAACAAGCACAGGGAAGCGGCTTTGCCCTGCCCAGGGCAGCTCAGATCCTGGGCAAACCTTCTCCCTTGCAAAAGCAGCCACAACAGTCTAAATGTGCTTCACTTAACACACAAACAGTAAAATCAGGATTTTAGTTCCCCCCCAATACTTAGCAACCTCTGTTCTAATTGACTTTAATGGAAGGTATTGATTGGGATTTAATTTTTATTAAGATATCAGTAGCTTTTCTCAAGATTTGCCTCCCCACCCTATATAGCCATCCCTACTTACTCATAGACCCTTCAAGTACTGTTTCTTTGGTTATAGTCACTCCAAGGAGGGCTTTAGCAAGTACCTGTGGGAGACAAAGGAAAACACTGAGATGTGCTTCATGTTTAAAGGCAGCTCATTTGCCTTCCTTTACTTATATCTCCCAAGTAATAAAAATAGAGTCTGTATGCCAGAAGATCCTTTCTGCCATTACCTATTATTTATAGCTCCTGCAGATATTTTCAAAAACATCTGTTTCTTCCTTGAGCATGACTCCCCTGAGTTTTATTGGGATTGGGAAGTTTGGATGTTTAGGCACCACACTACAGAGGATACATGCACCCATGTGAGACGTACTTTAATGATGTAACAATTTACAGGGATTGCTTGCTGCTTACCCAACTAAATTCTTCTCTAAACAAAGTTATTTCCCTAGAGGATTTCCTTATTGGATTCTGCCTCTTTCTCATTTTATTCTAAACTCTTTAGCAGACTCTATAACTGATATTTTGCATTTGCACTCAAATTCACTTTGAATCTGTTAAGAGATGTGTGTGCTTTCAAGTTTAAGTCAGCTTGTGACGAGAAGAGCTCCCCCATTTTTGGATGAAAGCTTCTTTTGGACAGTCAGTAAGTCACCAAACACAGACATCTGTTCCTTGGAACGGCCCCTTGCAGCAAAGGTTGACAAGTTCCATGACATCTGTGGCCCATCAGGACTTGGAAAAAAGCAGTGGAATGATGGATGGTCTCACAGCATTCCCCCATTGCAGTCAGTGCCTGCCACTGGGTTAGGAACCATCTGTGGGATGTCTTATCCCGAGGAGTGCCTAGGAAGAGCGAAGGGTATACTGGCTCTGGGATTATTTCGGGGCACAACCACGTGCACCCTGGAAATTCCAGAAAGGACTGATAGGGCCATCACCAGAAACACAGTAAGTTTTTCAGAAATGGAGAATTAAGTCCCCACAAAGCCCTGCTTTGAAGAGGAGGTTCGTCCAGGTGACCTCCAGAGTCCCTTACAGTGAAATCTTGCCATGATTGTAATTCAGCTGCAGCCAGCAAGTGCTGCTTCCACCTCCCTGCACGGCACAAGCAAATCAATCAGGATGGCATCCAGAGAGCAGGGCTCAGCACTCACAGCAGCCAGGCACTCCCCTTTATCCATCACTGGACAGCAGGTACAAAAGGGCAGGATTAGAAATATTTTTATATGCTCCAAACAAGGCCTGTGTGATCCTTATCTGTGTGTGGATCTATAGAATGTCATTTTCAAGAATTCCTGTAGGTTCAAATCAAACCCTAAGGCAAAGGGACACCACATTTTTTCTCACCTGATAAGACACTCTGCAGTTCATGCCTGCAGCTAATCCTGTTGCAGTGCCTGTTACCCAAAGAGCTCTGTGTTTTCAATGCAGACAGAAACTGCATTAGACATCAGACATGTGTACCAAACCCAGAAGTATTTACAGATTCTGCCCAGACTTGGAGACCGATGTAAAACCATTTCAGTTAAGAACGAGCTGATCAGCTTGGTATTCACACAAACCACAGACCATTTTCTTCTCCCAGCAAACTGAGAACTGAGATTCAGAGCAGTCTAATTGACTTACAGTCCATCCAGCTACTTCTGGTGCACTAATTATGCTTTTCACCTTCTCACTCCATGGCAGAATAGAAACACATTGATGTGTGGCACTGAGGAAAGGCAGACACAACCTTGTTCATTCTGATTTTCCCCAAGAATAAAAGAGCAGAAATGCCTTTGAGACATGACTTATCAGTGCTGCAGGTCTGTGCTGATGCCTCAGCAACACAGAAAAGGCTGTGCCATCACCACAGCAGCTTCTGGGTCTGAGGGCACACACAGAGGCCTTGTCCTTCCCATGCTTTCCTCTGGCTTAAAAAATAACATCATTTCCTTCAGGTGGGCCAGAGAAGTTTGCTTTCCTTGTCCTGTTTCATGTTTTCAATCAGCCACCAGCCTAGAGATCTGTCTCTGTCCTAATTCCCCTAAGCCTTGGGCACACAGACCCAGAGCCTGGTTTACCCCCAAATAACTCGTGGGTGTAAGCTGAAGGCAGAGAGCTGGAAACAGTGACACTACATATCTGTGCTCTTGCAGAGGTCCAGGTGTTTTAATTCCCTTGCTTTCTGTTCTGCCTCTCCCCAAATTAACAATTTCCAATGCTGGTATGTTCCACGATCTATGACTGGTGCAAGAATTTGAAGCACAAATAATTTTGGGGCAATGTAAAATAAATACAATATTAACAAAAAGAGCACAAAATAAACTCTGAGGACCTGGTTCATTTTCAGATTTCTGTCCCCAAAACCCTACATTTCTCTCCTTAGCTTGATCCCAAAGCACCTACAGGCACCACAAGGATGTGCTGTGGACTAAGCATGTAATTAGCTTAAAAGGCATCTTTTATATTTACTTCTTCCCTCTTTCCATTTGATCTTCATTCTGTTCATTCCCCTTTCCGACTCCCTCCAGCTGATCGCAGGGGCCAGAATAAAGACAGAGAGAAAAACCCAGTGAGAGAAATAGGGTCAGGAGCAGCCTGAAATCAGGAGCTAATGAGGAACAAACAGGAGGAACTTGAGTAGATAGAGCAGTTGTGCACTGAGGAGCCTCCAGCTGGACCAGAGCTGCAGACATTGATCCAAAGAAGAAATGCTGCAAGTAACAGCATTTTGTGGGGTGGAGGGAATACTCAGAATCTCTTGAAAAAAAAGAATGCAGAGGATTAAAAGTAGGTGAAGCCCAGTTTGTCTTTGTAAGTTCTTAGGTCACCAGGCACTTAAGAAAAAGACCATAAAGCCACTGAATAGCAGATGGGAAAAGTGTGGTTTTGTACATTCAGGAGAGGATTGAAGGGACTTCACTCTAAGGATGTCAGCAGCAAGTTCAGCTGCAGAGAGCTGAGCACAGCCCCTGCAGATGGGGTGTGATGCCTCTGCCCACCTGCCAAGCACTGGCTGTGGCACATGTGGGCACCGTGAGGATCAAGGCACAACAGGTGAGGACCATAATCCAAACAAAAGAAGTGCAAAGGACAGACCTGGTGTTGCTGATCTCTGTGTGGGCTGGGATCAGGCCCAAAATGAGCCTCATGTGAACCACTGGCAACACCAGCAGTGAACGTTCTGCTGTGAGCCAAGCCCAGCAGAGCTCTTCACTTGGGATTCAGCGCTGCTTTGGCCCGAGAGTAGCTGCAGGATTCAGCCATATATCCCTGGGATTCAGTCTCAGCATCAGTCTGTAGCCAGTTATTGCTCTGCTTGGGGATAAATCTTTTCCAAAACCATTTTCCTTCAGCTGTTGTTCTAACACTAATCATGTTTGGGCTGGCTACAAACGGTGTCCTACCTACTCCCACCCACGTGTATTCTTATTTAAACTGTTACTGGGAGGGGGGAAAAAAAAGAAAAGAAAAAAGTGAAGCTATTGATTCAAGAAATTTGCATTTCCCAGTGAGAGCCCCAAAGGTGCCTCACCGCAGCCAGGCAGCAGAGGAGCGGGCACAGGCAGGTTTTAAATCAAGGCAAAAAGGCAGAACATAATGCTTCCAATTTACTTTCTTAAAATGAAATGTGCAAGGTAAAAAGCCATGAATTAGCGCTAGTGAACGCTGCAGCCACCAAAAAGAGATTTTTAAGCCATTCTCCAGCGCTCCCCCCCCCTTTATCTTGTCAAGAGACTGTATTTTCATTGTGTTCTCCTGGTAATTTAAATCCTGCTCGGGCTCAGCGCGCACCGTGTAATTGTGAGTCGGCAAGGGTTTGAATGTCATCACTGCTGTGCAAATAACATCATCAGCTCATCAGCTGCGTCAGTAACATTGCAATTATGTAAGCCACTATTATTTCCACCCCTGATATGCCATATTAGAACTTATTTTGGGGGCTGGAGCTGACAGGTATTCTATCAATATGAAAAGCACACAACAGTAGCCGAGCCACGGCTCCAGGCAGGAACATCATTCCACTGGGACTTTCTGGTGACATCACCAGCAGTGCCACAGCTCATGGGGGGTCCTAAAGGAGCTGCTGTAAAACCTGTTGTTGTTCCGGTGTCACCATTGTACTCACTCCACACCCTACCCATCACTAAGGACCTGGTTTTTTCCCTCCTCTCACTCTTTGTGCTCACCCAAATGCACAAGCCCCAAAATAGAACAGTGACTTTTAACTGCAGAAGAAAGTTAGGTAGATATTTTCATTTGGTCTGTTGGAGAAGAGTCTTGGGGGCTTAGTGGTTGTTTATAATATGGCTAAGCCCTTGGACTGGAGCTCAGCACTAAGTGATTAGTCTTTGTGAGGCTTCCTGTGTGCTTTTGGCCAGATCAATGATTTCCTAAGCTTTTATTTTCAGCTTCTTAAAAATGAGGCTGGCATAATGACTCCTTTCTCTAATCCTCCACGTGATTATATGGCGAGCCCATCCCAGCAGAGCCAGCCCATGAGGCTCCTCAGTGAGCCCCAACCTCTCTGTGTTCCTGTTCCAATGGATTTTTGGCCACAAGGGAGCAGAAGCCCAGGCACAAGTGCCCAGCAAGGTTCACCAGCACAGCAGAAGTTCTTCCTCTGCAGCATCATGCTCAGTGCTAAGCACAGCTGATCCCATGGAAATGCTCCACGGAGCAGGCAGAGCTCCTCCCTGGGAGCTCCTCTCCCAGAACCATTCCTTGTACCCTCAGCAGCCAGCAGGGCAGGTGGAATTGTCCATAAATGTTTCTGGTTGCCTCTCTCACACACTTACACCCCTCACCACCACTAACCACAGCCGCAGCACGCGGCACAGCTCCAATTTCAGGCTGAGAAGCACCTTGGTAGCAGCTCAATACATGAATAACTACAACAGGAAGCCACGCTCAGATTAATTCCCAGTCAGCTGCTCTGTGTTGTGCCTAAAGAAACAATGCTCCACTGCACGTGTGTCAGGATGATAGATTTGGACCTTTTTTTTTTTTTTTTTTAAGATTATTTCAGCTTAGAATGCGATTGGAAGATTGATTCTTTAGATCCTCACATTATATAGGGCCCGGGTCTAGAGTATAACTCAGTGTGAAGGGAGATGATTCTCATCTTCGCCTTCCAGAGACGCTGCGTATCACCAGAGCTGACAAAGGGAATGAATAAAGGTAAGGGATGGGGAGAGAGAGAGAGACATAAAATTATGAATGCTTGGTATTTACAGAATACCTGTACACAATACTATTGTTCTCTTTTTTTCTTTTTTTGTAAATCACCCCTGCAAGGAAGATTAATACCTGAATAAGCTCTTTATTAGGTTAATTACTGTTTTATTTGGGGGGGACACTGAGGTCATTATTCTTTTACTGTATTCTTTAGTGTGTTATATTCACAGGAAAACATATTTATTCAGAACTTCATTTTGATTTAATAGAAAAATGGTTCTTGCCACAGCAGTGTGGAATACTCATTTTTCTCCATGTGTTGATTTTTGGCATATAAATGCCAGAAGCCTCTGTTCTCTTTCCTTATCAAGAAAAACTTGCCTGAGATTAATTTCCTCATCATCCTTTCCTTTTAAAGTGGCTGTTTTTCAATGCCATTTAAAGGCAGAGTTGTGATAAATTCCTGGTTTCAATATACAGATTTCAATGAAAGAGTCTATTCCACAGCAGTAAAGCCGTTGAATCCAAATAGAAAGAGAGAAAAAAAAAAAAATTATGAAGTTGGGTACCGCTACTGCGGCCAATGGTATGAGAGGTGCCCTCGTGTTTTCCTTTCTAATGACAATTATCTTTGAAATGAACTGATTGCAAAAGTTTTTAAGATTTTTGTAGAGGGGAAGGGACATTCTTCTGACACAACTCCTTCATAATTGCATATCGGACAAATTGAAAACTGCTTAAACATAGCAGAAGATAATTTCTTAAGGAGCAAAAGGATGAGAATAGCTGGGATGGAAAACATTAATTTGACTCCAACCCTGTGCATTTCTGACCCTATCATTTAGCCATAGAGCCAAAGAGAAGATTTATAGATTTTATAGGTATTGGGTAGATAGGCCAACAAAAGTCATCTCTCTACTCAATGATCCTCCCCCTCTTGATAGATTATCTTTAGCAAGACTTTATCCTGTACTTCATTAGTCTGAACTGTGAAAAGCTTATTTTAAATTGAATTAACTTTAAGTTGTACTAATTAAAATTTGAATTGCATTAATTTTTATTAAATTTAAATTGCATTCAATTGTATTACATTTTAAATTGTAAGTAACACCCAGCCAAAAATTTCCTGCTCTCAGAATATTCTGCATCCAAACTATAAACTCCTGCTGGCTTCTCACCCAAGGAGAACAGAAAACGGGGACCCTCAGCTAGCAACACACCAGAGGTCACCTGAGCAGGTGATGCTTGCCCAGCACCTCCAGCTGAAGCTCACTGGCTCTGCTAAGGCTGGCAGTGCCTTTTGGTGCACCGTGTTTACTTTGTAAGAAAATAACCTCACTCTCATAAACCAGCATTCAGTTCAACACTTCTTCTTATTCAAGGGTGATTTTAAAACCAAAGGGTAGAAAGAAAGGAAAAATCCAGCCCCCGGCCCTAAGATTTAATTAGAAATCCAAGAACTCAAAAGGTATTTAGCTGCTTAATTCCCATTATCTGTTTATCACAGACAGGAGTCTAAGGCCTACAGGTTTTTAGCTGCTAGAGACCGCCTTTCTAGGCTCTTAAAAAAGATATCTGAAAAATGAGAAAGAACGGGCAAAAGCTTTGATGGTCCTTGGTTCATTGTTAACAGAATAAAGAAATCTTTCTGAGAAAAATCGGAGCTCCTTAAATATGTAGGACAGAGAAATGAAGAGTTATTGCCCTTTGGAGACAGCATTATTTTGCCATGGAGTTGGTTTTGTCAGATGAAGTTTTATGACACATAGTGGCAATCATCCATCTCTGATGAGCAGACACGCACTAAATCAGAGAGACTGCTCTCCACGGATCATTGAGTCACAGCACAGAGTCTGGTAAATCATGAGGTTCTTAAATAAATACTCCTAATGTGTTGCAAGCTGGCTTAGATATTTAATGATATTAGCTGGCTGCAATACTTAATGAAAATCAGGTGTTTTTACCTGGAGTGTTGAAAAATAATAAAGTGCACTGAACGCAGGTGATCCTTGGGATGAAAAAAGCAACAGGGTAAAAGAGTTTTCTGTGCAACATGAACAAGTAGATCCAAGCACACTGAGAGAGATGTTCCAGTCTCATCACAGAGCTTTGTAAGAGACCCAGATCCAAGGCAAGATGTGACATTTCACTTTTCAGATATCAAGTAGGGCGGAAAACCTGTCTTACACTGCAGATCAATACATCACTTAGAGAGGGAGAGAGAGGCCATAGCCCAAATCAATCTGCAAGGTGTCAGAAACATCTAGGCCAACACCTGGCTACAGTGCCCTTTAGCCCCCTCAGAGCCTCAGACGAAAGCACTTGTCAGGAGATGAAGTCAGCCAGGAAACAACACAAAGCAAACATGAAAGAAGCCTCTGTCATGGAGAAGGGCATTGCTGTTTTCCAAAAATACCCCTCAGTAATGCACAGATCCCCAGGCCCTAACGAGCATATGATTTTACTCAGGACTCTTCAAGCTGTGAAAAAAAAAAAAAAGTAGAAATTATTTATTCCATGGATATACTACATTTTGGATGGACAGTGAGGAAGTTGAGGGAGGGGGAATTAGACAAACTTGCTTTTTAAATAAACTGCAGACTGGGTTATAACAATCCTCTGGCCACTTAACTGGCAATTTCTGTGGGGTGAAGACATAAACCACCGTTTCTCTCATTCAGGAAATACTACTACAAGCTGGACTTGATTCCTCATCCTCCTTTTTTTTTACTAAGGGCATATTAAAAAGTCTGGCCCATGGATTCTGTGGCTATTTTTGTCCTGTGCACAAGGACACATCTAAGACCATTCCCCACTTTCAGGTCACTTCTCTTTCAAAGACCTGTTCCCAAATGAGTGATGGGGAGTTGTTTCCCTCCATCACCGAATTTTTTTTGTCACAGAAATGATTTATCTGTTGACAGCCAGGTTCACTGCCCCCAGGCAACTGATGGCAGTTGAAACCACTCAATGAAAAGCAAAGAGCACTATCACCAATTTTGAGAAAGGGAAGGAAAAGAAAAGGTATAAATACTGCTTTCCTCTAAGACTGCCCTGTAACACTTCCCTGCAAGAGACACAGCAAAGTCAGCTCCTCCAGGTGTTAGGTATGGTTCACTCTTGCATTAAAACACTAATTACAGGAGCAGGTAGACCAGACAGTGGTTGTTCTTAAAAAAGATATTCCACTGTTTGTGAAGTCTCTCCTGTCAAAGGGGTATGGTAAATAAAAACACTTGAAAAATACAAGGTTGGGGTTCAAAGTGGGTCTACGTCTAAAGTATTGAATGAAACACATCATCAGAGGAACAAGATGAGGTGAACTCATGACATCCAATTGTAGGAACTAAACAAGGACATGCATTAATAAGATCCACTGGCAGGGATTAAAGCAGTGCTCTGCTCTGTGTGGTCAGTGAGAGGGACAGCATGCAAAATAATTTGAAGCATCTCAGTCATAGTGCAAATATCTCCTTCTGTTTCACAAAATGAAGGAAAAAATGATGGTTACATCAAGTTTTCTTTCAAATTCGACTCTACAGAGTCTCTGCAAATTCTTGAGAAAAAGGACTTATGGCCCGCTCCTGATGGTTTCTTAGGAATTAGCATATTATTAAATATATAACGCATCCAAGAAGTCGTATAAATGTAACCTGCTGCTTTCTCAGTGGCTAGATGGGATCACACACCCTCAATCTCAAAAACCAGAACAGCAGCAGGCCACAGTTTTACATTTCTCCATTTGAACCACAATTATTGTCACAAGAGCCAATTTCACGTTGGGCCATTTCCTGTTCTTGTTGTAATTCATCATGAGAAGACGGTGAGATCTGAGATACCTCAGCAAGGCATAGTCCATGAATAATGCAGCACATTGCTTTGACCTTTTCAGTCTGCTTTGTGGTGTGATTGGCCAACCATTTCTGTCCTTGCCTGTTAACCACCCCATTAACCTGGGACGAGAAGGTGGAACTGACAGACAATTAGCCAGCAGAATGCTAAAAAGGTTAACGCAGGAGCTCACAGCCTTGGCTTTCTTGAGCTTCAATGGGTATCAAGACTCTGCAATCTCTTTCAGCTTTCAAAGTCTGCAGGGAAAAAACAAGAATTTGCACAAGATGAACTTTGTTCTCATTTCAGATCATAATCATGTAGCTCCTCTCAGATGTCACGCGTGGATGATTCCAGCGTATGCGCAAATAAACCGAGAAGAATGTTTATTTTTACTCCTCTCAATATGGAGAATATTCAATTAAAGTGGTGAACCTCTTCTTTGAAGTTGGCCATTCTTGAGTAAAGGAAAATTGGAGAGAGTAGTGGCAGATCAGCTCCGTATGACAGCTTTCTTCCAAAGGTCACTCTTGCTACGCTAACTACTCGAGCTGAGTCATTCGAGTGATTTCCTACTCAAAGAGAGCAAATGCTGGGATTTTTACATCCTGCGGGCTGTCAGCTGCAGAAAACTTCATCTCAGTACTCACCAAGACTACGAGGACAGGCGGATCTCACATGTTCAGGCACAAGGAGAACGTGAGGCACAGTAGGTCTCACTGAAAGTGTCTGTTGAAAGCAACTGCCCCATTTCTCTGGATTTTTACACATCTTTAAAATCTCCCAATATTTTTTTTGAAAGACAAAACCATTATGACTGACACAGAGTCACAGGTATCAGAAACTGTTTCCTGAAGCCTTGCAGTCAAAAGTCCTAATTTCAGAATTTCACAAGAGCTCCTTTTGCTTATAAAGGTTTGCTAACCACGACTCCAGTGGTTCAGTTATGATGACCCAGGACAGTTTGTTTTTCAGACACTGCCGGATTCTTGTCTTCGTAGAAATGTGCTGCTCTGAGTTACTAGTAATGCTATGAAGTACTTTAGATAGAAGCAAAGAGAAAAGGACCTTTTTGACACTCTTTGGAACACCAAATTTTGCATTTATTATGGGTATTGACTGCAATAACGCAGAGTCCTTTTTATTACCTTCCACTAATAATTTATTCTCTATTTTGCTTAAGGTGAACAATGATATGCAGACAGGAAAAATTATTAACAAAGAAAAGATAAAGCTTTAAATTATAGGAATGACTTGATAGTTCCTCTCTGTAATACATTTTAAGTCCAGAAGGGACCATTAAGATCACCTATATGCCAAGGATTTTTACACTGTGCTTTTTGATATATGGGATCTCAAGTAACATACCATTTCTTTTGACCCTTACTCTTGAGCACTATCTCTGATGGATTTTTACAAACTGCATATTGAAACATTCCCAGGCTTAGGGGCCTGCTCACAAACTGAAAGAGATTAGAGAAGCATAATTTCTTTTCAGAAGAGCATTCTTTTTTTTTTTAGGATAAAAGTTTTGCTGTGTTTTCTAACAACTTCAGTGAAACCAGCATAAAGAAAAGTTTATCAATCCGCCAAATCTTTGAATTGAAAAGATTGGTGGGAATTTTAATGAGTTCTAATCCTATGTCAGGAATAAAACTGAATATTACTGGAAGAGTTATAGCAGTTACGTCATTTACAGGCTCTCCATCACTCTACCCACTGCTATTCAGGAGTAGACAGACACCATCATGAGAAGAATTGCCAACCTCAACAGCTGATCTCTACAGATCACTATCACAAATTAAAACGTATCACAGACTAGGAGAGTACTGATCTTGTCAAGAATCAGATTGAATTCTGGGTATGTTGAATAGAAAAGGCAAATGAAGGGAAAGGAAATCAATCCATTCCTGCATTTGTTTGGGGAGTCCCTGTGGCTCTGAATGAATTGCCCCCTCCTACAGATAAAGTATTCAAATTCTCTTTGTTCTGTGTGCTCATTAAATGAGGGCTGAGGTGATCCATAAGGGAATGAGAGTGGCAGGAGCCATGGAGTCGTTGTGCTGCTGTCGTGGTTTAACTCAGCCCCACGCAGCTGCTCTCTCGCTCTCCTGGGTGGGAGGGAGAGAGAATCAGAAGAGCAAAAGTGAGAAAACTTGTGGGTTGAGATGAAGACAGTTTAATAAGGGAAGGAAAAGCTGTGCACACAAGCAAAGCCAAACAAGGAATTCATTCCCCACTTCCCATGGGTGGGCAGGTTTTCAGCCATCCCTGGGAAAGCCGTCACTGTGACTTTCCATCGCACCCAACAGTGACTTGGGAAGACAAATGCCACTGCTCTGAACATTCCCACTTCCTTCTTCTTCCTCAGTTTTATGCTGAGCATGACACCACACAGTCTGGAATATCCCTTGGGTCATTGGGGTCAGCTGTCCCAGCTCTGTCCCTCCCAACTCCTTGTGCATCCCCAGCTCCCTCACTGGCGGGGCTGAGGTGAGGAGCAGAAGGGGCCTTGGCTCTTTGTAAGCCCTGCTCAGCCATAACCAAAACATCCCTGAGTTATCCACGCTGTTCCCAGCACAAATCCAAAAGCACAGCCACACACCATCTACTGTGAAAGAATTAACTCTACCCCAGCCAAAACCAGTACAGCTGCCTTGAACACTTTCTCCCCAAAGCCTCCTTTATAGCAGCATAGCAGGAACTTTACTTTTGAAATATATTTATCAAGTGCTATTGTTAAACGTGCCCAAAGAGCTTTTATTTTCCAAAGGGATGATAACATCAGCTTTTACACATCAACAAACAAGCAGAGAAAAGCTTTTTTTTGTTAAGATGTGGAATGTCACTTTCTGTGGGGGTAATAGCTGGAGGTGCATAAAACCAAATTCTGCCATTTAATTAGCAATCAGCAGTGATCTGTCAGTCAGAGTTACTGTAATTCACGAACTGTTAAGTCAAAGCAACAATGGCAAGTAATTAGACTGTATCCATTAGAGCTTCCCTAGCACACACTCATAGAGCCAGGGTTTCAATTGGAGTCAGAAGTGGAAGTGAGAAAATCCTTAATATATTCTGCTTTTTAATTAGCAATCAGTGTTGATTTGTCAGCCATACCAACTCTAATGCATGAGCCATTGAAACACAGAAAAAAAGGCACATTTTCAAAACCATTTATGCTTATATTTACATTCCTTCCAGGCTGAAACATTGGAGAAACCACTGAAATGCCATCACAGAGCAGCAGAAAGTGTGTAGGAGCTCACAATCCAACACAGCCACTGCATCACTGATGGTTTGGGTGAAGCCACAAGTTGAGTATTTACAAGAGGCAGCTGGCATGTCCAAACACTGACAAATAAACTTTAATAAACATTACCTTTGTTAACTGTACACAACTCAAAATCTCCAAGAGCTCAGGTAGTGCTGCTTATATTCCACTCAACTCCATTTCAAAGAATCCTTTAATAAATTGGTAGCGTACTTACCAGGTTGTTGTATTTTCCTTGATCTCTGGACAGAGGAGGTGAGAGAAGGGCAAAAAGTCCTCCTTTACTTGATCTTCACAGCTGCCAGAGAAACCTGAGCGGGAGAACAGAACACAACCTGCTTCTGGCCTTTGGAAGGTGCAAGACTTTACTTCCCCCAAGCCAGGATGGGCTCAACAGCACTCCTGAAGCTGAGCAGCAAAACTGGGCACTCCAGCATTAGGTCAAGAGCCTCTTCCTTCTTCTTCAGCCCTTAAAGAAACTGAGGAGCTGGGGGAAGAGGGGAAATGAGGTGTAGAGGTTCTCCTCTTTTTATCCATGCAAGTATAAATATCAGAACTTTAATTTTTTAATTTCACTCATACAAAGTACCTGCACCAGGCCTTCCTATAGGGAGCAAAAATAAAAGGCTGGTTCTTATATCTTTGTAAAAACCTTTTGTTTATATAAATACACAAACATACATATATTTTTATATATAATAACTTACTTCAAAAACAGAGGGTAGCTCCCACAATAGTCAGGCGCTGTACTTGAAGTCAGTGTTAGCATATGGATCAGCTGATAAAGGCACCAACACAGCTTAAACTAATTACAATTTGCAGGTAGGGTAGTAATTGCACTCCTAACTGCCTAAATTAAGTATACAAAGGCCTGGTTACATTTGTATAGAGGCTGACAGGATACTCTGTGCCAGCTGAAAATTCTGCCCTCAGTAGTGGTAATGTTCTTGTCCAAAACCGGCTGTTGTTTGCCTAACATCTGACAGAGTGACATCTATTTCACTACACGTTTAATTAGTTTGTTTTCATGGTGTTCCCATTTCCATTTCAGCTTTCCTTAGTGGTGGGAGCGAGCAGGCTTCTGGCTCAGTGCTCAAAACCAATCCCAAGGCAAAGAACGTGGCACCAGTTTGCCTTCACCCTTCCAATGTCAGCTGCGTGGAGCACTCAGCCAACATTTCCAGCTTTCAACAGCTTTTGTGTTTTTAAAGTACATTCTAGCTGCCCCTGCTTTGTCTCTGATGGCTGGCTTTCAGGGGCTGTAAACATCCATCTCGCAGAGGAGTTTGCAGCCCTTGTGTTTGAAACAGCAACTATTTCTCTGCAAAGCACAGGTCAAGCGGTCCTGTTGAATCTACAACAAATTTGCAAACAGGTGCTTTCAAGCAGCTGTGAGATCTCCACCTTTTCTCTTTGAACAAGAGCCTATAAAAGATTAAGCATGTTAGGTCAGTAATGCTTTAATAGTTTGTGAGTGTACATTAATGAATTGTAGGTATGTAAATGGCTCCGACCTCTGTTCGAGACTTCCTCCAGTCTCTTCTTGCATATCTCAGTGGGGCTCTTCTAATTGTTTTAAGCAAGCAAACAAGCTCTTGCTTCCTTAAACATCACCCCACCAAACACCCACCCAACAGAAAACCCTCTCCTTTGATAGCTGTCCTTCAATTACCAATTTAGCACAATGGGTAAGAGGACTCTTGCAGCATTGAGAGCAGCTCAAACTGTTTCTATACAGCCCATGAGAAAAAGTTGTGTTTTAAACAAAGACCAGCTTTTGACCTCCTCTTCAGAATTGCAGTTTTTCTGAATGAAAAAATTCTGTATGCTGAACACATGTTGGCTGACTCTGTAGCACAGAGAGCAAGGTTAGAAAGGAAAGCCCTTTTAATCCCAGTTTTTTCCTTGAAACAGTTGCAGAACAGATCCTATAGTTTTACAACACAAATCTCAGCATAAAGACTTAAGAAATATTAAATTCTACAAAACTGTCTACATTGACGTTTAAAAAAACATAAGGAGTTGTGAATTGTCTGTACAATGACTGCAGCTAGGTGTTCTACAAAACCAGACACTGTTACTCAACAAGTCACATCCCATGAGGCAAGATGATAAAATATTGTTTAAAATTCTGGTTTGGGGAAACAGTCTCACCTAAGATTTAAAAGAACACCAACCAAAATGCCCTCCAAAATTATGTACTTATTCTAATGCTACAAGTACATGTAATATTGGAAATGAAAAAGGTGGGGCAAACTTCTCAGTTGTAGAAGTTCCTTATGTTGGCTTGTTTCTGTTATTCTGGAGCACCTCTCTAACTCAGAAAGCTCCTTTACACCTCCCTGCTTTGTCACGTACTCAAGTCTTTGCTGCTGTGTGACAGCTGTAAAACACCCTCCCTTCTATTCCCATTCAATCCTAACATTCTTTTTAGCTCTTGCTGAAACTTGACATAACAGCTTAAGATTATCCATTCCTACACTGTGGATGCATTAAGTCACACCAAAAGCAGGTATAGTCTTCCTCCTCCTCCAAGAATTAGGAAGCCTGGGCAGAATATATTGGTTCCTCCATTACAATGTGCAACTGAAGAGCAGGAGGACTCAGCACTGTAATTGAGATGCTGATATTGCCATAAGACTGCACAGAAGTTACTAAGTTGAAGAGGCCCTGCCAAAAATAACAAAAAAAAAACCAGAAACCAAGAACTGCTGTTGGATTTTTAGCATAGTATTTATTGAATAGTTTCTCTTCTAGAGCCACTTTATGATAAGTGTCAGTGCATATTCAGCTCAGATGCTTATTCTAAATGGACCAGGACAAAAAAAATCCAAACCATGGTCTGGACACAGATCCAGGGGAGATTCATGAATATATTAAGAAAAAACAAAAAAATATTCAGGCCTACCACATCGTATACTTTATTAGGAATAACTACATAGATAATCAGAGTACAGTTGTAGGCTAGAGCCCAACAATGCTTTTTTTTTCCCCACATAAAAAAGTAAACCTTCATAAAAGCTTGTTTAGCAAAGCCAGAAGCAGTGATATTTTAAACAATTTATTTACATTGCTCAGATTGGTAAAAAGAGATATAAAAAACAGTGCAGTCTGACATATTCAAAAGCATCACTAGTTACATATAGATACAAGACAAAACACAGGTGGTTAAAAAGAAACCAGAAGTTGTGAACTCCTGATATAGACAGTTGAACTGTTAATGAAATGCAGAAATTTACATATTTAGATAGTTTGTGAGAGTGCATGGTACAAACTGTTCAGAGACAACAGAAGTGAACAGAGTTTTAAAGGAAGACATAAATACATGAGAAAGCCAGGTAAAAGCCTTAGGAGTACTACGCTGAAATTTGACGCGCCAAAATTGGACCCTCGAGTTACAATGTCACACCAAGAATCCCATGCGTTAAATAATGATTTGTTAGCCAAGTATGGGGAAGGTGCGGGGGTTTGGTTTTTTAACAACCCTACTGAACAGGAGTGGAATTCTTTTCCTCAGACTTCCACTTCAAAGCAAGACAAAGGATTCAACTGATCACTTTTGGTGGTCAAAGCTCCTCATACCACTGTGTTACAGTGAGGCTGCAAGAGATGATAATCACAAAACTCAATTCTATTTAATTACAAACAACTACATTTATAAAATATCTGGAATAAGCAGCTGTACAACAGGTTAACTGTCATACTTGAAAGGTCAGGTACTTCATAACATATCTCCATGTAAGAAATCCACAATTCCAACATTAGTGCTCTGCCAGCAGATGAAGTTAGGCAAGCGTAAGAGTCATCCAAACTAGCAGTAAATTATGTGTTCATCATCTTCATTTCAAGAGCTGACAAACCAGTTTAATGCCTGGAGGGGACAATTTCCATAGAAGAAAATGCTTCATTTGGAAGGAAATAGATCTGTGCAAGGGAAGACTGTGTTTAAACGAAGGCCAGGTTACTTATTCCACTGATAAAACCCCCCTTGTGACTAATTTAGTGTTATCTAACATTTTGCTAATCACTGCTAAGTGCTAATGACTAAGGTACCATTCATGTCAGTAGCAGGTCACTCACTGCCCAGCCACCTGTCTGTCTGTCAGTCACTCCCACACAGCAGAGTCTTTTCAACCTGCCTCATATCAAGTGGGTTGTTGATCGGCTTAGTGTGTGACTCCTCCTTTCAAAGATTGAGGGAAGGCTGACCAAGGAAGGAGAAGGAACACCCTGTTGGACAAAAAAAAAGTTATTGATCAGTTATGAGCCAATATCAATAGTGCAGCAATCATTTCTCAACCTTGACATGGCATACAAGGAATGTGTGAGTGCAGAAGATCTTGAAGATAGGAAGCTTTTGAAATTAATGAGTCAGCATTTCTAGAGTTTGAACAGAAAACTTAACACACTTTAAAAATTGCAGAAGAAAGACCTTTTTCCTTGTTACCAGCCTTGAGAGATTTGGAATGCAAGAACGTTTTTGAAGAGTTGCTGCTAACAAGTATTAGTATACATCTTGCAGCACATTTTGCAGTAATAATCTCCCTCCAAAATGAAGACAAGATACACTATGATAATCTCTTAGAGAAACAGCTCCCCCTCCAATTCTACAACTTTCTGTATTATCATCAGCTCTGAGCCCCAAATGAGATGCCAAACACATGTCTCCTTGGCTGCAGGAGGCAACACACATCCCAATGATTTGTCAGAGCTTGCTTTAGCTGTGCCTGGATGGGCACACACTAGGCAAGAAGCTGACTTTTCTGATGCTTGGAGAATAAGCTGCTTCTGAGACTTAATTACAGTGAAACCAACACATCAATATGTAGCACTAAAAGTAAACCTCTTTGGATTAGCTGAGATTTTATATTCTTTTCACATTAGACCTCAAGATACTTTCACAAGCAATCTTCTGTTGCTCTTTACAGCCCAGCCAAGCTTCTCAGCACATCAACAGGTCACAGTAGCTAGGCAGCTTGTGCACCTGCATGCTTCAAGAATCTTTTAAATAGGGATATTTGGGCAGGTAAGGATATACACTTCACTATAAACAAGTCCTGTGCCTGTTTATGGCATGTCCTCCATTTGCAGTCATTGGTAATATCTGAAAATTAAACTCCTCTTCATAGAGCAGCTCTTATTAGACTCTCAAGTATTTTATACCAGATATTTTTTCTATTTACCAAGAGAGAACAAAAAACTAAAACCACAGGTAAAATGAGCTGCTCAAGGCTTCCCTACAACCAAGTTATTAAAGTTCTCAGAACTCTAGCCAGTGAGCTACATGGGCACTTGGACAACTGAACTGAAACAATAAGTAATTCAATTGCAAATAAATTTAAAAAAAAAACACCTCAGAAAAATGACATTTCAAAGTGTTTGTGAAAGAATAAATCTTGCACCCAGAACCAGAAACAGAACCATGTGTGAGTGTTGACTCCAACCCTGTGCATTAGAGCACATTAAAGAAGAACCCAGCACCATTTGAAGCCCTTTGTGCATTAGAGCTGTACCATGCTCTCTTAGCTTAGAGAATTCAGGATTTCTTGCTCACTTCAGTCAGGGCCTGATGCACAGAATTTTCCAGCACCACGCTGGTTATGATCTCCAGCATCAGCACAAGTGGCAGTAATAACAGGGAGAGCACGTGGTCTGTCCAAGGCATGACCATTTAAGTTGGAAGAGACTTTTGCTTCTACAGTGTTTGAAAGATGAGTATTTGGAGAGCCAGGACACAGCACAGGTCGAGGCTTGGAATTTTGGGAGCTCCAGTCAACAGAACTGGAGCAATGGACATTAACAGCACATTTGACAGATCCACTTAGGCTGCACGTAGAAGATGAATGAGCAATCTACAATTAGGAAGAGTTTAAGAGTTAGTCCAAACAAGAAAAAAAAAGCATCCAAAGCTTTATTGATATTTTTACTCTATGTTTTTTCCTACACCAAAAAATTCCTACATAAGCATAGGCCAGGATTTAATTGAAATAAAACAATATGTCTGAATAACAGCTTCAACTCTTAATGGACTCAGACACATTTCCTGCAGTTTTAGTTTCCTACTCAACAACTGCACTGGTATTCCAACTTGAGGGGCTGGAATCCAGACCTCTTTTCCCTTCCACCTTATCATTGAACCAAAAAGGCTTTATGCAAGTTCAGTGGTGTGTGGGATTGGTTAAAAAAAAAAAAAAACACAACACATGATCTGCTGCCAAGCTGCAGCTTATTACCACAGAGGTCCCAAGAGCTCTGGGAAGAATCTGAAACAGGAACACGGTTTTGCTACTGCAAGTTCCTATGATTTTGTGGAAGCAAGTATTTTATACACAAAAAGAAAAGTACATGACTTGCAAGTTCATGAGAAATGAGATACAGTGCTGTATCAAAATGAAGACAATTAGAGTGCAAAAACAATTGTTGGCATAATCATAATAGAAGGAAGAAAATCACTCTACAGAGAACTGGGCTATAGCCTCACTGGTAGATTTTTTTTTTTTTATTTCCTCTAAAGCAAGGGAGTCTGCTGTGATACTTCCTCCCTTATTGGTTCGTATTTTCTCATGTGGGAGAGCAGGGCTATATCTTTATGTTGTACAATTTAATGGCCACTCAAACATACTGCATTATCTCAATATTAAAGTAACGACACATCAGTCAGTAGTAGAAAGATGAACAGGAGGAATCCTGTTTTTCTTGGCCTTCTGTCCCACAAACTACAGACTAGAAAGTAGGTGTTTACTCATCAAATTTACTCAAACACTATAAAAAAAGCAAAGATGATGAAAAGATTCCTCCAAATCTAGTCTGCTTTACTAGACTGTGTTAGGAAATTGAGTTTAGCCTAATGCAGCAGAAGAAAGCTTTAACAGGCAGCCAGGCATAGCAGAAGAGTTGCAATATGTAGAACAATATTTTATTTTACCAAGTTTTCTTAAACATTTATGAGGAGATAATTTCCTTGTTGTTGTTTAAAAACTTGCAGGCTGCAGCATCTATATTTCCCCAGCCTTCCTTCCCAGTTTGCTTCACAGGATGTCTGTCATCTCACTACTTTGACTGAAACATTCACCACACTATTCAGGGTTGTACACCACATTTCTAGTGTTCAAAATCAAAAGCATGAACCAATATAAGACTTGTGTTGAAACTGTCCCACTCTCTCAGAAGAGGAAACATATTCCACCCCTAGCAAAAGGGATTGGTGGCGTTTTTCAACCTATATGTATAAGGCAACTCCCACTTACTAGTGCATCAAGATTTTTCTGCATTTTCAGCAAGTAAGGCTTCTCATTAAACAGCTCTTGAAAATAATATGGCTATGAATGCAGTTAAAAATATTTTTTTCCCCACTGTGGATGTTGAAATTGGTCAAGTGAGAGCAGCAGCAGACATGAAAGAAGTGTGATGTTAAGAAGGTGACCTCCTTGGCCTGCACAGCAGATCACTCACCGCCAAGGACGAGGTGCTCGTCAGGCGGCTGCCGATGTAACTCTGGTTACTGGAGCTGGGGCTCCTCCCTTCTGTGGCACTGTGAGACATCAAAGCCCTGTGAAGAGCTCTCTTGGGTGTTTTGGAGAAAGAAAAGGCTCTTGTGACCTGAGGAGTTTGACAAGTGGTTAAACACTGACAAAAACCAGGCTGTAATAACTACCATTATACAGGCTACCATTTAAATTCTGAACATCCCTAGGATGTGTATCAAGTGTTGGTGTGACTGGATGACAACCAGGCAAACACCCACAACCAAAGTGATTTCACTCTTAAAGGCTCCCCATCATCCTTACTATCCCTCATTCTGTCCAAATATGAGGATAACACAGCAGGGGAAAAGGGAAAAGATTCAGGGAGAAGTCAAAATAAGATCTGGTCACCTAGGCTTCCCCACATCCCTCAGTCCTGCACAGTCAGGCCCTCTTCTCCTTTAAATTGTTCTCAATTTTGCATTCTATTTAAAAGACTCAAAGTATTAAACAGTATAAGTTCCATAACAGACTCAAAAATGACTACATAATGCTTATGACTGTAATACTTAAGACTATATACAGATATTCCAAAACCTTAAACACTCCTCTCCTTCTTTCTTTAAGGAGTTTATCCTTAAGAGTTTTAGTTCAGATTAAGTTTTTCCTGTCACTACTGTAAATACTACAAACCACCTGAAACAGGAATCCCAGCACAATTCTCTGACTAAAAAGCACTATCTTTATACTATCTTACCTTTTTTGATGTTTTCTTTATTGCCCTGGATGCTCTGCTTAAAGTACTGTCCATATCTTTAGTATTTACTTCAACTGAATCAGGATCAACAACATAAATGAGATTTTCCTGTAGACAAAAATAATCTTTATAATGGTCAAATATCAGCACTTGCTTTCTAGTTCATTAGATCCCATTTAGAGGTTTTAATTGCCATACTCTTCCATATTTAACTCTTTATACAGTCCAGCAGCTATTTCAAGCCATTTTAATAGATCAACAGCTGGTGCAGTCAGTTTGTGAAACCCTTCATCAGTAGTTTAACATTCAGTTTGTCTCATTCAGTTTCAAGTCCAGGGTTGACCAAATTAAAGGCAGTCGTTCTGAGGCATCCCTAGGGAGTTTCCAAGGTAAACACTGCTTTATTCCACTGGCACATCTAGCACATTTCTGAAGTGAAATCTTGAGAGCTGCAGCTGTCAAACATTAAGACTAAAATCTTTCAGCTTTACTGCAATAAATGTTGCAGAACAGCCAGGAGTTTGGGGGTTTTTTCATGTCTCATTCTTAAACACCAGTACATGCAAAGCAATCTCTGGCTACCTACTTTACAAAACTTGGGGGGGGCAGACGGGGCACACATGGGAGTTGGAAGTTGCTGGGATGATTTTTTTCACTGTTTTTTGTCTTTATTTTGAGAAAAGACATTTTGCATCTAAAAAACAAAAAATCTCAGAAGGACCCCAGACAGCAGTTTTATGGCCATTCCCAGGGCCTAAGGAAGGGCCGCCAAAGCCTTTGCTGCCACCACGTGGCAAAGTCAATGTTCTCACTCACATGATGCTCTAGAACTCTAAAAACAGGGAAAAGTGCTTAAATTTAAGCTCAATTTGACATTTAAATCAGCAAGAAAGAAGTACTATATAGCTGGTACAAAGCAGTAATTACACAAATTATAACTAATGGGATTCAGCACGGAAGGTTACAATTTGCCAGCATGCGATTCTGAATGTCTTGGGGCAAGAGGGAACAATACATTTATTACACAAGGGTTCAATTTCTATTAAAAATCCAAGTTATATGTGACAAAAACTACTGAAGACAGGCAACACACAGATTAAACTAAATTAACACTTCCAAATCAGCACTTTTCCTACTCAGAACCTAAAAAGGAAAGGGGCACCACAAAGCCAAGTCTCTTATTCCTAAGTCCCTAGATCACGAGACAAACAAAATAAAACTAAGATGCTGTTTTCATTACTCAATTACCTCTCCTGTAACAAGCATGTCTTTAAAAGTCACAAATATTGTACTATAAGAACACACTGCAGAACATAAAACATTTCCAGTTTACACCAAGTAGCTTCAGCTATATGTACTGCACATATTTTCAGCAAATTGAGATGACTGATATGCATAGACTTTTACATAATTAACACATTAGCTGAAAGCCTCTTGCTGTAATTGGAGAGGATCTACTCCTCAAATTAGTGGGTTTCTGACTGCAGAAAGCCCACACACTGAACTTCTAGAAATGTGACAAGTGACTCCTTTATTTCACTGTTTTTCTTATTTCCTTGTTTTAAGGCTGGAGGCTTCTGTCTATGGGAGGAAGATGCTTCATGTCTCTTGCATTATGGTGCAGATAAAGTGTAGAACAAAGAATTCAACCTAACACAGTTAAGCCAAACCAAGTGATTCATAACACTGGGATTGTAAATTCAATCATAGCTGCGAAAGAAGCAAGCTGAACACAATTCTTGTTAGATGTACAGTGCAGAGTTGAATCATACCCTTTCACCACCACAAATTAATTATAAATAGTTTTTGATTTTTAAGCACTACTTATCTTCTGCACAAACTAACTTCCAGGCTGTTTCCTTCTCTACCTTTTAACCACTCACTTGCAGACACGTTAGCACAAATGTTTTCTGCTCTACTTTACCTCAGGCATGTCCATGATTAACTTCTTTAGCTTCAGGTGATTAAAGCCAATAAGAGGAAAATATTTGAATCAGCAACATGGTTCCAGAGTACTTACTGCATCTGCTTTACAAATAGTGTTGGCCACATGCCGACACAACATCTTCAGCCAGTCCTCCTTGCGAGGGTCTTCAGTTGTCATCTGGAAACTGAGCAGCTTGTTGTTGAGTTCTGTAGGTGGCCTCACAACTAAGGCAAAGGCTTTCTGGCAATCTGCAGTTTATTTAAAAAAGGCAAGGAGTTAATACAAAGAATAATGATTTTTTCATATTATTCAGGGGGAAACCTTCAGAAGGGTCAACCCTCTGTCTGCCAGGAGCTGAAACTACAGACTACATGATTTGATGCAATGATTTTGTCTTTATTTACACAAGAGCTGTTGTATCACTTGCAAGAGCAGAGTTCTGTCCACAGCCATCATTAAGAGGCTGCAATCAGCTGTTCATGCAACAGCTGATTATTCACCAATCAATCTGCAGAGTAGTCAGGCTCACCCACCCTCTTTGCCATTTCTCTTTTTAATTGGGTTTCTGTGTTCAGGTGCTTCAGAGCAAAAGCAGAACACATGATGTATATATTATCACTTACAGTGAAACACCAAATCTTGCCAGAATAGAAATCTAGAAACTGGTGTGACTAGATTCTTTGTAAGTCACTATCAAGGCTGGAGCAGTATGGCAAAGCAGACAAAGATATTAAGTCATTTTTTAAGATGCCAAACAGCTCCTCCTGAGAATTATCATCACCAGTTAAAAGAAAATTTGGTTTCACACCAACTTTTCTCTGGCCAATCTAGTGCTCTGGGCTGAAGTCTGAAGTTTGGTTTTTATTTTGTTAAACTGAGTTAAACACTTGACAGCTCTGGATTATCTCACACTGCCAATTGGTTGGCTTATGCTAATGCCATCTAGTAGTTCTGCCAAATTCAGCATCCTGCAGTGATTCTTGAAAAGCCAAAAGCTATCAGTGCAAGGAATTCTCAGGCTCACACAGAACTTCAAACAGAAGCTTTTACTAAAACCACATACCTAACATACCATACAATAAATACACCTTAGCATTCCATCCCACAACAGCAGAGCTTCCCCCTTCACATTCTGAAACAGTTTTCATTAGCTACCACAGCACTTCAAAACACACAGACCTTCTGTCTCCCTGATGTCCAGAACTTTCTTGATTTGGGAGAGAGGCATAAGAACAACATGCTTGAGAGATGCAGGAGGCCTTGTGTGGCCATGGGGACTCTTGAAAACTCCAATAACTTTATGCCGTTTCCTCGCAATCTGCAGTTAAATAGAAGAGAAAGGGTCAGCTGGAAGATCCCTTGCCATTGTTTCCTTTCCTTTCTATTTTTTTTTACCTTCTACTACACAGGAAGGCACAGAAAGTCTTGCTACTCTACCACATAAATCTTAAAGGAATTCACTTATCTCACTATTCACTGCCTACAGTTCAAGTGGCCCAGCAATATTTGTTACTTGGCATCAAAACACTCAGCTGAAAAATACAATAAATTTTTTAAACATACCTAGAGAGAAAGTAATTTTGCATTACAGACCTCAATTCTACCCTGCATGACAAACAAGGGCCCTTTGAAATCTATCACAAGGTAGTCTAGATTTAAACAGAAAAGACAAAATCTACATGCACGAACCAATTTAAGGTGTGGTGTGTTATGTACTAGAAATATCACTTGCTGTTGCTTTTGTATTCAGCCATTGAGCAGGCTTTGCACAAAAAACACGTAAGATACTTGTGTTAAAGTAATGCATCTTCAGTTGTTTGTCTCTTGTCCAAGAGACAAGCCAAGAAGCTTTATTAAAAGTGGTTTTATTCTCCTTTTCTTCCTTTACAAGAAGTGATGAAACTGAGTCAACTGTACTCCTGGGAAGAGTTCATCACTAGTCACAACAACAGCCTTTTGTCTCTAAGTGCTGCTTAGGACAACACTAATTTTGAATTATTTTACAGCTGGTCTTCCATGAAGACAATGTTCTTCACTGCTGCGGATAGCAACAAGTACTTTATGGAAGTGTCCCTCATAAATTCCATTTTCCCACATTAGTCTCCAAAATCCAGTTAGATTTTTCCACTCTAGTTCTTCCTAACGCATTTTTAGTCTAAGGCATTTATTGTGATTTTTTTCTTTTGGTAGCCTAAGAATATACAGATCTAGCTAATATATTAAGCTGCTTTTATGTTTTTACTCTGGCTGCAAGACATTAAAGGCTACATTAACACCTCTCAGCCATGCAGACATGACTATGTTGGCTTATACAGCAGTTAATGGAAAGGAAACATCAGCACATGTTGACCTATCAGCAATCTGTGACTTAGAATTCTGCCTCAAAAGTTCTTAAATTTTACTTATGTATGTTCATGTGTAGTGTGAAGCCTCTTACAATTCATTTCATGAGATGTACTGGTATGGTCACCTTACCTCTAGGCAGTCATTGAACAGAAAGAGCGTGACCTGCTCTCCCCTGTCACAGATGTCATCACCAAGTGCTACAGTTTCCAGGCGCTGAACCAAGCTCCGGTGAGAGGACAGGAGATTGGCCTAAATGACAGAAGCAAAAAGCTCATTAAGCATTTAGTTCTAGGGCTGGATTACTGCTTGCTTACAGCTTAACACTGGCAATCTGTTTAAACCAGCACCACTGCATTGTAACCTCACACACTTTTGCAAAGGGAACAAACTACTGCAGTCATTTAACAGATCTGCAGCTTTGGAGGAATTACTTACTGGACATCCATCCACTTCATAGACAACATCAAAGAACTGCCTTTGTGCCTCTGTTTTTCTTTTGTCTTCATTAATGTGTCTGAGAAAAACATATTATATTAATCTTCAACACCAAGCAACAGTAAATGGATGCACTGCATTTAAGACATACAAAAATAATAAAGCTAAACATTCAGGGATAGAATTTATACAGCAGCACTTGCCACATTTGCCTAACAAAACATGAAAATCACATAGGAAACTTCAGCCCTAGAACACTATTCTTTATCATGTTACCAGCACTTGACACACCAATCAGTTAATATTCCCCTCCTCTGCCCTGCAAGATTTTGAACTACAGACTGACACAACACAGATCTTTACAGCCTGTGTTCTGTCCCCCCAAATCAGGACTGCAGCTCACCAAGCAACAGATGCAAGAACAATTACAATTTAAAAGTTGTTGTTAAAACTGGACAAACATTTACCCAATTAACGCAGGAGTTCTTGTTGGTGGAGACGTACTCTACACTTCAAAAGAGGTGAGACAATCTAAACAACTTCAGCTTTCAACTAATTAACTCATGGAACAGTGCCAAGAAGAGCTAATAGAGGACCAGAAGAGACTAATCTCCTACCAAAAGTCTGTACTTTCAGTGGATATATGCACAGAAGTAAGATTTAAAGACAAAACCCATCTCTTCCATCCCAGACAGAAGAGACAGAAGTAAGAACAGAGGACTGAAGAGAGCCCCTGCTGAGGCAGGGAGTCAGCAGAGGTTCAGGTACAAATGCTGGATAACCACATCAGACTCCTTCAGAGCTCTGGCACAGAACACCAACGTCACAACAGCAGCCAAAGGGAGGCTGAAGAACACATACAGTTATGTTTACTTACTGTTACTTGTGGCAACAAAACACTGACAGCAACTTAGAAGGAACAGAGGGATCTAAATGCATTATGTTCAACAGTCTGTTCCATAGAATGAACATGACTTACGTCATCACCTCCTTTAATGATTCAATAGCTCTCTCTAGAGTTATTTTATCTGGGTTCTCTTCAGCTGTATGTTTCTTAATATCTACAATTAGAGAAAAAATTACAGAAATAAAAACTCCACACATATTACAAGTGTCTGAAAAGAAATATGAAAAACTCAAGTTTAAACTGAGTTAAGATAAGCCAACTGAAGAAATCAGATGTATTCTGGAGTCCAAATAGCACTGTTAAAGAACTAGGCTGAACAGAAGTTGTCCAGGCATCTCATTAAGAAAAAAACCCACATACGATATAAAAACCAAACCCCTAAACTATTTTAAAAAATTAAATTGAAGTGCAGAGACAAGCATAGAATTCTTTTTCTACCTGAAACAAAGGGTGATGATGTGGATTTTTTATTATTTTTATTAACAAAATAAAGTGGTTGATACCAGGTGGAATACATGAAACTATAAGCCTTGTCATTATGAATTGCTCTTTAGTTTATGTCAGTTTCATTTGAATCTCAATTATATTCTTGTTTGAAGAGACAGAATTGTCAGTGCAAACTGTTCCTCTATCTGTATCCTGCATACAAATGTATGAACAAGTGAAATTTAGTCAGAAGTATTCCTTCTTCAGTAGTGGGTCCCACTGACTGCCAGTAACCATGGTTAACTCACATCATCAGGCTTGTTTTAGATGAGAAAAGCCATTGATAATGACGACAAAAAGTAGATGTTATCTTGTGTTTTTAACACCTTCACAGACAAACTAATAACAATTGTATCACTGGGTTACCATTTAGTAGGAGGGCAACACTGGGCAGCCTTTGAACAGGACGGATAAGGAGCTCAGCTAGGCTTTGGCGGCCACATTCAGGTTTAGCTTGATTTATCTGGGAAAAAGGAAATTAAGTTTACTTTTTTCTTACACACATACACAAGAAAAGCACAAGATCAGAGAAAAACTGCCTTCCTTGGAATTAGCATTGCTATACAAGTGTGAGAATTGTTTACCACAGTTGTTAACAGAGCATGTTAAAAACTACATTATATTCAAAACTGCACAATGGTTGATGTTCTCAGAATGTCTAGTTTTAGAGTGTCCATATCAACGCCTCAGCCCTTGTTTCAGCTACTAATGTGGACTGGGACAGGGGACAGCCTGTTCTCTTATTTCTTCCCCATCTTTTAGTATCAATACTTGGATGTAATTTCTAGTCCCTCAGAAAAAACGAGCTTAAATCTGTCACTGTGATTACTTGACTATTTGGATATAGAAGAGGAGTTAAAGCTACACCGCGTTATTAACAGTACACACATATCTGAAGAGCTCAGGAGTCTTAAGACTCATCTTCAGATAACTTTCTTTGAAGATCATCTTCCTGTTAGATCTCCACTGCTAGGCTCCTATTCATTAGTCACAAGAACATTGAGAAATTCTACCTCCCTGGAGCTTCACAGCTGCCCAAAGAAAGTTTAAAGCTACTTTGGAAATATGAGTTTCATAAACACCGGGAGGGGACCAGTCAAAGCAGCAGCTCCAGTTATCTTTACAGAAAAGAGAAGACATGTATTTGGGAGGAACTTTTTCCAGCAACAAATGCTTATAATCAAACCACCTTGAAAGCTGTTTAACAGAGGAGGAACTCAGGCCTTTTATGAAAGGGTTGTATGAGGAGCTTGAGGGATTGAAGTTGAAATCCTTCTTATTTCTGTCTCACCAAGAGATGTTCACTTTCCTTCAAGCTTTCAAAGTTTCACATTCTTCCATCCACTGCATTCAGTAGTACATGGTAACAGTCTCCATGCTCTACTCAGACTCAGTTCTGCAGACACTTACCTTTAGGAAGGCATGAAACCTTGGCTTCTGCTTTTCACATCTTGTAATCGCCTCCTTGCTCATTTCAAAGAAATTCACAAACGGAGGGTATGTTTTCAACAAGTCTTTTGACTGAAGGAAACAACTGTTAGGGCTCTGCTTTACATATTATGTATCATTGTACATATGTTCATATGCCCTGAGCCATACAAAGCTGCTCAAAGGCACATTGCAATAAAGAATAATAAAAAATGTGTTGTAAACCCATACGTGTTTCTCAGAACAAGTTAAGATATTTTTGCATGCCAGATGCCCCAGACTGATGCTGCTGATTACACGCAGGCTGCTCTCACCAGCATCAAGCAAATATGTGACAATCTTAGAAGCTGCTGAGCAGCTCAACTGGGAGGCAGGTTCTCACCTAGCAAGAGGCTTTTGGTGAGAATTTTGGAAATTTCAGACAGATATTTTCTCCAGTAACTGCAATGACCTTTTAAACCACCAGAAGCAACAAAGACTGAAAACTTTTGAATGACAAGCACTATTTGTCCCAAAATCATCATGTCAGCAAAAGCACAAGATACCTAGCAGCCTATTTATGTTCAAATCCCTTGCAGTCCCAGACCTAGCTTTCCTGTTCTATACAGGACTCCTATTCACTTACACATTTCAAGTCCTAGAGAAAGGCCATAAGAAGTTTCTATGAAAAGTTATTTTCCTAGTTCTTTACTACTGATCAGAAGCAGCAGATGGCTAAGGGCCCAGGAAGTGGCTTTTAATGTCTGAGTAAAAAGTGTGCCTGTAGTGTCACAAATTACAGCTCTCAAACTGTAGCTATTTGTAGTTTTAGTCCCTCACACCAGTGGACAGACACTCGACATGGAGTGCATCACCTAACTCAACTGGAAAGTCTAAATAAAATATACAATGATACAAGTTGGAATTTTCTCAGCAGTCCCTTGCTTGTGTTTGCTAGCTCCTAGAAGTGGATTGTTTTTAAGGCAAGATAATAGTCATAAGCATAAAAAAAGAAACAGGAACTTACATATTTAAGAATGATATCACCAATACTTTTGCTTTCAGTCCAATTTATCATAAGATCTTCCAGGTCTTCCTAGAATACATGTAGGGATGGGGAGAGAAAATAAACTGAGCACAAACTGCAGAAAGCCATTAAATGGGATCAGTATTTTGCCAAACACACATCATTAGGTGTGTTTTCATGCTGACAAAACAGACAATCCTAAAAGCTGTACAATTTCACATTCAGCCCCTCCAGTCTGCTGAGGGCTCAAAACAAAAGATCTCTGGCTTACTGAATGTGTATACATGGTTGTATATCAATGCAAGTAGAGCCTGGCGGCACATCAGGACTAGCCAACTCTGCAACAAGATGACACTGCTGCATCCAACACACTACACACCGCATCCCAAAGGGATATTGAAAAGGATACACAGAGGACAGTTGATCCAATTCTAGTTAAGAGTGCACAACTAATCTAGGACTTAAGTCTGTAAGATAGGATTGAAATAGAACTAGGACAGATTCCTCTCACTTGCTACACCAGGGTGTCAAGGAAAGTGAGACCAAGCCTCTTAAGCCTGTATCAGCTTGATAAGGATCAAGCTCATTCACCATCAGTTAGTAAGAGGGACAGAAGGGCACAGCTGAAGGTTCAGGATTCACGTTAAGTGAAAAGGATTAATCACTAATATTGGTTTGTTGCTGCCACTGCTCATATCTTTATAACACCAAAGATGAAGGAAAACACAACAACTGCATCAAACCAACTCTCACTGCACTGCATGCTGCAGGTGACTCCAATTTGACACACAGAAACCCAGCTGTACTTTCATCTCAGTCTCAGTGGGCACACATCAATCTCTGGTGTGATTAACCAGACTGGACCCCATTGATTGGAAAAAAACAACAACAAGAACTGTACAAACAAATCCCCAAGTTGCAGGCAGCCTGCAAGTCTCTCTATTTTAAAAGCCTACTGTGAAATGTTGCCAGGAAAAGGCAGATGCCTCTATTTGGAAGAGTATGTATCAACACCAGGAAGAGTCTACACCTATCCAGCAACTGAAAACATGCAGAAAAGATTCAGTCTCTGTGAAAGCTTCCCCTGCAGAGAAGAAGGTGCAGCTTGCCTTGATTTTAGTGTGCACATCAAGAATATCTGGAATGCTGCCAAATATGGTCTTGATCTCTTCCTGAGCAAGGATTGGTCCCCCAAGTTGTCCTTCCTTCTCCAGTGGAACTTGAAATAACTGATGAATTAAGAGGAAAAAAAGTTAATGCCCTCCCAACTGCCAAACACTGTGTTAGAAACAGTTATGAAAACAACTGTGTTTTCCTTCTAGATCATAATTTCCTGTAGTCACAATCTTGAGATGCCTCCATTCAGCAAGAGTGGGTTATGGAGAGTGGTTTGAAGATACAAACACTTAGTTTGATACATCACTACAGCATAACCCCCTCTCATCTCCTTTTCTACTCACACACATCTTGGCTCATTTTTTAAAGTAGATAATCAGCTACACTGGAAATAAACTTCCAAGAAATTAAGCTTTTCTTGTAAGTTGTTTGCTATTCTGCTCTTCTTGGAATAATTTAAAAACCAGATTTTTCTCTCTGCCCTCTCTCTCTATTCACTAATATCTAAAATATTAGTCATGAAGATCTTTTCCTGACACTTCCAATTTCCATATATATTGCAATACCACTGCAGATCCCAGATTAGAAATTGTATTTTCCAACCTGAAACTGAGTATTTTTATATCTCAGTAAAATTACATGAGACTGCTTATACTGTCATCTTCCTATGAAGCTTTGATGCACCCAAGCCCTCAAAAGCCTGAAAGTCACAGGTTGAAAATAGTAATTGATGTAAACACTGGATATCTTATTACATTTGACCTGGACTGGCTTTAAAACCATCTTACCTGAATTATTGTTGTCAGAATATCAACATAGTTACTTTCTGTCTGATACAATTCCTTTGCAACCTGCCATCTTGCAGACTGCTTGAGAGGAAGAGGAGTTGAATTTTTGGAAGGCCTTGCACAGGATTTTGGTGTTTCTGATGAAGAGATATTCCCAAAAGAAAATAGAGCTTTATTACAATAGAGTCCCCCAAAAAAACCTTACCCTCAAAGAAAAAAAAAACCAAAAAAAAAAAAACAACACCTTCAGAATTTTTAAATGAAGATAAGTTTGGGGCTTTTTTTAAAGGCTATATTCTAGTTACCAGGGCTCTTTCTAGAAGCTCTCTTTATTACAGCCTACTCATAGAACAACAGTAATAAATTATTCCTCAAATTAGACTGAAACTAATAAGCCATTGATGGGCAGGTCAACAACTTGACCCTATTATTAGTACCTTGTTCAGCAGGGAGCAAGGATTAGGGGCTGAGCACTACTTATTTATACACTACGTACAAAAGTGCTTTTCTACTTTCAACTTTGCCACGTAAACCACTCTCAGCTGCCTACCACCCTTGCATTAGGTGTGTAGCTCAAAACCATTTACTAAAATCAGCCATTGCACACAACACTGACACTTCATCCTATAGGGGGAAGGAAAAAGACACAAGAAATTCATTTCTCTTAAAGCTAAAGCCAAGGTGGACCTGGAACAGTTCATGACTTTGAAATACTTGCTCATGTATTGGATCTCAGAGACCTATACCGACTTTTTTTTGATATCAAAGCTCATTACTGTCATAGTTAACAATGAAATAAGTACCTTATCTGTTGTTTCCAAAATAGCATATTCTGCAACTGACCACTGCTGTTGGATTAGAAGAAAATTCCCTACTGGGATAACAAGAGCATTAGCATCATCTAAGAAAGCTGATCTTTCCTGAATTCCTTCTGAATTATCACTTGCAGGTTGTGCCTCATTGAGAGCTCTCATGTGATTTGAATTTACCTTTTTAAAGTAGCAGCAGCTCCAGATACCTCCTTTACATGATGGAACCGGGCCTTTTACTAACACTTGGGTATTACCTTTTGACTAACTCAAAATTTTACAGTTCTTCTCTTCCACAAGAAGCACGTGCAGAGATATTTAAAGCTCTGTCCATTCAACCAAAACTAGTTGATGATTTATATTCTTGTGAAGTTTTAGACAAGACAGTTTTCTGGCACAAACAGTGTTGCCTCAACAGAACATTTCAAATACCTAGGAGTGGGCTCTGCAGGAATTTTCCCTTTAACTCCTTTAGATAAGAATCTTTGTCCTCCTTTCTCCAAGTATCCTATGGAGAGTATTTTAGATGATTTACTGTTTACTATGCTGCTAATTTGCTACAGACTTCCAGCAGAGTATTTGAAGCATTTTGGAGTAACACCCAACTGTAATTCCTATTTATCACCTCCATATCTTTTCCTTCAGATATGAACATGCTTACTGTGATGACAAGAGGCAGCTTGGCCTGTGTCTGAACTCTTCACTCCAATTTTTTCCTCCACACTTCAAAAAGCCTGGAATTACCTTACAAATCTGTAGCAGAACCTGTAAGACTTCCCTACCACCACCATTTCCACTTGCATGCAAGAGCTGTTAAACATTGTAAGTGTGGCTGAATGGAAGGTTTTAGCTCTACCTCCATTGGCAGTGCTTGACTCTGGAGTGTTGGAAATATCCAGCAAGGACCCAATAGAGAGGGAGTGTTCAGCTGAGGGGCGTTTCCGAGGAGGGAATGGGGACACGTCTGTTTCCCTGGTCAGCTGGGCCAGAGTCTCTTTCAAGCGGCGCCGTTTGCGGTTGCTGTTGGGAGTGCTCAGGGAAAGCAGCGACACAGACTTCTTGAAGTCAGGACTCTCTGACTGTAGGGAAAGAAAACTTCCTTTAGTGGGTTTATCCTCTGTGTCCAGCTCAGTGCAAAGATAATTCAATTGCAGAGATCACACACAACACAGAAGGAAACATCCTAGAAAAGCCGAGGCAAAAAGGGTGAAGCTTCTTTTTCCCTTTTTAAAATGGAAACAACAGTAGTATTTTGTTTGACTAAAAGTAAAACCTCTGGGAAGCAGAAAAAAGTTTCTATTCCAAATTAGTATTCTATGTATAGAATCTATAATGGATTATGTGGAACTTAAATGCTGCTTTAAACCATCTGATCTCTGGTCCCACATACACTATGTTGCATGCTAATTTTACCACCAAAATATGCTGTGCATTGTGTAAGTGTCCAACACACCTTCTCAAATAAATACATGGACTCTCCAGCTCTGGCATCCATTTGAATGCTACCCCAAAACCACTAAAAGAAAAAAGAAAACACACATTAAGAACACGTTACAGAGCTTCACCCAAAGTTAAAAATATTCAAAAGAATCTATAATAGTAACACAGTTGGTATGGAAGATAAATTTTCATAAGAAACCACATGCTTCCATGTGGCACACACATAGCAGCATTCTCGAAAGAATTTTCAGCACTAACCTCTTGCTTTACAACATAAAGTTTTTTTAAAGGTTCAAATGGAAGGTCTTTTACTGTACTTTCTTCAACCACCAAGTGTGTACACCTTTCATCACCAACTGGTAAATAATGTCCTCCTAGATTAAAAAAAAGGCAAATTAGCAAGAAGAAAGAATATTCATGTTAGAAATTAGTAACTCACTTAACAGTTCTGTGGCACCTATTATTATAAACTCCACCCCATTCTTCCCATAGGTTTTCACAAACAACTACCTTGCATTTCTGTCATTTCTTCCATGTTAGCTTTCTCATCATCAGAGAATCCCAGGAAACTTAACATGCAATCCTGAAAGGGAGGAACCTTGAACTGATTTCTAAAGTCGTCATCAGCTGCACAGAAATCACTGAAAGAAAGAAGATGCATGAAAAGGTCACTAAATCAGTGATAGGTCAGTATTTAAGCAGAAGCTCACAACAGTTCAGGTGAAGAGGATGCAAGGCAAAGGCTGAAGGAAAATAAACACCTACATTTCGTTCCTTTTCTCCCATGCTTTATAAATCCACTCAGCTTTCACGATAGGAATACCAAGACTTACAGCAATCTACAAAACAGGAAAAGCTTAAGTCGTACCAAATATTTCCATTTAAATCTTTCTTAGCCTCAAGAAAAAATTGTAACCCTCCTTTTACTTTTCAAGACAGATACTGCAAAAAGTGAACATATTCTTTCAAGAGTCATATCCAACTGCAGCTCCCCAGAGTTAGAATGTATGAATTCAGTGACTAGGAGATCAGATCAATAGCTATTTTGACATTTCCTCAGAAGTGCACCATTTTGTTAGTCTGATATCCTTCATCACTCACAAAAACACAAAATCAAACCTCTGTTCCAGTGGAATATGGGACCTTTTTTCTGCTTTTGATACTTTGTATGAAGAAAAATATCCCAGCCTGCTTTTATCAAAGAGAAAGTGACTATTTGAAAGGTAACTGCCATGACTGCTAGAGAGATTGTACAGTTTTCCTACATTTTCTCCTTTGAGTTGGCAGAAAGAAGTGTTTGAACAGAAAGTAGGACCTCTCTTCCAACTGCAAGATTATAAAGACAAGGGAAAAAAGCAAGGGAAAGCAAGGGAAAAAAAAGCAACATCCTACCAATAATTCAAACAAGGAAGATTCAAGGGGCATAGACATTGCTATCTCATGTTAAATACTACAAAAACCTGTAATATTTTATTTACTTCTAAACTGAACAAAAATGTCCCAAATGATTCCCTTTTAGAATCAGAAAAGAAAAAGCACACTCATATCTATTTATGCATAAAGGAAGATTTGAATCCTCATCCATAACAAGTAAAAAATAATTTTTAAAAGAAGATACGCAACATTTAAGGACAAAGTTTTTTGCAAGTTACCTCAAAGTTTATTGTTTGGATAGACAAAAGCAGGCATGTTGATACATAAACACTTGTTCACCACTGTCTTAACTACATCAATACTTAACCATTTTGAATCTTGTGATTTACTGTACTTGTCTATTTCAAATTTATGTTTAGATGTCCCACAGAGACAAAAACATACCAAAGATCAACACCAGACAGAGATGAAGTCACCATTACAGGTATTGTTAGTACAGAAAAAACCAGCAGCCTCTGAGCTGAAGTGTAATGAACAAACTTAGTCTACAAGAGCCAAATTCCAAAGGTTTCCATAAAATACCAACTCAAGCTTACATACTCTGAATTTGTCTCCATGTGTTGAGTTTGCGACCAGATGAGTAACTTTTGAGCTAAAGTCCCTTCGAATAATTCCACCCATATGATGAACCAAGGTGACGAGCTTAACCTGAAAAATGAAGATGAAGTTTTCAGCATCTTTTGAAAAGCGAGTGCCATACAAAAGCAAAGCAAGTCACAGAAGGTTACATTAAAGGTCTAGAAGTACTCTGATCTGTTCTTAAAACAACTTGTTCACATCTCCGGAAGATACAGCTGATACATCACAATAACTATTCAAATTTCTTTTTATTTCAACATTTAATACAGCTTTGCTGTGTAGTTTGAAGACTATCCAAGCCACCAGTACTCTCATGATCATCATGCATAATGCCTTCATCTTTTCACACATATTAGATTTGAAGTATGTTTTCCTTACTGATTTAGTCAATTCCAGATCAAACCTAACTAACCCCAACACTGGGCAAAGGCTTTTGGTTTGGGATTTTTTTTTTTTTTTCCCCAGATGAAGATATGGAGCCATATTGTTCATTCCCAGGTGTCCAGTAGGGCAATTAGATGGCAACTGCCTCACTGAAAGGAAAAAGCAAAGTGCTAGAGTATCAAAGCATAAAGTCTTGATAGCATGATATCACGACAAGATAACATGCCTGCAAGTGCTCTGAACAGAGCTACAAGGACTTACTTGGCCATTCTACCATCTGTACAAAGAAAGAGGACCCTACTGGGTAAACATCATCTTATCTGAAGCCTCAACTTACAAATCTTTAAACCCTATTATATTAGAGCAGTTTACTGTCACTCAACAAAAAAGTGGCCAAAAACGACACGGATAAAATGACTTGAACAAAGTTTTGCTCACATCCTCAAATATCACGGCCTCTGGACTTGCAAAAAATCAAAACAAACAATTCATTCTCCCCACACAAGCTTGAGCCGTGGTTAAACCCTATGGGTGACAGAACAGAAGAGTATCTTAAAATATACTTTAAATGGTTTTACCAATCCAAAGAAGAAAAAAGTCTTACTAATTCATCTTTCTTTCTGAATCCAGTAAAGCACAGTACCAAGTTCAACATACTTGCACAGTACAGGGGACGGGAGGAGAAAGGTAAAGGCTGAAAACAAGAAGGAAGCTCATTAGTCAACAGCATACTGCTCCCATTAAACTTTTCACATTACCTTTAATACAATACTCTTATTTCTAGTATTAAAAATGCATCAGACACTAGTCCAGGTCTGCATATTCAGTTATACCTTAGCTCCAGCCCTGTTGATAAGGTAACTAGAGCACCCCCAAGTTCCACAGGTAGCAGTCCTTCCTTTTATTTCCTCCCCAATCCATCTGCTCTACAACTTTTGGAAATATAAAGTGACTACTGGAGAATCATTTGTATGCTGCCTTTCCTAATGGCATAATCCCAACTGGTGATTAACTCCCACAACTATAGCAGCAGTTGTAGCCTTACCACTGTTTGCCTGCACTCTCTCACTACATGCAACATTCTAACACAGCATTAGAAACTTGCTTTTCTTAAAATTCTCTTGCTGGGAATGTTTATAACTGATTAGAAAAGCAAGAGAGATTTTACTGTGAACTCTTAGAACTCGCTGCAGTAGAGAACTATTCATCTGATTTGAGCAGGAAGCACACACCTCTCCTCTCTGTGCACAGTGCAGCACGACTGGAGGCCCGATGACTCGGCAATCTGCCTTGCAGAGGTTGCTAAAGATGGGAGCTTGGAAGTCTGGTACAACGAAGATTGTCTCAAATTCTGGGGAATCAGAATCCCCAAGCTCTTCTATCGTGTCTGTCTTTATGTAGGGCGTTTTAATTTCCTTGATGCACAGGGGTGAAAGGGAAAGAATTATTCAGGCAACATACTTGCACAAGTGTAAAATTCAACTGATGTTTATTTTGGACCATTAGAAAAATGTATGATTCATATTTCAGAGAGAGAGTTAGGATTTGTGAAAGCTGAATGGAATGCACTGTTCTCTAGCATAAGAATAGCTATGAACTGCTGCATGCTTTAAAACTGAACATCTTAAATTCCTGCTTTTGAAGAATCAGAATTCTGGTTGCTTTAGCAGTCTACGTATCAGTTCACACTGATAACGTAGCACTAGAAATAGCTAGATAGAAAAAATCCCCCTCAGCTCAAAAGATAAATGAAATTTCAGACTGTCAGAACAGCTTAGGGTACTTTGGGATGCTACTGAAAAGTAGCATCCAGCTTGCAATATCAAGCTCCACGCTGCATAACATCTAAAGAACAGAAATAGATTTTGTTCATTGCTTGATATTTTTAAGGGGTCTAAAAATTTGGTCTGTTCCAATTTCAGTTACGAGTTCCAAACTTTATTTTTTATGTTTTTCACATCAAGAAATGGAAAAGCATTTCTTGCACTTCAGTTTAAATGCAGCTTTCAATTGAAAGAGAAGTCCATTGACAATTACAAAGTCAGTTCATAGCACAAACTTATGTGTGACTGAATAGGAGCATGCAGTTGGATGTCCCCACGGATATTTTGATGCCCCTGTTAGAAAACACCACTAGGTAAGAGCTGTAGGTATTACTCCATATTTAAGGAAGTGTTTGTAAAAAAACCTGGTACTTTGATGAGCTGTGACACCATCAGAACCATTAGCATATATTATGACCATTATGCCCAATTAATCCAAATTAAAGCGTGTGCACATTTCAGGCCCAGTGAAGTGTAACATGCTGCATGCAATTACATGTGCTTAATTGCATGACATACCATATGAATAATACTTTTTATTAGTTTTTCTTCTGATTTATCAGGACTACTTTCCTTTATCTTTATAACAGGTACTTCCATTATCTTAATGGTCTGTGGAAGAGGACAACTTTAGTATAGAAGCAAATTGGTAACAAAGTCTGAAGGTGTAACATGTCCTTCCAGTGACTGTTTTATCTCAGGCTCACATACCTCCAAGGCTTTCAGAAGCTCCTCACATTTCCCTGCTTCCTGAACCAAAGCCACTCTTGTTTCTATTTGAGGCATTTCTTCTGCTTAGAGAGAAGCAAGGATAATATTTGTATTTTAGCAGAAAAATCCATGTTATGTCTGAATCAAGCAATAATGTATAGAAGAATACAGGCACACAGTAGCTTTTCAAGATTCCTTATCAGGAACAATCCTGAAAACAAATGTTACCTCAAGAACCACATCCTTTAATTAAGGGATACCAAATCGACTTGGAGCCCAAACTTTTTAATACGAGGTGAAACAAGAACCTGCAATTCATGACCAGTCAAAGCAAGAACATAAATTACGGGGGGTGGGAGACAACAAGCAAATGCAAACCCCAAAAAATTGTCAGCTTAATGCTTCTAGCAGAATTAGATACCAGGATTTGCTGGAAAATAAACAGCTGGGATCTTTTCTAGTTTCTGTGCTCCTGGCTGACAAGGTTCATTACTTTCTTGGTGAAACTGAGCAGTTACCAAGAATATCAGAACTGAAATTAGATGCCTTGTTCTTTTTTTCCATGTATTAATAAGTCTTCAAAATATTAGGAGGAAGAGCAAGTGTTGCCTCCATGTCATTTGCATCAACACACCTCCAGTATATTTTGGCTACTACCTTGGAGGAAAACACTGGTGGTTGTTTCTTAATTTCAAGATTTGTTCTTGAATTAATTTTGGGCTCAAGACTATTAATCCCCCCACCTGTCTACCTTATGATACCTATTAATCTATCAACCTGTACACAACAGAGCAGCTGTAGTTGCTAAACACTGGTGTCAGAATGTCACCTGGAATGATTTATTCCACAGAAGACGCATCAAATGCAACTGACAGCTTTCTGTACAGCTCCAGAAGACTCATTTGATTTGGGCTGTAACCCCAAATCTTTATAACAAGATGAGTTTAAAAATTAAGACAGTCCCTTTGTTAATGAAAG
Organism: Corvus kubaryi; assembly: GCF_017639235.1. Classification (NCBI taxonomy): domain Eukaryota; kingdom Metazoa; phylum Chordata; class Aves; order Passeriformes; family Corvidae; genus Corvus; species Corvus kubaryi. Next base: position 16,655,482 of record NW_024581136.1, read on the forward strand.
GATCCCAGATCAACACCCTTTTGCCTACTCTACGTACAATTCCACAGTTTAAAGCACTTTTGGTTTTTCAAAACTACTAAATATCAGCAAAGTAATCAGTCATTGCAAAAGCAATAGTCGTAAAATAAACTTCCCCCATTACCTTCAACATCCAGAATAGTTGCACGGAATACATTCTCTTTGGAGGTTTCTATAAGTTTTGAATCAAGAACAGAAGAATCAGCCAAGAGGCTCCTCCCAGTTTCAGACACCAGAGTACTGTTGTCAGCCATGATTACGCTTTGTTTCTTTCTTCAACAGCTGGAAGGTAGAGAGGCCACACTAAGTCACAGGTGCAAAAAGCTCATTCATAATAGTCCTATGACTAAGGCTGTCAGAATGACTTCAGAAAACAAAACATTTAGGCTCTTACTGAACTCCCACTCCCACTGATAGAGAAGCTCTGAAAGAGCCTCAAGAATAACACAACTGATAGAGAGGACTGACAACAAAGCTGTTACAGAAATGGTTCTGTAATTCGTCTGCACAGAGGGAACTTCAGCTCTGAGCACAGGCAAGCACAAACTCTAGTGCTCATTTTAAAAACCTTAACCACAAAGCACCAACAAACCAAAAGCACTTGTTTCTTTCAGTGACAAAATATTATAAGCTATAGCTGAGACTAAAACTAGCATTGTTGAAATGAAACATTAGCAGAAGAATTAGGGTAAGCATAACATCTCGAAAATCTGATTTTTCAGGTGAACTGGGTAGAGATACTGTGGTTAAAAATGAGAGAGTAGGGCCAGGACTACTTACTCATAGAAAAATTAAAAATGCTTGAGTTGCAAAGTTGATATGGGTATATATGTCTATCTGTATGGTCTGGTCTACTGTCCTACATTAGCTATAACAGAGTAGAAGTACCCTTTCATCATCAGATAAAGAGGCTTCTATCTTCTCAAACAGAATGCATCCATGCTCTCACTGCCCATCAGATCTGTCACCTACTGGAAAGGCAGAATTCTTAACCCTCTCATATTCTGGGAGCTACCTACCCAAATCTTGCACCACGAAGTTTGTTCTGAGACACCTGCCCAACACAGCACATTTTCTCTCACATGAGGCAAGCAGGGTGCATTTCCTGTGATTCATCACACGCAGATTTCAGTGTTTGCACAGTGATATCAGAAGTTACCTAGAGCAACAACTGCAGCTGAACTGCTGTTGTACAATAACCCTTTGTAGCACTTTAACTGAAGCTGTTCTCGTGACTGTAAATGCCCCTTTAAAACAGCAACTACTCAAATACTGCACTAAAGTATTGTCTGAAAGAGGACTCTTGAGGTGGTAAAACTCCTAGAGAACAGCACATACTGTTCTGCAAGTTGTGTAATGACCATCCTATTACACAGCAAAGTAAGTCAGAAGACAAAAAACAATGGGCACTTTGGCATACCAGCAATACAGAAAAGACTTTATCTTCCAGAGAGCACATCTGGGACTCGTGCAAAGGATTCAAGTCTTCATAATACACAAGTTCCTAATACAGTGATGAGCAATAAGTCAACACTACAAATGTATTCTAGATGTATTCAGTTACCAGACTTGCCACCTTAGTTTCAATTTCACACACAGCCGTGCAGCTTCATGGAATTGCACTTCCTAGACCTAAGTCCCAGTCACTCACCTCATTTTTCTCAGAGCAGCTTAAGACAGAGCAAGAGGAGAGAGTAACCTCAACCATAAAGTCTTTGGGGAATCACCTGTTACAATGTCACCACCTGGAACTGTTAGTTACCTATTTTTTTTTTTGCAGTAAGGGTGGAGGGAAGCATACTCTTGGAGGATTCAAACCATATGGTTAATAATGACTACCACAAAGACATTACATGCAAATTCAGAAGAAAACAAACCCTCCAGCTGAAGGCACAATTAAACTTAAAACCTAGATATTATTTCTTAGAAGTCTGAGACATCTGTGTGATTATTGTTATACCAAATAACATGTATATGAACTTACAAAGAGCTTCATCATATATTTGAAGAAGCCCCTACTTTGGCCTGGACATTGATTTTTGTTATGGATTTTACAATTTATTTAGTTATGAGGTTCCATCCTGAGTGTATTTAAAATTATACCTTGTTTTAATAATCATACAATAGTTAATAACATAAAACTTGTCACTAAACTTATGGACTGAAAGTGAGAGGATACAGAGAAGACTAGACAGCACACACAGACACGAACTGAACAGTTTGCCCTCACATAAAGAGAAAAAGTCAGAACACCGTCACTACAGGCTCCAGGCAGAGCTAATGCCCCCAGAGAATCACACTCAGAAATAACCTTCCAATACTTTGTGGGAAGGCTGAAGGACACAAAACACCCACAAATCAAAATACGTTTGTTAAAGCAAGGAAAGGACAGTAAACACCCCCCACGTTTCCCATGTCCCTCCCGAGAACCACCCGGGAAGATTCCCGAGCCCTCTGCAGGAAGGCGGCCGGGGCAGGACGAGGGACCGCCACAGCCTCTGTCGCCTCACGAGCCGGCAGGTGCCGGCGGGCCCGGGGCTCCGCCCTGCCCGAAGACCACCGCCGGCGGCCTGAGGAACCCCGGAGTAGCGTAGGGGCCCCGAGGCCTCACAGGGGCCCGACACACCAGCCCCACTCCGGGCCGCCCGCACACCGCCCAGCCCCGGTGCCCGCTCACCGCCGCTGCCGCCCGCCGCCATCAGCGGCCGCCGCCAATTCAAAAAGCGAGCCGCCGCACCCACACCGCCGCTCATTGGCTGCCGGCCCCCCCGCCCCTCTGCAAGCCGCCCTCTCATTCGCCAGCGCGGCGAGATGCCCCGCCCACTTTCCGCCCTGCCCTTCGCCCTCTCCTCTTTCCGATCGGCCACTGCAGCTGCCACTCACACTGAGCAAGCTCCCATTGGCTGTGAGCGGTTTCCTGGGCAGACGCACAGCGCTCGTTCCGCTGTACCGAGCACAGGTTGCTGGGTGGGCGAGGGGAACGAGCTCTACGCTGATTGGCTGCTGGGAGGGGCACGCTGCGCGTTGATTGGCTGCCGCGGGGTTTGAACGCTCCCAACGGCCGCGCCGAGAGACCCGGATGCAGTGGGCGGGACAGGAGCGGCGCCTCCCTCATCCCCCTCATATTTCTCATGCCCCTCATATTCCTCATCCCCTTTATCCTCCTCATCCCCCTCATATTCCTCATCCCCTTTATCCTCCTCGTCCCCCGTGTCCAGCCGCCCTTCACACCAACCCCGGGCACCAGACGAAAGTCGCTGTGGTCACCGCAAAAGCATTAATGCTGTTAATAAGTAACAAAAGAATGTCGCTGTGCATGTGTTATACTGAGTTTCAGAATAATCGGTTCGTAGGAAATAGGAGCTGCCCGGAAAACACGACTGGTCAAGATGAAAAACGAACAGCTGACTCCGCGGAACCAGCCCCAAGTCAAATTAATTATACCAAATGCTTTAACCGTTCTTTTATTTATCATTTTCCCTAATACCCAAGCTTACTGAAAGGGAAAGGAATTCTGTCGTCGGGGCTCAGCATCCTGGAACCTGATTTAGCACAATGTTTCGCTGCGAATGTAAGCTCCCAATGTGAAAACAATGAGTGATATATTTTCTATTTCTAGAATGTTCTATTATCTGCCAAAATGAGTTCTTAGATCTTACAAATTTTTTTATGCAACGGATTTTTTTCAGTTCAGGCTTTTTAATGACTGATTGAGCAGCTGTAAAAGTCCATTGACTTTTTATGATTTGGAAGAAAAACAGAATAGGAAAAAGCATAAGAAAATTATAACAGATGTTATTTATGTGGATAAAGATTTGCTGGTGAGGTACACAGAAATTAGGACTATTTTCCTGAGGAAAAGATTTCAGAATAACAGCCTGGAAAACAGGGACGTCATTTCAATGTTGACACTTGTGTCAGATTATTGCACAAGTCCTACAACTACCTTATTTCACATTGACTAATTGCAACAATGACTTACAGTCTAAACACACCCTTACCTGAGGCCCTTTTGTCACCTTTAAGTACCCATGTGGGCCATCACTTTCCAATTCCAAGCCAGGCCAGCTTTCACTGGCTTTTCCACTGCTCTCTCCTTTCTCTGCACTCTTAAAAAATTCTTTTCAGCCAGGTTCCTCCCACACCTGGAACCAGGGACCACGTTTCTCCGAGGTTTGGAACAAGTTCTGCAGTACAGGAGTCAATATTACTTGTTTCTGGAAAAGATATCAGTGATTGTGTATTTATTTTCACTTAATCTCTAGATCTTAAAAAAAAGTCTGTATAAAATATTGTGCCTGCAAAGACAGGAGAACCACATTTATTGGGACAGGGGATTAAGAGGTGATATGCTGCATCACTTCTTGGTTAAAGGTTTAAAAAATAATATTATCAATACCCAAATGGTCAGTACATAAATAGAGAGTCCCTGTGCCTATGGGGAGTGACTTGCAGTAGCCATTTTTTTAATATACTTGAAAATCCAGAATTACAAACTCATAAAGCAGTTTGGTTATTCTGGTGAACCTGGAGTCCCAGGAACAGAACGTAGACAAATTTTAGGTAGTAATCACTTAAAAAATGTGGCTAAGTTTTTCTTTTAAACAAGTGCATTTATCCTCACTAAAGATTAGTACAGGAACGATGACAAAATAATTACAATTCTTCATCTGTCTGACATTTAAACATCAAAGTGCTTTCCTTACAAAAGGCTCTAAAATAGACACACCCATTATTTTGTGTTTTGTAAAATGTAACATGCAGCTGAAACTTGCCATTCCTTCCAGTTACACAGGCATCGGTAACCCAGGAGTGTTACATTTCCTTTGCAGTTAAATAGTTTCCTCTACCAGCGACACCCTGTAGTGGTTTGGTCCAAAATACTCATTACTGTTTATCTGCTGTGAGATAAGAATTAGGAGAAATGCAAAGTAGGCACCAAACTTGAAAGAATATAAAGAAGTTTATTAACAGACCTAAAAGAAGAAGGAAAAAAAAATTATACCACCTTCAGAACTCTCCTCCTCCCCCCACCTTCCTCCCTTCTCCCACTGACAATGTTCAAAGACAACCCTTAAGATGTTCAGTCTGTTTACCACTTCCATAATAACCTTGTTCAGTCCATTTAGAAAGAGAAGTCTCTTCTTGCTCATGCTATGAAAACATTATCACAACGAGACAGCCGCCCACTTCCAAATATCGTTCAGTCCATTTAGGAAGAGGAGTCTCTCTGCCTGCGTGTGAGTCCTTTCCCCCGACTTGCAGCTTTTCCCGCAACTGCTTTCGAGGGTCCACTCTTGAAGTTTTTTGGGGTACGATTTTAAGGTTGAGCCGTTCAGAAACAAAAACAGAGGCCCTTCTCCTTCCCTGGGAGCAAAGGGTCTTCATCATCTTCATCGTTAGGACTATCTCTGGGAGCATCTCTACGGACTGAGGTTTTCTCCTTTCCCGTTTGGAGCAAAAGTCCTCATCTGGTTCATCTCTACGGACTGAGGTTTTCTCCTTTCCCGTTTGGAGCAAAAGTCCTCATCTGGTTCATCTCTCCCTGTCCAAACTTCTCATGAAATTACAGCTGCGTCAGCATCTGCCTATCTCAGCGCAGGTGCTTTTGCTCACGAGCTGAACACTCCACCCCCCATATCTTCATGAAATTACAACAGGATACTCTGATATATCATAGCTTCACAACAGAATTTCAGCTTTAAGCATCTCCTCTCTCTCTTCCCTCAGGTTTTCAGCTCTTCACAGCAATAAAAGGGTTACTCTCACCTCAGCCTTGCAGCTTTGCAGCTGGAATGTTGAATTTTTCTTATCGCAGTGGAGAGGGGGGAGAGCCGAGCCGCTCCGGCTGCCCACGGCAAGGCAGTGGGGGGGGGTTCCATGGCTGGAACAGATCCATGGCTTCAGGATGGCCGTGGCCCGGCCCGGCCTGGCCCAAGCAGGGCCTGGCCGGGCCCGCTGGCCCCCACACGGGGCCCGCAGCCACCTGTCCCAGCGCCGGAAACGAGAGAGAGCTTGGAGGGGCAGTTTGCCTATTCTTAAATGTGGATCACAGAGGTGATCACAACTTTAAGTGGCTTAGAGAATTGTCCATATTCAAACTGGCCAGCTGATAGGTTCTATCAGTTCCCAGAGGAAACTGTAAGCACCCCTTAGCAAGGACGTCCCTTCCAGGACTATGCTTGCTAACCTATGACACACCCACAGGGAGAAAGTTTCAGGAGATTAAATCATTAAATAAATCCTGACACGACAGCTATGTGAGAGCAGGGATCTCATACCTGTGGAAAAAAGACGAGGAGGCCACATCAGAGAAGCTGATGGAACCCCAGGAGGCCCAAGGAGACCGTGATGCCCTGTGTTATCCCGGGAAGTTGGCAGTCCAGCACCTGTTTCTTGGCTTCAGGGTGTGAGTTTACATAAGTAAACTGCTGGCCCCTACGTCTTGCAAGCATTCTGGGGTTTAGTTTCTCTCTTTTCTATTTTTTTAAACAAAGGGATCTTTCTCAAACCACAGTGGTTTGTTGTTGGTTTTTTTCCAACCAACTGACTTCTTTTTAAGCGCCTGGAAAACAACAGATTCCTCAAAGAGCCATCAATTCAGTTCAGCCAGAGCAGCAGTTTTCAAATTGTGAGGACGGGGAGAGATCAAGCACGAGAATGCATGTGGGGGGTCAGTGGCAGCATGAGAAACCTCAGAGAAATCCCATCCAACCTTTTTTCTCTCTATTTTGAGGTTATAAGTAGCCGAGAGAGGAGTGGGACCCAGTTTTGCCAGAGGTTTGGGAACAGTAAGTTTTGTTGGAAGAGATGGGTACCAATTATTACACTCAGGATGCTGGGTGTGGGTTTTAGGGGCAGGAGCTTGGGAAAGCAAGGGAATGGGAGTATGCAAAGCAAGGGAGGCAGGGGAGCAGAGCACAAGGTAAAAGAGAAGGTGTGAGCACAAAATAATACAGAAAGGTACAACTTCGTATAAAAATCTGGAGACCTCAGGAACTTACCCTGTGCTGCTTTCTTGGCAAAGCTTCTTTCTTCCCTTCTGTAGTCTACCCAACGAACTGTGAAAATCAGAAAATCCATCTGCTGTTGTTATTAAAAAAGGTTAAAGATGCTTTAAAGAGGGTCTGACTTCCTCACAAATTCCAGAAACTTTCTTCTGCAACCTTTAGAATCAGCGAGGTGGTACTTCACTTCCAGGAAAGCTAGACTAAAAGCTGACCTTTTACTTCTTAGAAACATTATTATTACGTTTTCTTGTCAATTTTTAAAGGAAATTTCTGCTTTCCCGATCCCTATTTATGTTTCTATGTGAATTTTTGTATTATGAATTCATTTTAAATTATTGTCATTGTTAAATTTGGTGCTCATTCTTTTATTTTTTTTTCTGCATTAGATTCATAATGTACGTGAATCTGGCTATTTAAATAAATAATTTAATTTCCTGAGGATAGGACTGTGACTAAGTAGTGATTTGTGTGAAGGCTTAACTCTATAGTGTTTGAGATAAAAACAATCTATTTAAAATTTTTTCCTGTCTTAGGTACAAGAAATATTCCTGTGTTAAACCAAAATTTTTTACTGACCCACAGGAAAAAATAAACCCCCCAAAAAACTCCCAGTCCAAAACAAAATTACAAAATAAACATATCTTAAACAAATAATCATTCTGGAATCGTTTTGTGATGTGTTAAATGCGAAACAGTACAGTTTCTTCTGTTAAAATAAAGGTATCCCTGAGTTCCTAGAAACACCTTGAATCTGGGATCCTTTTGAATTGACTTGAATTGATTCATGTTACTGCCTTCATCTCACCTCCTCAGCCTCTGGGCTCAGTGGAGAAGGGCAAACCCTACCTGAACATTGATGTTCTCGTTCTCTGCTGGCAAAGAGCTGCCACCACGCACATCTTCTGCTGCTACAACCCCTAAATATGAAACTCAAGGCCAGGTCAGACAGAGCTTGGAGCAACTTGATCTAGTGGAAGGTGTCCCTGTCCATGGCAGGGGATTTAGAACGAGATGGTCTTTAAGGTCCCTTCCAACTCAAACCATTCTGTGATTCCTTCAAACTGGTGGTTTGTGGGTTGGTCTGGTGCTGCCAGGTCAGCCCCCAAAGAACCACTCAGCCTAGGGTGGGCAAAGGGTTTGAGTGTGGGTACAGGGGTCAGGTGCGGGCACAGGGTGCCAGGAGTGGGTATGGGGCGCCAGGAGTGGGTAAGAGATGTCAGCAGTGGGT